>NC_083585.1:46588842-47188842 GCF_027579695.1 Neoarius graeffei | reverse complement strand
GACGACCCAAGTTGTTATCAGCGCTCAGTTCAGAAGCCTGCATCTCTGATGGTATGGGGTTGCATTAGTGCGTGTGGCATGGGCAGCTTACACATCTGGAAAGACACCATCAATGCTGAAAGGTATATCCAGGTTCTAGAGCAACATATGCTCCCATCCAGACGACGTCTCTTTCAGGGAAGACCTTGCATTTTCCAACATGACAATGCCAAACCACATACTGCATAAATTACAGCATCATGGCTGTGTAGAAGAAGGGTCCGGGTACTGAACTGGCCAGCCTGCAGTCCAGATCTTTCACCCATAGAAAACATTTGGCGCATCATAAAACGGAAGATACGACAAAAAAGACCTAAGACAGTTGAGCGACTAGAATCCTCCATTAGACAAGAATGGGTTAACATTCCTATCCCTAAACTTGAGCAACTTGTCTCCTCAGTCCCCAGACGTTTACAGACTGTTGTAAAGAGAAAAGGGGATGTCTCACAGTGGTAAACATGGCCTTGTCCCAACTTTTTTGAGATGTGTTGTTGTCATGAAATTTAAAATCATCTAATTTTTCTCTTTAAATGATACATTTTCTCAGTTTAAACATTTGATATGTCATCTATGTTCTATTCTGAATAAAATATGGAATTTTGAAACTTCCACATCATTGCATTCCGTTTTTATTTACAATTTGTACTTTGTCCCAACTTTTTTGGAATCGGGGTTGTAGATTTTCACGAATGTTGATTTTCTTCATCTTCATGTGTACATGCTGAGAAATAGTATTCACCCGTAAATTACTGGGAATGTTCAGAGCATGATTTTGTGTTTGGTGATGTCCACAAGACACCATAAAAAGACCAAGTTCGCAAAGCACAAAATGACAACTAAACAGCCAAATAGATAGATAGATAGATAGATAGATAGATAGATAGATAAAATAATTTCTCTGTAGCAGCTGAAGTTGAAGTACTTTTGACTCCAGTTGTGTCCCAGCAACTGAAAAAGCCAAAGTACTGGATGTGATTTCGGTGTCGCCCATCCAGCACAATGGAAATGAGGTCAAAAGAAAATGATTTTGACACAAAAACTGAGTAAAAAAAAAAAAGAAATTACTACTAACTGACAGAATTTCTCTGCTAATTGGGAGGCAAACCATGGCAAAGCTTTTTAAAATTGAGCAGATGCCATGGCAAATGGAACCAACTAATAAGCAAGCTTTCATCTTCAAAAAAAAGAAAGAAAAATAAAATATTTGAATTTCTACACAGACATGATAAAGTAAGGTTACAACGTCTATCAAAATTGTCAGATACAAAATATGTGAGTCTCTTTGAACTGGTCATATGTTCCAAGCAGGAAGAGATATAATCAAAGACAAAAATCTGTAATTCATCATGCAATTAATTTTTTCATCTGTTAAGCCATACCACATCTGTATGCATTATTAATTGCTAATATTCTGCGCCTTTTTGTTGCACAACAGAGCCGACAATCTCAGTTTTACTCAATGAGTCCTGATGAGATTAACTGCTTTTATCGCTGCCTGTAGTGTATTGCACAACTCTGCTTTTAGATTTTTGCTTCAGATCATTGATAGATCTTTTGATGCTGCATCTTCATTCATATATATATATATATATATATATATATATATATATATATATATATATATATATAATGTGTGTGTGTGTGTGTAAAATGAGCAAAGCAATCATATAAAACTGCATTGCAAACTATTAGCATAATCCTGGTCCATGCACACACCAACACGACTGTCCCATGGACCGATTTAACTCAATTTGCTTTAAAGTTTATGAAAAATATCTCGCCCTGTGCACTTTCCTTCCAAAGCAAAACAACAAAGCCTTGAGCAATTTTTCATCATGGCAGTTGTGAATAAATGCAAATAGTCGGGAGGCATTCGAGAATGAAAATTTATTCCCATCCCTAATTCTTGCTATTAGTTGACATTTAACATTGTTTCCTTTTTCAGCAATACAATAGCTGATGGTGTTGTTATTCCATAGTGTGGTATTTACACAGTATTGCTGGAAAACCTTGCCTAGATCTTAATGCATAGTTCTACAAATAGCTAGCGATGCAGGAACGAGAGTCTCAGAAATATTATGAGCCTTTTGGTAATCAAATATGCCGCCTCAAATAAAGCAGTCGGGCTTTGAAAATTGGTTAAGATATTGTTGTTGTTTTATTGTTATACTGACTCATCACGATGAGAAATTTGGCTTATTTTGTAAACGTTGGCCATTTTATGTGTAAAAGTCTTTTTAATCTTGGATTAAATTTCAATCTGTCATCTGCAATTACCTAGGAACATATAAGACTGAACATTTATGCAGAACAGTGATAGTTGGCCATCATATCGAAACCATCACTGTTCTGAAAAATCAGTGAATGGAAAAGCTGAAAAATCCAACTACCTTACAGTAGTTTGCCAGTAATACTATGAAAGCATTATGGTGATGCTTTATAGCACAGGGGCTCATCATAGGCATAAATACATGAACACATTTGAAAGACAGGCAACACCACTCATGCTTCCTAATTTTCAACCAGGCAAGTATTTCAGGTCTGTAATTATGCCAAGCGCTTGCCGTTAGCCAGGTCTTTTAATCAAACCACACAAAAAATTTGGTTCTGTCAACTGGTTCTGCCAGTATGTCCCTTTGTGTAATTTGTACTTTGATTAGATGATGTGTGCTCAGTCTGTTTACTTCTAATTTTTCCTTGAAAGGCGCTTAGAGGATCTCATTCATGTTTATTCATCCACTATTGTGTTCCATATGTGCCTTCTCAGTCACTGCTAATAGTGTGTTATGGATGTGTCAGTGATTTGGACTTAAATAAATAAATTATCTTTAATGGACATGAAATCTATTTTACTAATTACAACTAGTTATTAGTGTCCTCCATTAGAGTTTTATGGCTCTACAGTGTCACAGTATAGTGCTTTTGTTTATGTTCCTGTCCTGTACCCTTATCACTGGCTTGTTATCTGATTGAGTTCTCCTGTTTCGTGTCTTGGTGTTCATTAGTTTGTCTGTTTATACAGCATGATGATGTTTGTCCTTCAGGGTCAAAGATGACCATGACTTCAATTTGGTGGGTGGCATTTGAATTTGAAGTCATGACTTGCATGTGCCTCCTGTGGGTTCACCACCCACAGAGGTAGCAGTAGGGGTTTGGTGCAGTGTGGATTGGGTGGCAGTCGAAGGCAGGGGCCTCGACGACCTGACCCCCGGACACAGCGGCTGGCTGTTGGGACATGGAATGTCACTTCGCTGGGGGGGAAGGAGCCTGAGCTTGTGCGGGAGGTTGAGAGGTACCGGCTAGAGATAGTCGGGCTCACCTCCACGCACAGCTTGGGCTCTGGAACCCAGCTCCTCGAGAGGGGCTGGACTTTCCACTTCTCTGGAGTCGCCCATGGTGAGCGGCGGCGGGCTGGTGTGGGCTTCCTTATAGCTCCCCAGCTCAGCCGCCATGTGTTGGAGTTTACCCCAGTGAACGAGAGGGTCGCCTCTCTGCGCCTTCGGATTGGGGAGAGGGCTCTTGCTGTTGTTTGTGCCTACGGGCCAAATAGCAGTATAGAGTATCCGGCCTTCTTGGAGTCCCTGGGAGAGGTACTGAGGGGTGCTCAGACTGGGGACTCCATTGTGCTACTGGGGGACTTCAATGCTCACGTGGGCGATGACAGTGACACCTGGAGGGGCGTGGTTGGGAGGAACGGCCTCCCCGATCTGAACCCGAGTGGTGTTTTGTTATTGGACTTCTGTGCTAGTCACAGTTTGTCCATAACGAACACCATGTTCGAGCATAGGGGTGTCCATAAGTGCACGTGGCACCAGGACACCTTAGGTCGGAGGTCGATGATCGACTTTGTAGTCGTGTCATCTGATCTCCGACCCTATGTCTTGGACACTCGGGTGAAGAGAGGGGCTGAGTTGTCAACTGATCACCACCTGGTGGTGAGTTGGATCCGCTGGCGGAGGAGGAAGCTGGACAGACCTGGCAGGCCCAAACGTATGGTGAGGGTCTGCTGGGAACGTCTGGCCGAGCACTCTGTTGGGGAGGTCTTTAACTCCCGCCTCCGGGAGAGCTTTTCCCAGCTTCCGAGGGAGGTGGGGGACATTGAGTCTGAGTGGACCATGTTCTCTACCTCCATTGTGGACGCAGCTGTTCGGAGCTGTGGCCGCAAGGTCTCCGGTGCCTGTCGTGGCGGCAATCCCCGAACCCGGTGGTGGACACCGGAAGTAAGGGATGCCATCAAGCTGAAGAAGGAGTCCTATCGGGCCATGTTGACCTCCGGGACTCCTGAGGCAGCCGACGGGTATCGGCAGGCCAGGCGTGCTGCAGCTCGGGCAGTTGCGGAGGCAAAAACTCGGAACTGGGAGGAGTTCGGGGAGGCCATGGAGAAGGACTATCGGTCGGCCTCGAAGAAATTCTGGCAAACCGTCCGGCGCCTCAGGAGGGGGAAGCAGTACTCTGCCAACACTGTTTACAGTGCGGGTGGGGAGCTGTTGACCTCGACTGGGGACATTGTCGGGCGGT
The DNA here is from genome assembly GCF_027579695.1 of Neoarius graeffei. NCBI lineage: Eukaryota > Metazoa > Chordata > Actinopteri > Siluriformes > Ariidae > Neoarius > Neoarius graeffei. The sequence continues at coordinate 47,184,285 of NC_083585.1, read as the reverse complement.
GGAAGGAATACTTTGAGGATCTCCTCAATCCCACCGTCATGTCTTCCACTGAGGAGACTGAGGCTGATGACTCAGAGGTGGACTCGTCCATTACCCAAGCCGAAGTCACTGAGGTGGTTTGCAAGCTCCTCGGTGGCAAGGCACCGGGGGTGGATGAGATCCGCCCTGAGTATCTCAAGTCTCTGGATGTTGTGGGGCTGTCTTGGTTGACACGCCTCTGCAACATCGCGTGGCGGTCGGGGACAGTGCCTCTGGAGTGGCAGACTGGGGTGGTGGTCCCTCTTTTTAAGAAAGGGGACCGGAGAGTGTGCTCCAATTATAGGGGAATCACACTTCTCAGCCTCCCAGGGAAAGTTTACTCCAGGGTACTGGAGAGGAGAATTCGACCGATAGTCGAACCTCGGATCCAGGAGGAACAATGCGGTTTTCGTCCTGGTCGCGGAACACTGGACCAGCTCTATACCCTTCATAGGGTGCTCGAGGGTTCATGGGAGTTTGCCCAACCAGTCCACATGTGCTTTGTGGATCTGGAGAAGGCATTCGACCGTGTCCCCCGTGGTATTCTGTGGGGGGTGCTTCGGGAGTATGGGGTTCGGGGCTCTTTGCTAAGGGCTGTCCGGTCCCTGTACGAACGGAGCAGGAGTCTGGTTCGCATTGCCGGCAGTAAGTCAGACCTGTTCCCAGTGCATGTTGGACTCCGTCAGGGCTGCCCTTTGTCACCGGTTCTGTTCATAATTTTTATGGACAGAATTTCTAGGCGCAGCCAGGGGCCGGAAGGAATCCTGTTTGGGAACCACAGGATTTCATCTCTGCTTTTTGCGGATGATGTTGTCCTGTTGGCTTCTTCAAACCAGGACCTTCAGCATGCACTGGGGCGGTTTGCAGTCGAGTGTGAAGCGGCTGGGATGAGAATCAGCACCTCCAAGTCCGAGGCCATGGTTCTCGACCGGAAAAGGGTGGCTTGCCCTCTCCAGGTTGGTGGAGAAGTCCTGCCTCAAGTGGAGGAGTTTAAGTATCTCGGGATCTTGTTCACGAGTGAGGGAAGGATGGAGCGTGAGATCGACAGGCGGATCGGTGCAGCCTCCGCAGTGATGCGGTCGCTTTACCGGTCCGTCGTGGTGAAGAAGGAGCTGAGCCAAAAGGCGAAGCTCTCAATTTACCGGTCGATCTACGTTCCGACTCTCACCTATGGTCATGAGCTTTGGGTAATGACAGAAAGAACAAGATCGCGGATACAAGCGGCTGAAATGAGTTTCCTTCGCAGGGTGGCTGGGCGCTCCCTTAGAGATAGGGTGAGAAGCACAGTCACTCGGGAGGAGCTCGGAGTAGAGCCGCTGCTCCTCCACATCGAGAGGAACCAGCTGAGGTGGCTCGGGCATCTTTTTCGGATGCCTCCTGGACGCCTCCCTGGGGAGGTGTTCCAGGCATGTCCCCCCGGGAGGAGGCCCCAGGGAAGACCCAGGACACGCTGGAGGGACTATGTCTCTCGGCTGGCCTGGGAACGCCTCGGTGTTCTTCCCGAGGAGCTGGCCGAGGTGTCTGGGGAAAGGGAAGTTTGGGCTTCCATGCTTAGACTGCTGCCTCCGCGACCCGGTCCTGGATAAGCGGAAGAAGACGAGACGAGACGAGACGAGACTTGCATGTGACTTGGATTAGAATGAGGGAGAGTTGCACAGCCATCAGCCTCACTCTCTCATCCCAACCTAACTGGGTCTAGGGGCAAGACAGCATCAAGACAATTGGAGCTAGGTCGGGATGTAATGGATGGCCAACAGTGTTCCATGTGCTGCACTGTGCCCTGATCATGCTCCACAAATGCTTTGCTGGGTCCGCCTTCCTGCCTGTCGAACCACCAGGTGATGGTCTCCTTCATGCAGTCTGCCGAGTCCAGTCTTCGGTCGTAACCCTGACCAGGAGGAGTGAGGGGTTGCTAGTACTTGCTCAAGGCACCACCCTAGGCTAATGGAGGGAAGAAGATGCCTTAGTATTCCATTGCATGGCGGTCCAACAGTATTTTGTCCTATTGGACATCTGATCCTGGTCTTGACTTGATCTCATCCTGCTTTGGTCTTGGTCTTGACTTGATCTCAGCCCGTCAAAGTCTTGGCCTTGTCTTGGTCTCAATACACTTTCGTCTTGGTCACGACTTGGTCTCGGTTGAGGTGGTCTTGACTACAAACTACCATAAGCTATAATTCTTGGATTCTACCAAATAAAGTGCATCATGTGTTTTCGCAGGGGCGGCACGGTGGTGTAGTGGTTAGCGCTGTCGTCTCACAGCAAGAAGGTCCGGGTTCAAGCCCCGTGGCCAGCGAGGGCCTTTCTGTGTGGAGTTTGCATGTTCTCCCCGTGTCCGCGTGGGTTCCCTCCGGGTGCTCTGGTTTCCCCCACAGTCCAAAGACATGCAGGTTAGGTTAACTGGTGACTCTAAATTGACCGTAGGTGTGAATGTGAGTGTGAATGGTTGTCTGTGTCCATGTGTCAGCCCTGTGATGACCTGGTGACTTGTCCAGGGTGTACCCCGCCTTTCACCCGTAGTCAGCTGGGATAGGCTCCAGCTTGCCTGTGACCCTGTAGAACAGGATAAAGCGGCTAGAGATAATGAGATGAGACGAGATGTGTTTTCGCACTTCTGTCCTGCGTCATCTGAATTACGTATTGCACATTGTTATAGTGGGTGGCACGGTGGTGTATTGGTTAGCACTGTTGCCTCACAGCAAGAAGATTCTGGGTTCAAGCCCAGTCGCCAGTGGGGGCCTTTCTGTGTGGAGTTTGCATGTTCTCCCCATGTCTGCATGGATTTCCTCCGGGTGCTCCGGTTTCCCCCACAGTCCAAAGACATGCAGGTTAGGCTAATTGGTGGCTCTAAATTGACCGTGAGTGTAAATTGTTGTTTGTCTCTATGTGTCAGCCCTATGATGACCTGGTGACTTGTCCAGTGTGTACCCTGCCTCTCACCCATAGTCAGCTGGGATAGGCTGCAGCTTACCCACGACCCTGCATAGGATAAGCGGCTACAGATAATGGATCCATGGATGGATGACATTGTTATAGTCCTATGGTTCCACTATATATAAAAAATCCACTACAAGAAGGCAAATGAGATAGTGTGGAAGGCAAAACTTATATTTATGTATTATTTTCCTTGAAAGAGAGGGAGCCCGGCTCGGTCATTTATACCAGCCCGGCCTGATATGAAAATGTTATGCACCATTCATCAAACTTCCATTATTGTGATGCAGTCAAACTTCTGGCTTTAGCAGCTAGCTGTTTCTGTCTTAATAGTGGAGCACTTGATGTGGATGGCTGATCAGCCTTGATGGGATTAGAACTGATATGCTCATTTTCGGATTCATCCGAGAAGCATCCCAGTTATCTTTGTTTTTATCTCTCACTTCAATATTTCTATCTTCCCAAGATCCATTTGGCCAAATTGTATATTTCATAGGCAGCTTGCAAATGTTCATTTCTCCTTGTCTACATTTCACCCTTTCTCTCTGTGTTAGTCAAAACTCAAGGCTTTTGGTTGCCACCTAAGCATGCTGATGTACAGTACTTTTACTGATGGAGGTGTTATCTATGTAGTGACATATTGGCAATTTAAGCTGAGGGTCATCTTTTTAAATATAATTTTTCATCAGTGTTAGTTAATAAGAAAGGCCCATTTTCCATCTCTACATGCCCAGAGGTTACACACACATCTCTCTCTTTTTTTCCCATAGTACTTCCCGACTGAATTTATTTCCTTTAACTTTACACCATCTTCTATCTACCACACATTTAATTACTTGTTACAATTCTCAACTGCTCTTTTTCTGTGCTTTTGAAATCACAAAGTTGTCATGGTAACATCAAGTTATTATTGGATTATTTGACTGCAAACAGACAGATTTCTGCACCTTTCTTGTTTGGTCTTAAAGTGCTGATGACACGTTTTTGACATCTTTGGCGATGTTTGATAACATAAAAAGTAATTCCCGATGATCCATATATTAATTCACGAAGGCGCCTATTTTACAAGTTATGATAAAAAACGCGGCTATTTGGGCAAATTTGACGGGGCTGCAGCACCCAGGAGACGAAGGAGGAGGAGGAGCTATATGATGTCAGCGAAAGAACCTTCCTCCTAACTTACCAGTTTGTTGTTGATGCGACAGGTGTTCAGTTTGTCATTATTAGTATTATTATTATACATTATTATATATTTTATATCTGTTGCCAGATACTGCTGAAGTTTTCCAGCCCAAAATATGTTCAAAACCCACTTGAAACCGCCCAACTGGGCGGGATTCCTCCCAATCTGGCAACACTGCCAGTATTCCGGAGGGGGTCTACTCGTAGCTATGCCGGATCCAAAGACAGTCCTCCTGTCAGAACATGTGTTGTGAAACGACATAAGATAAAGGTACGTAGAGCTATAGATTCTACATGATAATCATAAATGTAATCATAAAGTCGGCGTGATATCAGTCATGTATTTGCTTGTGAAAGCTTGTGGCTTTCATGTAACTGCCGCCTAGCAACGAGAGGCAAAGGGTAAAGAGGGTAGACTATCATAGATTCTATTCGGAAGAGATCAACACAATTCTAGACTCCCAGAAGAGGAAGAGCTAGCACTAGAGAGTTCACCGGCGTTTTCATGCGCCATTTCCATTGAGTAGAACCAGAGTAGAACAGCCAGTGAACCGCAGTGTGTTCTCCCACTGACGTCACAACATGGCCGCGAGCCACGGACCCAGTTTTCTTGCGCTGTGCAATTAAAAGTTGGATATTTGCGTAACAACAGCTTCTTTTCACGTAATTATAACAGAAATCTAACATGTTTGCCATGTTGTATAGTTTATTTAAGAAATTGCATAGAGTCATGTTCGTGTCATCAGCCCTTTAAAACTTTATAGAATTTTCACTTCCTTTATCTGTCTCTCTATTTGATTTGATATAATTCGAAATAAAGGATACCAGGACAAAACTGGAGGTCATGTTTGGTTTTTTTGTTTGTTTTTTTTTTTCCTTCAGTATTACGATTGCAAATACAGGCAGATGCACAGATGTCCACATGTCACATATGAGGCTCATTTGACTAAATTCGAAAGTAACGTCATGGTTATGTGTGAGCACCCAGGAGTTTTGCCCTGCACCTCTACTGGAGCCACAATATCCAGAAGAGGTGATGTGTACATTCTGTAATGTGGTAGAGGCAGTGGGGTCCAAAGCAAATCTTGAGCATTGTCTAAGAAATGTTCGGTGCTTGGTAGCAGATAACACAAGTAAACAATAATCAATGGGTAATCTGTAAAAAGAAACAGAGCCCAAACCACAAAACACGAGCTGTATATAAAAAGTAACACTGCAAGGTGGCAAGACTTTGCAAGGAGAAAATTGTTGTTTATTTAGAGAGCAAACAACTGAGCCAAGCTGAACTAGGAATACAATCAGGTTCGAAAAACACTCTAGGCACCAGTCTATACACACACACACACACACACACACACACACACACACTTGTACTTCTATCATTGTGGGAACTCATTGACATAATGCATTCTCAAACCCCTTGCCCAAACTTTAACCATTACAACTAAATGCCTAACCCCATCCCTTACCTCAACCCGAACCTAAACCTAATTCTAACCTGAAGCCTAAAAGTAAGTCTTAACCCTCAAACAGCACATTGAAGAAGTGAGGACCAGCCAAAATGTCCCCACTTCCCACAAATGTCCTAACTCTGTTGGTTTAATACATGTTCCAGTCCTCAATGTGTCAGAAGTACACACACACACACACACACACACACACACTCTTGTACTTTTATCACTGTGGGGACTCATTGACATAATGCATTCCCCAACCCCAACACCTAATTTGAACCTGAAGCCTAAAAGTAAGTCTTAACCCTCAAACAGCACGTTGAAGAAGTGAGAACCAGCCAAAAATGTCCCCACTTCCCACAAATGTCCTAACTCTGTTGGTTTAATATGTGTTCCAGTCCTTAATATGTCAGTACACACACACACACACACACACACACACACACACACACACACACATATTCTTGTACTTCTATCATTGTGGGGACTCACTGACATAATGCATTCCCAAACCCCTTACCCTAACCTCAACTAAATGCCTAACCCCATCCCTTACCTCAACCTGAACCTAAACATCATTGTAACCTGAAGCCTAAAAGTAAGTCTTAACCCTCAAACAGCATGCTGAAGAAGTGAGGACCAGCCAAAATGTCTTCACTTCCCACAAATGTCCTAACTCTGTTGGTTTAACCATATTCTGGTCTTCGATATGTTGGAAGTACACACACACACCTACCTCCACACCTTAGGGCAATTTGAATATGGACCAATACATAACAGTATGTTTTAGGGACTTAGGAGAAAACCAGAGAACCCAGAAGAAACCCATGGAGACATTTGGAGAATATGTGGCAGGGTATTTTTCACTGGAAATGGAATGCAATCTCTACTTTTTTTCTTCTTTGGGACTAATCAGCTTTTAAAATGCTATAACTGTATTTGTGGTTGAAATATATCTGCTTGAAATGATTCAGGAGCTGTATGGTTGAAGCGATATAAGTGAAGCTTGCTTCTATTTTTCTCTTGTGTATTTATAGCTTAATCATTTTCAGGGAACACAGTTGTGCGCAGTGAGCTAGCTGTATTCGTGTCCCATTGCACTTCCATGCATCTTTCTCATATATCTCTCCCCTTGACTTCCTCTCTCTGCCTATGTTGCTGAATTACAGCTCCTGTTCCAGGCTCGGCAGATGTCATGGATCTTGTTCATCTGTCTCCTCTCAGGTTTGTTCTTTTCACCCTCATGTCTCTGTGTATCTCTGCAGATTCAAGGCTTCCTGCATTGTGTGTTTCTGGAGGCACTATTTTGTCTGAGACATTACTCATATCTCTCTCTCTCGCTGTCTCTCTCTCTCTCTCTCTGATGCGTTGCAGCGTTGGAATGGATGTTGCTATCTTCCCTCCCCCTCTGTGAGTGGAGGTTCCAGTACGCTGAAATATTTATGGACTTACACACACACTCTCACCTTGAATACTGATCACAGCCGGGCACACATGCACACACAAGCAGAACACGCATATCGCACACAACATGTTCTCGCGTGCTTGCTCTTGTCATCTTTTCCTCTTTATTATTCGTGCAGATGCTGTCTTTTCTCCGTCTCCCTCTCTCTTTCTTATATTTTCAATCCTGAAAAAGCACTAAGCTTTTCTCCCATGCTTCCATTGAATTTATTCAATTCTCCATAGCTGCTCATCTAATCCATCTCAGTGTGTGTGTGTGTGTGTGTGTGTGTGTGTGTGTGTGTTGGCCCCATTCAGTCAGGAAGCCCACCAAACTCTTAGCTGAAGACTTTCATCTCTTATATCCATCAGTCGTGGCAGTAACTGTGCAGCCTGGCCTTTAAGCTGAGGCTAAAATAGAGATTAGACAGAGCCAGAAAGACCTGGGCTCAGATTAAAGTCACCCAGTCCATCAGTTACCGCGTTCAGAGCTGGAATGGGCTCTTCATTTGTAGTTTTGATGAGTTTCACCTGTCTAGCCATTGACTTTAGCTTAGAGACAGAGTTCACTCTTCAAAGAAAGCGCTCTAGGGATTTCTTTTTTATCTCAGCATGTCCCTGTTGGGAAATGCTTTTCCATTTCAGGTAGATCTGTTCTCGAGAGTTTCGAAGAACAGGTTGTGTGCTGGCAGCCTTTTCTAAACTTAATATCATCAGAATCCTATGTTGTTGTTTTTTGTTTTTTTTTACATTCTTGTGCAGACTGTTTATAGGACAAAACAATTCTCATAAAAATCACAATAAAAGTAGAAATGAAAGTTTCTTTGCCATTTTGAAAATGATTGTTGTAATTTATCCCTTTTTTTTTTAGATATACAGGATGTTTCAAAAAAATTGACATTATTTGAGATGCAAATATCCCAGAAACTATATAGTCTAGGCAAATGAAACTGAACAGGCTTAATGTTGAGCAATATAAGATCCGTCCATTATCCGTAACCGCTTATCCTGTGCAGGGTCACGGGCAAGCTGGAGCCTATCCCAGCTGACTATGGGCAAGAGGCGGGGTACACCCTGGACAAGTCGTCAGATCACCTCAGGGCTGACACATAGAGACAAACAAACATTCACACTCACATTCACACCTACGGTCAATTTAGGCCCACTTTACATGGGGACGGTCTGAAACAAAAACGCAAAAGTCTGTTTTCGTTCGCACTTTTTTCCGCGTCTACACGACCGTTTTCAAGGAGGAAATCTGCGTCTATACGGTGACGCATACGTAAATGTGTGGAATTCAATTGCATGTGCATGCCAGGCGGCTAGGTGGTGCTGTGAAAGACCTCCGCTATGTCTGCACGCATGCGCAACGTCTTCCGTCTTGTCTGATCTGCACCGCGAAAACTTTGACTACTCTGGCTATGGTAAGTAAGAAAGTAAGTAAAAAAGTAAGAGCATACTATACCCGCCTCTGTTCATTAACGGTATATGTGCAGATTCGGTATAGATGTTCGAAGGACTCCTGGACGTTTATTAAAGCTGCCAGAGCAGCTTGAAGGTCCGTTGGATCGATGTAATCAGACATGCTCTTACTTTTTTACTTACTTTCTTACTTCCCGGGCTGGCATGTACAGTATGTGACATATGTATGACGTAAACGCGTACCCGACGTGAGCAGATCCGAGCAGAGTTTCGCGTATTGGGTAGTTTAGACGGATATGCAACGGGGGCTGTTTTTAACTTATCCACTCTGGAAGGCGTTTTCAATTTTTCCATTTTTCAGCCTCGGAAACGCCGTCCCCGTGTAGACAAAAGGCACTTCCGATAAAATATTTCGTCGTTTTTACCCGACAACATCCTCGTGTAAACGGGCCCTTAGAGTCACTAATTAACCTAACCTGCATGTCTTTGGACTGTGGGGGAAACCGGAGCACCCGAAGGAAACCCACGCGGACACGGGGAGAACATGCAAACTCCACACAGAAAGGCCTCCATCGGCCACTGGGCTCGAACCCAGAACCTTCTTGCTGTGAGGCGACAGTACTAACCACTACACCACCGTGCTGCCAACAATATAAGATTTAGTCCTCAAATTGTGAATGAGAAATTCAAAGGTATGTGGATTCCATGAACGATTTCACAAATTTTCAATATTCGCAAACCCACTCAACCGTCTCTTCCGATGCTGGTGGTCGTCCAGATCCTTTTGCCCTGCTGCACAGATAGCCTTCCTCTTTGAACTTTTTGTGCCGTGTCCAAATCTGCATTGCAGTTGGTGCATTTTTAGAAAATTCTCTCATAAATGCACGCTGCACAATCTTGTTCGACTGTGTTCGAGCGTACTCTAACACACAAAACGCCTTTTCTTTTCCAGTGAATGGCATTTCTATACCTAAAAAGATAAAAACAAAAAACATTCAACATAAAATTTTGACAAGTTTCCATACATGCTGTTAAAATTTGAGGTCAATTGAACAAGAATTGGCAAAGTTATTAGATTGTGAAATGATATCAGATTTTTTTCGAAACACCCTGTAGCTATAGTGATTTTTTTTTTTTGACACTGGTTTTAATTTTAAATATGAACAAATTCAACATTCACTTAAAATCAGATGGATGGAGACTTCATAAACAAATTTGATAAACTCTTGAAAGAAAGTATACAAACTCTTATTCTATCCACATTCAATGGATATGAGCATCGCGCGCTCTAATTGGCTACTCTGCTACTAGGATATCAGCTCAAATACCATGGGTAGAGAAAAACAAAATGGCTGCATGTTTTGCTGAACCAACTCAGGACGAAATAAAAACTCTACTCGAAAACAACCCCCCCCCAAAAAAAAAATATGGAATGAAAGTATTTGATGGTGAGAACGTAGCTTTTTTCATTTTTCAAGAATTATTATTATAACATTTTTCACAAATTGCTCCTGTCATTTCGCTGGTTTGTTTACATTCTTCATCTTGAAGCATTAAAATTTGTTGAATTTTTTTTTTAGACTGATTCAAAAGCTCAAAGAAGTTTGAAAATTACAGAACGGAAATGTCCAAGGAAGAATTAAATTAATGTCTGAAGCTATTCTATACCTCGGCACGACAGCAAGACAGCACTTTCGACAGGAAAAACAACACTAAATCTATTTGTGCAGCCATCGATAGGTTTTTAAGGAGTCCGCCGAAGCGGAAACGATGTTGTCAGACGTTTTGCATGAAGCTTTTATTTATTTTATTTGCAAAAAAACAAAAATGCTCTGTTTCTCAAAATCCAGTGAATGTGGATAGAATAAAACACACGTGTCTCGTTGGCTATCAGCGCGTGTACGACTCGATTTCGTGGAATAATTGTTAATAATTGGGTGGGGATCTAACTAAATACAAATACTTTATTTGAAATTAACAGACAATATGCACAAAACAAATTAATTAATTCATTCATTCATTCATTCATTCATTTTCTATATCGCTTATCCCTTTTGGGTTGCGGTATAGAAAATGGGTCATATGTATAAAACCATTAATATGATGAGGCCGTATGACTAGACAATTCTAGCTTATCAAGATTATCATGTTAATTTGCCATCATCGCACATTTATATTCAATTTTATAATATGACTTTCACTCACATTAATGGACTGGTAGCCTATTAAACAGCATTTGGTTTTTTTTTAATAGCATGTTATCTTTTTTTGTTACATCAACAATTGCAGCTGTGACTGCAGAGTCCAGGAAAAATATTTTATTTCATATATAATATGGCGGCACGGTGGTGTAGTGGTTAGCGCTGTCGCCTCACAGCAAGAAGGTCCAGGTTCGAGCCCCGTGGCCGGCGAGGGTCTTTCTTTGCAGAGTTTGCATGTTCTCCCCGTGTCCGTGTGGGTTTCCTCCGGGTGCTCCGGTTTCCCCCACAGTCCAAAGACATGCAGGTTAGGTTAACTGGTGACTCTAAATTGACCGTAGGTGTGAATGTGAGTGTGAATGGTTGTCTGTGTCTGTGTGTCAGCCCTGTGATGACCTGGCAGCTTGTCCAGGGTGTACCCCGCCTTTCGCCCATAGTCAGCTGGGATAGGCTCCAGCTTGCCTGCGACCCTGTAGAACAGGATAAAGCGGCTAGAGATAATGAGATGAGATGAGATATAATATAGCGAGTAAACTGTGCACACAATTGAATGTGGTTAATGAGATACTAAATCAAGGTCATGAAATTAATGCAGGGTGATTAAAAAAATCTGAAGACTTATGATAGTTGTAGAAACACTCGAATATTATAAAACAAGAAGCCTAGATTACTAATTGTAGTTTGTAAAATTGTTCGGTTACGTGCAGCGATACTGAACAAAGAAATGAAATTGTTTTCACCATTTCTAAGGCACAATGTGTGCAATAACTCCTCGACAGAGCCCTAAGCAAGACCCAAAGAAATTACACAAAGGTGGAAAGGAACGCAAATTCAACACACAACGGGAAACCTATTCAAACAATGCGTCTTTTCTGGACTCTGACTGAACGAGGTTGTCATGACTACAGTTATAGGAAATATGTGACTCTGTACACTGGTTTTAAGTGGGAAAAGAGAGAGGATTGGTTTATGGATCAGGAGGACAACTGGGACTTTGGTGCAAAGCTTGAAGGTAAACTGTGTAGTTAGTTCACTTGTCTAGATTTAGCTTTTTTTTTCTCAGTGTTTGGGTAATATTTGAAAAATATGCAGTGATGTTTTTCATGCCATGGGGCTTTAGTGCTTACTATGCTTTCAGGTTGGTAGATGTTGTGCAAAAGCAAGTGGGAATTGGCTAATTTGCATTTAACAGTACTGCTGGGACGTACCGATAAATTATGATTTAAGAACATCTGTTCAATCCAAGAATTGGAGTCATAGTTTAATGCGGGATCCATACACTTTTGGACAGTAATACATACTAAAACTAGAACAGCACTCGGTAGTGTGCATACCTCCACCAAGCTACATTAAACAGTTATTCCACAAAATCGAGTCATACAGGAGCTGATAGCTGATGAGGCGCATAGCACTGAGTTGGCTATAAGCCATGTATGGTGAGATTGAATGGAATGACTATTTTATTCTATCCACATTCACTGGATTTTGATAAACAGAGCATTTTTATTTTTTGCAAATTCGATAAATAAAAACTTTATACAAAGCGTCCGACAAAATCATTTCCGCTTAGGTGGACTTCTCAAAAACCTATCAATGGCTGCACAAATTGACTTTAGTGTTGTTGTTTTGTTTTGTTTTTTTTTGTCAAAAATGCCGTCTTGCTGTCGTGCCGAGGTATTGAGGTTTTTCACCTGACGTCACAGGGTCACGTGACACCCCAGTGTCTGCCATTTTGGAGGTCAAGCTACATACTAACGCTGCAGACAGAGAGGGAGAACCAGCTTGGAAAAAAACGTGTTACAGACACCTAGAATAGATTAATTTGTCAGTAAGCACTCTATAAATAACCATGGTGTTTGCTTGTTATGCTGTGGGCTGCCACAACAGACAGGGACAGCGTGCAGGACTCTCCTTTTACCGGTTTCCTACTGACCCAGACAAGAGGGCCAAATGGATTACAGCTGTGAAGAGACAGGATTGGGAGCCAACAGAGTACTCCAGACTTTCCAGTGATCATTTCATTTCAGGTTAGTTTATCAGTCAACGCAATTTTGATAAAATATATAGCAAAAAGAAAATGGGTCAGTGTTTGTTAACCCATCTGAGCAGTGAAACAAGACAGTGTTAATTTGTCTCGGGTTGCATGTAGCAGATGTAGCGCGGATCTCCAAACACATGAGAAGCCTATCTTATGCACATATCACGCGGACTCCACACCTCCACACACGCATCACGTCTGAAGTCATAACTCATCGGGGAAATCGTGTCCGCATTGGCATGTTCAAAAAACAACCTCACGTCAACAATGATACCACACGCAAAAAAAAAAAAAAACAGTCAGGCTACTCAACAACCAACCTGGCAGCAGCAGTCGTTGTCATGTAAACACAACACTTCGGATATGCAAATGCTTCCCGTTACACACGATTGCTATGTCAATAAACATCATTTTGCCAATATTTTAGAGACCCCCCCCGACATTTCCCAAATCATGTTTTCAAGGGATCTCATGTCTGTTTCAGGGGATCTTGGACCCCCCGAGTAACAAGACAGTGTTGTGAACATAGCCTACCTTGTACCGTTTCAAACTGCTGGGGTCATCCTTCATCAAACTGTTGACTTCTGTCGACAACCTTGGCTCCATACCAAGGCTGGGTAGTGTTTGTGATAAAAGACAGATCCAATTTAACACGAATCACAGCTTACTTTCTTGTTAAAATGTGCAAAGGTCTCCACCATCTCATACTGCCTTGCACTGAAGGACTTAAGCGTGCCGTCCAAAATGGCTGCATCACATGACTTGGTCACGTGGGTGAAAAACCTCAATAGAATAGCTTTAGACATGTGTTTAATTCTTCCTTGGACATTTCAGTTCTGTAATTTTCAAACTTCTTTGATCTTCTGAACCAGTCTAAAAAAAATTTCAACAAATTTTAATGCTTAAAGATGAAGAATGTAAACAAGCCAGCGAAATGAGAGTCGCGATTTGTGAAAAATGCGATAATAATAGTTCTTGAAAAATTAAAATCAGATATGTTCTTACCATCAAATACTTTCATTCCATGTTTTGTTGCTTTTTTTTGCATTTTTGGGGTTTTTGTTTTCGAGTTTTTATTTTGTCCTCGGTTGGTTCAGCAACATGTGCTGCCATTTTGTTTTTCTCTACTCACGGTATATGAGCTGATAGCCTAGTAGTAGAGTAGCCAATCAGAGTGTGCAGTTGCTCATATCCAGTGACTATGGATAGAATAAATTAGAATATCCTTGATCCACATACATATCTGGATTTGCATCAAGATCTAACTTTCCTCAAAGTTTCGTCAAAATCCGTTCACTACTTTTTGAGTTACATTGGGAACAAACAAACAGAGGTAAAACATAACCTCATCCAACAATGTTGGTGGAGGTTAAAACAAACAAACAAACAAACAAACAAACAAAACAACAGTAACAAATGTACGGGACAGAAAACTGAAAAACAATGTTCCGAAATGAACAATATAGTTGGCAAGACTTCGCAACAAGAAGTAAAAAAAAAACCAGGGAATAAATAGGCAAACTAATTAAGCCCTGAACACAGAACAGGTGAAAACAATGGGATAATAAACTAATGATAGGACAAGGGCTGGAGGCAAGACCAATTCAAAGGCAATTGTCAGAACATAAACAGGAATAAAAGCAAGCAGTGCTCACACTGAGAGGGGGAATTTGTGCCTTGTAAATTTGTTCCAGTGTCACATCTGGACATGTAGCCTGAGCAGTTCCTTATCAGGAGGAGTTATATATTTGTTTCAGATTTTTTTTTTTTTACAAAGAGATATACTCTTTAAAGTGTCACTTCAGCATTTTTCAGTCTAATCTCTATACACTGCATCTACAGCATATGTGTGATTACCATATATGTAAATGCAGTTCTACAAACTCTCTGATTTTCCTGGCTTTCTTGGTTAACAACTGCATAAAGATGAACATGTTCTAGTATTGCGTTGAGATCCTCACCTGCTCGTTCCCCACCTGTTTTCTTTGGCTCAGTCCCAAATGGTGATCTGCTGGGTGGATAGTGCACTACACAGGATCCACAACGGCACTATACTATATATATACTGTGATATATATTTAATCAATAGGAAGCCTTATGTGATTGAACCTCACACTAGTAAGGAGTAAAATGTCATGGAATGCTATTTTAGGAAAATAATCCTATCCTACATTCTCGAGTGGAGTGATGCAGTGGTGAAATTTATTATTTTCCAAAAACAGCATATCCTGATATGTTTTATTCTGCTTACAGCAGAGCAGTTTGACAAAAAAATTATTATGATTCTTTTTTATTAATGATCAAAATCATAATTTTATCTATAGATCTCATCTCATTATCTGTAGCCGCTTTATCCTGTTCTACAGGGTCGCAGGCAAGCTGGAGCCCATCCCAGCTGACTACGGGCGAAAGGCGGGGTACACCCTGGACAAGTCGCCAGGTCATCACAGGGCTGACACATAGACACAGACAACCATTCACACTCACATTCACACCTACGGTCAATTTAGAGTCACCAGTTAGCCTAACCTGCATGTCTTTGGACTGTGGGGGAAACCGGAGCACCCGGAGGAAACCCACACGGAGGACATGCAATCTCTGCACAGAAAGGCCCTCGCCGGCCACGGGGCTCGAACCCGGACCTTCTTGCTGTGAGGCAACAGCGCTAACCACTACACCACCGTGCTGCCCTTATCTATATATAGTTATGTTTAATGTTGTAGACTATCTACGAAACAAGTTAGTTCCTGTTATCACTTATGGTACAGCAGCTACATATGGAAGTTATTAATACAAAGAAAAAAATGCAGCTTGTTATGTTAAAGAGAAAACACAAAACATGGTCAGAAAACTTTTACCTTTCGACTGCTACAAAGCACTTATATTTGAGACTCCTTTTATAAAGGCTAAATAAACAGAGCAGACTAGTGTATGTTCTACTCCATGGAGTATTTACATGGAGTTAATGATGCTTAGGGATCCTTATTTAAGGATAGGGGTATTTAAGGATTGGGGGGGGGTGTCTTATTTTTATATGTTTCCTTCATTACTGCAGCGTTCCTGCTGGGTTCTGAAAAATATTCTCCACTTTTTTCCATGAAAAATCAAGTCAAAGAAATATTCTTCGCTTTTTCTTATTTTTTCTTCACTTAGTCTGGATTTTTTCTTCGTTCCCGATTTATCAAAGTGGATTTAATACAAGTTTATACCAACCAAACTGGCACAATTTAAATGTCTGTACAGGCCTCTCTATTACATATAAAATTTAGACTCCACTCCAGACTCTAATAAGAGGCTTGATTTTGGGCGCCCTGTGCACCATCAAGCTAAAATAAACCTCTTTAGTTTGAGCTTACTGAAGGTTATTTTAGCATGGAGTTATTCCAAAGAGGTATTTGGATTCCCTTTAGCCTTTACTTCAACACACAGCTTGATTTACAATTGAACAGAGTCGAGATGAACCTTGGAACAACTAACAGTGAAAGAATTTGAATTTACCATCGATTTACGAACCAAACACAGAATGACACCACGTTTTTCATCATACATTACATAGCTCCCTTCAGTCACTTGCTGCGGCTGACAGTACTTTCACTTTGGCTTTTTTTTTTTAAACCAATCCCTGTATTACTGAACCTGTCTGATGTGTTCAGGGACAGTAGGGGCTCTGAGCGTGCCTCCCCATGCCTGTTTTAGCCCTTAAATCATCTTCGGTGCTTGAAGAAGCTCGCCCAAAAAACTTCATCAGCTTAGACTGCGCCATTGTTCAGTTCACACAGAGATAATTCCACCACCACACCAGGCTGATTAAGACGCATTGTGATTGGTGAAAAGCTTGGCGCTCATTTGGTCATTATGTGTAGTTGATTTTTTATTGGTTGCAAGCACGTGCTCATTGTTTACACTCTGGCTTCCCACAGTCTCTTCACTGGGGTTGGATTTTGGCAAACGGAGGGATTTGTGGATAGATTTCTATAAAAAATGACTCATGATAATGATGACAAATACATTCGTCACTGTGACGACTGCTAGTAATTTTCTCTTTGTCACTGTTGGATTATGTTCATCAATGACGAGCGTCAGCAGGAACCCATCTCATCTCATTATCTGTAGCTGCTTTATCCTGTTCTACAGGGTCGCAGGCAAGCTGGAGCCTATCCCAGCTGACTACGGGCGAAAGGCGGGGTACACCCTGGACAAGTCGCCAGGTCATCACAGGGCTGACACATAGACACAGACAACCATTCACACTCACATTCACACCTACGGTCAATTTAGAGTCACCAGTTAACCTAACCTGCATGTCTTTGGACTGTGGGGGAAACCGGAGCACCCGGAGGAAACCCACGCGGACACGGGGAGAACATGCAAACTCCGCACAGAAAGGCCCTCGCCGGCCACGGGGCTCGAACCCGGACCTTCTTGCTGTGAGGCGACAGTGCTAACCACTACACCACCGTGCCGCCCGCCAGCAGGAACCCTGTTACTGTATTATCAAACAACCACAACAACAACAACACTAGAAGGGCACTCAGTAGAGAGCATACCTCTGCCAAGCCACATATTAACAACATCAAAATCAAATCCCTTAAACCTAGGATGATACTAAAGCTGTACACCAAATTTCATCCAAATCTGTTCAGTACTTTTTGAGTTACGTTGGGAACAGACAGGCAAACGTAGGCGAAAAACAACCTCCTCCAACAAAGTTGGCGGAGGTAAAAATACATGCATATACTTCAGCTTTTGATGAGTGCTTGTTATTATGTTCATCATTTTAACTGGTGATAACAAAGTTATCACAAACCCCCAGCCTCCTCCTGTATTGGTATGCTCCGCCTGCTTGCCTGTATCAGTAATGAACAATTCAGGAGGCGTAATGGCTGTTCATGATTGAACGGCCGAATGCAGAAGCTCATAAGCCCATCCAAAGCCTTTTATAAGTTATTATTATTGAGTGTTGTAGGAGTTGTGATAATAAGGAGGTGGCGTTACATCAGAGCACGTTCGTCCTTCATAACATGCATCACTGTGTTTCATTATCAGGGATGCATTATAATGGATTAGCAAGCTTCTCTCTCTCTATCTGTCTTTCTGCTTCAATTTCTGCCTCCCTCTTTTCTTTCTGCCACTTTGTTTCTTGTTTTTTTTTGTTCAGAGAATACGTTCACATGAATAGAGCAGACGCTTGTTCTAAGAGCAGCTGGAGATAATATAAAAAACAAACAAACTGATATAAAAGTACAGCGACAGCGCAATCAGTGTGTCTGTGGTGTGAGAAGAACTCGTTATGAATGTCTTCAGGGGTAAGGTTAGAAATGCAGTGCTTTGTGAGAAAAGCTTGCATTGGACGCTGTGTCCCACTCCATCTCGCTCCAGCATTCTCTAAACTTCCATGTTCTTACAGAGCCTTGATTATCCCCTGTATTATAGTGTGTCCAGGTTAGACTGACCTTTAGTGAACTGACTGTGACCCATCCGTTGGAGAAGTAAGCTTCTGTTTTCCAAATTAGAGTGAAATTTAGACTTTTGGTTTGTTCTTACACTGCAGAAAATTAAATAAACCAAAAAAATCACCCAAGCATGGAGAACATGTCGTCGCCACTAAAAATAACTAGGCGACTAAACCCAAAGCATGACAGCTCTGCCTTGTGGCTCAATTTGTGCCTAATGGCTCAGTTTAGCAGCTCACATCTACAAAAAAAAACGTTGCTTTCAACCCAAAATACACGACGTGTTAGATTCTTATCACTTACCAGCTGAAATTGTACCGTGCTAGGGTTTGCTTTCAAATGGAGAAGGATCACGCCCCTCAGACTGGTTCTTCTGAAACTCACCAGAGCATGATTACTGTGTTCTCACTTGACTAAAGAACCACACCGAGGAGGAAAACACAACAAAAACACAAGAACATTGGCTCCCAGTTGTTTTTGCTTTTTAATCAGCCAAAAGACCAGCACATGAACCAATCACAATGGAGTGAGCAGCTCAGATTTGTGTGCCTATTTTCATCTGTTCTGGGAAAAAAAAGCAAAATAAATAAAGATTGTGTCTTGAGTAAATTTTTGTTTATGATATATTTATTAAATACAGATCCGTGGATATCATTTTGTAAGCTATACACATACTGTAGTCGCTTCTCAGTGACATTTTAAACTTTATTAGTTTTCAGTCTGTAGAAAAGCACGGTTTTCATTCTAAGCTGTAAAACCACTGAGTAGCAGCGAGAAAGCATTGACCTTACCAAAACAAATCATTAAAAGAAAGTTAAATTAATGGGAAAGCACAAAATTAATTAGATCCAGCAAATCCATTTTTAAATAACGCTAATAAATAATCGAAAAAAGAACAGTCTTTTTAAACAAAACACAAAAAGTAACACATAAACTTGTAATAATATAATTATAAAATTAAATAATACAATTAAAATATATTTTTTAATAATTTCTGTTGAAATCCCAGGGAAACATATTATTACAGGACAGCAGCTGCAACATACAGTTTATAAATGCAGCGGCTCCAACTCTCCCGCCGTGGACGGAAGATCTCCTGCTTTAGGGAACATTTAGAAAATCCTCCAGACCTCCCGCTGACAACAAAAAAACTCCCACCCGCCCTTCCTACACATGATTAGTTAAAAAAATATATAACTTGATCATGGTCGTAGCCAGCTATGAGGCCCCCGAGGTCCGGACCTCGGTCATTTTTAAGAGCTGCAAATATATTTGTACGCTAAATATTCCACTGGATAAAAAAATAAAGAATAACATTAAAATGTCTCTGTAAAAAGTGCATTGTTGATCATGTTAAACGTTGATTCTGTCTTCTGTGTCTGTTTCGTGCGCGCGGCTCTGAGACCAAGAACACAAAACCGATTGAGCGCGCGACTCGGGGGAGGAACGCAGTGCAGTAGACACAGTTTTTTTTCATGGTAACCATCAGCACACTTTCATCAAGCTGTTAAATTTACATTTTTGAAGCAGCGCAGTTTTGTCCTCATTGTTTGGGCCAGATCAAGCCATTAAACAAGCTTAAATTATTCTTACTCTTGCCACATACATGATTTTTTTTCCCAAAACTGATTATATTCAGTTCAAACACCATTAAAAGTAATTTCAGGAACATATCTCTTGTGTGGCATGTAATTCACCCCTCTCATTTAAATATGTCGAACATTTTTTGGCGCGTGCTTTGCGCACATCATGGACCTCGGTGATTTTAAAATGCTGGCTACGGCCCTGAACTACTGTAGATCCGTTTATGTTGACGAAAATTAATAGTTGACTTTCCGCTTTTTGTGTGTCTGACATTGTATGGGTGGACACAAGTGTGTACCCCGCGGTATATGCCGATTCCCCGGTTGGTACACCGTTCAGCGTAACGGGATTGGAGTGAATGCCGGAGGCGTGCGCGCACAGATGAAGCACGCATATAAATGGAGCGGAATTCGGTACGCCGCAGGGTACACACTTGAGCCACCCAATGTCTTAGCAGTTACCGATAAAGCATACAGATGGCGCTATTAATGATACGCGCGAGAGAACGAGAAAACCCGCGACACTCAACCATTTTGTTTGTTTTTTTTGCTTCTGCATTTCGTCTGCATTTATCGCCTGCTCATCTTTAACTTTATGTTCTCTTGAATGAGATAATGAAATGAAGTTCCGTTGGTGGAAATGGCGAAAGCCAAAGTACGAAGAAAAAAGATCAGAAAATCACCAAGATAAAGTTTGGATCGCCCGTCGCGATGGTTGCCAGGGACGAATGGCGGACTATTCTGGATGGCAGCAAGACGACCCTATATCTGACAGGATTAGATCACCAGACCAGACATTAGATTCTAACCAACTTGTCTGACTTTTTTGCCTGACATTTACTAACTTAGAAATAGAATATTATTAGAAGAACATTATCATCAGAGGGTCTACCATTGGCAATTTATAATAGTCATTATTGACATTAACATTGACTTTAGGCATATTAAAGTTTGGTCTATAGTCACTGGATTTATCTAGATCTGTTACTATTAATAAGATTTAATTGACACAAAATATATATATATATATATATATATATATATATATATACACACACATCATTATATATACGCACACACATACCGGTATCATTATATACACACACACACACACACACATTTTATATATATATATAAAACTCACCTTCGCACCTACGGCGCTCAAACTTGTCTCCCTCTGAGCTACTCGCAGAGAGGGAGAATCTCCCTCTTTGCAATTTCCCAAGTTGAAGCCTCTGTAAATGTATAATGCAGTAGATATGTTACAGGTCAGAATTGTAGGTCAGGGAGAAATTTTCAACCATCTCATCCCATCTCATCTCATCTCATCTCATTATCTCTAGCCGCTTTATCCTGTTCTACAGGGTCACAAGCAAGCTGGAGCCTATCCCAGCTGACTACGGGCGAAAGGCGGGGTACACCCTGGACAAGTCGCCAGGTCATCACAGGGCTGACACATAGACACAGACAACCATTCACACTCACACCTACGGTCAATTTAGAGTCACCAGTTAACCTAACCTGCATGTCTTTGGGGGAAACCGGAGCACCCGGAGGAAACCCACGCGGACACGGGGAGAACATGCAAACTCCACACAGAAAGGCCCTCGCCGGCCCCGGGGCTCGAACCCAGGACCTTCTTGCTGTGAGGCGACAGCGCTAACCACTACACCACCGTGCCGCCCCATTTTTCAACCATTTCAATTAAAATATTTAACCCAGGTCATAATTTGCTAGCTGTATTAGGGAGAATTACTATATCTAGGTTTAGGGTTGGGGCGGCACGGTGGTGTAGTGGTTAGCGCTGTCGCCTCACAGCAAGAAGGTCCGGGTTCGAGCCCCGTGGCCGGCAAGGGCCTTTCTGTGCGGGGTTTGCATGTTCTTCCCGTGTCTGCGTGGGTTTCCTCCGGGTGCTCTGGTTTCCCCTACAGTCCAAAGACATGCAGGTTAGGTTAACTGGTGACTCTAAATTGAGCGTAGGTGTGAAGGTGAGTGTGAATGGTTGTCTGTGTCTATGTGTCAGCCCTGTGATGACCTGGCGACTTGTCCAGGGTGTACCCCGCCTTTCGCCCGTAGTCAGCTGGGATAGGCTCCAGCTTGCCTGCGACCCTGTAGAACAGGATAAAGTGGCTAGAGATAATGAGATGAGATGAGGGTTAGGATTTGGGAAGACTTTATATTTTAAACTACTTGATGAGGACTGGACTCATTCATAAATTCAAAATATATATATCACTCTTTCTATTGCAGTTGTTGCTACTCTAGTGGTTAAGATATTGGGATAAGAATCAGAAGGTTCTGAGTTTGAATCCTGGTTAAGTATGAAAAAAGATATGTAAAAAAAATGCTGATTAGGTAGATAGGAATATACAAACAGACAAGAGGAAATACTAGGTAGGTGTAGGCAGAGAGGAAGTGGCTGGAATTTTTTTTTTTTAATCTAGGTTCGGAATTATGAATTAGGTTAAAAAAATTTAACCCAGGTCAAAAAAAAATCACCGAGGTTAAAATTTTTTGACCTGTAACATATAGATGAAAACAAAAACAATAAAATACATTTATTTTAAAGTAATAAATAAAGTAACAAATACAGTAATGCTGTAATAATTTCATTAATAAACAATGATAGTTTTTTTTCCCTTCAATTTGGTCAGCCCGCTGATTCCCACCCACCAGCAGCTATCCACCGTCCTCCTCATACAAGAGGCGAGAGAGAGAGAGAGAACACAATCCCTCCCACTCAGAGAGCAGAGGCAATTTTGCTGTCCTGACTCCCTGACTCTTGGCCACACATGGCTGTGGTGTTATTTGGATTTGAACTCACAATCTCCCAATAATAGGGAGGATATTTAAATAATATTTTGTGTGTATATATATATATATATATATATATATATATATATATATATATATATATATATATATATATATATCAGGGCTTTGAACCAGAATTTTTTTCCTATTGGTTCGTTCCGAACAGAAACGGAATTTTAACGTTTCCACCATTAAATAGACGTTCCCGAACCAGTTAGAACAAAAAAATTTCGTTCCCGGAACGGTTAATTACGTTCCCTGTCAGCGGTTTAACAAATGGCTATAAAATTATGTCTCTGTCTCATCCAGCTTAAGCCAAATGTAGGCTAATTCTATTACAACCTTCATTAAATAAGACAAGAAATAATTCAAAACAATTATTATTTCAAATGTTGGCGATTTGGATTCTCAGTATGTCTTATCTCCACAAACAGAAAAAGTGCCAAAAATGAAAGATAATTCATTTAGTGTGTTACCAAAGGCTAGTCAGGCCCTATAGCGGGCTACCGCATGACGTCACCGCGCCGCGAGATTTTGTTAGGCGCCATATTGGAAGACCAAGTACACATCTATGCAAGTACATACATACATAAAACAAACTACACCTGAAATGTAGCCAGGGCCGGTTCTGCCCTAATCTGGACCCGGGTGCAACATCGCACAAACCCCCCCCCCCCCCCCCCCCCCCAAAAAAAAAAAAAAACCAGTTTAAATCAGGACACCCATCACATAACTACAACTATAAACATTTTAGATCAACTATTTTAACTAAATGGGCTATAATAAATAAGCCTGCAGGCAGCCACGGCGGGCTGCCTCAGAAAAGTAACCATTTGTCCTACCTTAAAACTCGTTTTGCATTTTCTGCCTCCTTTTTTGTATTTTCAACCCTCCGTTTATTTTCTTTCCTTTTCTGAAAACCCGATTTGTGTCCAGACATTTTGTTCTGCTACCAACGAACTAACTCGTCAGGTCTCGTCTCTCGAGCCCGCGATGATTCCCGTGGGAAGGGCAACAATTGATACATTTTTACAAACAGCCAATAGGGAGGTTGCATCGTTCAGGCTCTTCTTTGCTCAGACACTCAGTAATGGAGATGTGATAGCAGTCCACCTTCCCGCTCTCTCCATTCAGTCAGCGAACGTCACACAGGAAGTGAACCCCAGCGGGTCATAGAAACTTGCGCAGGAGAAGAATGGCTTTTTTATTTGTAGGCTACGGAAACTTTGAGGAACGAAATAAAAACCGGTATTAACCGGTTACCATTATTTTTAATAAGCGTTTCTGTTCCGGAACATAAAAAATAATAAAGTTTCTGGTTTTGTTTCTGTTCCATGTGAAATAGAAAAAGTTCCCAGTTTTCATTTTCGTTCCTTGAACCGGTTCAAAGCCCTGATATATATATATATATATATATATATATATATATATATATATATATATATATATATATATATATATATATAAAGCGGCAAAGTTTGTTTGTTTGTCTTGAGCTAGTGTCGCCATTTCTCGACGGATTTTCACCAAATTTGCCAAGTAGGTCCGGGGATGACCCAGAATTTTGCAGATATAAACAAAATTAATATACAGGCCCCAGGGAGGTCCCTGGGGGGAATAATATCCATCCACCCCCTCCCTCAATGCCTTTCATGTTACATTTATCAACACAAACTCTCAACAGATCTTCACTGGATCTACAGGATATAGCCACAATTTGGCAGAACTCAGAAATTCCATATTTGGGTCCTAGGGGTTCCCTGGTGGACCCCTGGGTGGTGGATGTTTGGATTTTTGTTTGTCTTGGTTTAACATCACCATTTCTCAACGGATCTTCACCAAATTTGACATGGTAGTCTGGGGGCAACCCAGAATTTTTCAAAACCTGGGCAACGCCGGGTAACCTGCTGGTGTGTGTATATATATCCACATTCACTGGATATGAGAGCAATTGTGCACTCTGATTGGCTACTCTACTACTAGGCTATTAGCTCATATACTGTGAGTAGGGAAAAACAAGATGGCAGAGCGTGTTGCTGAACCAACCGAGGATGGAATAAAAACTCTACTTGAAACCAAAACCCCGAAAAATACAAAAAGAAACAAAATATGGAATAAAAGTGTTTGATGGTAAGAACATATCTTTTTTTTATTTTTCAAGAATTATAATTATAGCATTTTTCACAAATTGCTTCTGTCATTTCAAAATCCAGTGAATGTGGATAGAATAAAGCAGTTATTCCACTCAATCTCATCATACATGGCTTAGAGCCAACTCAGTGCTACGCGCCTTGTCGGCTATCAGCGCATGTACGACTTGATTTTGTGGAATAACTGTTAAAAAAAAATAATAATAATAATATATATATATATATATATATATATATATATATATATATATATATATATATATACACCAGGGTTAGTGGACATGGTGCGTTGCTGCTATCTGTTTTTCAGTTTATTCCAGAACCTCAGCTCTCTGTCTCTGTCCCTCATGCTGTGATGCTCCTCACACACTCTCCTCCTCCGATTGCTCCATTCTCACTTATCAGCAGTGATGTGACACACGCATGGTGGTGATTTCTGATAGCATTGTTCTAAAGCGTTTTCTCTGCCCTGCTGGAAGGCAGGTGTTGGATAACCAAACAAACACAGTTATTAGCTGTGAGTCATTTTTATTCACGTCTCTCTTCGACCTTTACTGATGACCTTTATTCCATTTCTAGCTTAATCTCTGAGTTAGTGACTGGAACTGTATTTATTCAACTGTGTGTGTGTGTGTGTGTGTGTGTGTGTGTGTGTGTGTGTGTGTGAAAGATTTTGAGCAGCTAATCTTACTCACAAGGGCAGGGCAGGTTAGACTAATCTGCCCTTAAGTTGTGTTGAATTTGCACAGTGATGAAGCTTTCATATTGTTGATAAACTGATCTGGCCATACAAGTACATATTGGTGCCTTTTTGCTAATTATATCATAGTGTCCATTGCTTTATTATTTCTTTCCAATGAAAGTGTGGTTCAAAAAAATATGGCTACTTACCGGTACCATAACTTACCCTAACTTTAAAGTACCTAAACTTCTACATGGGGGCAACCAAGGCCTGAAGGCCAAAGGGTTGCTGGTTCGATTCCAGGGACCGGCAGGAAAAACGTAAGTGGAGTTGAGTGAATGAATAGCACTTTCCCCTCCCTCTGTATCAAGGCTGAGGTGCCCTTGAGCAAGGCACCGAACCCCCAACTTTTCCCCGGGTGCTGTAGCATACAGTAGCTGCCCACTGCTCTGGGTATGTGTGTGTGCTCATTGCTCACTTGTGTGTTCGCTGCTTCAGATGGGCTAAATGCAGAGGAGGAATTTCATTGTGCTTGAGTGTACATGTGACAAAATAAAGGCTGCTGCTTCTTCTTCTTCTTCTAAAGAGAGAGATACAGCAGCGCTTTAATCTGTCCAGGTCTATTACCTTCTCTTACACTCTCTGCTCAAACAGATCAACTTCTAAAACATCAACTTTCATGCTAATAGCACCATCAATACTATTGTACGTGTCGCCTGGTAGACTGATAACTAGCCGTAACTCAGCACAACTGCGTTATATACAGTGGATATAAAAAGTGTACACACCCTGTTAAAGTGATAGGTTTTTCTGATGGAAAAAATGAGACCACGATAAATAATTTCAAAACTTTTCCCACCTTTAATGTGACCTATAACCAGTACAATTCAATTGAAAAACAAACAAATCTGTTTGGGAGAAAAACATTAAAAATTAAAAATAAAAAAATGTACAATAACCTGGTTGCATAAGTGTGCACACCCTTAGATTAGATAGATTAGATTAGATAAAACTTTACTGATCCCTTTGGGAGGGTTCCCTCAGGGAAATTAAGATTCCAGCAGCATCATTACAGATAAACAGAGAAAAGAAATAGAGGAAAACGTCTAGATAAATTAAAATAAATTAAGTATTTACATATACAAATATAAAATGAATAAGATATGGGGAAGAGAAGAAGGGGAGGAGGAGGAAAAAAAGGGGGGGGCGGCAGGAAAGATATTGCACTTTATATTGCGCATTGTCCGGTATTGCTTATTGTTAGGCTAGGCTACTGCTCCTTCCCATCCTCTGTCCTCCTGTTCCCCCTCCTCCCAGAGAGGAGGTGTACAGTCTGATGGCGTGAGGGACAAAGGAGTTTTTAAGTCTGTTCGTCCTGCACTTGGGAAGGAGCATTCTGTCACTGAACAGGCTCCTCTGGTTGCTGATGGTGTGCAGTGGGTGACTGGCATCATCCATGATGTTCAATAGTTTGTCCATAGATCTCTTCTCTGCCACCGTCACCAGAGAGTCCAGCTTCATGCCGACCACAGAGCCGGCCCGCCTGATCAGTTTGTCCAGCCTGGATGTGTTCTTCTTGGATGTGCTGCCCCCCCAGCACACCATGGTGTAAAACAGGACACTGGCGACCACAGACTGATAGAACATCCTCAGGAGTTTCCTGCAGGTATTAAAGGACCGCAGCCTCCTAAGGAAGTATAGCCTGCTCTGTCCCTTCCTGTATAAGTGTTTGGTGTTGCAAGTCCAGTCCAGCTTGCTGTCCAGCCACAGCCCGAGGTACTTGTAGGAGTCCACAGCCTCCACCTTGACTCCCTCGATCAGAACTGGTCATGACCTTGGTCTGGACCTCCCAAAGTCAATGACCAGCTCCTTAAACTAATTCTTTGTTGAAGCGCCTTTAATTTTCTTCTGGTGAAGCCATTCTTTTGTTGATTTCGATGTATGCTTGGGGTCATTGTCGTGCTGAAAGATGAAATTCCTCTTCATCTTCAGCTTTCTAGCAGACACCTGAAGCTTTTGGGCCAAAATTGACTGGTATATAGAACTGTTCATAATTCCCTCCATCTTGACTAAAGCCCCTGTTCCAGCTGAAGAAAAACAATCCCAAAACATGATGCTGCCACCACCATGCTTCACCATGGGTATGGGGTTCTTTTGGTGATCTGCAGTGCTGTTTTTGCACCAAACATACCTTTTGGAATTGTGGCCAAAAAGTTCAACCTTGGTTTCTTCAGACCATAACACATTTTCCCACATGCTTTTAGGGGAGTTGATGTATTTTTTTGCAAAATTTAGCCAGGCCTGGATGTTTTTCTTTGACCCTGCTTCATAATCCAGACATATGGAGGATACGGGAAATTGTTGTCACATGTAGTACACAACCAGTACTTGCCAGAAATTCCTGCAGCTCCTTCAGTGTTGCTGTAGGCCTCTTGGCAGCCTCCCTGACCAGTTTTCGTCTCGTCTTTTCATCAATTTTGGAGGGACGTCCAGTTCTCGGTAATGTCACTGTTGTCCCTTATTTTCTCCACTTCTTGATGACCGTCTTCACTGTGCTCCATGGTATATCTAATGCTGTGGAAAAAATTTTCTACCCTTCTCCTGACTGATACCTTTCAACAATGAGATCCCTTTGTTTGATCTGCGAACCATGGCTTTCGCTGGAGGATGCAACTGAGTAAATGTCAGGAAAATCCTACTAGGACAGCTAAACTTTATTTGGGGTTAATCAGAGTCATTTTAATAGATGGCAGGTGTGAACCCAAAAAGACTGAATGCTGTAATTAAACCAAAAGCTGCTTCAGCAAAGTATTAGTTTAAGGGTGTGCACACTTGTGCAACCAGTTTATTGTACTTTTTTTTTTTTAATGTTTTCCCCCTAACAGATTTGTTTGTTTTTCAATTGAATTGTACAGGTTATAGGTCACATTAAAGGTGGGAAAAGTTTTGAAATAATTTATCGCGGTCTCATTTTTTTCCATCAGAAAAACTTATCGGGGCGGCACGGTGGTGTAGTGGTTAGCGCTGTCGCCTCACAGCAAGAAGGTCCTGGGTTCGAGCCCCGGGGCCGGCGAGGGCCTTTCTGTGCAGAGTTTGCATGTTCTCCCCGTGTCCGTGTGGGTTTCCTCCGGGTGCTCCGGTTTCCCCCACAGTCCAAAGACATGCAGGTTAGGTTAACTGGTGACTCTAAATTGACCGTAGGTGTGAATGTGAGTGTGAATGGTTGTCTGTGTCTATGTGTCAGCCCTGTGATGACCTGGCGACTTGTCCAGGGTGTACCCCGCCTTTCGCCCGTAGTCAGCTGGGATAGGCTCCAGCTTGCCTGCGACCCTGTAGAAGGATAAAGCGGCTAGAGATAACGAGATGAGATGAGAAAAACTTATCACTTTAACGGGGTGTGTACACTTTTTATATCCACTGTACATAGCCGCATTGCGTTCTTGAACATTTGCTGTTCGGATCTCATTAACGTGATGTTGAACATTGCTGGAAAATGATGAGTGAGAAAAGAAACATTTGCTCTTTTGTTTTTAGGATCTAACAATAAAACTTGGCCGTTATCATTTATGTTTGAAAGTCAGTTTTTTTTTTTTCTCCAGTAATCACCGTTGACATGACTTCAGTGTGGCATTTCCAGGACAATGGTTAATTTTTATACCCAAGTGTTATCTGAAGCAAAATATTATTTGGTGTCCTTTCCCATTTAAAAGCTTTTACACCACACAAACATGATCTACACTCAGTCTGGCCATTGTCTCTTTTTGCTGTGTTTTATTGCAATTCCTGTGATAAATGGGCACTGTATTTTCATGCTGTTCATTATGTTGGAGGCAACATTTCATTTTTACTTGCAGTACATGCAGATGGGCAGAATGTGATAAATGGTTTGGAGTAATGTGTTGAGATCAGACACGCTGTTGTGTGCAGTTGTGGGTTGTGCCGTATCTCTGGGTGTGCTGCTCTCTTCGTCCGTTTCCCTCACACACATTCTACGGTGGATTATATAATTTATCACAATGGCTCTTATTTTGTTTGAAATATGTTCTTTCCCACTCTGCCCCCCCCAGTGTGCTTTTAAGTGAACACTGAGTTACGCACAATGAGTGCACAAGCAGAGTTTGCACAGCTAGACCATCCAGTCATTGCATTTGGACTGAATGAAGTGACTGGAGTTGCTTTTTACAGGCCTGCAACTGCTCCAGGTGACGGATTATTTTCCTTTTTACTGTCAAAACACTTGTTTTATTCAATGCTGTTTGGATGTAAGGAGAATTTCAAGAAATAGCACAAAAAAAAATGCTTTGAAAATAAATAATCTACCCTGGCGCTAAGTCTTACGCTACCGTTCAAAAGTTTGGGGTCACCCAGACAATTTTGTGTTTTCCATGAAAAGTCACACTTTTATTTACCACCATAAGTTGTAAAATGAATAGAAAATATAGTCGAGACATTTTTCTGGCCATTTTGAGCATTTAATCGACCCCACAAATGTGATGCTCCAGAAACTCAATCTGCTCAAAGGAAGGTCAGTTTTATAGCTTCTCTAAAGAGCTCAACTGTTTTCAGCTGTGCTAACATGATTGTACAAGGGTTTTCTAATCATCCATTAGCCTTCTGAGGCAATGAGCAAACACATTGTACCATTAGAACACTGGAGTGAGAGTTGCTGGAAATGGGCCTCTATACACCTATGGAGATATTGCACCAAAAACCAGACATTTGCAGCTAGAATAGTCATTTACCACATTAGCAATGTATAGAGTGGATTTCTGATTAGTTTAAAGTGATCTTCATTGAAAAGAACAGTGCTTTTCTTTCAAAAATAAGGACATTTCAAAGTGACCTCAAACTTTTGAACGGTAGTGTACTGTTCCAAAATGTAAGCACTGCACTAGTCTGGCTAACGCGACTTCAAAGCTCTGCGAGCATTTGGTCTGGCAAAGATATTAAGCCCAACCGTTTCCCAAAGCGCGTGGTTGACCCGCCTCCCTGAAATGCCTCAGTTTGCTACTGGTCGAAGCCAGAAAAGGCTGTGACGAAGCTTAAACCAATCACATCACTCTTTCCTCTGACGTATGTGATGCGACGGAAACTGCTTGAGTAACAGGAAGAAGATAAATACCTCCAGGGCTGCTCTTTGCTCCGTTTTCAATGAGAACTTCCCGTTGAATGCTTTCAATACAGCATCTACCGCTGTGTCAAAGGCTTGCCGCTGCTCCATGTTCGTAATGTTTCAAGTGAATGAAGCGCTTCCGGCATAGATTCTGTAAACAATCTATGGCTTCCGGTCGCAGTTCTACTATGTCACTGCCTTGAACACGCCTCTACCCAGGGCCGTTGGAGATGCTCAAAGTTGATTGGCTCCCGATTTTTCGGGAGCTTGGAAGAGCTGGAGATAGCTTGCCTTGCCAGACTAAGCTCGCAACAGGCCCTCGTGTTGCATCACACTTAGGATGGGCGGGCCCAGGCTAGCACTGCACACCAATGACTACTCGCAACAAATAAATAAATAAATAAATAAATAAATAAAGACTGAGAAAATAGATCATTGTTTTAAAATGTTTAATCTTACGGAATAAACTGTGACATAACTGTTGTTTTTCCCATCACTTATTTGTATTTTATTGTTGTCTTTTTGAAACATGATTTTTTTTATGGCAAAAATATTTGTCCCTAATAGAGTACTTGGCCATGTTACTTCAGGAAACTTTAACCAACTCCCAGTCATCTGCTCAGTTATCAAGTGTTCCACAACAATGAGACAGAGAAATCTCAAATTTCATATTCAGCTAAGTACCTCATTGCTTTAAAACATGAAATGCAGCGTTAGTTCACAGCATCACTATTTTCTTTATATTTTTGCACGATAGTCTGACTGTAGGCATCAGTGTCTACACCATCAGGGGACCTGAACAAACAGGCTATGAAGATCGATTTTCATTAATTCTGGTAATCAATCATGCTAATACAGTTCACGACATACAACACGTCTGCAAACAGCAATGCGGCAGATCCTCACTGACATGCTGCCTCATAGCTGTGTTTCTTAGCTCGCTATACATTTAATATTTATTCCACGAAATCGAGTTGTACATGAGCTGATAGACAATGAGACACATACTGTAGCACCGAGTCAGTTATAAGCCATGTACAACGAGATTGAGTGGAATAACTGTTTTATTCTATCCACATTCACTGGATTTTGAGAAACAGAGAGCATTTTTCTTTTCTTTTTGCAAATTCGATAAATAAAAACTTTATACAAAATGTCCGACAAAATAATTTCCACTTAGAATGTAAACAAACCAGCGCAATGACAGTAACAATTTGTGAAAAAATGCTATAATAATAATAATTCTTGAAAAAAAAGATATGTTATTACCATCAAATGCTTTTATTCAATATTTTGTTGCTTTTTTGTATTTTGCTTTCGAGTAGATTTTTCGTCCTCAGCTGGTTCAGCAACGCGCTCCGCCATTTTTTTTCTACTCGCAGTACCGTATGTGAGCTGATAGCCAAGTAGTAGAGTAGCCAATCAGAGCGCATGACTGCTCATGTCCAGTGAATGTGGATAGAATAAATTACATTATAGGCATTTAGCAGACACTCTTATCCAGAGCGATGTACAGCATACCCAGAGTGCCTTGCACAAGGGCACTTCAGCCATTCCTGCTGGTCCAGGGAATCATACCGACGACCTTTTGGTTCTAAAGCTGCTTCTATAACCATTAGGCCATGGCTTCCCCAGCTATAGAACAGGGAAGATATCCTCTTGATGATGAAAGAGGTTTTTCTCCTCCTGATGAAATGCCCTTGATTCCTTTCCCATACTGTAAATATCTCATCTCATCTCATTATCTCTAGCCGCTTTATCCTGTTCTACAGGGTCGTGGGCAAGCTGGAGCCTATCCCAGCTGACTACGGGTGAAAGGCGGGGTACACCCTGGACAAGTCGCCAGGTCATCACAGGGCTGACACATAGACACAGACAACCATTCACACTCACATTCACACCTACGCTCAATTTAGAGTCACCAGTTAACCTAACCTGCATGTCTTTGGACTGTGGGGGAAACCGGAGCACCCGGAGGAAACCCACGCGGACACGGGGAGAACATGCAAACTCCGCACAGAAAGGCCCTCGCCGGCCACGGGGCTCGAACCCGGACCTTCTTGCTGTGAGGCGACAGCGCTAACCACTACACCACTGTGCCGCCCCTACTGTAAATATTTTTAAAAAAAAACCCCAACAACATACATTTGATAAGTTTTCTACCAGTTTAAGTGGCATCACCAGTTCAGAGTAAAGTAGATAAAGATCACAGTCTGTTTTATCAGAATTTTCAAAGTAGCAGTTCTTCTCTTTGGAAGCACAGCGAATAATTTTAGCCAGCTTTCACATTGTGCAGCCAAGTCATAAATTCTGTTATGATATAATGTAACTGAAACACGATGATTGAACAAACAAGCTCTTATCATTATTCTGTATGTGCCACTTCCATAATAATGCAAAAGTTTGCACACCCTTCTTCATCCTTCTCATGATGATGAAATTTAGAAAGTGAGTTTTAGAGCTCGTCCTTCATTATCAAAAGTAAACATGGTCACAAAATGTATGCTAATATATTCATAGTGAAACAATAGAAATGATATTTTAGATATTGGGATAAAAACGTGTACTTTTATTGCACTTTTCTCAAATAAGTTTTCCAAGCCTGTTTTGGGGTTTTTGCCCAACCTCTCTGGCATCACAGAATCATATGTACATAATAAATGAACTAATAAATAATAATAACAAGACCATCAATGAGGGCATAGCTCACTCTGGCCCTGTCTAGCCCAGAAGGAACGATCTGAAGTGGGCAATAAATCTCATCTCATCATCTCTAGCCGCTTTATCCTGTTCTACAGGGTCGCAGGCAAGCTGGAGCCTATCCCAGCTGACTACGGGCGAAAGGCGGGGTACACCCTGGACAAGTCGCCAGGTCATCACAGGGCTGACACAGAGACACAGACAACCATTCACACTCACATTCACACCTACGGTCAATTTAGAGTCACCAGTTAACCTAACCTGCATGTCTTTGGACTGTGGGGGAAACCGGAGCACCCGGAGGAAACCCACGCGGACACGGGGAGAACATGCAAACTCCGCACAGAAAGGCCCTCGCCGGCCACGGGGCTTGAATCCGGACCTTCTTGCTGTGAGGTGACAGCGCTAACCACTACACCACCGTGCCGCCCGTGGGCAATAAATGTTGCAAGCTATATACACTATATACAAGCTATATATAGAAGCTACATACACCCTAGGAATACCAAACTATTTGCCAGAAAGAATCCAAAACGGTGAGGAATTGACCGAGAAGAAGTGATTTTTGTTGAACTGCTCATTAAGGCTTAATTAGTCCATAATTGTAATTAAGCAAATCTGGGTAGAAGTTATATGCACCCTAGGTACCCCTACCTTCATGCCAGAAAGAATCAAAATCAGTGAAGAATTGAGGGAGAAGAAGCGATTTGTGTGGAAACTGCTCATTAGGGATTGATTGATTACTCCATATCTTCATTATTAATTGCAATTATGCAAATTTGCATAGAAGCTATATGCACCCCAGGCAGACCTACCTTCCTGCCAAAAAGAATAAAAATTTGTGAAGAATTGAGAGAGAAGAAGCAATTTTCGTGAAATGTGGATGATGCCGGACGGACGATGGACAACACATGATGGCATAAACTCATCACCTGTCGGCTGGATGAGCTAATAATAAAAATAATAATCAATAATAAATATATAATTGAATATATATTTGAATTCTCGGTTTTCTGGATGTGATGCACCAATGCTATTTGCCATGTTTTTGAACAGTGACCAAGTGAAATTAATATTGAATGCAGTAGTAATAACCTGAGTAGTTGCAGGAGGAAACTTTGATGTTGCTTAGCTGTCTTAGCCCATAATCCAGTCTACTTTAATGCATTCCTTTAGCAGTTTTTCTTTTTCCTCCCCACATATATTCCACTTCTTGTCAGCATCTTTGGATCATTTTTTTCCCCTCTTTTCATTCTTGGTAATGGTTTCCCAGAACACTTTGATATCTTTAATGGTAATCCTAAGCAATTTGATATCCTTTCATACGTTTCTCCATCTCTGTGTAAATTCTTACAATGGATGTTTTTCTCATCTGTTTGCCTCTTTATGGCTCATTAGCTATAAAAATATGACTGAACAAAGTAAACATGTTGAGTGTTTTAGGTTATTAGACGCCCTAATGTGGCACATTCGGATAAATTAAGTAGAACATGCTGGGGGATGGGGATGCAAACTTTTGAGCTTGGTAATCATGAACTGCCATAATATGTAGACATAATATTCTCACTTTCTTTCTACCCAGAAAACAAAGGAAGTGCAAACCTTTGTAACTTTTCAGGTTTGTTTTATTTATTTATTTACACTCCCAGGCCACTTTAATAGGAACTTGTTTTTGATTCTAAGATTCCTGTTCTTGGCTGCAGGAGTGGAACCCAGTGTGTTCTTCTGCTGTTGCATGCCGAGATGCTTTTCTGCTCACCACGGTTGTTATGAGTTGCTATAGTATATCCTTCCTGGCAGCTCGAACCAATCTGGCCATTTTCCTCCGATCTCTCTTATCAACAAGGCATTTTTTTTTCCACCCACAGAACTGTCGCTCACTCAATGAATGTTTTTTGTTTTTCGCACCATTCTGTGTAAACTCTAGAGACTGTTGTGTGTGAAAACCCCAGGAGATCAGCCGTTTCTGAAATACTCAAACCAGTCCATCTGGCTCAAACCAACACCCATGCCACAGTGAAAGTCATGCTTGGAGATCACTATTTTTCCCGTTCTGATGTTTGAAGTGAACATTAATTAACTGAAGCTCTTGATTTGTATCTGTATGATTTGATGCATTGTGATGCTGTCAAGGGATCGGCTGATTAGAGAACTGCATAAAATAGCAGGTGGATGGGGGTTCCTAATACAGTGGCCAGTGAGTGTATGTATTTATACTCACCCTCTAGGTTCCGCCAGTGGAAATACAGATCACAGAGCTCTGAACCACAACTATACCATGTTTCATGTTGATGCCATATATATATAGTGCCCTCCATGATTATTG
Source organism: Neoarius graeffei (assembly GCF_027579695.1). Lineage (NCBI taxonomy): Eukaryota > Metazoa > Chordata > Actinopteri > Siluriformes > Ariidae > Neoarius > Neoarius graeffei. The sequence goes on along the minus strand of NC_083585.1, from coordinate 47,148,775 downwards.
GCACTCCTTATGGCACTGCTTTAATTGAAATATAGATTTATTCAGAGAAAAACAAATCCCTCATCAAGAATTAATTATTGTCAACAAAAACACATGCCACTATTATTGGCACCCCTGGAAATGATAGTGAGCACAATGTAGCTGAAGCGTGTTTCCCATTGAAATTGTACATGCCTGAGGTGATTGGAGTGTATAGGAACTTTCAAACTGTGATCCATGACTTCCTGATTAACTGGGGTGCAAATATGAGGTGACACAGAGGACAAATTCCCTTACCCTGTGTCCGAAATCACTCCCTACTCACTATGTAGTGGACTATATAGTGAGTTCGCCATTTTGTAGTGCTGTCCGAATGTATAGTGAGGATTATTACACCCTATATAGTGCACTCAAAGTATCCCACAATGCATCACGAAAAGTAGTGTACACCCGATGGTCACTAACCAAGCAATATATGCCATCATGTGTTGTAGTCGTGCTGAAAGAAATCAAATCTCATCTCATTATCTCTAGCCGCTTTATCCTGTTCTACAGGGTCGCAGGCAAGCTGGAGCCTATCCCAGCTGACTACGGGCGAAAGGCGGGGTACACCCTGGACAAGTCGCCAGGTCATCACAGGGCTGACACATAGACACAGACAACCATTCACACTCACATTCACACCTACGGTCAATTTAGAGTCACCAGTTAACCTAACCTGCATGTCTTTGGACTGTGGGGGAAACCGGAGCACCCGGAGGAAACCCACACGGACATGGGGAGAACATGCAAACTCCGCACAGAAAAGCCCTCGCCGGCCACGGGGCTCGAACCTGGACCTTCTTGCTGTGAGGCGACAGCGCTAACCACTACACCACCGTGCCGCCCAGAAATCAAATCAAAAGCCTCAAATTTGATTTAATAAAAGGCAGCGGCAAAGAAGAAAGAAAGTATTCAGCCTTGAATTAAAAGAACTGAAAGATGCAGCAGACACAAAGTACTTTGTATTTATTAATGTGGAAAATACGCGAAGTATAATATGTATTGATCACAAAAATACATGCATGTATTTATTATTTTGGAAACCCACCAGCCGACTGATCTGGCACGTTTTAATTGTGCAACAGTAATGACGTAAATAACGGTGCGGCAGACTAGTGTCCAAAAGTGTTTTTTTTTTATTTTATCAATGAGCTCACTATATTAGTCCTCCATATAGTAATTCCCTATATAGTGAGTAGGGAGTAGTGAACGAGTGAATGATTTCGGACACAGGGTTAGTCATCCATCAACATGGGAAAGATAAAAGAACACACAAACCAAATGATGGAGAAGTGTATTGACCTTCATAAGTCAGGGAATGGATATAAAGAATAGCTACTCACCTGGAAATGTCCATTTCTACGGTTAGGACAATAATAAAAAAGTGGACACCAACTGGAACTGGTATAAACTCGCCTGGAAGAGGACCCAAGTTTATTTTGCCCTCATGTACAGTGAGGAAGAAGATAAGAGAGGCAAAAAAAAATCTCCAAGGATCAGTGTTGGTGAATTTCAAGAAAAAGTAAAATCTTGGATTCCACGTCTCCAAAACCACCATCAGAGTCCACGTCCATGCCGACAGATTATTTAGAAGGTAGGAGAGAAAAAAAAGCCTTTTCTGTCAGTTAACCACAAACATAAGCACCTGAAGTTTGCGAAACGCTACTCCAACTTTGACTGGAACTGTGTTCTCTGGTCTGATGAAACAAAAAGGAGCTTTTTTGGCAATAAACGCTCAAGGTGGGTTTGGTGTAAAAAGAAAGATAGCTGGAATGAAAAGAGCCCAATCCCAACTGTAAAATATGGTGGAAGTTCTGCGATGTTTTGGGGCTGTTTTTTCTCCAAAGACCCTGGAAACCTTGTTAGGGTGCATGGCATCATGGACTCCATGAAATACCAGGACATTTTAAATCACAATCTGGCTGCTTCTGCCAGGAAACTAAACCTGGGTCCTATTTGTTTCTTTATGGAATGTGAATTTGGCATCCTCTGGTCCTATTCTTGCATTGAAGTACCCTACAACCAGCAGTAGGTTGTGAGCTGGAATGGATTCAATGGCCCTCACCAGGTCATCATAATGGGCTTTCACTATGTCTTTGTCTGCTGTGTTGGTTGGACAGTAGGTGACAATGGTGGTTGTTGTCAGATTCCCTTGAAAGCTTGCTGTAAGTATCCACTCTGTGTTTGGTGTAACTTTTGCCAGTGAACTGCTTGCTTTAGAGCTGAGCAGAATCCCTAGTCCTCCAACAGCAGCTCCAGCCTGGTTTCTAGTTGCGGATGTTGTTATGAGCATGCCGCCATTGATGTCTTCATACCTGACCGCTTCCTCATGCACAATGTGGTGTTCCTGGATTCCCAGAACATTAATTCCGGACAAGCTCAGGTTGGCTGTCAACTCCTCTCTACATCTTGCTTCTTTTATGGTTCTGACATTAAGTGTTGATATTGTTGTGATGTTCCTGCAATTGACAAATCTTCTCCCCATACAGGTACCTCTGTCAGGCTTGTTCCTTCCTTGCGGGTTTGGGGACAAGTCGTCATGAGGTCCTATTGGATCTTGGTCTGTGGTGGGAGCTATATTAGGGACTCTAACCCTAGTGTTACTTCTGTCCGCCATCATGGATAATAATAACATTGGTACAATATGTATAAATATAATAATAAAAAAACAGTATATACAAAAATATCGTGTGGTGCAATTTGCTTATGAGGTAGAATCCAGGAACACCGCATTGTGCATGAGGAAGTGGTGCATTATGTTGTCTGTTTTAGCTTATTGCTGCTTTCTTGGACAGGGCTCACTTGAAAAAGAGGCAACAGCCTCAATGTGACTACCCTGGTTAAATAAAGGAGAAATAAAATAAAATAATAATAATAATAATAATATTTTAAATAATCTATTTCAAATGTCAAAAGCAACATGCAAATGTAAACAAAGGCACAACTCAGACTTGCGTACATAGGTACATATATAATCTAAAATTTGGCTGGCTATATATACAATAAAACTATACAGAAGTACAAAATTGTGTTAAAAATCTAAATATGTAAATATTAAAAAAAATCAACGCCTATCCAAATTTAAAGCTTAATACACATACACATACCACTTTAAACATAGACTCTGCTGCTATTGATCCTTCTACCTCATAAGCAAATTGCACCACATTATATTTTTGTATATACTGTTTTTTTATTATTATATTTATACGTATTGTACCACTGTGCAGTTATTTATCCTCATCCTCGTCCTTTTTAATTGCTAGTAGCTTGGCAATTCTGTTTTGGTACTTCTTACATTCCTCTGCCATTCCACCTGTTGTGCTGAATACCAGTGGTGTGAATGTACCTTGCTCGATTTCCATAACCCTGCTAGCGTACTGGCATTTCTTTTCATTCTCGTGTTGTCAGTAGACTTGCTTGGTGCTCAGGTCTCTGTATGATTCTACATAATAATAATAATAATAATAATAATAATAATAATGGCGGCACGGTGGTGTAGTGGTTAGCGCTGTCGCCTCACAGCAAGAAGGTCCGGGTTCGAGCCCTGTGGCCGGCGAGGGCCTTTCTGTGTGGAGTTTGCATGTTCTCCCCATGTCCACGTGGGTTTCCTCCAGGTGCTCCGGTTTCCCCCACAGTCCAAAGACATGCAGGTTAGGTTAACTGGTGGCTCTAAATTGACCGTAGGTGTGAATGTGAGTGTGAATGGTTGTCTGTGTCTATGTGTCAGCCCTGTGATGACCTGGCGACTTGTCCAGGGTGTACCCCGCCTTTCGCCCGTAGTCAGCTGGGATAGGCTCCAGCTTGCCTGCGACCCTGTAGAACAGGATAAAGCGGCTACAGATAATGAGATGAGATAATAATAATAATAATAATAATAATAATTTAAATGATAATTGGTAAATTATTTAATAGAAATCCATGGGTGTTTGTTTGTTTGTTAGTTACAGGATATGTTTTAAAACCGTAATTCAAATGACTTCTCGTTTGCATATTTTATTATTCATTTTTTGTAATCATCTCAGGATTTCCCGATGTAATACACTGATGATATCTACCACAGCGTTTTTATTATTTATTTTTCAGTTTATTCCAGAACCTCAGCTCTCTGTGTCTCTGTCCCTCATGCTGTGATGCTCCTCACACACTCTCCTCCTCCGATTGCTCCATTCTCACTTATCAGCAGTGATGTGACACACGCATGGTGGTGATTTCTGATAGCATTGTTCTAAAGCGTTTTCTCTGCCCTGCTGGAAGGCAGGTGTTGGATAACCAAACAAACACAGTTATTAGCTGTGAGTCATTTTTATTCACGTCTCTCTTCGACCTTTACTGATGACCTTTATTCCATTTCTAGCTTAATCTCTGAGTTAGTGACTGGAACTGTATTTATTCAACAGTGTGTGTGTGTGTGTGTGTGTGTGTGTGTGTGTGTGTGTGTGTGTGTGTGATTCAGAGCAGCTGATTTCCCAGACAAAGGCAGGTTAGGTTGGAGTAAACTGGGATTAAATCTTATGTCTTGATTTTGCACAATCATTCGACTAGATGCTTGACTCCAAATATACTAAACCACTCTAGGTACAAGCGTTCATCATTAGAGTCTCCGGCTGCTGTCTGTTAGACCTTGCTGAACCCCATGAGCACAATTTGTAGGCAGTTGTGTGCTCATTATTCTCTGTTTCGTAACTCGGAGACCATTTATCACTCAGAAATAAAGCATGGCATCAGAAACCACAAAACTTACTCTTTACAAACACGGTGCAGGCTGTGTGTGTCAGCAAGTAATCTGGTTTTGAAAATACAGAAATGTTTCATGTTTCAGTTTTTATTCACAATATAGAGAAACTTTTTTTTTCTTTCTTTTTTTTTTTACAGCCATGGTCTGGACCTTTCAGTGATGTCATCAGTGTCACAAGCTTGTCAAAATGCTCACGTTCATTTGCCTAATGAGTTCATTTACTTTAAAGTACACTTTATTTTTGCTGTCTAAAATCTTTAAAGAAAATTCTGGAATTTGCAATATTCAGTGATAATGCAGTCAGACTACGTCTACTGGCTTGATAGTGTATGTAGATGCAGGAGGCTTCAGTTTGTCACCTAAGGGAGAGAAATGCAAACTGCCCAAGAAAGCAATCTTACATAAAAACCAGATCTTTTTTTTTCTTTTTCTGGTGCTGAGAGTGCAATAGAATATCACACCTAACAGAAGGAATAAAATAAATAAATAAATAATAACCCACTTTTGTAGTATCATAATAGATATTATTATACTGGACATACGGGCCACTTTTTCCATGGAATAAAAACATGTATTCTATTCCCTTCTAGCGGGTTTATTGATGGCATGCAATATTGTTATCGTATCGCTTAACCTCCATGTATTACGCCACTCTCCCCAATAGAGAATGAGTGTGCAATATTGTTATAATATTGCACGCTGTCAAGACAACACGACATCACACGTCAGAGGTCATGCAAAAATCCAGTGACAAAACTTTTCTGTTGCACATGCACAGAATCATTTCTTTGTCCGCCAGGAGAGAGAGAGAGAAGACGAGGCTAATTCAGTGCTAGGTTGAAGCACTAAATAAATAAACTGAAACTGAAGACATGCTGAACATCTGAAAGGCTACCAAAACTTCATTATATATTCTTCACATATATTTACAAGAGAAAAACACACCAACTGACATCGAAAAACTGGAAAAGAGACATATCGGAGATGTAAAACTTCCACGCTAGTGAGCGACTGTGACAGTTTGTAAACAAACATAGCTGCGAGGTTTGCTTTGTTAAAAGCGAAAGATTTTGAGAGAATTTTGGCTGCCAGGTCGCTCCGGTGTGTGTGGCTGCCAATGTTGATTTTAAAAGTAACTAGGCAAATTACACAGGGAAAATAATAATAATAATAATAATAATAATAATAATGGGCGGCACGGTGGTGTAGTGGTTAGCGCTGTCGCCTCACAGCAAGAAGGTTCTGGGTTCGAGCCCCGTGGCCGGCGAGGGCCTTTCTGTGCGGAGTTTGCATGTTCTCCCCGTGTCCGCGTGGGTTTCCTCTGGGTGCTCCGGTTTCCCCCACAGTCCAAAGCCATGCAGGTTAGGTTAACTGGTGACTCTAAATTGAGCGTAGGTGTGAATGTGAGTGTGAATGGTTGTCTGTGTCTATGTGTCAGCCCTGTGATGACCTGGCGACTTGTCCAGGGTGTACCCCGCCTTTCGCCCGTAGTCAGCTGGGATAAGCTCCAGCTTGCCTGTGACCCTGTAGAACAGGATAAAGTGGCTAGAGATAATGAGATGAGATAATAATAATAATAATAATAATATTTGGCTTGACTGCATTAGCATTGGCCTGCACTAGCATTGGCCTTCGCTAACACCACACCAGTTAGACGGTGTCACGACCCTGTCTGTTTTGGGGTGTCTTTAGCTCCACCCTGGTCCGTGTGTTGCTTTAGGTGCAATCAATAGGTGACTGGTCCAGGTGTGGAGGATTACAGATAATGGGGGCTTGGCCTATAAAAGGTCTCCCAAGAAGGCAAGAGGGAGCTTCCTCCTTCATTTTGGTTTGGTTAATTTACTTGTATTCACACTATAACACATTACACTTTTATTTTATGTATTTTTGATGTCCTTTCATTATTTAAATAAATATCGATATATGGAACGTACTACTTGGTGTGGTCTCCCTTCATGTTGCACTTGCCTTGAGCCAGCAGGTGTAACAACGGTAACTGGACTGCCACGATAACAGCACTGAGTCGCAGGTAAGCTAGCATCGACTTTCGCTAACACTACTGCTACGCCGGCTGGAAGCTAACTGGACTGCCGCGCTAACAGCACCAAGTCACGTGTAAACTAGCGTCGGCTTTCGCTAACGCTACTGCTATGCTGGCTGGAAGCTAACTGGATTGCCGTGCTAACAGCACCGAATCACGGGTAAACTAGCGTTGGCCTTCGAGAATGCTGATATGAAGAGAGTGTGTATGTATTATAATAATAATATTGGCTGGCTGTTTTTTGTGGAATATCAAATATATTCCATTCAGCTACTCATCTTCAACTCATTCAATATCATGCTAACTGAATGGAATATATGTGATATACCACTCAAAGCCAGCCAATATTATTTCAATAGCATATTCCCATGTCGTTCACAATTAAACAAGAAAAAGTACAAGGCTTTGTTTGCTATCAAATACCTTCAATCAGCAATGTAAAGGTAAAATCACATATTCTTTCACACTCTTCTTCTTTCGGCTGCTCCCATTAGGGGTCACCACAGCAGATCATACTTCCCAATTTTATGATCCGCATATTCACATATTTGGCATGGGTTTTATACTGGATGCCCTTCCTGACGCAACCCTCCCCAATCTATTCGGGCTTGGGATCGGCACTAAGTATGCACTGGCTTGTGCAACCGCAGTGGCTGGGAATTTTTACTTTGAACTGTGGGAGGAAACCAGAGCACCCAGAGGAAACCCATGCAGACACAGGGAGAACATGCAAACTCCACACAGAAAGGCCCCCATCAGCCATGAGGTTCAAACCCAGAACCTTTTTGCTGTGAGGCGACAGTGCTAACAACTGATATTCCAGATCACAGAGGATTGACTCTTACCATTTTGACACTCATATATCCACAATTATTGGCACCCCTGGTTAAGATGTTTTAAAAGCCTTAAAATAAATTCAATTTTTATTGCAGAAGCATAATCTCACACTGAAAATTGTAGAAAAATCTAACCCTTAACTCAAGTGAATAAAAAAAAAATCCCTGACTAAGAAATAATTATTTTTCATAAAATCACCTGTTCCACAATTATTGGAAACCCATAACAATTCCTAGAAAATAAATGTAATTGAAGCATTTCTTTCATTTCTACTGTAGTGTATAAAGTTGATCAGAGTATCTAGGAACCTTTAATTAGTAATTCATCACATCCTGTTTCCCTGGGGTATAAATATGATGTGACACAGAGGCCTATTTCTCTCATCCACTCTTCAACATGGGAAAGACAAGAGAACACACTATTCAAGTAAGGCAGATGTGTGTCGACCTTCATAAGTCAGGCAGTGGCTACAAGAAAATAGCCACTCACCTACACCTGCCCATATCTACAGTCAGAGGAACCATCAAGAAGTTTAAAACAACTGGAACAGTGGCAAACAAGCCTGGACGAGGATGCAAGTTTATCTTGCCACCACGCACAGTGAGGAGGATGGTAAGAGAAGCAAAAAGTTCTCCAAAGCTCACTGTTAGAGAACTGCATCAAAGAGTAGCATCTTGGGGTCACAAAGTCTCCATAACAACCATCAGGCGCTATCTACACGCCAACAAGCTGTTTGGGAGGCATGCACGGAAAAAGCCTTTTCTCACTTACAAGCATAAACGTAAATGTCTGGAGTTTGCTAAGCGGTACTGGGACTTCAACTGGGACCGTGTGCTTTGGTCAGATGAGACCAAGATAGAGCTTTTTGGCAACAAACACTCTAATACATCACAAAAGATGAGTATGCGGAAAAGCACCTCATGCCCACTGTGAAGTATGGGGGAGGATCGGTGATGCTGTGGGCCTGTTTCTCTTCCAAAGGCCCCGGGAACCTTGTTAGGGTGCATGGCATCATGAACTCTTTGAAATACCAGGACATTTTAAATCAAAATCTGGTGGCCTCTGCCCGAAAGCTGAAGATGGGTCGTCACTGGGTCTTTCAGCAAGATAATGACCCTAAACATGTGGCCAAATCTACACAATAATGGTTCACCAGACACAAAATCAAGCTCCTCCCATGGCCATCTCAGTCCCCAGACCTCAACCCAATTGAAAACCTGTGGGGTGAACTGAAGAGGAGAGTGCATAGGAGAGGACCCAGGACTCTGGATGATTTAGAGAGATTGTGCAAAGAGGAATGGTCGAATATCCCTGTCTCTGTATTCTCCCATCTTGTGAAATGTTACAGGAGAATATTAAGTGCTGTCTTGTTGGCAAAAGGGAGTTGTACAAAGTATTAACATCAGGGGTGCCAATAATTGTGGCACACATGATTTCATGTAAAAGAATTATTTCTTAATGTGGGATTTTTTTTCCCACTGAATAAATGCACTTGAATTAAAGGCTGGATTTTTCTCTTTTTTTGCATTGTTGTCCTATATTATTTAAAAAAAAAAAGAATTTATTAGAAGCCTAAGAACATATCTAAACGAGGGGTGCCAATAATTGTGGAGGGCGCTGTATATAAAATCCTATGACTGCTGGATGTGTTGCACTGAGGATATCTGATTTCTTTCTTCTCTTTTTTCCCCAGTTTATTACAAGACAGCCCTCGCCTTTTTTACTGTCGAAAAACTGTAATATATCAAAAAAGGTTGTATTTGCATATCAAATAATAGCATCTGTTTGGAGTAGGATGTGAGGAAAAACTGCAACAAACACATTAATATAACAATGTTGAACACTCCTAATATTTCACTGGAGCACCTTTAGCTTTGATTACAGCACACATTTTCTGTGGCATTGTATTGTGTTGACAACTTTATGCAACATCACAACATTTATTTCCATCCAGTGTTGCATTCATTTTTCTCCAAGACCACGTATTGAAGAAAGAGGTTTGAACCACTCTGGAAAGTCTTCTCCAGCAATCTGCAAAGACTTTTAATGGGGTTAAATTCAGGACTCTGTGGTGGCCAAGTCATGTGTGAAAATGATTCCTCATGCTTCCTGAAGCACTCTTTCACAATTTAAGATCCATGTATCTTAGCATTGTTGTCCTGGATCATGCCTGTTCCAACAAAGAAGAAAAAAAAATAAATTGATGTGATAACCTGGTCATTCATTACATTCAGGCTGTCAGTTGACTTCATTTTATTGCACATAACGTTGCTGAGCCTCGACCTGACCAACTGAAGCAACCCCAGATCATAACCCTGCCTTCAGAGGCTTGTACAGTGGCCACTATGCATGATGGATGTATCATTTCATGCTCATCCCTTCTTATCCTGATGTTCCCATCACTCTGGAATAGAGTGAATCTGGACTCAGCAGGGTGGCACGGTGGTGTAGTGGTTAGCACTGTTGCCTCACAGCAAGAAGGTCCTGGGTTTAAGCCCAGTGGCCGGCGAGGGCCTTTCTGTGCGGAGTTTGCATGTTCTCCCCGTGTCTGTGTAGGTTTCCTCCGGGTGCTCCGGTTTCCTCCACAGTCCAAAGACATGCAGGTTAGGCTAATTGGTGGCTCTAAATTGACCGTAGGTGTGAATGGTTGTTTGTCTCTGTGTCAGCCCTGCGATAACCTGGCAACTTGTCTAGGGTGTACCCCACCTCTCACCCGTAGTCAGCTGGGATAGGCTCCAGCTTGCCTGCGACCCTGTAGGACAGGATAAAGCGGCTACAGATAATGGTTGGATGGATGGATGGATGGATGGATGGATGGATGGATGGATGGACTCATCAGACCACATGACCTTTTTCCATTGCTCCAGAGTCCAATCTTTATGCTCCCTAGCAAATTAAAGCCATTTCTTCCGATTATCTTCACTAACAAGTGCTTTTTCTTATTGCCACACAGCAGTTTAGTCCCAATCCTGTGAGTTCTCGTCACATTGTGTGTTACTCTCTTACTTTCACTGTTAAACATAGCCATGAGTTCTACTATCTTTTATATTATTTTTTATGATTTGACTTCACCAAATCAATCAGGGCGGCATGGTGGTGTAGTGGTTAGTACTGGCACCTCACAGCAAAGAAAGTCCTGGGTTCGAGCCCAGTGGCCGATGAGGGCCTTTCTGTGTGGAGTTTGCATGTTCTCCCCGTGTCTGCATGGGTTTCCTCCGGGTGCTTTGGTTTCCCTCACAGTCCGAAGACATGCGGTTAGGTTAACATGGGGCAGCCTTGGGCTGAAGTGCCCTTGAGCAAGGTACCTAACCCCTAACTGTTCCCCAGGCACTGTAGTATGGCTGCCCACTGCTCTGAGTGTGTGTGCATGTGTTCACTGCTTCAGATGGGTTAAATGTAGAGCAGTGATACTCACTATTTTTTTTCACAAGAGCCACATTGGCAGAGCAAAATCAAGGGAAGAGCCACTTTTACAACAACATACCAAGTCCCATTTTGCAAATGTGCATTTCTACATATAAATTGGACATCCCACAAAAAAAAAAGAAACAACACAGCCAATACATTTTCAATTAAGACCATATTTACCTTAATACTGGGATGAGCGGAAGCTGGTATGCATGTCCTTGACTTTCTTCATGTTGTATTTGTAGTTTGTTGTTGCAATCGCAGTGAGGCATTCAAGATGAGCATGGGTCAGTCGGTTTCTCTGTTTCCTCTTGATAGTGTTCATGGTTGAAACTGTTGACTCACAAGTGTATGTGCTCATGAAGAAAGACATCACTTTCTGTTCAAGTGGTTTCAAACTGGGAAAGTCTGCTTCCGAGACCAAACTCCAGAAGTGGCCAACACCTGCTCTGAGTTCAACTTGGAGAATGGTATTTGTTTGCAGCTCTATTATTTCACTCTCCAGAGCGGCACGATTACCAGGGCAGAGCTGTGTGATGGTTGGAGTGAGAGAGAATACATCCACATGGAAGGGGTTTTCAATAAAATTGAAAATCTCCTTATGTTCAGTCACATCACTGAATCTGGACTCAAACTCACCCTTCAGTTCCTCCAAAACTTCAACAAATCCTCTGTAGCTGAAGTGCTGCTGCAGAGATGGGTCACTTGTGGTTGTTGCTCTGAGTTTTGGGAAGTGGATGAGTTCTCTGTCAGGTATCCACAGAGCAGTTATTTTGTTTTGGAATGCTCTGACTGCCCTCAGCATGTCACTTGGAAGCTTGTCTCTCCCTTGGAGCTGCAAGTTGAGAACGTTCAGGTGACAGGTAATGTCAGTAAGGAGGGCCAGCTGTACGATCCAGTGTAGGGCTTTCAACTCTGGCTGGTGTTTCCCCTTGCTGTCCAAGAAAGTGTTGATTTCAGGAAGGAGGCTCAGGAACCGCTCCAGCACCTTTCCACGGGACAACCATCTCACTTCACTGTGTAACACTAAGGCCCACTTTACACGGGGACGGTATAAAACAAAAACGCAAAAGTCCGTTTTCGTTCTCACTTTTTTCCACGTCTACACGACCGTTTTCAATGAGGAAATCTGCGTCTATACGGTGACGCATAAATGTCTCTGCTATGTCTGCACGCATGCGCAACGTCTTCCGTCTTGTCTGATCTGCGCCGCTGTTCTGTCAAGTTATCCTACCAAGCCTACTACGCATGCGCGAAATCCAGGAGGGTAGGAAAATTCAACAGTAGTTTTGTCCCACCGATCAGCTGGGCTGATAGAAAATCGGTGAGAATTTCATGCATTTGCCGATTTTTATGTTTTGTGCGTATTGGTCGAGTCTTTGGCCGAGTCAAATAATTTGTAATGACTTGTTTTGAATAATAAAACGGTCTGTATGGGAACTTGCTAGGATAACTTTACAGAACACCGGTCCGGCTGAGGTACTGTAGTGCTCGAGGGAGGAGCAGGAGCAAACCGAAACTCTTTTAATCTGCCTTTATTAAGTAACACTCACTCTTGTTTCGGTGAAGAAGAGAAAAGGCAGTGTCCATCTCAGCAAAATAAACCCGTTCGGCTGCTAGTTTTGTTTTCAGTCTCGGGTTTATGGTTTCACGAGCGGCTTGAATAGGCGGCGCGCGCGTGCACGCACACGCGTGTGCGCGCGTGCGTGTGTAACTTGGCGACACCAAACTGAGGAGCTCCAGCTGGGCGGGTGAGCAGGAAAACACATCTACTGCATTAAAACACAGAGCAGCTTGAAGGTCCGTTGGATCGATGTAATCAGACATGCTCTTACTTTTTTACTTACTTTCTTACTTCCCGGGCTGGCATGTGCAGTATATGACATATGTATGACGTAAACACGTACCCGACGTGAGCAGATCCGAGCAGAGTTTCGCGTATTGGGTAGTTTAGACGGGTATGCAACGGGGGCCGTTTTTAACTTATCCACTCTGGAAGGCGTTTTCAATTTTATCCATTTTTCAGCCTCGGAAATGCCGTCCCCGTGTAAACGAAAGGCACTTCTGATAAAATATTTAGTCGTTTTTACCCGACAGCGTCCTCGTGTAAACGGGCCCTAAATCGCTGTACTCTGTGTCATAGTCTTGAATTAACTGTCTGAACTGTCTGTGGTTTAGTGCTCTTGAAACAATGTAATTGACCACATGCACAACCCTTTGCATCACATTTTTGAATTCATTGTTTCTGAGCTTTGATACCAGTGCCTCCTGATGGATGATGCAGTGGAAGCTGATGAAATTGGGAATTTCATCTCTTTTTTTCATGAGGCCAACAAGACCCTTCTCTTTGCCTCGCATGTTTGGGGCACCATCAGTATACACACTTGCAAGTTTGGACCAGCTGAGATGATTTTCCTCAAAAAATACCAAAAGTGCATTCAGAATATCCTCACCTCTTGTTTGGCCATGGAGTGGTAGTAAGCACAACATTTCTTCTCGAAAAGAGTTTTCTTTTGGGAACCTCACCCAAATGCACAGCTGAGCAATATCGGTGACGTCTGTGCTTTCATCCACTGTGATGCTGAAACAAGGTGCGGTGCGCAGCTCAGCCAACAACTGGCCATGCACGTCCTTTCCGATGTCTTCCATCCGCCTCATTATTGATGAATCAGACAACTGTAATCCTTTTATTTGTTTAAGGATCGCGTCCTTGTTGTCAGAGTCTGTGAACAGTATTTCTGCTGAAGCCAAAAAGCAGTCTTTTACTATTTCTGAGTGAGAACGGTTTTTTGGCCTGCGCCAAAATCCAAGCTATCTCAAAAGATGCTTCTGTTAAACGCTGTGCAGTGGAGGTTGTCCTGTGGATAAGACTTTGCTGCTCACAAAGTGAAGCAGTGAGCTGTGCTATTTTCCTCTTTCTTATTTCACTGCCAGGCGGATAACTTTCATTGAAATTTGGATGCGCAGTTTTGAAATGGCGCTCCAAGTTGCTTCGTTTGAAACAGGCGTGGGTTTGTTTGCATATTAAGCACAGAGGGTTCATGCCATGAAGAATAAATAAGGATTTGTCAGTCCACTTTCCTTGAAATTTCCTGTTCTCATCTTGTATGCTTTGTACCTTTCTTTTTTTACTGGGTACACCCGATGTTTGCCTGCTTGTCCCCCCTCTGGCGTCTTCATGCTGATTTTCGTTTGGTTTTTGTGCTGGTTTTTGCCCTTTTTTAATTAAAAACCAATCCATTGTGCCTGCATCTCACACTGGCTAGCGGAGCTAGCGTGCACTGCGGCCAGGTTTAACAGTGTCCCCTTTAGGAAACTAGCCTGGGAAATCCCATGCTGCTTTGCACAATCGTTCCGATCTGAAAAGACAGCATGGAAACTATGGTCTAAAGGCTCGCCTGAGTTAGGGAGCCAATCAGAGAGTGGGGAGGGGTGGAAAGAAGGTGACGCGTACTACTCGACAAACGGAAGCTTGTAGTTTATTTGGGACTGTTTACGGATCACATTTAACATGGCGGCGAGCGATACGAACCAAACTTTCGATCAAGCTTTGTCTTGCACAAACGGCAGTAATCGTTCGGTGCCATTGTTTTCCTATTTTTGTTTTGCCTTCTCTTTCCTTCTCTTCTTCGCCTCTTCGTCTTCTTCGTCGCTCTAACTACGTCACCGGGTACAACTGCCATGATTGGCCATGGGCTACATATACGCCAAATGATAGACATTCGCAACGTCCAATAAACGGCCGTTGACAATCGTAAACCACACCTCCCCTACGAGAAATTCAATAGGCGGATTCCAGACCATATTTCACTTGTGATATGGTCTGGTGTTAACCAGACTATTAGGAAACACCATTAAGCCTTAATTAATACTTAATAAAAATACTTAATACTACAAAAACGCAAACAACTGCATTAAGTATAATGCAGATGTTTGCGTTTTTGTAGTGCAGTGTTCACTGTATGTTTATGTAGCATGTTTGAAAAAATGTATTGGCTGCGTTATCATATCGTTATAAGCTACTATGCGAGTGCGAGCCGCCAATTAAAGCCTGACGAGCCGCACAATGAGTATCTCTGATGTAGAGGATGAATCTCACTGTGCTTGAAGTGTGCATGTGACAAATAAAGGTTTCTTCTTCTTCTTCACCAAGCATTTAAATGATCTCTGATCATAGTCAGTCAAGATTTTTTCCCCAAGATCCTTCTATGATATTGACAGTTCACCACTATCCTTCCAGGTTTTAATAATGTGTTGGACTGTTCTTAACCCAATTCCAGTCATTTTAATTTCCTTATTTAGACTTAGACAACCTTTATTGTCATTCAGTATGCAACAAGTGTCCACAGAACGAAATTTCGTTGCAATTTGGCTCAGCACAGAATTAAATATGAAAGTGTATTAAATTATACAGCAGCAAAAATATTGTAAAGTGCAATAGTATAAAGTGACTTGTGGAATTAGAAATTCTTCAAGTATAAATAGAAGTTTGGATTTGGAGTTCAGGAGTCTAGTGACCTGGGGGAAAAAGCTGTTACAGAACCTGATGTTCCTGCACTGAATGCTGCAAAACCTCTTTCCAGAGGCCAGGATGCAAGTGAATAATTTAACCCTTCTGAAACACAGTAACATTTTTTCCATGACAGGAAAAGCTACGTCTTCCGACATGGTTGTTTAAGAAATGAGAGGCGACTCACTGCATCATCTCATCTCATCTCATTATCTCTAGCCGCTTTATCCTTCTACAGGGTCGCAGGCAAGCTGGAGCCTATCCCAGCTGACTACGGGCGAAAGGCGGGGTACACCCTGGACAAGTCGTCAGGTCATCACAGGGCTGACACATAGACACAGACAACCATTCACACTCACATTCACACCTACGGTCAATTTAGAGTCACCAGTTAACCTAACCTGCATGTCTTTGGACTGTGGGGGAAACCGGAGCACCCGGAGGAAACCCACGCGGACACGGGGAGAACATGCAAACTCCACACAGAAAGGCCCTCGCCGGCCCCGGGGCTCGAACCCAGACCTTCTTCCTGTGAGGCGACAGCGCTAACCACTACACCACTGTGCCGCCCCCTCACTGCATCAGTTCGGGTTAAAAGTTGTTGGCAGCTGAAACATATTAATCACTGCAGTAATTATTCATTCAAAGTCGCCGAAGTATTTGCTTATTTGAATCCAAACTGCAACTTTTTTGTCCAGGTAGTGTATTTTAAATAATCAGTAAAAAGTCTTTTAATATGATTATTACAAAATAATGAATACATAACATTATGTTTGTTCTTGGGGCAGCATGGTGGTGTAGTGGTTAGCGCTGTCGCCTCACAGCAAGAAGGTCCGGGTTCGAGCCCCGTGGCCGGCGAGGGCCTTTCTGTGTGGAGTTTGCATGTTCTCCCCGTGTCCGCGTGGGTTTCCTCCGGGTGCTCCGGTTTCCCCCACAGTCCAAAGACATGCAGGTTAGGTTAACTGGTGACTCTAAATTGACCGTAGGTGTGAATGTGAGTGTGAATGGTTGTCTGTGTCTATGTGCCAGCCCTGTGATGACCTGGCGACTTGTCCAGGGTGTACCCCGCCTTTCGCCCGTAGTCAGCTGGGATAGGCTCCAGCTTGCCTGCGACCCTGTAGAACAGGATAAAGCGGCTAGAGATAATGAGATGAGATGTTTGTTCTTGTTAAAAACATATTTTAACTGCTTGAAAGCATACCATGCTAGCACCTACCTTCTGGAAAATTTTAATTAATCTAATAATAGTGTTACTAATGTTAGAAATTTGATTATTGAGTGACTCTTGTAGATGTAGGGTTTTCCCATTATCATTTTACAAAAGTGCAGACTCTCCTGCAGATCAAATTATATCCAGAATCTGATTTTGTGGTAATCAGATTAATTTGTACACGTAAAGAGACAAAGTAAGGGGACGCTATCAGTCTGTCTTCTCTGTTTAAGACCTGATAGCTGCTAATCTACTCTACCTTGTAGTCTCACAGCACCAGGAGCACTGCCTCGGTGTGATGAGCTGAGTGTTGTGTATAACTCAGCGCTGGTGTGAGCGTGCTCTGTGTTAATATCTGTTACAGAACCTCAGAGCTTATTGCATACAGTACTGTGCAAAAGTCTTGGGCATCCTATTTTTGTCATACTTTGTTATAGATTTCTATTTTATGACTTCTACATTGGGCCGCACGGTGGTGTAGTGGTTAGCGCTGTCGCCTCACAGCAAGAAGGTCCTGGGTTCAAGCCCAGCGGCTGACGAGGGCCTTTCAGTGTGGAGTTTGCATGTTCTCCCCGTGTCTGTGCGGGTTTCCTCTGGGTGCTCCGGTTTCCCCCACAGTCCAAAGACATGCAGGTCAGCCCTGTGATAACCTGGTGATTTGTCCAGGGTGTACCCCGCCTCTCGCCCATAGTCAGCTGGAATAGGCTCCAGCTTGCCTGCGAGCCTGTAGGGCAGGATAAGCAGCTAGAAATAATGGATGGATGGATGGATGGATGGATGGATGGATGGACTTCTACATTATCGAGTCAGTACAAAAACATTTGCGAGTTCCAAATGTTCATTTTCCAGCACAAAATTACATGTTACAGAAAAAAAGTTTGTATCTGAGCAGCATATTACATAAGAGAGCACTTTTCAGATTTAAAAAGAAACCATAATGAAGGCTGCTGGTTTTTGGTGCAAAATGAAGAGGCGAGCGTGACAGTCAAAGTGTCCAGAAGAACTGGGGCTGGTTCTGTAAGACGCTCAGTAAAACCTACAGCTCATTTCCGCATAAAACTGCACTCACTGTACCTGAGACTACCACATATCTCATCTCATCTCATCTCATCTCATCTCATTATCTCTAGCCGCTTTATCCTGTTCTACAGGGTCGCAGGCAAGCTGGAGCCTATCCCAGCTGACTACGGGCGAAAGGCGGGGTACACCCTGGACAAGTCGCCAGGTCATCACAGGGCTGGTTAAAAAATATGTTTCATATTTTAAATTCTTCAAAGTATCCACTGTTTACCTTGATGATGCTTTGCACACTATTGGCATTCTCTTAACCAGCTTCATGAGGTCGTCGCCTGGAATGCTTTTCAATTAACAGGCGTGCCTTGTCAAAAGTTAATTAGTGCAATTTCATGCCTTCTTAATGCGTTTGGGATCAAACGGTAAATAGTAAATAATAAAAATACAGTAAATAGCCCTATTCCACGACTGTAGTAATCTATATTATGTCAAGAGCCGCTCAAGTAAGTAAAGAGAAACGACATCCATCATTACTTTAAAGGAACAGTCCACCGTACTTCCATAATGAAATATGCTCTTATCTGAATTGAGACGAGCTGCTCCGTACCTCTCCAAGCTTTGCACGACCTCCCAGTCAGTCAGACGCAGTCAGACGCGCTGTCACTCCTGTTAGCAATGTAGCTAGGCTCAGCATGGCCAATGGTATTTTTTGGGGCTGTAGTTAGATGCGACCAAACTCTTCCGCGTTTTTCCTGTTTACATAGGTTTATATGACCAGTGATATGAAACAAGTTCAGTTACACAAATTGAAACGTAGTGATTTTCTTTGTTATGGAAAGTCCGCACTATAATGACAGGCGTACTAACACCTTCTGCGTATCTGAGCTCCGTATCAATGCGCTGCCGAAGCGCGCAGAAGGTGTTAGTACGCCTGTCATTATAGTGCGCACTTTCCATAGCATAGAAAATCGCTACGTTTCAATTTGTGTAACTGAACTTGTTTCATGTCACTGGTCATATAAACCTATGTAAACAGGAAAAACGCGGAAGAGTTTGGTCGCATCTAACTACAGCCACAAAAAATACCGTTGGCCATGCTGAGCCTAGCTACATTGCTAACAAGAGTGACAGTGCGTCTGACTGACTGGGAGGTCGCGCAAAGCTCGGAGAGGTACGGAGCAGCTCGTCTCAATTCAGATAAGAGCATATTTCATTATGGAAGTACGGTGGACTGTTCCTTTAAGACATGAAGTGACTTTTAATTAATAAAAATAAAGAAAATACATTGAATTAGAAGCTGTGTCCAAATTTTTGACTGGTACTGTATCTCTGTAGGGATTCTTTCCATGTTGTCAGACACTTATAATAACATTATGAGACTGTAAAAAAACAAACAACAACAAAAAAACCTCATGTGGTTTGCTCAGATGTCGATGATTTCCCTGTAGAATTGTATTGTACAGCTGTTTTGCGGCTGCCGGTTATAGAGTTCTAACTCAATACTGGACTGATTCCAATCGTTTTTTTCCCTAGTAAATGTATAGACCCAAAGAAAGGAGAATAGGGCTTAGGTAAAAAAATAAATAAATAAAAAATCCTACCCCACTCTTTAGTGTCTTTATTAACAGTGATAATCAATGCTGTTTGGCATTTCCCTCTATGTTTTCTGCAGCAGTTTTCTATTGGACTGTTTGTCCAATGTTGTGTAGCTATAGCGACTGTGTAGACCCCATAGAGCGGGTTCAATTACACTGTCAAATAATTTGCACCAAACTGAGATGGTTATATATCGATATTGTAGAAATGTCCACTTTACTGCACATAGTGACTGCAGGCTTTTTCATTTCGTGCACTCACTGCCATGCTGAAACTCCCTGATGCAGAGTGCAGTCCAAATCAAATAACCAAAGCTTACACTGGGGATTTTGAAGCGAGAACACTCGTGGCAGCCATTTGTAGTTATTCAAGGGTCATTCCAAGCAAAACATGTTGAAACAGTCATTTCAAATAGCTCTTCTAAATGGGAACTGATGACGCTAACTGATGGATATTTTACTCGTGAGATTCTTGGCTTTGTGCTTTGACTGAGGAAAAGAAAAGAAAAAAACATGGCAGCATCAACTGGCTAATTTCCTTTCATTGATAAATGCAGGTCATTTTTAAGAAGAAATCATATTAACACTGAATTTAGAAGTAATAAACGGAGCACCAGTAGGATACTCCAATGCTGCTCACCTGTTTTAGCTCATAAGCGGGCTACAGCGTGCAATAAATATCACAATACGCTAAACAAATTGATTTTATTTCATCGAATCTAATGTTTACATAATTGCATATAATTATACACCTTTGACATTAACAGCAAAGTGTTAATGGTATCTGAAACCTTTGACCATTATAAGCAGCACAGAGCAATGCAGGTTAAAGAGGATCCTTAAAAACAAAACAAACAAATCTCATCTCATTATCTCTAGCCGCTTTATCCTGTTCTACAGGGTCGCAGGCAAGCTGGAGCCTATCCCAGCTGACTACGGGCGAAAGGCGGGGTACACCCTGGACAAGTCGCCAGGTCATCACAGGGCCGACACATAGACACAGACCAAAACAAACAAATTAAAAAAGAAAAAAAAAAAAAAAAATATATATATATATATATATATATATATATATATATATATAGGCGGCACGGTGGTGTAGTGGTTAGCGCTGTCGCCTCACAGCAAGAAGGTCCGGGTTCGAGCCCCGTGGCCGGCGAGGGCCTTTCTGTGTGGAGTTTGCATGTTCTTCCCGTGTCCGCGTGGGTTTCCTCCGGGTGCTCCGGTTTCCCCCACAGTCCAAAGACATGCAGGTTAGGTTGACTGGTGACTCTAAATTGACCGTAGGTGTGAATGTGAGTGTGAATGGTTGTCTGTGTCTATGTGTCAGCCCTGTGATGACCTGGCGACTTGTCCAGGGTGTACCCCGCCTTTCGCCCGTAGTCAGCTGGGATAGGCTCCAGCTTGCCTGCGACCCTGTAGAACAGGATAAAGCGGCTAGAGATAATGAGATGAGATATATATACATCATTGAAAATGCGCAATATTATTTTGCACCATTTTCACTGGCTGATCCAGTAACTATCAATGAAGAATCACCTCAGTAGCGCCCCTCAGGATACACTTACCACTTTTAACATCATCCACAACTGTGTTGGACTGAGACTGGTTCTAGAGGACTTGAGACAGGGACTCGTTTTAAATGACTACCGTGTAGCTACTGTCCAGAACCGGAAATGAGTCAACACTCAACAGCATCCATTCATTGTACATGTAGGCCTACTGACTGATTCTGAGTCCTGGTCTCCATGTTTTCAACACTTCATGTTCAGAGGTTAGAAAGAATAAAAACACATTTTATGACCGACTATCTTGGATCCACAACAGTTCTAGCTTTGTTGGGAGCATTTAGTACAGGTTAAAGTTGGTCCCGTGTTAGAAACAGAGTATCAGCGACTAATATTCTGACATAATCGGCACAGTGCCAAAAATGAATTTGGCATGGTGCTAACCAATCAGTGAGGCATCAGATTAAATTATCTATTGCTGTTTTGTAAATGGGAGGCATGGTGGTGTAGTGGTTATCACTGTCGCCTCACAGCAAGAAGGGTCTGGGTTCAAGCTCAGTGACAAACGGGGGCCTTTCTGTGTGGAGTTTGCATGTTCTCCCTGTGTCCGCATGGGTTTCCTCCGGGTGCTCCGTTTTCCCCCACAGTCCAAAGACATGCAGGTTAGGTTAATTGGTGGCTCTAAATTGACCGTAGGTGTGAGTGTGAATGGTTGTGTGTCTGTGTGTCAGCCCTGTGATGACCTGGCGACTTGTCCAGGGTGTACCCCGCCTCTCGCCCATAGTCAGCTGGGATAGGCTCCAGCTTGCCCACGACCCTGCACAGGATAAGCGGTTACAGATATGGATGTTTTGCAAATCCATAGTAAAAGTAGCGTCATTCTAGTGTAGAAATACACTTTAGACCTAGCTAAAGTATCATCATGTACATCATGGACATTTTGAAGGCTTTCTGCTTGGAAAATGGACCATTTTGGGTTGCACGCACATGATTTCATGTCAGATTTACAGTAACTTCCCTTGGTCCAATTTTTCTTTGGTTTGTATTTCCTGCATACAGAGGCTTGGTAATGTAATGCAGCAGGTATAACTCAAAATCCATAATCTGAGCATCTGGTATGAACATTTGGTGGACTGATACACAAAGATCTCACTTTTTTTTGTTGTTCTTCTGGAATAGTGGGCGACCAAGAACACGTAGACTGTCCACGTGTAGGCAAAAGCAAGTGCCTCGTTCAGAGTGAGAATAGTCTGTCATGACATTGAATAAAAGAATTTATTGAACCAAAGAAGTTGACAAGTTAATACTGTAGAGGAATTCACACACTGGAAAATTCACTTGAAACAGATGGCATTGCTTTTATTTCACTGGCGAGTGTGTGATAAATGAAACATAGCAATCGGATAAGTGGGCAATCTGTCAAAGAAACTTTAAAGTAGAATATGTATGATTTTTTTGTTAAATTTCAGGATAAATGTTACGCTTTGAGGAAGCACAAAAAGTGTTTTAATCAACAAACAAATTACACTGGATCTCTGAATCAGACAGTGTATTGTAGAAGCCAGTAAACCTTAAAAACATTATCGTACTCTTTGACAAATATCAAGAAGATCCTGTGGCAGACCAAGATGTTGGTCTTTTTGAAGTTTACTGCCTGAGATCATTTCTGGCAGGAGGTCTCTGCTGGGTCCAGGTGTCACTGTAGCTTCTGTGCATTGAGCAACAGCAGGGATTTCATTTCTCTGTCCTGTAGTGTGAATGTGACTGTGTGTGTCTAGCTTTCGCCCTTTGTGTGCCTCATACAAAGCACATCTCTGGTCAGCACTTTTTATATTGCGGTCAGCTCTTTAACAGCTATGAACTCACAGCAGATTCTGCCTCCCTTTTTTATCGCTTTGATAAAATGAAGAGTTTAGAATTTCTAATCAGACCTAAACAGAGAAGGAGAACAGAATAGACAGAACCAGATAAGTGTTATGAATCAGACATAGCTGGTAAAATATCAGACAAAGCATCTGACGATTAAAAATCAAACGTAACTGGATAACAATTAAGAATCAGATATAATCTACCTGAGGTGTAAGAATCAGACAGAACCAGCTAAGGGGTAAAATCAGACATAACCATCTGAAGGATAAGAATTGGACATAGCCATCTGAAGCGTAAGAATCAGACATCTCCATCTGAAGGATAGGAATCAGACATCATCAGCTGAAGGATAAGAATCAGACATAACCATCTGAAGGATAAGAATTGGACATAGCCATCTGAAGCGTAAGAATCAGACATCTCCATCTGAAGGATAAGAATCAGACATCAGCAGCTGAAGGATAAGAATCAGACATAACCACTTGGAGGGTAAGATTCAGACCTAACCAGCTGAAGGGTAAGAATCAGACCTAACCAGCTGAAGGGTAAGAATCAGACATAACCATCTGGAGGGTGAGAATCAGACATCACCATCTGGAGGGTAAGAATCAGACCTAACCAGCTGAAGGGTAAGAATCAGACCTAACCAGCTGAAGGGTGAGAATCAGACATCACCATCTGGAGGGTAAGAATCAGACATCACCATCTGCACCATCTGGAGGGTAAGAATCAGACATAACCATCTGGAGGGTAAGAATCAGACATCACCATCTGGAGGGTAAGAATCAGACCTAACCATCTGGAAGGTGAGAATCAGACATAACCAGCTAAAGGATAAGAATCAGACATAACCAGCTGAAGGATAAGAATCAGACATCACCATCTGGAGGGTAAGAATCAGACTTAACCATCTGGAAGGTGAGAATCAGACATAACCAGCTGAAGGGTAGCGATCAGACATCACCATCTGGAGGATAAGAATCAGACATAACCAGCTAAAATATAAGAAACAGACAGAACTGGCAAAAGGTTTAAGATCAGACTGAATTGACAAATGGGATAGGTTCAGACAGAACTGGCAAAGGGGTAAGAATCAGACATGACCAACTAAGATAAGAATGAGACTACGTGGACTGAGCACTGCAAGTTGCCCTAGTGATTAGTGCCTCTCAATCTGGAGATCGTGAGTTCTACTCACAGTCGGCTCATACCAAAGACGGTCATAAAAACAGTACCTGCTGCCATCTGGCGAGGCACGCTGTAATACAGATCAATACAGAGTCAAACTCTCACAGTTACCAGAGGACTGGCCCCTACTGTAACCCTAGCTGTGTAAGAGGCAAGAGGCCGAGGGCTACTAAATGGAGATCGGTGCCACCCAATGTGCCTTGAAGCATGGGAAGGACTTTGACTTTTGATAGCAGGCTGTGGAGTTAGAGTCAGTCATAACTGACCAAGAGGTGAGAATCAGACACAACCAGCTGAAGGGTATGAATGAGACAAATGACTAAGGGCTAAGAAACAAACATAATCAAGTGAAGAAGAACCAGACATAAACAACTGAGGGGTAAGAATCAGAAGTTAGTAGCTAAGGTTTACGAATCTAACTAAAATGCTTTCAGAAACAGGTGGATGAACCAGTTATGGAAGCAGTATCTGACAGACCCAGCTTTGGACAAAAGCATCAGTGCAGTGTAAATGGAGTAATGGCTAAGCATTAAGAATCAGACAGTATTGGATAAGAGTTACAGAACGACTTCCTGCATTGAACGCAGCAGTGAACCTGAAAAAAGCAACATAATGAGCTTCCTCTAGAATCAGACAGATTGCGGAGTCAGTCTTTTTCAGGTTCACTGCCCGTGTTCAGTATCTACAGTATCTACAGCATCTCTCAGGCAGATCTGTTCACTTCTCTGTCCTGTAGCATGGAGTGTGTGTGTGTGTGTGTGTGTGTGTGTGTGTGTAGTGCTCCGGTCTGTGAACAACAGTGAAAGAGAATGTAGATGCTATAGAGATGTGCGTTATATTCTTTCTGAAGTGTACACTTCTGTGTAACATTATCTCTATTAAATTAATTCTTGTAGTCTTTCTGTGTGTGTGTGTGTGTGTGTGTGTGTGTGTGTGGGTGTGTGGGTGGGTGGGTGGGGGGGGGGAGAGAGAGAGAGAGAGAGAGAATTCCAGAAAGACAGAAAATGGGGGGAAGGAAAATGGGGATAGAAAGAAAGAAAAAAATCATGGAAAGCAACTGACTGATAGAGTGAATAAACGATAGAAGTGATGAAAGAATGAGGAGCATCAGAGAGAGAGAGAGAGAGAATGAAGAAATTGTTTAGTGAAGACGTTATGATGTGAGAGTGGCAGATAGATAGATAGATAGATAGATAGATAGATAGATAGATAGATAGATAGATAGATAGATAGATAGATAGATTATTGTATGAGATGACGAGAGGAAGAGAATGCAAATGAGAGAGAAAAATAAAGTTTAGAGATTTAGAAAGGTAGATATAGAAGATTTAGATTGAGAGAGGGAGAGATAATAATTGATAGATAGATAGATAGATAGATAGATAGATAGATAGATAGATAGATAGATAGATAGATAGATAGATAGATAGAATATAAAGTGAAAATGAGTGGAATAATTGCTAATAATGATGTGGGTCTCATATAAAATGTCCAGAAAAGTGAGGGCCTGAGAGCATCATTAGGGACTAATTATAGTCCTCAATGGTGTGTGTGTGTGTGTGTGTGTGTGTGTGTGTGTGTGTGTGTGTGTGTGTGTGTGTGTGTGTGAGACTGTTTAATGAGATAATGGACCCAATGTGCAGAATTATTTCAGTGTCTCTGGTAGCACAATAGATAGATGGAAAAATATTTTTCCTTTTCCAGTTGGTTTTCATGTGTGTGTGTGTGTGTGTGTGTGTGTGTGTGTGTGTGTGTGTGTGTCCTCGCTTGTAGTGGCAGATATAGGATAAGATACTTGTTGAAGTCATTTTTCATCTTCTTACTACACAAAACAGCAGCAGCATCAGGATGAGTGATGTTAAGCCATGTTCTCGGTTCTCCCTGATCTCCTCATTTCCCAGCTTCCCTCATTTCTTTTTTTTTCCCTTTTTTTTTTGTCTTGTATGGATCTAGAGCCTCATATTAGTCTAATATTTATCTGCATGTTGTGGATAGTCGCATGAATCTGAAAGTGGACCAAAAACTTAATGGAAGAGATTCTTCAGGGACAAGCTTTCCGTGTATAATAAATAAATAAATAAATAGGGGTTTTAAAAAAAAAAATTAGTGTCTTATTGAATGAATCTAGTAAATAAGGAACGACACACACAACAGACCTGGCTGTTATATAAAAATAATACATGATGAAGTGGATTAGTTTTATTGTCATATGACAGCACAGAGTGGAGTGTTTTATTCTGCTTATACCACAGCATTTACCAACAACACTGACTCATTCAGAGGGTTTTCTGGATTGTGACGATTTTCGACATTGTAGAACAGTAATGAAGACATTAAAACTGTGAAATAACAGATGGAACATCAGTGTGGGAAATAAGGAATTTTAAGCAGACAAGTCTGAAATGTTGTCTGTCTGTCCAAATTTCAGCCTGTCCAAATGACGGGCCAAAGGCCCGTAACAATGCGGCTGGGGATCCGGGGCCTGCCTTAGGGTCCCCAGAAGCTGAAGGGCTTTAGATGCCTGGAGATGGCTTCTCAGCTATTTCCAGGCATATTTTTGAGATCTTCAAAGGCCAAATTACACTAGATATTAGTTGCTAATTACACTACAAATTGAATATAATTTCCAAGAAAATATCAGAAGATTCAAGAAAAACATGCTTAAAGATCTACATAAAAAAAAAGTAGCACACACAGGTCCAGTTCCATGTCTAGAAAAAAGTATGAGGGGGCCAAGGATGTTCAAGTTGGTTACTGGGTCTCATATATAGGTACTATAATACCACTCATGAAATATTATGTCAACAATGACTATGTTTATAATAACTCTATAAGAAATTTAGTAATTAACAATACAACTATTCTTACATAATAGAGTTAAAATTTTGAGTCAGAGATTCCAAGTAACTTTGTAACAAAATGACTTTTAAAATGACTCAAAACTAGACATGGTCATATCATTTGGCATTCAGACTCAAATCTGCTGGACCAGAACTTAGAAAATAGAAGAAAACGACACGAAAGAGAAACCAATGGAAACCGAAAGAATGAACGTGATTATCATGCCGTTACCATGGGAACAGTCTTTTATGAATGCGTAAGTGGGCTCTCAGTGCGCCGACTCCAGTGTGACTGAGTAAGGTGACAAGTTTTATGTTTCATCTAATTTAGGTAATTTAAAAAATATAATATTATTTGGTAGTGGGCATAGAGGAAAGTGTAATGTACAGTTAGGTCCATAAATATTTGGACAGAGACAACATTTTTCTAATTTTGGTTCTGTACATTACCACAATGAATTTTGAACAAAAGAATTCAGATGCAGTTGAAGTTCAGACTTTCAGCTTTAATTCTGTGGGTTGAACAAAATGATTGCATACAAATGTGAGGAACTAAAACATTTTTAAACACAATCCCTTCATTTCAGGGGCTCAAAAGTAATTGGACAAATTAAATAATTGTAAATAAAATGTTCATTTCTAATACTTGGTTGAAAACCCTTTGTTGGCAATGACTGCCTGAAGTCTTGAACTCAGGGACATCACCAGACGCTGTGTTTCCTCCTTTTTAATGCTCTGCCAGGCCTTTACTGCAGCGGTTTTCAGTTGCTGTTTGTTTGTGGGCCTTTCTGTCTGAAGTTTAGTCTTTAACAAGTGAAATGCATGCTCAATTGGGTTGAGATCAGGTGACTGACTTGGCCATTCAAGAATATTCCACTTCTTTGCTTTAATAAACTCCTGGGTTGCTTTGGCTTTATGTTTTGGGTCATTGTCCATCTGTGTTATGAAACGCCGACCAATCAGTTTGGCTGGATTTGAGCACACAGTATGTCTCTGAATACCTCAGAATTCATCCGGCTGCTTCTGTCCTGTGTCACATCATCAATAAACACTAGTGACCCAGTGCCACTGGCAGCCATGCATGCCCAAGCCATCACACTGCCTCCGCCGTGTTTTACAGATGATGTGGTATGCTTTGGATCATGAGCTGTACCACGCCTTCGCCATACTTTTTTCTTTCCATCATTCTGGTAGAGGTTGATCTTGGTTTCATCTGTCCAAAGAATGTTCTTCCATAACTGTACTGGCTTTTTTAGATGTGTTTTAGCAAAGTCCAATCTAGCATTTTTATTCTTGAGGCTTATGAGTGGCTTGCACCGTGCAGTGAACCCTCTGTATTTACTTTCATGCAGTCTTCTCTTTATGGTAGATTTGGATATTGATACGCCTACCTCCTGGAGAGTGTTGCTCACTTGGTTGGCTGTTGTGAAGGGGTTTCTCTTCACCATAGAAATTATTCTGCGATCATCCACCACTGTTGTCTTCTGTGGGCGTCCAGGTCTTTTTGCATTGATGAGTTCACCAGTGCTTTGTTTCTTTCTTTCTCAGGATGTACCAAACTGTAGATTTTGCCACTCCTAATATTGTAGCAATTTCTCGGATGTTTTTTTTCTGTTTTCGCAGCTTAAGGATGGCTTGTTTCACCTGCATGGAGAGCTCCTTTGACCACATGTTTTCTTCACAGCAAAATATTCCAAATGCAAGCACCACACCTCAAATCAACTCCAGGTCTTTTATCTGCTTAATTGAGAATGACATAACGAAGGAATTGCACACACCAGCCCATTAAATAGCCTTTGAGTCAATTGTCCAATTACTTTTGGTCCCTTTAAAAACAGGGTGGCACATGTTAAGGAGCTGAAACTCCTAAACCCTTCATCCAATTTTAATGTGGATACCCTCAAATGAAAGCTGAAAGTCTGGACTTTATGTCCATGTCCATTATATAATTATAACTTGAATATGTTTCAGTAAACAGGTAAAAAAACAAAATTTGTGTCAGTGTCCAAATATATATGGACCTAACTGTATAAAGTTTCTGTCAATATGTTTATCATGCTTGTATGATAAAAACTCGTGAAGATATTTATCTAAATACACAACCTACTCATTCTAAACCTGCTGAGCTTCGCCAGAGAAGCTCTCGACCCCAGAGGGTTAAAATACAATGGAAAAAACACTTTGTCAGGGTCCGAAACCTGTAGTAATCTATTTTCTTTGAACATTAATGGTAAACCTACCCAGCTGATATCTCATGATATCTTTACAATTTTTCATGGGTCATCCAGTTTGATGCTTTTGTAATACAGACGGACAAATGCGAAAATTATCGGTCAATGTTTGCCGGTCCGGCCTTATTTCCCACACTGGAACATATACGGTATGGAATTATGTGGTGAACAAAAAGTGATAAAAATAAGTTTGATATTTTAGATTTGTCAGAGTATCAACTGTTTACCTTGATGCCGCTTTGGACACTATTGGTATTATCTTAACCAGCTTCATGAGGTCGTCACCTGGAATGCTTTTCATTTAACAGCTCTGTCTCGTCTAAAGTTAATTAGTGCAATCTCTTGCCTTCTTAATGTGCTTGAGATCAAACAGTAAATAGTAAATAATAAAAATGCAGTAAATAGCCCAATTCCACAACTGTAGTAATTCATATTACAGTATGTCAAGAACCGCTCAAGTAAGTAAAGAGAAACGACATCCATCATTACTTTAAAACATGAAGTGTCTTTTAATGAATAAAAATAAAGAAAATACATTGAATTAGAAAGTGCATCCAAACTTTTGACTGGTACTGTATGGACACACTCAGTACTGTTCTACTTTCTATTTACAGTGGTGCTTGAAAGTTTGTGAACCCTTTAGAATTTTCTATATTTCTGCATAAATATGACCTAAAACATCATCAGATTTTCACACAAGTCCTAAAAGTAGATAAAGAGAACCCAGTTAAACAAATGAGACAAAAATATTATACTTGGTCATTTATTTATTAAGGAAAATGATCCAATATTACATATCTGTGAGTGGCAAAAGTATGTGAACCTTTGCTTTCAGTATCTGGTGTGACCCCCTTGTTCAGCAATAACTGCAACTAAACGTTTCCGGTAACTGTTGATCAGTCCTGCACACCGGCTTGGAGGAATTTTAGCCCGTTCCTCCATACAGAACAGCTTCAACTCTGGGATGTTGGTGGGTTTCCTCACATGAACTGCTCACTTCAGGTCCTCCCACAACATTTCCATTGGATTAAGGTCAGGACTTTGACTTGGCCATTCCAAAACATTAACTTTATCCTTCTTTAACCATTCTTTGGTAGAATGACTTGTGTGCTTAGGGTCGTTGTCTTGCTGCATGACCCACCTTCTCTTGAGATTCAGTTCATGGACAGATGTCCTGACATTTTCTTTTAGAATTCGCTGGTATAATTCAGAATTCATTGTTCCATCAATGATGGCAAGCCGTCCTGGCCCAGATGCAACAAAACAGGCCCAAACCATGATACTACCACCACCATGTTTCACAGATGGGATAAGGTTCTTATGCTGGAACGCAGTGTTTTCCTTTCTCCAAACATAACGCTTCTCATTTAAACCAAAAAGTTCTATTTTGGTCTCATCCATCCACAAAACATTTTTCCAATAGCCTTCTGGCTTGTCCACGTGATCTTTAGCAAACTGCAGACGAGCAAGTTTGCAAGCAGTTCATGTGAGGAAACCCACCAACATCCCAGAGTTGAAGCTGTTCTGTACAGAGGAATGGGCTAAAATTCCTCCAAGCCGGTGTGCAGGACTGATCAACAGTTACCGGAAACGTTTAGTTGCAGTTATTGCTGCACAAGGGGGTCACACCAGATACTGAAAGCAAAGGTTCACATACTTTTGCCACTCACAGATATGTAATATTGGATCATTTTACTCAATACATAAATGACCAAGTATAATATTTTTGTCTCATTCGTTTAACTGGGTTCTCTTTATCTACTTTTAGGCCTTGTGTGAAAATCTGATGATGTCATATGATGAGATCATATGATGTCATCATGAGGTCATATTTATGCAGAAATATAGAAAATTCTAAAGGGTTCACAAACTTTCAAGCACCACTGTATTCAATACAGTCAGAGTGTCAAGAACCTTACAGGACCTCTATGTGTGTGTGTGTGTGTGTGTGTGTGTGTCCTCATTTCCGCTTGTCTCATGTCCCTCGGGCAGTGTTAGAAGAGCCTGAGCAGTGTGTGATTTGACCTTATCAAAGTTTAATTCGCTCCAGACTTAATTTTAATTACAAATGCATTTATACCATCTTTCCTCTCTCTCTCTCTCTCTCTCTCTCTCTCTCTCTGTGTGTGTGTGTGTGTGTGTGTGTGTACAATGAACACTGTGGACATAATTAAACTTCTGACATGAATGCTTTCAAAGCATTGTGATGATGATTGCTCTCTCGCTGTCTCTCTCTCTGTGCGTGTGTGTGCTTGTGTGCACACGCGCGTGTGTGTGTGTGTGTGTGTGTGTAGACTAGGTGAAGTGTTTATTATATATAAACTACTATGATGCTTCAAGAAAATATTAAAATCAAAACTGAAAATTCACTGTCCCCTGGACGAGCATTTTATTTTTCCATGCTTTCACCACAACTCTGTGTGTGTGTGTGTGTGTGTGTGTGTGTGTGTGTGTGTGTGTGTGTGTGTGTGTGTTTCTCAGCAACTTCAAAGAAATGAAGTGGGCCAGATATTCTCTAAAGAAATCATACTGTAATGTCAGTGTCATTGCTGTGGGTGCCATGGGACTGGAGATGTATATCAGGGATGGATGTGTGTTTTCATAATGGCAAGAAAAGATGATAGTTGTGGGAGCATTTGTCTGGTCCCCAGGACCTAAAAAACTGGAGGTGCCAAAGATATTGAGGTAAGTGTTAGGTTTACTGGTAGGTGTAGGCATGACATATTATTAGTTATTCTATCCACATTCACTGGATATGAGCAATCGTGCGCTCTGATTGGCTACTCTACTACTAGGATATCAGCTCATATACCATGAGTAGAGAAAAACAAAATGGCGGAGAGTGTTGCTGAACCAACCGAGGATGAAATAAAAACTACTCCAAAACAAAACCCCCAAAAATACAAACATGTAACAAAATATGGAATGAAACTATTTGATGGTAAGAACATCTTTTTTTTTTTTTCAAGAATTATTATTATCGCATTTTTCACAAATTGCTCCCGTCATTTCACCAGTTTGTTTACATTCTAAGCGGAAATTATTTTGTCGGACGTTTTGTATAAATTTTTTATTTATCGAATTTGAAAAAAATAAAAATAAAAATGCTCTGTTTCTCAAAATTCAGTGAATGTGGATCGAATCAAATAGTTATTCAACTCAATCTCATCATACATGGCTTATCGCCAACTTGGTGCTGTGCTCCTCATCGGCTATCAGCTCATGTACGACTCGATTTCATGGAATAACTGTTAATTATAGTAATTTAAGTTGATTGAAATGAGCCACACAGACAGAATTACGTGTGTGTGTGTGTGTGTGTGTGTGTGTGTGTGTGTTGAGAAAGAGAGAGAGAGAGACAGACAGACAGAAAGACAGTGGGGGGTACTGATGTATGGTCAAACAGCAACAGACAGGTGGTGTGTGAGACAATGAGGAATGGGGTATGTGAACGAAAAAGGGAAACATTTAATATGGCAGGTGGAATTTTCGCGAAAACTGATGCTGAGTTTTTATCCCCCGCTGGCCGAAAGGTCCGAAAGGGGATTATGTCGTGGCGATTTCCATCCGTCCATCCTGGGAAGGGTGCTCGCTTTCTGAAATCAACTCCTCTCACAATTTGTGGAGGAATTTCACAAAACTTGGCAAGATTCTTTGTTATATATCAGTAATCCGCATATTGCAATTTCGTTAAATTCAGTTACGTTTTACCAGAGTTATAGCCCTTGATTAACAAAATTATACTTTTAACAATTTCACGAGAGTCGCATCGCTCCTGTGGAGGACGGCCCCATGAGGACAGTTGAGGGTTATACCTGGAGGACGCTCTGGATTCTTACAGTAATGCTTTTATGGCTGAGGACGACAGTTGACTTGCTAACTTTAGGACTGCAATTGTCATGAACAGTTTTGCACTCAAGTTTCCATCAATGAAGAGTTATAACATCAACGAAACTGACTTCATGTTAAAACTGTTAATGTTATAGTCATGCTGTCTGTTGTTGCCCAAATGAGGATGGGTTCCCTTTTGAGTCTGGTTCCTCTCGAGGTTTCTTCCTCATGTCGTCTGAGGGAGTTTTTCCTTGCCACCGTCGCCACAGGCTTGCTCATTGGGGATAGATTAGGGACAAAATTAGCTCATGTTTTAAGTCGTTCAAATTCTGTAAAGCTGCTTTGTGACAATGTTTATTGTTAAAAGCGCTATACAAATAAACTTGACTTGACTTGACTTGTTTTCCTTCTGAAAGCAAGTCCTCTCACAGTTGTTGGAGGAATTTCACCAAACTTGGTAAAAGGCATTGTTATATGTCGGTAGTACGCAGATTGTAATTTCGCTAAATTCAGTCACATTTTACCAGAGTTACAGCCCTTGATTAACAACCTTGTACTTTCACAATTTCATAAAGGTGTGCTCGCCTTCTGACATCAACTCCTCTCACAATTTTTAGATGAATTTCTCGAAGTTTGGTAAAAGGCCTTGTTATATGACGGTAATACGCATATTGCGATTTAATTTCGTTTGTGACATTTTTTTTTTACCAGAGTTTTGACCCTTGATTAAATAACTTGTACTTTGACAATTTCATGAGGGTGTACATTCTTCTGAAATCAGCTCCTCTCACAATTTGTGTAGGAATTTCACCCGACTTGGCAAAAGGCTTTGTTATATGACAGTTATACGCATATTGAAATTTCGTTTAATTTGGGCAAATTTTACCAGAGTTATGCCCTTGATTATTAACAAACTTGTACTTTGGCAATTTCATCAAGGTGTGCTTGCTTTCTGAACTCAACTTCCTCACAATTTTTGGAGGAATTTCACGAAACTTGACAGGATTCTTTGTTTTCTATTGGTAATATGCATATTCCAATTTAGTTAAATTCAGTCGCATTTTACCAGAGTTATGGCACAGTTGCCAGTGGGGGATATTGTGTTCTCAGAGCACTCTTGCTGTTATGGGCCGAGCGCATGTACGTGTGTGGGTGCATGTGATGTGCAGTTCAAGAAAAATTGTCTGCAATCAATATAACTGAACATTATATTTAATGCTCAAGGTATGTCTATTTCGTACACCTTGTTATTTCTCTCTCTAATGAGGTATTGGTGTGAATTTCATTCCTGCATTACTGAGGGAAAAACAGTGCAGGTAAAGAGAGAACGCCAGCGCACAAGAGCATACGTAAGTGGACTAACATACATATAGAACGGAGCAGACGGTGGCTTTCTCACCTTATGTTCACCTGCAGCTGCCAGTTTATTCCACTAGAGAAGAGCTGTGTTATGTCTTGTGAAGTCTCCTTTCTAAAGTTTTACGTTTTAAATCAGAAAATAGACTTGGTGTGCAGCATTTAGTTCTGCCAATTGCTCCGCTCAGGGGGATCGTCTGTGCCGAGAGAAAATGTGACCTCTGTACTGGTGAGGGTGAATCCAGGATCTTCAGAATGTTCTCAACATACTGTATTTTCACTTCCTAAGAGATGTTTATTTGTAGTGTAATCGGTAATGGTTAAGCATTAAAAGGTAACCGCTGTCACTAATGTAGTCATGTTAGCTGATTATCCTTTAGAAGCAAGGAATTTTATGGAGATTGATCTTTCAGATATAGATAATTGGATGTGTACAAATATTGATTGTCCTCCATCTGTTTCTGTGTATAGATCACCGCCCTTCTGTTATTGCATGCATGAATGGAGAGCCGTGTTGAATAAATTGAAGGATAAAATGAAGGACACTGATACACACTCTCCCCGGCCACTTTAATAGGAACTTGTTTTTGATTCTAATGGCCCTTTTCCACTACCCTTTTTCAGCTCACTTCAGCTCGCTTCAGCTCACTTCAGCCCGACACGGCTCGCGTTTCGACTACCAAAAACCAGCACGACTCAGCTCGCTTCAGCCCTGCTTAGCCCCTAAAACTCGCACCGTTTTGGAGTGGGGCTGAAGCGAGCCAAAGCGAGCCGAGTGAGGTTGGGGGCGTGAGCAGACACTCCCCTGTGCACTGATTGGTGAGGAGGAGTGTCCTCACATGCCCACACACGCCCCGCGAGCACGCTGGGATCTGTAAACACCGTAAACCCGGAAGAAGGAGAATTACGAATTACGAGAATTTCTGAAGCCTTATGCGCCTCGCCTCATCTATACGCTCTTGCCAGTATCTGTTGGCGTTGTCGGTGACAACAAGCCACAGCACCAAGACCAGCAACACTAACGACTCCATGTCCTCCATGTTTATTGTTTACTATTCGGGTCGTGAGACTACCGCTTAAAAGATCACTGATGTCACTGTTGCGCTGCTTAACGACATCACGTGACGTCCACCCACTTTCGCTAACTCCACCCAATGTGTCCACCCACTTCCAGCCAGCACGGTTCAGCGAAGGTTGTAGTCGAAATGCAACTCCAACAGCCCCGCTCAGCTCGACTCAGCACGGCACGGCTCAGCCCGACTCAGCCGCGTTTGTAGTGGAAAAGCGGCATATGATTCCTGTTCTTGGCTGCAGGAGTGGAACCCAGTGTGTTCTTCTGCTGTTGCATGCTGAGATGCTTTTCTGCTCACCACGGTTGTAAAGAGTTGCTATGAGTTGCTATAGTATATCCTTCCTGGCAGCTTGAACCAATCTGGCCATGTTCCTCTGACCTCTCTTATCAACAAGGCGTTTGTTTCCACCCACAGATAGGGTGACCAGATTTCCCTAGTCTGAAACCGGGACACTTTTGCGCGCGACCATGCTCGTGCATGCACACTTTTTTTTTTTTTTTTACGTAAACGTGACACTCAGAGAGGTGCTCTTATCATTTTGTTGAAGCTCACATTTATCAACATCTCACATGAAATAAAACAAACAGGCATTTTGTTATCTAGGAGCATAGTGGTATACAGATCAGTTAAATTATGGTCAGACAACAGATTTTGTAATGGCTGAGAATAGGCCAGGCTATGTCCATAGGCCAAATTTAAACTGATTTATTTCACCTGTTTGTGAGAACACCAAGAAGAATGCATATGCACATGTAGGCTATATCTCTAAAATTGTATGCACTATAGCATGAACTTAAAAAGTAGATATGTGACCTCAACATAGCCTAGGTCAGAATCAACCTTACTAACCATTCCCCACAACTGAATGAATAAAGCAAGAAGATGTGTACAAAAGTGAACACTTTAATGGAAGGTGCAGCAAG
Organism: Neoarius graeffei; assembly: GCF_027579695.1. Taxonomy (NCBI): domain Eukaryota; kingdom Metazoa; phylum Chordata; class Actinopteri; order Siluriformes; family Ariidae; genus Neoarius; species Neoarius graeffei. Next base: position 47,112,582 of record NC_083585.1, on the reverse strand, counting down.
CTGTTCAACACAGCAATACGGCCAAACTGTCAGAACGGCATGTTAAACAGAAACAAAAAAGAGACAAGTGATTTGAGAATATACACTCAAACAAAACAGCAATAAAGGAGGAGAGGGGCGACAGCCCGAGGAAAGCCCCCACAGGAGCGCACAGCATTTGCAACATAGGCTACCCAACTCAGTACAAGAACAAAGCACAGGAACAAAGCTAAGGCGACTGTCAATCCACCCAACTTGTGTTTAGCCATTTTAATGTGATCCTGTATATCGGCGTTACCACCGTGGGCTACGGAGAAGGAACACTTAGTGTGTGCACTAGGCTTCGTGCGCATTGTTCTGCACCTCTCGGAGGAAGGGGTAGGTGCCCTGTAAATCTTTGGAAAAGGTACATTTTCTTTTCGGCATAATTGCTGCGGCATTACTGCTGCTAGCTGCTAGACAAAGAACATTCGCGCCAGTTAATGTTTATTTTATTGAGTGCGTTTACATGCACATAGAGAAAAGCGAATTTCTGCAGTTGCTCAACTGAAATCGAAGTTCTAAATGGCATGGAAACACCTTAGCTCGGCTGAAATTGAACCGAACTTGATTCCTCGCAATTGAGCTACACGACCTAGATTATGCGATTTTTGCCGAGCTACTTAGTGCATGTAAACCCTATCGAGATACGTAATCGAGCTTCTTACTTCAGCACTGCCCCTTCCGGAAGTGACGAGTGACGAGACCACAAGCGGGAAACACAACAGCCTCGGTCGGAAAAAAAAAACACAGAACTGATAACTTTGTTTATACTCACAGTGTTGCCAGATTGGGCGGTTTTAAGTGCATTTTGGCGGGTTTTGAACATATTTTGGGCTGGAAAACGTCAGCAGTATCTGGCAACACTGCTGAATAGCTCTTCATGACGACAACCAGAAGTGTACCAACACGATGGGGTGTGTAGCGCCACCTGTGGCTCGGGTGCACAATGCACCTCACACAATAGCTCGATTTCCTTGTGTGCATGTAGGATTAGATTTCTCTGGCACCCCTGCTGGGACCCTTAGCTCGATTACCGACAGTAGCTCGATTTGGATGTGCATGTAAACGTACTGACTGTTGCATGGCAACATGTTCTGTTGTCTGGAATAATGTGGCTAAATAAACACCCATGCCACAGGGCCAGGGGGCAGTAACCAGGAAAGTTTGCGATTCCTGTCAATTCATCAAAATAGTAAATGCAGACATTTCTCCGCTAATGATTCCCACGTTGCTCAGTCGCAAATGTCGCGAGTGGTGAAAACCGGGACATATCTGAGTCCCGACAGACTTTTGTCAGGACTCGGGACACACAACCCCAAATCGGGACTGTCCCGGTAAAATTGGGACTGTCCTGGTAAAACCGGGACGTCTGGTCACCCTACCCACAGAACTGTCGCTCACTCACTCAGTGGTTGTTTTTGTTTGTTTTTTGCACCATTCTGTGTAAACTCTAGAGACTGTTGTGTGTGAAAACTCCAGGAGATCAGCCGTTTCTGAAATACTCAACCCAGTCCATCTGGCTCAAACCAACACCCATGCCACGGTGAAAGTCACTCTTTGAGATCACTATTTTTCCCGTTCTGATGTTTGAAGTGAACATTAATTAACTGAAGCTCTTGATTTGTGCTGCTATCAAGGGATCGGCTGATTCGATCACTGCATCAAACAGGAGGTTGATGGGTGTACCTAATAAAGTGGCCCGTGAATGTATTTCACTAAAGGGATTGTTAGATAGTAGCTAGGTAGACCTATGAATTAAAATAAATAAATAAAACTTAAAAGGAATGGGGAAAAAAATCAAATATTTTATACGTATAATTTCTGTACAACATTTACCAATCTCAAATATTACAAAGCAAGCTATAGTGGTTGTTTAAAGTGTCCTGGATTATGTTCCTGAGCACTTGTGCAGCTCTGAGCACTCTGTCTGACTGATGCTGATACACTGTATGGTTGGAAGCACATAATTGAATAGAAGGTCTTTGTTTGCTGTAGCATTAAGATTTCCCTTCAGGGGAACTAAGAGGCCTAAACCTTTTCTTCCCAGAAGAGTGGAAGTTATTATAACAGCAAAAAGGGACTAAATGTGGTCCTGTGGCCGCACACAAAAAAATTGGCCATATTTTGTTGCTAGAAACAACCCTGCCTATAAGGAGCACCTATACTGTATGTAAAGACATGTACATGATTGTTTTTAATCTCGCTTGCATAGTTATTAGCTCATCCAGCCAACAGGTGATGAGTTTATGCAATCACGTGTTGTCTGTCTGTTGTCCGTCATCCATCATCCGTCTGGCGTCGTCCACGTTTCACGAAAATCGCTTTTTCTCCCTCAATTCTTCACTGATTTTTATTCTTTTTGGCAGGAAGGTAGGTCTGCCTGGGGTACATATAGCTTCTACCCAGATTTGCATAATTGCAATTAATAATGAAGATATGGAGTAATTAATCAATCCCTAATGAGCAGTTTCCACACAAATCGCTTCTTCTCCCTCAATTCTTCACCGATTTTGATTCTTTTTGGCATGAATGTAGGGGTACCTAGGGTGCATATAACTTCTACCCAGATTTGCTTAATTACAATTATTAATGAAGTTATGGACTAATTAAGCCTTAATGAGCAGTTCAACAAAAATTGCTTCTTCTCGGTCAATTCCTCACCATTCTGGATTCTTTTTGGCAAATATTTGAGTTGGACTGGTTGAGAGTAAAACTGCACAAGGTGGCCCGCTTTAGATCGTTCCTTCTGGAGTAGACGGGGCCGGAGTGAGCTACACTGTCATTGATGGTCTTGTTTTTGTTTCTATTCACCCATGCCATTTTCTAACAAATTAAGTTGGTTCTAGTTCCCAAAATATAAACAAGCTAGTAGGCTAATTTAAACCACTGCAACCCTGATCAGGCAAATCCTAAGGATGAATGAATGAATGAATGAATGAATGATATAAATGTATTGCTGTAGATCCATTATTCCAGAGGAGGACCATCAGGCTCTTGTAGGCATTCAGAGACGGTCCAAACATATCAGCATTTCAAATATTATATTTCATTTATTTCATTCTTTCATAATTTCATTATAATCATTCTCTTCTAATTCTCATTTGGCCTCATTTTCTATCAAATGTGCTTCAGAAATGAAAGGGTTACTGTCCTGAAAACATTAAAATCGAGTTATCCAGTGAGATTTTTTTTGTTTGTTGTCTCTAGGCTGAGAAGAGTTTCGAGCTGGCTCACTCATTGGTTCAGACTTCATTGCCAGGACAGAAGATGGCCTTCTGTCCTGGCAATGAAGTCTGAACCAATGAGTGAGTCAGCTCGAAACTCTTCTCAGCCTAGAGACAACAAACAAAAAAAATCTCACTGGATAACTCGATTTTAATGTTTTCAGGACAGTAACCCTTTCATTTCTGAAGCACATTTGGCAGTGTATGTTTATGTAGGAAGTGACAGATGAATTAACCAATCAGATTTTGATTTATAGTGGGAGGGACCAAAAATGTATCACCCTCAGCCTTCTCAAAGACCAACGCGAGCTTAACTGTGAGTCAGCACCGTCAGCGCAGCAGTGAAGTCACCTTCCAGCCGGTGTAGCGTTCATCAGTAGTGTTAGCGAATGCTAATAAAGCGGTCAGGTCAATGCTATCGAGAGCAAGTAGCACAGGCTAACGACTGAGAAACTAAGATTTCTGTCTCCAGACTCTTCTTCCATGCACGCTCGCTACAGTATTTTTTATTCAGACTTAAGTATTCATTTCCCCATGTAATTTACTTAGTTACTTTTAAAATCAACATTGACAGCTACACACAGCGGAGCTACCTGGCAGCCTGCCGCTAATCCTTTGCAAAATCATTTTTTGCTGTTGCTTTTTTGGTGTGTCTGGCTAAGTTTTGGCTGAGCTGAAGTCCCAACTCTAATAGTAATGGTTTGCCACTGCATTATGCATATTAATGAATGTAATTTTTCTTTGTCCTTTGAGCTTCATATCTGACAGCTTCTCTACTCCTCCAGAAAGTAAAAATCTCCCACTTGTGTATCTGTTTTGTTATATCCCGGAGAATCCCAGTCTTGATGCACACCTCTAGTCTCAACCATTTGAGACTTGTATTTGTACTTGTTTGATTCAAATAACATAATTGTTTTGGCTACATCCTTAATATTTAATAAACTGTCAATTGAGTAAATGGTAGATGTGAATAGAATGGTGTTCAGGAAATCAGTCTTCTGGGGATATATAATGTTAGAAACTTTGCCCTCAGTCTACTTTTCCAAACTCGATCAAATGAGGCTCATGGCTTTACCTTTCAGCAACAGGCTTAAAGGTAGGCTAGGCAGTACTGGAGAAACCAGCAACAGTAAGCTAGATTTTGAAAATTTCCAATCAAAATAATCCCACCACCTCCCTTCAAGGACATGGGACATGGATTTTTTTCTGGGTATAATTATGTATAAAGGACATAAGAAATGCCATCTAAATCACTGCAGGGCGTCAAAAATGTGAAAATCATCACATTATTCAACTTTTTTATACATCAGCGTAAAACAATGATTCGTTAATTAGCTAAGCAGTCACGTGACCCGTGACGTCACAAAAACTTTTCAAGGAGCCAGCGCTTGGGTATCTAATGTAAACAGGTTACCGAAATGGACACCATCGACAGTGACATTCCCGATGTTTCACAGAGATGTGAAGTTAGACCCTATCAATTCGAACCGATAGCTGGAAATTCACATGAACATGGATCTTGTCTTTACTCTGACGGGTCAGATGATTCTGAGAGTGAGAGTTCATTCAATCCCCATGAAACTGAAAGCGGTCGGCTCGATAACACTTCCTGGTAAGTTAAAAACAATTCTGCTCAAAGGCTAATGATCTGTTGAAAGAAGTATTATTTTTGTATCATACATTGAAAGTTCATCATAGATCTAGCTAAAGTCCGTTGCAAGCTAGTTTTTTTTTGGCTGATATTTTTCGAGATTGATTGAGATACAATGCTTCCAGAGTCCGAGATGAAAACATTCAAAATGGCGAAACAAGTCAGAATTATGATAATCAATAATTGATACACCCAAAATTATAATACTAATCCTTACCGCATGAGGCCCATGGTAAAACCACACTTCCAGGAGGGGCTGCCGTCTGCCTCCCAAGCCGGCCGAGAGCGCTCCTCGTCGGGCACAGCCAGGCGGGTGAATGCCCTGGTCCGTCCACCCTGTCTAAAAAATAATGGTACAACTCCGAGTGAAGGTATCAATGCGCTGTCGAAGCGCGCAGAAGGTGTTAGTACGCCTGTCATTATAGTGCGGACTTTCCATAGCATAGAAAATCGCCACGTTTCAATTTGTGTAACTGAACTTTGTTTCATGTCACTGGTCATATAAACCTATATAAACAGGAAAAACGTGGAAGAGTTTGGTCGCATCTAACTACAGCCCCAAAAAATACCATTGGCCATACTGAGCCTAGCTACATTGCTAACAGGAGTAACAGCGCGTCTGACTGACTGGGAGGTCGCAATACACCATGATGTTCAATGTACGTTAAACACTCTAAAAACGAAACAATTTTCTTGTCATCCAAGACACAAAAACTATTTTGTCGCATTCAGCATCATCACGATTCACACTTCTCCATATTCATCTACCCGCTTGTGCTGTACCCGAAAGTTTTTGTGACGTATGATCACGTGACAGCGGCTTTTCCGGTTGTAAAATATGCATATCGGAGCTCGAGCAGAAATGCCATATAATCATCACGAATATAACGATTTTGCTGAATTTAATATATAATTTTGTATTTGTTGATGCAATTATTTCATATTTTTAATGGAGAGAAACTGATATAGCGTGCATTTCATGTCCCATGTCCTTTCAGGCCTCCCTCCAAAGCCACTCCTCCAAAACACATGAACGTGCACTGCCTGACTATTGCTCGAGGATAAGGAAAATAACTAACTCCGCTCCAAAAAAAATAAAACAAACCACATAATTATCTGTCTAACCAAAGTTCAGCAACCATAGCATCACTTTTCAGGGCCTTGAACTCCCTCAGTTGTTGCCATCATTGAAAATCCATACTGATGTTCGCTCTTTGACCTCATGCTTTATCCAGTCTCTTTCTTGTTGTAGCCATTTCTACTTCAGCCTTTCTGTTCTTGTTTTATTTAGCAGTGGAGGTTGTTATATGTGTAACATGAGGTGTACCGTAGCTGGAAATTTTTTTTGCTGCCCTTTCTCTGCCATGCTTGTGTGACTAGCTTGCTAGCTTCAGCAATATGTCTGCCTAGCTTTGTATAAGACTCCGGTCACACACAGTGAGTGTAGACAGGCAAGTACGCCATCCAATCATTTCATTCAGACCGAGTGAAATTATTGACAGGCTTTTTACAGCCCTCCGACTGCCACGGATGACAGATTTTTTTTTTTCTTTTTATTGTCAGAGCATTTGATTTATTCATTGCTGCCAGCATGGAGAGAGAACTTCAAGAAGTATAACAAAAATACTTCTAAAACAAATTACCTCCCCTATCTTGAAGTTTTGCCATTTTATCAGATCACAGGTTCAAATCCCAGAAGTGCTACAGCAGGGGTGGGGAACCTTTTTCCTATCAAAGGCCATTTCGAGTTTTATAACATCCTGTGGGGGCCAAACTAAATTTTTTAACCCATAACCTCTGCAGAAAATTTTAAGATGCAGCCCATTTATTTTAGCTTTCTTTCATGCTATTCAAATAAAACAACTTTATTGGTGTAACTTTCTGTTTTATCCCTTTTTAATCTTCCCATTTTCTTTTTAAATTTTATCCACGGGGTGGCACGGTGGTGTAGTGGTTAGCGCTGTCGCCTCACAGCAAGAAGGTCCGGGTTCGAGCCCCGTGGCCGGCGAGGGCCTTTCTGTGCGGAGTTTGTATATTCTCCCCGTGTCCGTGTGGGTTTCCTCCGGGTGCTCCGGTTTCCCCCACAGTCCAAAGACATGCAGGTTAGGTTAACTGGTGACTCTAAATTGAGCGTAGGTGTGAATGTGAGTGTGAATGGTTGTCTGTGTCTATGTGTCAGCCCTGTGATGACCTGGCGACTTGTCCAGGGTGTACCCTGCCTTTCGCCCGTAGTCAGCTGGGATAGGCTCCAGCTTGCCTGCGACCCTGTAGAACAGGATAAAGCGGCTAGAGATAATGAGATGAGATGAGATGAGATGAGATGAATTTTATCCACCTCTTATTGTTTTAATGCTCCGTTTTTAGTCTTGTGTTCTTATTGATTTTATATGTACTGATGTAAAGCACTTTGAGCATTTTATGTAATGAAGATGCTACAATATAATAATATTTTACCAATTTTTATTATTATATCTGGCCGACCTAATGTGAAAGCTGGAACTGCTTCTCTTTGGCAAGGCGTCTGATGTCAGATGGTACAGATGACCATACATGTCAACCCCTTTGGGCGTCCACCTGTAGTATCAGAGGAAGAAATCCATAAAATCAACATAAAATCCTTATAGCCTTTGAATCGCACCAAACTTAATAAATAAATAAATAAATAAGTAAATATAACTTGCCTGAGAACTTCGTCCAGCATGTCGAAAATCGCCTCTCCCGTGTCGATATTGCACACGGGCATGTCTATGATTCTTGACTTCGCCCCTCTGTTTATGTCGAAGATCCGCACCAAAACGGCCAGTCGCTTGTCCGTCTTTTTGTCATTGGATTCGTCGATCATCAAGGAAAATGGCGACGTCCGGCAGTGCTGGATGATCGGTAGTGTAGCTTCGGGGGCCAAGCTCTTTTTGATTATTTGCGTTGTTTTGGTGCGCCTACAGCTGATAGATTTCGCAATCGTACTGTCCGTGCAAATTCGCGGCAACAGTTCTGTCAGGTGGTCCGCAACGGCTAGCGGCAAATTGTGCTGAGCAATAAAATTACAGATCGTAACTTCTGCTCTTATTACACTTGTTGGTTGATCATCGGTCTTAGGCTTTGCAAACATCGTCATTTGCGGCTGATTCTGTTTCTGGTGCAAATTTCATTGATGTAGTTTGGACCTCATGTGTTCCCTCATGTCGTAAACTCCAGACGCCTCAACTTTTATATCTCGCACACAAACTGTGCAGTGCATGTACTCCTTATTTTTCGCCTGAACAATGACACCATTAAATGTCTCCTTCCATTCAGGAAGATACCGCCCGCCGTATCTCATTTTCTTTCTCAGTGTTCCCATTCTTTCACTCAGCAGACGCTATTCAAAATCTCTCAGGTGTAAACAATGTCGCTCTGCACAATGAGAAAATCGTTCGAACAATGACCGTTAGGCACGTTTAAATGCAGATCGTGCACATGACCGGAACGAGCGAAGTCTTGCAGTCGTGATACTGCACGAGGCTTGAGGAATAAACATCCGGTTTCACATAGTCTGGGTTATCTGCCCCTGCATACACGCTGTTCTTTGTCTATAAATCGAGCTTTTGTATGTTTTTGCGACGATCAGCTGATGATGTTCAAGTATGATACACAAAATAAATTTAGGTCAGAAAATACTGAAAATCCGTAAGACTTTGTTTATACGCCCATACGCCCTTGAAATGAGCTAAAATCCGTATAATTTCCGGACAATCCATATAGGTTGACATGTATGGATGACGATGCTACTCGCAGCTGGTTTTCCAGGTTTGGGTCAGTCAGTCTTGAGCGGAACCGATTCTTTGCAAGGGTCAGTTTTGAGAAGTTTTGCATGTCTCCTCAGAGTGGGAAAATCCTCAGGACGCACATACAGTTTGTAGAACTCAAGCAGAGGAAGGTTGTTGTACCTAGCTTTGAGCTCATTGTTGCTTTGCAGCTCAATGATTTCGTGCTGTAGGTTGTCAGGCACATCAGCTGGTTCCACATTGAATGGTGTTGCAAATATGTTCAGGTCCTTCTCGTAACTTCTCATCAGCTGGAACCTCTCTCCAAAGGTCTGGAGTAGTTTTGCAGACTCCCCAGCATATTCAGATGTCACAGCAGGCTTTTGTTCTTGCAAAGTAGGAAAGTGTGCAGTGTTTCCCCTTTCCACTTCAGTTCAGTTCAGTTCAGTTCAGTTTAAGTTTATTGTCCCCTAAGGAGGGGAAACTTGTCTTGCAGCAGGTAAACATACAGATAACACAACAGATAACAACACATACACATACAAATAAGTAACACAGACTACAAGTTAAAAATGCTATAGACAGCTTCTCTTGCACTTGCACTTGCCACAGCTTCAGTTTGGCTTCAAATGATTTCACATTTGAAAACAGTGAGCTGAAAAGCTGGTTGGGACCTTGGAGCTTAACATTCAGTTCTGAGAAGTACTTGATAATGTCCACCATGAAGCCCAAATCACACAGTCACTTGCTATCACTGAGTTCAGCGACTGGTTTGCCCTTCATCTCCATGAACTGCTTTGCTTCTTCCCTCAAGCTGTAGAAGCATGCAAGCATATCTGCACGACTCAGCCACTGCACCTCACAATGGTAAACCAGGTCTCCATACTCTGACTCAAGCTCACTCAGTAGCTCTTTAAACTGGTGGCTGTTAAGTCCTCTGCTTTTAATGAAGTTGATGGTGGAAACAACAGTAGTCATCACATTATTGAGCTTCAGGGAATGTGCACACAGGCTCTCTTGGTGTATGATACAGTGGCACACAACCGACTCATTTGGATCCAGACTGAGACGACTCATTTCTTTTTTAACCAACGCAGTCAATCCTTTCTGCATGCCAACCATGGCTGTCCACTTAGCTTGTCAAACTGCAGGTCGAATTTGTTCATAGCCAAAACAACTTGCTCAAACAAATCCTCACCTTCGGTAGTGCTATGCATGGCTTGCAAAGACAGCATTTCCTCCCGCGTGTCAAATTCAGCTGTAATCCCACGCACAAAAATGGCGAGTTGGGTGGTATTCGTGATGTCTGTTGTCTCGTCACAGGCTAAAGAGAAAAACTGAAAATCCCTCACGGTATCCTTCAGTGTTTTCTCAATGTCTTGTGCCATGTCAGTAATCCGATCGGAGACGGTTCTTTGAGACAAACTGACACTTTGGAAAAGTTTCACTTTGTCCGGTGCGAGCAGTTCCACGGCAGCGACAAGGCACTCTTTCACAAACTCCCCTTCTGAATGTGGTTTCAGTTTCTTAGCGATTAGCTCACTTACCACAAAACTAGCTTGCGTAACATTGCCTTGGTTACCTTGAGGTCTTGTGAATGTTGCTTGTTGGGCGCCCAAACTCCACCGAAGAGCATTAATTTTATCCACACGCACTTGTCCTTTCAGCTCGTCCAGCTTGGCGTGTTTGGTGCTGTAATGACGCTCCAGATTAGCCTTTTTCATCACTGCAAGTGCTTCCCCACAAACTAAGCAAACTGGCTTGCCTTTTATTTCTATGAAAAAATAATCGTTTGTCCCTTTTTCCTGAAAAGCATGACATTCCGCATCTACCTTTCTCTTCTTCATACTTGCCATGGTGTGTTTTGGTGAAATCGTTAAACAGTCTGTCTGTGCCTGCTAAATGACATGACGTGACCACACATGATCACGATCTGCTCGTGTGGGGTTTAGGACCCTGACCTTGGCCCGGAAAGACAACTACCCACCTATTTTATTAATTGCAGTCTCATTTTTCTGATTTAATTCATATATATATAAAAATTTTTTTGTGTGTGTGAGTAATTATGAAATCATATTGCGGGCCGGATCAAATGGTCTCGCGGGCCATATATGGCCTGCAGGCCGGACGTTCCCCACCCCTGTGCTACAGGAATCCAACAGAGCATACTTCTCCTGTTTTCTGCATAGGCAAGACAGCTATCCTCTGTGCACTGTACTGTATTCAGACTAAGCCAGTTACTGCTGTTCTGCTCTGGTGCTGCACGAGCAGCAGTTTATAAAGATGTGGTAGATGGCTTCACTTGTCTCAAAGTAAGCACTTGTTAGCCTTCAGCCTCCCAGGTGGGGAGCTGTCATGTGATACAGGAGACACAGATAGTAGATGTAAATTGGCTACGACTAAACTGAAGGATAAAAATGATAAAATAGACCAAAAGAATCAATTGAAAGCCTCAATAAATCATGAAGCAAAGCTTTGCTTTTTCAAATTTTTTTTGTGAACGCGCTGAATAATGACTTTGTGTAGGCTGTAAATGTGATCAGTGGTGATGATTTGGAAAAAAGCCAATCTGACTCTCTCTCTCTCTCTCTTTCTCAGTGAACAAGCACAAGCCATGGATCGAGACATCATATCGTGGTGTAATCACAGAGAACACAGACGTGGTTCTGCTCGACCCCCCGCTGGTGGCGCTGGACAAGGACGCACCTGTCCCTTATGCAGGTGAGACTGTGTGTGTGTGAGAGACAGAGGTGAAGTCAGAGTGACTGCTTGGAATGACTTCTAGTGTCATATCAATTTCTGCTGTCAGTGGAAGGCATCATGCACAAGAAACACACACTGTCCCTGAGGAACCTGTTTCAGGGAACTTGTCAGGTGGCATCTTCTCAGTGCTCAGGTTCACCTCCTGTTTCTTGATACGAGTTCAGCTCTACAGTGTCCAGCTGCCTTGCTGTGTACATGCATACTGACCAATCAGCCAAAAAAAAAGAAAGAAAAACCCAAACAATAAACGCTCAAGATTGCTGCCAAGTCTGTCTGAAAATGTGTGTGTGTATTTGCAGATAATAAAGCTTTATTGTTCTTTTCCTGGGCAAATCTCATGGCATTTTTATATGCATTTATTATCTGCTTCCATTTCCCTTACAATGTGTGCTGAGCATTATCAAAACTAAACTGCACACTCTTGCCGTCTCGAAGCAGTCCATGTCCATTAATCATCAAGAAGATAAAAACCTTCAGAACCAAGTTATTGTGATTTTATCATGTTTTCTGGTGGTACAGTTGACACTGTTTTCTGACCTTAAATATTCACATTGCTAACAAATTTAGCTTGGCACTGTGAGTAAGCTTAAAAGAAAGTGGTGAAAGACTCTGATTAGAACTACATTTCTTCATTTGGCAAATGCTTCTTATCGAAAAATGCATCCAAGTGAGGCAGATTCCAATTTAAGCATAGTAGCCCATAATCATCACATTCTGTGTAAATTGTGCTGTACGGCCCCAGGCCTTGACTTTAGATTTTATAGCAAAACAACTGTTCCATTTATTACAATTCCCAATCTATCTTCTTCTTATCCTAGTGATAATCACTACAAACAATACAGATGGAAATGGTTCCCTAAATACCCCTTAGCTGTGTCTGCTTGTTGGTTCAGATTCACAAACACCAGTCAGTTCTAAAGGGCCTCTGCATGCTCTTGCGACAAGGCTTTCGCAGATAGCTTTTCGCAGACAGTTGTAATTTATCGTTGAGCGGGGAGTAATAGGCGTGCGCGATGTTATTCACCGCCACAACGCAAGGGGGCGCGAAGTCGCGAAATCACTAGGAGTAGTTGGTGGGTGTGGTTAGTGGAGTGTTTATCCTCCGGTTACTTATAATGACTAGAACTGGAGTCGTATAGATGTACGTACTTCCTCACTTCCTCGATCAACCGCTCTTCGTGCTGCTCCATCTTCGCTCGTGTTTTTAAAAATGGCGGTCGTGAAAACAAACCAAACCGGGAAAGTAGGGAAGCGGAAGTGCGTGTACAGCGGATGTAAGTGGACCAATCAGAGCCCTCTTGTCTGCGACGCTGTCTGCGAGGCTTCTGCGGTGGTCACAATTTTTGGGAGGTGCGCGCAGAGCGTCTGCGAAGGTGGGGGGCTACGCAGACGCCATCTGCGACACCATCTGCGAGGACTGCGTTGTCAGCTTAAATTGGCCTCAAGTCTTGTGCTGCATTCGTGGTGACTTGGAAGTGGTATTTTGCAAGCTGTAATGCCGCCATTTACCGCCAGGATGTTCGATGGACAAAGTGGGGGGAAAAAAAACAAAACACAAAAGCGGGTCTTTTGGTTTGCTTTGTGAGAGCATCTAAAGCTTATAAAAAGTTACTTCTACAGTTACAGTTACTGTGAGTTGGCCTAGTTGTTAGCGTGTCCACCAAGCTTGTAGTACTCGAGTCCAGGACTCAGACTCGAGTCCGACTTGTGCCCTAATTTTAAGGACTCATGACTCGACTTGGACTTGAGCACTGATGACTCGGACTCAGACTTGTGCATCAACTGCATTAGGACCCGTAAATTAGAGGCGAGGACTCTGATTTTTTTTCTTTATTTTTTGTAACATGCCATAATAATTTGGCATAAGATATTTATATCTAGATTAATTTTGTACTAATTTCGTGCAAGAGTGTCACACCTGCATATCTTGGTGCATGCATCAGATAGACTCTCGGGTGTGTTCCGGACAGCGGATCTCGCGCGTGCGCCATGACTCGCACCTGCACAGGATTAAGGCGTGATCAGCGCGCCTGTATAAAAATTGTGAAAACACACTTACTTTGCAAAGTACTGAGTTGTGTTGCTGACACATTACCAAGCCTTATTTCCTTGTTTGATTTCCTGATCCCTGATTTCCTGTTTCTCGTCTTTGATTCTGCCGAGTCTACGATAGCCTGTTTGTGCCTCACTCGACCTATTGCCTGTTTCACCGTTTTATGATTTTGCCTGCCATTGTGGATTGTTTACCATCTTCACTCGTATTAATGAACACACCTTCTGCACTTACATCCGTCTCCCAACCATCTCTGACAGAATACTTCACACTCCCTGACAAAGAGAAGCACATTCACCTGTTCATACGTCAGGAACAAACTAATGTTAATGGCACTAAAACAGACACCGTCATATGGTGCAGTTAGAGTCTTGTTCTCGGACTTGACTCGGATCAACAGTGGACTCAACTCGGACTTGACTCAATTTTTTTTTAATGACTTGGACTTGACTCAGACTTGAACACTGGGGACTTGAGACTGGACCCGGACTCGAGGTTTAGTGACTCAACTACAACACTGGTGTCCACCTCTCGACTGGGAGTTCTACTCATGGCTGGGTCATACCAAAGACCATCAAAAAAATGGTACCTACTGCCATCTGGTGAGGCATGCTGCAATACAGATGTGAGTGGGGAGTCAAACTCTCATGGTTACCAGAGGACTAGCCCCCCACTGTACCCCTAGTTATATAATAGGCGAGATTCTGAAGGCTACTGAAACAGTAGCCGGTGCCGCCCGATGTGGCATGAGAAGGACTTTGATTTCATTTTTTACAGTTACAGGTCTGAGTGGCTATTGATTCTGTTCTAGTCTAATGAACTTATAGTGAAATATTCATGCAGCATTTTGGAATGAAACTGCACTACAGCAACAACTGTGGACAACAGACTGTAGCATTAGCAACAAACTAGCCAGCAGACAATAGCGAGTAGCATTAGAATTAAGCTAAGCAGTTAACATTAGTACTAATGAATCCTAACACAAATAGGACATGAATGAATGAATTTATTTTATTTTCGAACATGCATAAAAAAATGTATGTAACTATTTGTACATACAAAAGAAAGACAATGAGAAAGTGACAAAAAAAGAATAAATAAAATAACATAAAGAGCTAAGACATTACAATACACCGCACATTGTTCGAAAAAGGAGTGGGAAGAAGTACAATACTTTTTTAATTTCCCACCCCTCTTTAACTACCCCGAAATCCAAACTACATTAATACACCTATAAAAATATATACCATATATACACTTCTCAAATATCTATATAAATATATAATTACAAAAATAAATATCTACTACATACCTATCCCTGTAAATATGAAGATATAAACTATCCCCATAAATATCTGTGAAGATACTCAGTCATCCAGGTACATAGTAATCTGTGGTTGGTAGAAGAGAGCAACTGGACTTGCTTGAAAAGTCTTGAAGACGTTTCGCCTCTCGTCCGAAAGGCATCCTCAGTTCTGTCTGTCTAATAGGGAGTATCAAGTATTTATCCTCTCATGGATCATCATAGAATCCGAATCAGAATGCTGATGGCTGCATTGTAGGTGGCTGATAGATGTCATAGACACCCACCTCTGTTCAGTGATGGTCGTTCCAGATTGACAAAAATGAACGATCCTCTCTGGCTAAGATGTCTGCCAGTTTTCTGGAAGTCCTCTCATACTCCCGCACCAGTCGAAGGGAACTCATCCCAAAGTGCGTAGAAACATATCTGTGAAGACACTCAGTCATCCAGGTACATATCCCCATAAATAAATATATACCATATATACCATATACTAAATTAGTTCTAATATAACCATCAACCGGCGGCACGGTGGTGTAGTGGTTAGCGCTGTCGCCTCACAACAAGAAGGTCCTGGGTTCGAGCCCCGGGGCCAGCGAGGGCCTTTCTGTGTGGAGTTTGCATGTTCTCCCCGTGTCCGCGTGGGTTTCCTCTGGGTGCTCCGGTTTCCCCCACAGTCCAAAGACATGCAGGTTAGGTTAACTGGTGACTCTAAATTGACCGTAGGTGTGAATGTGAGTGTGAATGGTTGTCTGTGTCTGTGTCAGCACTGTGATGACCTGGCGACTTGTCCAGGGTGTACCCCGCCTTTCGCCCGTAGTCAGCTGGGATAGGCTCCAGCTTGCCTGCGACCCTGTAGAAGGATAAAGCGGCTTGAGATAATGAGATGAGATGAGATATCCATCAACCCTATTCTATTTATCCCTCATCATCCTCCGTTGACATACTTCCTCTTCTATATACTTGTTTAAAAATATTTTTTGTACCTTTTTTTAAACAGATTTATATTTGCACTTTGTTTTATTTCTGTCTCCAGTCTGTTCCATAAAGTCACCCCACAGCTCGATACGCACATGCTTTTCATATTTGTTCGAACCTTTGGTTTTTTAAAATTTAGGTCTCCCCTTAGATTATATCCCCCCTCTCTCTCACTAAACATTCCTTGTATATTTTTTGGCAATAGATTATTTCTCGCTTTGTACATTATTTGTGCTGTTCTGAATTTGACCAGATCCATAAATTTCAACGTGTGATTTTATGAATAGTGAGTTTGTGTGATCTCTGTATCCTGTTTTGTTTATTGTCCTTATTGCTCTTTTCTGTATTGTACATATCGGCTGCAGAGTGGTTTTGTAGGTGTTTCCCCAGACTTCGACACAGTAAGTCAGATATGGCAAAAATAATGAGTAATATAGAGTATGCAAAGATTTGCAATGACTTAAAATGGTGTTCCATGTTCATTAGAGAAACTGAGCTTACACAGCATGCATACATCTAAAAGTGCAATGATACAAAGTACTTGTGAGTTCATTATGTGAAAGACCAAAGAATAGTACTTGTTCATGCAAGTGCTAATAAAAAAGATAATTTCAAATTTCAGTGGGGATCTAAATAATGCATAAAATAAAGAGGTTATGAAGCCCAAGATGTAAAGTAGTATTTAGATGTCTTTTGTCCCAAATATATAAACACACAGCCTGTACAAAATTACTGCGGTGGATTTCCCAAAAGCTTCTTAACTCTAAAAGCGTCTTAACTAGGAGAGAGAGTGTTCATTGTGCTGCTCGCTTGACCATTTAACGATGATCTTTGTGCTGTGAAGCTTTTGGGAAACCCACCCCTGATATGATGGATTTGGACAGGACTAAAATCCCAGAGATACAGTTCTCCGGCACTGATCACGTTACCTTTCTTTGCCATGTAAAATGAGTCTAATGTGAGTAGGCCTAAATACAAAAAACAAGCAAAAAAGTACAAACTTAACCTAGACAGTGTCTGCAAAGGGAGAATTTAGACTCTAGTCAAAGGAATAGAGACCCAGAGCTAGTCAAGATGAGAGGGAAGCTCATTTCACCACTGGGAAGCTTTACAAGCAAATGCTTAGGTACATTCAGATCTCAGCAAATGTCATGCCTGACACACTAAAGCAGGTGTATAGTTTCGAATCAAGGCATATAGTTTAGAGCATAGCCCTTTGAGGCCTGTAATGCCAGGACATGGATTTGACGCATGATTCGATCACTGAACCTTTTGATTTAGTCTGTAGGAAAAACAAGGGTGGACTAAGAACTGACCCCTGGGGACCAACTTGAGAAAGGTTGTGAGGTGACATTGAGAAATACAGTATGAGGGTGGAGGTTTCTGCTGGTTTTCTTTCTTCTTTTTTTTTTGTAGTGTCTGTAAGGAGGACAGTTCCTGTGGAATTCCCAGCTTTGTATCCAGACTGGCCGCCATCCAGGAGGTCATTTACTTTAAAACAGAATGATGTAAAAATGCCACATTCCAGATGATTTGGACAGTAATAAACAGAGGGGTATAGGTCTGTTCATAGCAAAATTAGCGCAGTTAATAGTCAGCTGCCCAAGTAAAGATGATGTAAAGTTGTAAAGTATGTAAAGTTATGTAAAGACTCGTTGGAGATTGTTACAACAGAAAAAGACAAGTAGAGAAGCAGTGCAGTACTTAGCAAGATCTGTAGGCAAGTTAGATTTTCTCCACTTCCCCCACAAACAAGAATGAGTTGCTCTTTCAGACCAAGGAATGTCAGACAGCCAAAGGCTGAAAGATACTGGTTTAGTTGGCTTGTAGGTGAGAGGGCAGAGTGAGTCCAGAGATCTGGAGAGAACTTTGCAGTGGGTAGATGTGGCTGTTTTGGTAGGCAATTTTAAACAATCAGTCTTTGTTGGTAGAAATGAGAGTACAGTTAAAAAAAAAAATGAATGAAGAAGATACTGACCCAGATAGCACACCTACATCGGTCCATTGTCAGCTGCACTGACAGTCCATCAGCGGTATGACCAGTGGGCCTTTGTCTGGCCAACATCGGCAAGCCGATAAAGGGGGGAAAATGATGCAGATATTCACTTTAATTGCTCTCATATTTTTATTCTAAAGATTATTCAATTATAACAACAGCAGGGTAGTATTGTAACTTTTTATTTTCAGAATCTGCACAAACAGATCGGTGCCTAGAACCCTGCTGTGCGTAACGGTAAATTACGTGGCACCAAACGACCGGAAATGACTATGGCTATTATAATTATGAGATCTCATTACTCTTGCATGTCTTGCCACCCGCGAGCCGCTGGTGGTCCAATAATGGACCACCAGACGTGTTTGCCGTTCACGGTCACTAGCGGGCTGCCGAATATGTGCTATCTGGGGAGATGTAAAGTATATTCTGAAGCTAACTATGATTATGTTGGATCAGGGATTGATGTTGAATACCAGAGGGAAAGAAAAGTACACAAAGAAATGGCCGAATATATGAAGCAGAGTTGCTGGGATACTGGATACAGAGTTCTTTGTCAAGATCATATCAAGGATGTTGCCTGTTCTGAGGGTTGGGGGCTTCAGTAAGTCAGGTTGAAGGATCTGAGATGGTGGATGCAGTTGGTTTGGAGATTAAAGTCTCCAAGCAGGACCAGAGGAGTACCCTCCTCTGGAAAGAAAGAGCAAAGCTTGCCAAGGTGGACAATAGACTCCAATGATATGACGTTTACAAGGTTTAGAGATAGCAACAGAATGGCATCAAACAAAGAGATATGAAATTCAGGAAGAGAGGAGAAAAGAACAAAGGAGCAAAGAAAGGAAAGAGGAGAACCCTGTAGGGAGTGCAACAGGTGCAGATGTGTTCTCTGGGTTGATCAAAGTATCTGTGAGTGCCAAGACATGACGGGATAAGCCAGGAACCTACGCAGTGATAAAGCCAGCTTTGAGAATAGCTTACTGGCACTACCAGAGATCTCAAATAACTTAAAGTGCCACAGCAGCAGAGCTACAATAGGCAGATTAACTGGGTGACTTCACATCTGCATATAAAGCACCATTGGGAAGGAGCAGAAGTGAGGACAGGCATGCAACAGAAGCACATAGCTAACAGATGTGAAAAATAAATAGACCAGAAAGAACAGACAAACAAGGAAAATGCTGTGCTATACTTCAAGATTTTCCTTTTCCTGCTGAAAGACCGTGCTTTGTCTGACCAGATGCCAAAACACAGGCCAAGCTAGTCAAACTGGTAGACCATCTTTACCAGCAGTAAGTATTGGCAGACAGGAAATTAATGCTACATATAACCCCAAATCAGAAAAGGTGGGGACGGTATGGAAAATACAAATTTAAAAAAAAAACACAGTTATTTCTAAATATACTTTGACTTGTATTTCATTGCACACAGTATGAACTCAAGATATTTCATGTTTTGTCTGGTCAACTTAATTTAATTTGTTAATATGCATCCATTCCTGAGTTTCAGGCCTGCAACACATCCCATAAAAATTTGGGACACAGCAATGTAGGGCTAGTAATGAGGTAAAACAATTAAATAACGATGGGGTATGAAACAAGTGATGTCAGCAGGTGAGTGTAATCATGATTTGGTACAAAAGTATCCAGGAAAGGCCAGTGATGGGCCGTAGATCTCTAGTTTGTTAACACATGCATGAGAAAATAATTGAAATCTTTAAAAGCAATGTTCATCAAAGAAAGATACAAAGGGATTTGGACATTTCACCCTCAGCAGTACATACAGTAATATCATTAAAAGAGTCAAGGAATCTGGAGGAATTTTGGTGCAAAAAGAGTAAGAGCGCAAGCCAAAGCTGAATACCCATGATCTTTGATCTCTCAAACAGCACTGCATCAAGAACCGTCATTCATCTAGAGCTGATATAACCACATGGGCTCGGGATTAATTTGAATGAATGAATGAATGAATGAATGAACCCTTTATTGTCATTAGTCACAAATACCAGCGAAATTGGCCATCAACCCGTCCATACATATACACATACATACAATTGACAGAGGGGGAGTAGACAGGACAGGAAGACAGGGATGAAAAGAAAAAATACAGAGTAACATGAGGGGAGGGGAGGAAAAAAAGCAACCCCCACACTATGCTCCTGTGGGGAGTACAGTGTGGGAACATTAAAAAAACACCTCAGCACATAAGCACAAAATAACACAGTACTTTACAACATGAAAACTCGGGACTTGATGGGGGAGGGGGGGCGGTCAGGGGAGGGGCTGGGGGGGAGGGTTAGAGGTAGAGGTAACCCAGCGCAAGCAAGCTGTTCCTGCAGCCATGACGGTGCTGGTCGTGCACCCGCTTGTCACACTGGGGGTAAAAAGCGGCGACTATGGGAAGTGGGGTGAGGAATGCAAGAGCGTCTCACTGCAGTGATCTTCAGTGGGAGTTGTTGTTCCAGCAACGGCCTTGGCCGAGGCCAGTGCTGTCTGAGGGAACGGAAAGCAGATAAGATTGGGATTGTTTGGTCTTGGGGCGAGTAGACGCATTCTTTTACACGACTACTCTGTTTGTCCATTCTGGTCTCCGAATCAATCCATTTTCCTTTGCGAAGCCAAAAGCTTCTCCATGATGTTATCCATGTTGCGGTTCAAGTTCTAAATAGCCACAGTCTGAGTGCCGACAGCTCTGCCCACCGCTTCAGTCATGTCAAGCAGCTTTATGGGGCTTTGGACAGCTGTCACCGTTTTCTGATTTCCTCGATAAACCAGGGCAATGCCTAATCCAATCAGCAAAAGTCATGTAATCATGGTTCCGAATAGGTAGATGTCTTCAATGTCCTCCACAGAAAGAACCGCCAGGCACACAACCCGCCACTTCTCCCACCCGTCCATCGTGTAGCCAGCTGCGAACGTTCCAGCAGGACAGGCCGGTTCCCCCGAACCCAGGCTTCTTGTCGATTGTGTCAATTTCATGAAGAGACCAGTTTATCAATTCCATGATTTTTAGTTTGGAGAGCAGTGCGGAGAGAGTCTCTCAAAAGTATAGACAATAGACAGACGAGACAAGAGGAGCAAAGCAGGGAAGATAAGGGAGAGGAGAGGCAGAGAAATGCGACCGCCTTCCGTGAGAGCACGGAGAGAACTTTGGCAAACCTTTGTCAAGCTCTACAGTACAGAGTTACATCCACAAATGCCAGTTAAAACTGTGCAATAAGGAAACCTGATGTTAACTGTTTCTGTTGACTTCTCTGGGTTCTGAGGCATCTGGGATGGAAAATCACATAGTGGAAACGTATTATGGTCAGACAAATCAGTATTCCAGGTCTCTTTGTAAGAAATTGACACTGAAAAAGTTAAATGCTGACACCTTTCTGTTTTAGCTAGCATTAACTTTTTCAGCAGTTTGTGCTACAGTAGCCCTTCTGTAGGATTGGACCACATGGGCTTGCCTTTGTGCCCCATGCAAATCAGTGAGCCTTCGATATCCATAACCCTGTCGCCAATTCACCGGTTGTCCTTCCTTGGACCACTTTGGGTAGGTACCGTACTAACCACTGTATACCAGGAACACCCCACAAGATGTGCCATTTGGGAGATGATCAGACCCAGTCATCTCGCCATCACAATTTGGCCCTTGTCAAAGTCTCTCAGATCCTTACACTTGCCCATTTTTCCTACTTCCAACACATCAACTTCAAGAACTGAATTTTCTCTTGCTGCCTAATACAACCCCGATTCCAAAAAAGTTGGGACAAAATACAAATTGTAAATAAAAATGGAATGCAATAATTTACAAATTTCAAAAACTGATATTGTTTTCACAATAGAACAAAGACAACCTATCAAATGTCGAAAGTGAGACATTTTGAAATTCCATGCCAAATATTGGCTCATTTGAAATTTCATGACAGCAACACATCTCAAAAAAGTTGGGACAGAGGCAATAAGAGGCTGTAAAAGTTAAAAGTACAAAAAAGGAACAGCTGGAGAAACAAATTGCAACTCATTAGGTCAATTGGCAATAGGTCATTAACATGACTGGGTATAAAAAGAGCATCTTGGAGTGGCAGCGACTCTCAGAAGTAAAGATGGGGAGAGGATCACCAATCCCCCTAATTCTGCGCCGACAAATAGTGGAGCAATATCAGAAAGGAGTTCGACAGTGTAAAATTGCAAAGAGTTTGAACATATCATCATCTACAGTGCATAATATCATCAAAAGATTCAGAGAATCTGGAAGAATCTCTGTGCGTCAGAGTCAAGAAAACCATACTGGGTGCCCGTATGGGGCAACTTTTTGGAATCGGGGTTGTACCTATAATGTAATATGATCCATTAACTGCAGAAAAGAAAAGGGAAAAAACCACACACACACAGCAGCTTCACTTTACATATAGCCTTGCCTTTGTAAAATGTGTCTCTGCTGGTGTTGGTCATATTCTTAAAAAGGAATAAAATCTAGAGCCCTTACAGTATGGGTTCCTCAATTATCTTATTACTGTGTTGGAGGAGGTTATATTTTTTACCTCTTGTTTGTTTGTTTGTCTGTTCCCAACGTAACTCAAGAGCTAGTGAACAGATTTGGATGAACTTTTGAGGAAAGGTGGGCCATGGGCCAAGGAACAATTGATTTAGATTTTGATGCAACTCCAGATATGTTTGTGGATCCAGGATTTTTTCATCTGTTCCCAACATAACTCAAAAAGTAGTGAATGGATTTGGATGAAATTTGGTGTACAGCTTTAGTGTTATCCTAGCTTCAAGTGATTTGATTTTGATAATATGTGGCTTGATGAAGGTACAGTATGTACTCTACCACTTGCCCTTCTAGTTACAGAAACTGTTTTCCTATCAAAGAGGGGTCATGTTAGAAACCTTCTGGACATTAATAATTTAAGTTCTTGAAGAACTTAAATTATTAAGTGTTAGAATGTTATGTTATGTTATGTTATGTTATGTTATGTTATGTTATGTTATGTTATGTTATGTTATGTTATGGTATGTTATGTTAGAAACCTTCTGGACATTAATAATTTAAGTTCTTGAAGAGTTCTTTTTGTGTACCATTGTACATAAAAGAAAAAAATCTAGTTTTCAAAAGCACTATGCATAAAAAATAAGACTGCATTTATTGAGCCTCTCACAAATGTTTTCTCCCTCTAACTGTCAACTCAGTTAGCCATAACCCTATGTTTCATTTTTCTTTTGATAAAGGGCTGCTTAAAAAAGAACCATCACCACAAGGCAGTTTCCCATCTGTAGACGATATACTGTTTTGCTTGCATGCTGCAGCAGCGCCTGAATTTAATTTCATCACACGGTTAAACACATGCAGTTTGTCCTCAGTTGCAAAGAACAGAGAAAATTACAAAGAATGCAGGGGAGTAACATCTCATAGCCTTCTAAACAATTTTCTTCACTACTGTATTACAGTACAATTTCAATCAAGGTATAATTCAAGAATATTTTCTCCACACTGCCCCAAATCTGGCATTTCTTGTTTGCACATATTACCATTTTAGTATTTTAGATCCATCATTTCAGGAGGCAAAAAGTCATGGCCTTTGCTGTAGACTTCCTTTCTAAATTAGTATCTATTTTGTTCATCTAGCCATAGGCCAGGCCGGATGAGCTTATGCAATCCGTTGTCCATCCACAATTTACAAAAATCGCTACTAATCCTATAGGATTGATTGGATTTTGATCAAACTCACATGTAATGTTCCCCAGGTGGGTGTGCATAAAAGTTGTCAAGATGGTGGTGCCACCGGTCATATTTACGATTTTATGGGCGTCTGAAATTTTTGGGTGACTCGTCACATTAAACGCTACTTTTCGTAAACTGCTGGAATGTTTCACTGAAAATCACCCAGAAGACTATAAAAACATATTCTAACAAGAATTCTTCACCAGGTGGTGCCGCCTATCATGAATGAGGCTACAGAGGGGTCACGTGCAATTTCACGAAAATCCCTACTCCTCCCACAGGACTGATCAGATTTCAAACTCACACACAACAGTGGCCAGTATGAGCTACAGCCTCATTGAGGATATTTTATTGTAGTTGTTTTCTAAAACTGGTCAGTTGCAGGGGTGGTATGTTCTTTACACCTTTTAATTGCCCATTAGCAACTAGTCTCCCACCTATCTCAGCTGGTGGCTAATTAGGTTAATTACATAGGAAATTAGTTGTGAATTATTTCTTTGAGAAAATTACCTTAATTCTGGGGTGTCCATAGTCTGGTTTCAGGGCCAAATGCGGCCCACGGACAGATGACAGATGTGAGCCGATGGTTTCTCTCTTAGAATATATGATAAGTAACCTGCTGGCTAACACATTGCAAATCTCATTCCACTTGACAATGGCAGCAGACTAGCTAAAATGCAATAACCTTTTTCCTTTGACTACACTTGCAAATGAATTAAACTGTAGAATGATATTTAATCATAGCTACAGACAAAAAAAAATGCTAAGTTAACAGTGAGAAGAGGATATTTCTCAAAGAAAGAGCTGGAAAGCACCAAGTATGGAAAATCTTTCCTGAATTCTTGAAAGTGTCCTTAACTAAAGTAGATTTGAAACCAAGTATTTAAAAAAAGGACAATTTAATTTCTGATTGTTGGTTTATCCAATTACTTTTGGTCCCTGAAATAGGCAGAGTCCACATATAAAAAGTGCTGTGATGCCTATAATGTTCACTCAATTTGGATGTACACTACCGTTCAAAAGTTTGGGGTCACTTTGAAATGTCCTTATTTTTGAAAGAAAAGCACTGTTCTTTTCAATGAAGATCACTTTACACTAATCAGAAATACACTCTATACATTGCTAATGTGGTAAATGACTATTCTAGCTGCAAATGTCTGGTTTTTGGTGCAATATCTCCATAGGTGTATAGAGGCCCATTTCCAGCAACTATCACTCCAGTGTTCTAATGGTACAATGTGTTTGCTCATTGCCTCAGAAGGCTAATGGATGATTAGAAAACCCTTGTACAATCATGTTAGCACAGCTGAAAACAGTTTAGCTCTTTAGAGAAGCTATAAAACTGACCTTCCTTTGAGCAGATTGAGTTTCTGGAGCATCACATTTGTGGGGTCGATTAAATGCTCAAAATGGCCAGAAAAATGTCTTGACTATATTTTCTATTTATTTTACAACTTATGGCGGTAAATAAAAGTGTGACTTTTCATGGAAAACACAAAATTGTCTGGGTGACCCCAAACTTTTGAACGGCAGTGTAAATACCCACAAAGTTGAAAGTCTGCACTTTGAGCTCCAATCCATTATTCTATTTCAACTCCATTATTTATGAATATACACCAATAAGCCATAACATGATGACCACTGACAGGTGAAGTGAAGAACATTATCTCATTACAATGGCACCTGTTAAGGGGTGGGATATACAACCCCGATTCCAAAAAAGTTGGGATAAAGTACAAATTGTAAATAAAAACGGAATGCAATGATGTGGAAGTTTCAAAATTCCATATTTTATTCAGAATAGAACACAGATGACATATCAAATGTTTAAACTGAGAAAATGTATCATTTAAAGAGAAAAATTAGGGGATTTTAAATTTCATGACAACACCACATCTCAAAAAAGTTGGGACAAGGCCATGTTTACCACTGTGAGACATCCCCTTTTCTCTTTACAACAGTCTGTAAACGTCTGGGGACTGAGGAGACAAGTTGCTCAAGTTTAGGGATAGGAATGTTAACCCATTCTTGTCTAATGTAGGATTCTAGTTGCTCAACTGTCTTAGGTCTTTTTTGTCGTATCTTCCGTTTTATGATGCGCCAAATGTTTTCTATGGGTGAAAGATCTGGACTGCAGGCTGGCCAGTTCAGTACCCGGACCCTTCTTCTATGCAGCCATGATGCTGTAATTGATGCAGTATGTGGTTTGGCATTGTCATGTTGGAAAATGCAAGGTCTTCCCTGAAAGAGACGTCGTCTGGATGGGAGCATATGTTGCTCTAGAACCTGGATATACCTTTCAGCATTGATGGTGTCTTTCCAGATGTGTAAGCTGCCCATGCCACACGCACTAATGCAACCCCATACCATCAGAGATGCAGGCTTCTGAACTGAGCGCTGATAACAACTTGGGTCGTCCTTCTCCTCTTTAGTCCGAATGACACGGCGTCCCTGATTTCCATAAAGAACTTCACATTTTGATTCGTCTGACCACAGAACAGTTTTCCATTTTTCCACAGTCCATTTTAAATGAGCCTTGGCCCAGAGAAGACGTCTGCGCTTCTGGATCATGTTTAGATACAGCTTCTTCTTTGAACTATAGAGTTTTAGCTGGCGCAGCGGATGGCACGGTGAATTGTGTTCACAGATAATGTTCTCTGGAAATATTCTTGTGATTTCCAATACAGAAGCATGCCTGTATGTGGTGCAGTGCCATCTAAGGGCCTGAAGATCACGGGCACCCAGTATGGTTTTCCGGCCTTGACCCTTACGCACAGAGATTCTTCCAGATTCTCTGAATCTTTTGATGATATTATGCACTGTAGATGATGATATGTTCAAACTCTTGGCAATTTTACACTGTCAAACTCCTTTCTGATATTGCTCCACTATTTGTCGGTGCAGAATTAGGGGGATTGGTGATCCTCTTCCCATCTTTACTTCTGAGAGCCGCTGCCACTCCAAGATGCTCTTTTTATACCCAGTCATGTTAATGACCTATTGCCAATTGACCTAATGAGTTGCAATTTGGTCCTCCAGCTGTTCCTTTTTTGTACCTTTAACTTTTCCAGCCTCTTATTGCCCCTGTCCCAACTTTTTTGAGATGTGTTGCTGTCATGAAATTTAAAATGAGCCAATATTTGGCATGAAATTTCAAAATGTCTCACTTTCGACATTTGATATGTTGTCTATGTTCTATTGTGAATACAATATCAGTTTTTGAGATTTGTAAGTTATTGCATTCCGTTTTTATTTACAATTTGTACTTTGTCCCAACTTTTTTGGAATAGGGGTTGTACTTAGCAGACACTCTTATCCAGAGCAACATATAACATACCCAGAGCAGCCTGGGGGTTAAGTGCCTTGCTCAAGGGCACTTCAGCCCTTCCTGCTGGTCCAGGCACTCAAACCTGCAACCTTTTGGTCCCAAAGCTGCTTCTGTCACCATTAAGCCATGGCTTCCCCATATACGCATACATCAAATGTGACACAAGAAATGACAGTCTATTCTTAATTAAGAAGCACTTAAGATTATACTTGAATCCTTCTCGAATGATTAAAAAAAGGCCTGAAGGTTAAACTTCATCTCATCTCATTATCTCTCGCCGCTTTATCCTGTTCTACAGGGTTGCAGGCAAGCTGGAGCCTATCCCAGCTGACTACGGGCGAAAGGCGGGGTTCACCCTGGACAAGTCACTAGGTCATCACAGGGCTGACACATAGACACAGACAACCATTCACACTCACATCCACACCTACGGTCAATTTAGAGTCACCAGTTAACCTAACCTGCATGTCTTTGGACTGTGGGGGAAACCGGAGCACCCGGAGGAAACCCACGCGGACACGGGGAGAACATGCAAACTCCGCACAGAAAGGCCCTCGCCGGCCATGGGGCTCGAACCCGGACCTTCTTGCTGTGAGGCGACAGCGCTAACCACTACACCACCGTGCTGCCCTCACCTCCTTAGTGTGTTGCATATTTCTCGGTGCAGTGAGTGCTTCTGGTGCGTGTTCATTTTACTCTGTTTGTCTGCCTTTGTTTTGGTCCTGATCATGCCTCCAGCACTATCCTGTCATTGGTCTTCGACCTAATGTGCGCTCCTGTTCCAAATTTAACTCGTAATTAGTTTGTCTGTTTATAGACAAACTGTTGTGTAATTGCTGTCCTTGCAATGTCTTGGTGTACATTTGTGTTATGAGCCAAGCCTTAGGCTGTTTCTCGATGTCAAGGAAGGATCCTTTAATGGTTGCAATTCAAGGATACCACGACATTGAATCCCGCCGAAGAACTGCTGTGATGTCTCGGATCTTTCGAATTCTAACAAGGACCGCGTCCTTCATTCAGAGAATTTTTCAAGGATGCCAGAGTGTATACTTGGCATTCTTAAATCGCCCACAATCATATGAAAAAAAAGGGTGCGAAACGAGACAAAGGTATTGCCAGTGGCGCAATATGCATTTCAATGTAAGTACTTTTGTTCAGTAATTTTGTTGTCAAAGTAAATTTGTTTATCATTTCCATTTTGAAATAATAGCACAGAATCAAAGGCCTTTTCAATAGGACACACACTTGCACATTCGTCAAACTCTTCCATTATGTGTTCTCCAAGTGCTAGGAAGGAGTATTGCCTAGCTACTGTTTCAACCCAACTTGGAAAGGGGTTAGTTTCCTTTGTACCCTGTGCTTTGTTTCTTGTGTTACAGTGGGGCTTGAGAGTTTGTGATCCCTTTAGAATTTTCTATATTTCTGCAGAAATATGACCTAAAACATCAGATTTTCATACAAGTCCAAAAAGTAGATAAAGAGAACCACATTAAACAAATGAAACAAAAATATTGGTCATGTATTTATTGAGGAAAATGATCCAATATTACATATCTGTGAGTGGCAAAAGTATGTGAACCTTTGCTTTCAGTATCTGCTGTGACCCCCTTGTGCAGCAATAACTGCAACTAAACGTTTCCGGTAACTGTTGATCAGTCCTGCACACCGGCTTGGAGGAATTTTAGCCCGTTCCTCCATACAGAACAGCTTCAACTCTGGGATGTTGGTGGGTGTCCTCACATGAATTGCTCGCTTCAGGTTCTTCCACAACATTTCGATTGGATTAAGGTCAGGACTTTGACTTGGCCATTCCAAAACATTAACTTTATTCTTCTTTAACCATTCTTTGGTAGAACTTAGGGTCGTTGTCTTGCTGCATGATTCACCTTCTCTTGAGATTCAGTTCATGGACAGATGTCCTTCTATTTTCCTTTAGAATCCGCTGGTATAATTCAGAATTCATTGTTCCATCAATGATGGCAAGCCATCCTGGCCCAGATGCAGCAAAACAGGCTCAAACCATGATACTACCACCACCATGTTTCACAGATGGGATAAGGTTCTTATGCTGGAATGCAGTGTTTGCCTTTCTCCAAATATAACGTTTCTCATTGAAACCAAAAAGTTCTATATTGGTCTCATCCATCCACGAAACATTTTTCCAATAGCCTTCTGGCTTGTCCACGTGATCTTTAGCAAACTGCAGATGAGCAGCAATGTTCTTTTTGGAGAGCAGTGGCTTTCTCCTTGCAACCCTGCCATGCACACCATTGTTGTTCAGTCTTCTCCTGATGGTGGACTCATGAACATTAACATTAGCCAATGTGAGAGAGGCCCTCAGTTGCCTAGAAGTTACCCTGGAGTCCTTTGTGACCTCGCTGACTATTACACGCCTTGCTCTTGGAGTGATCTTTGTTGATCAACCACTCCTGGGGAAAGTAACAATGGTCTTGAATTTCCTCCATTTGTACACAGTCCGTCTGACTGTGGATTGGTGGAGTCCAAACTCTTTAGAGATGGTTTTGTAACCTTTTCCAGCCTGATGAGCATCAATCATGCTTTTTCTGAGGTCCTCAGAAATCTCCTTTGTTCGTGCCATGATACACTTCCACAAACATGTGTTGTGAAGATCAGACTCTTTAAATAAAACAGGGTGCCCACTCACACCTGATTGTCATCCCATTGATTGAAAACACCTGACTCTAATTTCACCTTCGAATTAATTGCTAATCCTAGAGGTTCACATACTTTTGCCACTCACAGATATGTAATAGTGGATCATTTTCCTCAATAAATAAATGACCAAGTATAATATTTTTGTCTCATTTGTTTAACTGGGTTCTCTTTATCTACTTTTAGGACTTGTGTGAAAACCTGATGATGTTTTAGGTCATATTTATGCAGAAATATAGAAAATTCTAAATGGTTCACAAACTTTCAAGCACCACTGTACTTCCTGGTTTTGACCATTGCTTGTTTTCGTATTTCATGATTATGGGTTACCCTGGTTTACTGTTGTCTGCCTACAGTCTCTTGCAAAAGTATTCATCCTCTTGGTGTTTGTCCTGTTTTGTTGCCTTACAAGCTGGAATTAAAATGGATTTTTAGGGGGTTAGCACCATTTGATTTACACAACATTTACACAAGTTGATTTACACACCACATTAAAGGTGAAAATTGTTGTTTTATTGTGACACAAACGATAATTAAGATGAAAAAACAGAAATCTGGAGTGTGCATAGATATTCACCCCCTTTCGTATGAAACCCCTAAATAAGAGCTGGTCCAACCAATTCACTTCATAAGTCACATAATTTGTTGATTAAGATCCACCTATGTGCAATCAAAGTGTCACATGATCTGTCACATGATGTTTGCATAAATCAACCTGTTCTGGAAGGACCCTGACTCTGCAACACCACTAAGCAAGCAACATGAAAACCAAGAAACACTCCAAACAGGTCAGAGACAAAGTTGTGGAGAAGTATAGATCAGGGTTGGGTTATAAAAAATATCCCAAACTTTGAATATCCCATGGAGCACCATTAAATCCATTATAGTAAAATGGAAAGAATATGGCACCACTACAAACCTGACAAGAGAAGGCCGCCCACCAAAACTTACAGACCGGGCAAGGAGGGCATTAATCAGAGATGCAACAAAATCACCAAAGATAACACTGAAGGAGCTGCAAAGATCCACAGTGGAGATGGGAGTATTTGTCCATAGGACCACTTTAAGTCGTACACTCCACAGAATGGGGCTTTATGGAAGAGTGGCCAGAAAAAAAGCCATTGCTCAAGAAATCACATTTGGAGTTTGCCCAACAGCATGTGGCAGACTCCCCAAACACATGGAAGAAGATTCTCTGGTCAAATGAGACTAAAATTGAACTTTTTGGCATCATGGGAAATGCCATGTGTGGCGCAAACCCAACACCCTGAGAACACCATTCCTACAGTGAAGCATGGTGGTGGCAGCATCATGCTGTGGGGATGTTTTTCATCTGCAGGGACAGGAAAGCTGGTCAGGACTGAAGGAAAGATGGATGGCACTAAATACAGGGCAATTCTGGAGGAAAACCTGTTTGAGTTGGCCAGGGGTTTGAGACTGGGACGAAGGTTCACATTCCAGTAGGACAATGACCCTAAACATACTGCTAAAGCTACACTAGGGTGATTTAAAGGAAAACATTTAAATGTCTTGGAATGGCCTAATCAAAGCCCAGACATCAATCCAATTGAGAATCTGTGGCGTAACTTGAAGATTGCTGTACACCAATGCAACCCATCTAACTTGAAGGAATTGGATCAGTTTTGCCTTGAGGAATGGGCAAAAATCCCAGTGCCTAGATGTGCTAAGCTAATAGAGACATACATCAAGAGACTTTCAGCTGTAATTGCAGCAAAAGGTGGCTCTACAAAGTATTGACGGGGGGGGGGGGGGGGGGTGTAGCTATGCACACTCCAGATTTCTGTTTTTTCATCTTAATTATTGTTTGTGTCATAATAAAACAACAATTTTCACCTTTAAAGTGGTAGGCATGTTGTGTAAATCAAATGGTGCTAACCCCCTAAAAATCCATTTTAATTCCAGCTTGTAATGTGACAAAACAGGACAAAAACCAAGGGGATGAATACTTTTGCAAGACACTGTGTATTTTTTTACCCCTGCTCTAGACATTGACTAGGATTCTTAGATTAGCTAAAATGAAACACATTCAGTTTTTACACTTGCATCCTGCCTCTAACTGCATTTGTACCAACCAAGTTTAGCTGGTGTAAGTGGCTACCTGACTCCAGCCTCCAGTACTAGAACTGAAGACCCCTTGCACAAAATATATCGCAGTACAAATGTGTCTCACCTGACAACTATAATCTGGGTTATATTTATAAGACTCTTCCTATGTGAGTGCTTTTGCTTCATAGAATGAAATAGTATAATCCCAATAATATCAACAAAAGGACTGAAGCTTAGCTCTTCAACCAGGTGATAGCATGATACTGCAAAAGCCTGTGTGAGTGGTCATATATTAAAGGTACTGATTGCAAAGTCATACAAAATAAATTTATTATTATTTTTATTTTTTTATTGTGCATGGCATTTTCCTATGTCCGGCAAGAACAATATCATGTGGATGAGATATGATCACTCTGATGTGCTGGGGGTCACTTTTCTCTGTTTTGGTACTGTTTTCCTACTTCTTGAGTTAAACAGTATGGCCCTACGGAAATAGCCAAATGTAAGGAGCTTGAACTAATTAACATAATTACAAAACTGTGTCACACCAAGATGGCAACGTGCGGAAAACGTCGAGACTCTGCATCGACCTCGGAGAGTTTTGAGTCGCAGGTATGTAATTTGTGGTTGATGTTCACGAATAGAGCTGCGAAGCAAAAGATGGATACATCTTTTTTTGTTGTTACTGCTTTTGTGTTATCATTTCTTTATCTGTAAGATCAAAACATTAAGTGTATAACTCCATACTCAGACTCGCCAATCCAAGACAAGCGCTGCAGATTTTTTGTCGGATTTTGCGCCTATTTCATCCTTCCGTCAATCTGTCCCTTCATGAAAATTCTTGCAGACAACCTTTTGCTTTCCATCACTTTTCTGTTGCACTTTCTAGCTGATTCGCTTTCGTATTTTCCTTTTCTTTTCTGCTGGCTTTTAGTCAGTGGGAGAGCGGAGTCCACCATGTTTGCTAACTTGTTTTGGTTAAAAGTAGGTCAAACACGTCCCATAGTGGTCACGTGATATTGTTGCTCACTTGCTTTGGCAGTCTCCGGAATCGTAAAATGTGGGATGGATTTTATCTCGGCAAAACATTCACACATGGGATACATGGTGTGTGCAGCAGCACAACTCCTCAATTTCAACTGAACACAAAACATCTCAAACCTCCAGCAGCAATAGAAATAGAAAATTTTTGCCCAGAATTCAACTTTGCAGTCAGAACCTTTAAACTAGATCGGGACTGTGACTAAAGTCTGTGACTAGCTGTTACAAACTGGCATGTCTAGTCACCGTACCCTATAGATCCAGAATGGTAAGAGATAGAGAATGGCGCTTAGTGAGGAAAAGTTGCTCCTGAACACCCTCAGCAAAATAATAATAAAAAAAACTGATTGGAAAAAATCATGAAAATTGACAGAGTTATAAGTGATTGAGGGCGGCGCGGTGGTGTAGTGGTTAGCGCTGTCGCCTCACAGCAAGAAGGTCCGGGTTCGAGCCCCGTGGCCGGCGAGGGCCTTTCTGTGCGGAGTTTGCATGTTCTCCCCGTGTCCGCGTGGGTTTCCTCCGGGTGCTCCGGTTTCCCCCACAGTCCAAAGACATGCAGGTTAGGTTAACTGGTGACTCTAAATTGACCGTAGGTGTGAATGTGAGTGTGAATGTTCTGTGTCTATGTGTCAGCCCTGTGATGACCTGGCGACTTGTCCAGGGTGTACCCCACCTTTCGCCTGTAGTCAGCTGGGATAGGCTCCAGCTTGCCTGCGACCCTGTAGAACAGGATAAAGCAGCTAGAGATGATGAGATGAGATGAGATGAGATTCTGGTTTGGTGATCCAGATCACCACCAAAATCATAGCAACGTAATTCAGCCCAGAGGTATTCTTCATGTGAAATATGCCAATGATTGGTTGAAAACTGAGGAAGAAATGTACCTGTACCTGTCTTCTTCACGCCCTAGGTGGCACATAAGGCTTCAGCAGTTTCTCGTTTCTCTCCATTTCTTCTTGTCCGCAGCAGTCTCCCTCGCCTCATCCCATGATCTCCATCCAGCTTCAGCTCTTTCTTTCTCAACTGTCTGGCGCCATGTTGTTTTTGGGCCTTCCCACATTGCTGGGATCATCACCTTGTAGTGGTGATGTGGCTTGTGTGTTCCAGTGACCCTTAGAGCTATGCCGGCTGGAGTTTAATACTCCTAATAGGGTCACCCATGCCAAACAGGTCGACGGGTAGGAACCAGACGAAGAATGATCCTCTGGTCCTCCAGGTTGGGGGTTGGACTGAGGGCTGATAACCCGCTCCTATAAAAAAGATCTTATTACGGAAACTGAAAGCAGGGAGGAAGAAATAGCATCCTAAAAATGTTAGGATAATAATAATAATAATAATAATAATAATAATAACAGTAATAAAGTAGAAAGATCCTGAATGAGAGTAACAATTTGCGCCAGCACTGCTAGCGCAAATTAACAACTCCATGTTGGGGTTACTTTTGAATAATCATATGGAAATAAGTAAATAGGCCTACTTTGTACACAATTGTAAAGTTTAGTCATCCCCACTTTACTCATCTTTATCAAAATTAGCATATGGTTTGATTTTCCAATTCCCCAATATGGCTTTCAGATAATACTTCTTTGTATACTGTTTAATTTAGTTTTGCAGTATGCGCTACATGCAAATATTCAAGAAGAGAAATTCAGCTTCTAATACCTGAGGTGATTTTAAAATATGTAGTGAATGAACAAGGAAAGGAGGGAGCGCTGAGTACAGATTGTGCTCCTGGGCATTCATGGGTGCACTGAGTGCTTGGGTCAGTGAGTACAGGCGGTCAAGTCTCTTGAGTAGGCTTCCTCAGGGGAAATTTCTTGACGAAGAGGAAGAAAGATTTGTTAATGATGTGCTTCTTCATTGGTGTGTACTGTAGCACTTTTATGTGCTGATGATTGAGCTGCCAGCTTCCCCAGCACTGATTAATCATCACACCTAATTCGAGGGGAATTGGACCTGGTGCCCTGGGTACATGTGCATTTGTTGAAGCTTTCAACTGCACTGTGCTGGTTGACGGCTGACCATGATGTTGATCCTTCGATGGCTATATTTGGATGATGGTTAGCTATGATTTTGATCTTCTGATGATTGTAGTTGGTTGATTTCGCTAGTCATGAATCTGATCTTCTGACAGTTGTAGAGGATGGCTGACCATGATTTGCCATTTGTAGAACACTGATAGCTGACCATGATGCTAATCCTTTGACTGTTGAATTGGGTTCATCCATCCATCCATCCATCCATCCATCCATCCATCCATCCATCCATCCATCCATCCATCCATCCATCCATTTTGGCATATCGCTACAGTGCTGTGGCTGCTCTGATGGCTTCAGCCATCAAAGTCTCCAAGGAACATTATAGTAGTGGTTTCTGGTGTCTTCTACTGGATTATTATAGAGGTTTTCTCCTCTCAACCATTCACACACATTCACACCTATGGACAGTTTAGAGCCACCAATTAGACTAACCTGCATATCTTTGGACTGTGGGGAAAACCAGAGCACCCAGAGGAAACCCACCCAGACATGAGGAGAACATGAAAACTCCACATAGAAAGGCTGGCGCCGACCACTGGGCTCAAACCCAGAAACTTCTTGCTTTGAGGTGACTGTGCTAACCATTACACCATTGTGTCACCCAATTGGGTTGATGGTTGGCCACGAAGCTGATTTTCTGATGGTTGTAGTTGGTTGATGGCTGGTGGTAATGCTAATCTTCTGAGGACATATTTAGTTGAACAACTGGCCATGATGCTGATATTCTCATGGTTATTGTTGGTTGATGGCTGGCTATATGATGTTGTTATTTTACTGATTGTATGGGCATATCAGTGCCTTCCTGTAAGGCCCAGCATCACAACAAATGGCAATTTAATGCCAGAGGGGTTTTATTCACATGGTACAAAGAGAATGAAGAGTGCAGTGGTGTAGTTTCTTGCTGTGAGTGGGCGGTGGTCAGGATGCCTGAAGTGCCCTTTGTGCTCTTGCATGGTAGCTCTGTGCAGTGGCAGGTGGTGACTCAGTGGTGAGCTGGAAGGCAACCTTCTTTGAGGGAATCATTAAAGGCTGGTACTTTTTTGGAACCCTGCACTGATCTTCTACTCTAAGCCTTGTTGTGTGCTTCTGCCCCTCGACTACATGAATTAATTTGTTTTGGCATCTAGTCATTGCAATGGCCTGTAAGTGCAAAGCAAAATAACAAAACCAGAAACACAACAGCAAGTCTGGAGACATGACAGCAAATCAGGAAAATTCAACAACAAACCCACCACAGCCAATACAGGTGTTTTTAACCATGTGTGGCAGTGGGGGTATGGCCAAGTGTCAGTTTGTGAATGGAGGGCGGGGCCAGGGAAGGTGAGTGGCAAAGTCAGTACACCTGATTGATTGATTGATTGATTTATTGATTGATTGATTGATTGATTGATTGATTGATTGATTCCGAACAGTAAAGAAGATATAAAAACAAACAAAAAAACCCCAAAAAAATACAAATAAAAAATGCAATCATCAAAACATTGTCATAAACAGAATAGTGTAGCCACAAGGCAATAACATAATAATGTTCGGAAAGGATTAGGAAGAAGTGAATAACTTATCAAATCCTAACCCTCTATACCACCGTTAATCAAACGTCACTTTCCACCATAATAAACAATATATACAAAAGAAAGCAAAATCAACAACAACAAAAAAACATACCAACATACCAAGACATACCAACATGGTATAATATCGCCCAAATCAAATCATATATATACAAATACTTATGCTATGCATATATACACACATACATATACACATCCCTATAACTATACACATCCATACGTACACAGACGCCCATATCATAATTATGTATATTATGCTCATATGCGGCGGCACGGTGGTGTAGTGGTTAGCGCTGTCGCCTCACAGCAAGAAGGTTCTGGGTTCGAGCCCTGTGGCCGGCTAGGGCCTTTCTGTGTGGAGTTTGCATGTTCTCCCCGTGTCCGCGTGGGTTTCCTCTGGGTGCTCCGGTTTCCCCCACAGTCCAAAGACATGCAGGTTAGGTTAACTGGTGACTCTAAATTGACCGTAGGTGTGAATGTGAGTGTGAATGGTTGTCTGTGTCTATGTGTCAACCCTGTGATGACCTGGCAACTTGTCCAGGGTGTACCCTGCCTTTCGCCCATAGTCAGCTGGGATAGACTCCAGCTTGCCTGCGACCCTGTAGAAGGATAAAGCGGCTAGAGATAATGAGATGAGATGAGATGCTCATATGCTCATACCATATATTATATACAATTTTATATATATATATATACACACACACACACACAAATACTCACTTCCTATATAATATATCCATATGTACCCATACCTGCATATACACTTATATTATCAATAGCATGTTATTGTAGTTCCTCCTCCCTATACCTCATAAAGATCTGTTCCTTATGCCTTTTTTTGAACTGGTTTATAGTTGTACATTTCATGAGCTCCACATTCAAACTGTTCCATAGCTTTACTCCACAAATAGAGATACTGAACATTTTTAACTTTGTCCTAGCACTGTGAATTTTAAATTTCAATTTCCCCCTAAAATTATAGCCCTCCTCTCTATCCGAGAACATTATTTGGATATTCCTTGGTACTTTATAATTCCTTACTTTGTACATTACTAAGGCAGTTTTATATTCTATAATATCCCTGAATTTTAAACATTTTGAATTTAAGAATAGTGAATTAGTATGATCTCGATAACCAGCACTATGAATTATTCTTATAGCTCTTTTTTGAAGTATAGTTATTGCATGAAGTGAACATTTATACGTATTTCCCCACGCCACTGAGCAGTAATTTAAGTACGGTAAAACCAGGGAACAGTAAAGAATGTGGAGTGAATTATAGTCCAGGACATGCTTAGCTTTAGTATGTATTTTATATGTGATTTCCAATTAATTCTATCGTCTATTATTACCCCAAGAAATTTATTATTAGAAACTCTTTCAATATCAGCACCATCTACCTGTACATTTATTGCCCTATTTATTTTATAATTATTAAATAACATGATTTTTGTTTTAGACAGATTTAATGATAATTTATTTTGATCAAACCAACTTTTTAACCTGCACAATTCTGAAGAGATTATGTTTTCTAACTCATGTAAATTTGTTCCAGAACAAAACATATTTGTGTCATCTGCAAATAATACCATCTTAAATATCTTTGATACATTGCGCATATCATTTATATAAAGAATAAACAGTTTAGGACCCAATACTGACCCCTGAGGGACACCACAATCAGTATCCAAACGAGTTGAGACAAAGTCACCCAACTTCACAAATTGTGTCCTGTTGCTCAAATAACTTTTTTATCCAATTTAATACAACTCCCCTTATCCCATATTGTTCCATCTTATTAATTAATATATCATGATTAATAGTATCAAAAGCTTTTTAAATATCCCAGCAACATATTTCTTATCATCTATAGTTACTGATTTCTTCAACTGATTCCATTAGTGCCATCTCTGTTGATCTATTTGCTCTAAATCCATATTGACTATCACTGAGTAGTTTGTATTTTTCAATAAATTTATCTAATCTGTTATTGAATAGTTTTTCAAGAATTTTGGAGAATTGAGGAAGTAAAGAAACAGGTCTGTAATTTGTGAAGTTGTGTTTGTCCCCAGATTTATACAATGGAATTACTTTTGCTATTTTCATATTGCTTGGAAATGTACCGGTTTGAAATGACAAGTTACAGATGTATGTTAATGGTTTAGAAATCCCCCCAATAATAGTTTTCACTAGTTTCATATCAATATCATTACAATCTGTGGATATTTTATTACTACATTTATTAACTATATCAATAATTTCCTTCTCATCTACTGGTGTAAGAAACATAGAACAAGAATTCCTCTTTATAATATTATCTATACAATCATCATTTGTTACTGGATCAGAGATATTTTGAGCTAATCTTGGTCCAACATTAACAAAAAAATTATTAAAACTATTAGCAACTACATCCATGTATTTGTCCAGAACCATCTTTAATAATACTATTTAATATATTCCATATTCCTTTAATTTTATTTGTGTTATTATATATTAATTTACCATAATAATCCTTCCTACATCTCCTTATGATACTTGTTAACTTGTTTTTATATTTTTTAATATTTATTTTCTGCCTCTTTGGTTCTTAATTTAATAAATTCTCTATATAGAGTGTTTTTCTTCTTACAGGCATTTTGTAATCCCTTAGTAATCCAAGGTTGGTCATTATAGTTTTGTTTTGTACTATATCGCTTCATTGGGCAATTTTTATCATATAATAATTTGAATATACTTAAAAAGTTATCATATGCTCTATCAATGCTATTCTCTATATAAACTGATTCCCAGTCTTGTATTAATAAATCATTATTTAATGCAAACATGGCCTCCTCAGTCCTAACTCTTCTATACTTAAGTTTATGGTCTGTCACATTTCTCTTATGATTACTGTCATAAATTGTAAAAACTGTTGTCGATTAATGTGGTGTGTGTGTTTTGCAGTGACGTCCAGAAAATGTCCAGAAAAGTGAGGGCCTGAGATCATCATTAGGGACTAATTATAGTCCTCAGTGGTGTGTGTGTGTGTGTGGGTTGGGTGTGGCCGCACGCAACATGGCCACGGTGGAGCGCGTCAGGGTTACCTGCACGCACCTATGAACATCTAGCCGCCGCACCTGTTGTAACTGCCAGCGTTAATGTAGGAAAAGGTTTACATTTTTTTGATATGGCTGACCTAAGGCTACTACTTTTTACAAATTGTGGAAAAGCACTGACTGATCCAGTGCCACTTAAAATTGGCATCAAGACTGGGTGCCCGTGGAGTGCCATTAACTTTATTCTCGCAATCAACTCCTGGCTAAAATGGATGTGTCAGTGCGCGCCAGCAGGTGCGCACTCCCCGAACCCTGTGCAAGGCTATGCGGACGATGTAGAAATGTCATCAATGGACGAACGTGTGATTAACAACATGCTCATGCGCACTGAACAGTTCATACAGTGGTCAAATCTGGACATCAAACACACAAAATGTGCTGCCTTTTATGAGAGACGAAGTGGCGGAAATAGGTGGTACAAATCCAAGTCTGATAAGCCCCCTGTCTCCTCAATAATGAACAATCCTATCCGCCTGTATGAACGTCATGAAACATATCCCTATCTAGGGCATAAATTTAATGTGGCTGGTGACTGGGAGGAACAAGTTGCGGAGCTGTGCCAGGAGTACACTCGAAGACTGGCACTGATAGATTCTTCTCCCCTCCCTATTATGATGAAAATCGAGGCCATTAGTGCTATAGCAGTAGCTAAAATACAGCACCTTTTTCCCAATGCCCATATTGCCCAAAGTACGCTGGCAATGTTAAACAACGAAACTGTGAGGCTGGTAAGAAAATGGATTGGACTAAATAGTCATACAACACGGGACATTATCTTCCAATCACGCACAGACGGGGGCCTAGGTGTCCCGAATGTGGAATGGGTGTACACCTCTACGAGAATAGGTCATCTTATCAACATGCTAAGCAATGATGACACAGCCGTCAGAGAACTGGCACGTGAATCGCTGTTGTTACATTTGCAGCGACGTAAAATACCGCCCGCCTCCTCAAATGAGCCCCAGTTTCTTGGTTTCAAACTGAAACATAATGGTAAGCTTGACAT
Source organism: Neoarius graeffei (assembly GCF_027579695.1). Classification (NCBI taxonomy): domain Eukaryota; kingdom Metazoa; phylum Chordata; class Actinopteri; order Siluriformes; family Ariidae; genus Neoarius; species Neoarius graeffei. The sequence goes on along the minus strand of NC_083585.1, from coordinate 47,072,321 downwards.
CAAGGCAGCTGGATTTGGGGTGCGCTCCGATTGGATAGATCTCAACGACCTTTGCCAACGTGTAGGACTTGAACTTTCCGGGCTGGGAATTGACGGAGCACCAGCAGCGCTTGAGGATATTATAACAAACCCCCATATTTTGCCTTTAGTGGTTCTGAAAGAAAACAACACATCGCGCCAGTTGCAAATAAAGGACATCAGAGCATCACTTTTACACCATAAAAAAACACAGGGTGCACAGCGCTGGAAAAGCCTAAAATTACAAGGGAAACTAGCGCTCCTACAGTCTGCTGACAAATCGGTGTCCCATTCAATTTTCAAAAATCACGCCCTGTGATGACCTGGCGACTTGTCCAGGGTGTACCCCGCCTTTCGCCCGTAGTCAGCTGGGATAGGCTCCAGCTTGCCTGCGACCCTGTAGAACAGGATAAAGCGGCTAGAGATAATGAGATGAGACTCCATTCCAGAAGAAATCATTGTCTTTGCCATTAAAGCACGACTGCAATGCCTTCCAACGAGATACAACTCGGCAACTTGGTATCCATCAAGGCACGACCCCTTTTGTATATTACACACAAACCATCAAGAAAACGAAACAGTGTCCCATATACTGAATGGATGCAGTTACTATAAAGGACAGTATGTGGCCAGGCACGACCGTTTGGTCGATCTGGTTGCAAAGGACTTACAAAAAATAAACCAAGGACATGATTGCAAGTTTTTTCTACATAGTACTGTGAAAACGAACTGGTTTCAACATAACATATCTGATCCTGACTATTTTAAAGACATTCCAAACACACCGGATATTGTAATTGTAAATTCATCTGCGAATTCTGTATGCATTATTGAGGTTGGGTGCTGTTTCGATTTGTATATAAACACTTGTTATTATTCCAAATTACTGAAATATCAGCCCTTATTAGAACGTATTCTGCAATTGGGATATGAATGCAGGCTTGTAGTACTGGTTTTTGGAAGCTTAGGCCATGTACATAAGAATGTAGTCAGAGGGCTGCAGTTGGGGGGAATGCAAAAAAGAGGAGCAAAAAATTTGGCAAAGTTCTGCTCTGTCTCAGCTATTATTGGTAGTATGCACATATGGAGACGGAGATGTTTTGTTTATCCTTGAATGTTGAGTATTACATTAATAAGAATACTGGTATAAGTGTGTAGCCTTTAAGATCTGTCATCCTATCAAAGACCTTTTCCAGAATATTTGGATCTTGTACCCCTTGTTTGTCTCTCATTCTCATCTCATTATCTGTAGCCGCTTTATCCTGTTCTACAGGGTCGCAGGCAAGCTGGAGCCTATCCCAGCTGACTACGGGCGAAAGGCGGGGTACACCCTGGACAAGTCGCCAGGTCATCACAGGGCTGACACATAGACACAGACAACCATTCACACTCACATTCACACCTACGGTCAATTTAGAGTCACCAGTTAACCTAACCTGCATGTCTTTGGACTGTGGGGGAAACCGGAGCACCTGGAGGAAACCCACGCGGACACGGGGAGAACATGCAAACTCCACACAGAAAGGCCCTCGCCGGCCACGGGGCTCGAACCCGGACCTTCTTGCTGTGAGGTGACAGCGCTAACCACTACACCACCGTGCCGCCCCTTGTTTGTCTCTTGGATCCAAATAAAAGTAATTAAATGTGTGTGTGTGTGTGTGTGTGTGTGTGTGTGAGACTGTTTAATGAGATAATGGACCCAATGTGCAGAATTATTTCAGTGTCTCTGGTAGCACAATAGATTGATGGAAATCCTTTTCCAGTTGGTTTTCTTGTGTGTGTGTGTGTGTGTGTGTGTGTGTGTGTGTGTGTGTGTGTGTGTGTGTGTGTGTCAGAGAATGTAACATTAAAGCTGAAAAGCAAGCTCAATATTCAAAAATAAAGTCTGGGTTAACATCAGTCCCCGCCTGCTGCACTTCAGTATTCCACCCACATCAGGAACATACTGCACCATGCTAAAACACAATTTCTGGAACAAGTGCAGACTTTATCAAAACTCTACACATCAAAACCAAAATCAAAAACAAACAGGCGGCACGGTGGTGTAGTGGTTAGCGCTGTCGCCTCACAGCGAGAAGGTCCCGGGTTCGAGCCCCGTGGCCGGCGAGGGCCTTTCTGTGTGGAGTTTGCATGTTCTCCCCGTGTCCGCGTGGGTTTCCTCCGGGTGCTCCGGTTTCCCCCAAAGACATGCAGGTTAGGTTAACTGGTGACTCTAAATTGACCGTAGATGTGAGTGTGAATGGTTGTCTGTGTCTATGTGTCAGCCCTGTGATGACCTGGCGACTTGTCCAGGGTGTACCCCGCCTTTCGCCCATAGTCAGCTGGGATAGGCTCCAGCTTGCCTGCGACCCTGTAGAACAGGATAAAGCGGCTAGAGATAATGAGATGAGAAAAACAAACAGTTCATTTAAGACTATATAAACTCTTCTTAAAAATTTTCATGACAACTTTACACAGAAACACCAAATAAAATCGCTCTTTCCACATGCCATAAAATATATACAGTACAGCAAAAGTTTGGACGCACCTTCTAATTCAATGGTTTGTCTTTTTTATTAATTAAGATGCTTCACCTCTTAAAGTAATGATGGATGTCGTTTATCTTTACTTACTTGAGCAGTTCTTGACATAATATGGATTACTACAGTTGTGGAATAGGGCTATTTACTGTATTTTAATTATCTACAATTTACTGTTTGGTATCAAACGCATTAAGAAGGCAAAAAATTGCACTAATTAACTTTTAACGAGGCACAGCTGTTAATTGAAAAGCATTCCAGGTGATGACCTCATGAAGCTGGTTAAGATAATGCAATAGTGTGTAAAGCGGCATCAAGGTAAATGCTGGATACTTTGAAGAATCTAAAATGTGAAACTTTTTTTTTCAACACTTTTTCTTGTTTGTTTACCACATAATTCCATACATGTTCCATGTGTTATTTCATAGTTTTGATATCTCTGTATGGTTCTACAATGTAGTAAATCGCAGAGGTGGACAGTAACGAAGTACATTTACTTGAGTACTGTACTTAAGTACACTTTTTAAGTATCTTTACTTGCGTATTATTTTTTTTGGCGACTTATGACTGTAACTTCACTACATTTGAAAGGCAAATATCGTACTTTTTACTCCACTACATTTCTATCAAGGTCCTCGTTACTATGAAGCAGCTTTGAAAGTGGATGCTTTTTCTTTTCTTTTCTAAAACGTGATTGTTTTTTTCGCAGGTGACACTGAGACAGCCGATCAGTAATCACTAGGGTCACGTCACGTCCATAGACTGGATAAAATCAAGTTCAATTTTTTCTCCACAGCATTATTTAACATGATGAGTTGAATGCAGAATGGAAGGAGGCGGTTCTTCTGGGGAATGCATGCACCCATGTTTCAGTTTTCTGAAAGGAATAAAGAGTCGTTTCATTTTAAATATTTGCAATGAAGTTTGATGTGCTTTTAGAGCTAGCGATAACATTGCAATAGCTATGCAGTCTGGTTAGTCACATGACTTTCTATGGATTTTCATACATGTCAACCTTTAGTTACCCATGCCCTTACAAAATCTGTACTTTTCCCTTACATACACCCATGAGCCCTTATACATGAGAAAAAATTCCAATATATAATCCAAAGCGGCGGCACGGTGGTGTAGTGGTTAGCGCTGTCGCCTCACAGCAAGAAGGTCCGGGTTCGAGCCCCGTGGCCGGCGAGGGCCTTTCTGTGCGGAGTTTGCATGTTCTCCCCGTGTCCGCGTGGGTTTCCTCCGGGTGCTCCGGTTTCCCCCACATTCCAAAGACATGCAGGTTAGGTTAACTGGTGACTATAAATTGACCATAGGTGTGAATGTGAGTGTGAATGGTTGTCTGTGTCTATGTGTCAGCCCTGTGATGACCTGGCGACTTGTCCAGGGTGTACCCCGCCTTTCGCCCGTAGTCAGCTGGGATAGGCTCCAGCTTGCCTGCGACCCTGTAGAACAGGATAAAGCGGCTAGAGATAATGAGATGAGATGAGATATAATCCAAAGCACCGATTGTTTTATTCCACATTATACACTCCTATTGTAATAGGCATATTTATCACACTGCATCAAGTTAAAGGGATCAAATAAGCATGTACTGAATAAAAAGAAATTTTAGATCCCAGAGAAAACAACTGAATTAAAAAGGACTATATGTACAGTTAAGTAAACAATTATCTACTAAAGAGAATGACTGAACTATAAACTTAATTATTTAATATATAGTGTATCAGTAATACCAGAATTATTTATGTAAATTTTGCAAATAAAATGTATTAATATTAAATAGTTTATAAAAATCACCCAAATTCTATTTGACAAGTGTTGACATCACCTACCGGTACAATATTACACTCCACCAAGGAAAATTACTTGAAATATAACAGCAGTACTAAGTAGGTACACTACCGTTCAAAAGTTTGGGGTCACCCAGACAATTTTGTGTTTTCCATGAAAAGTCACACTTTTATTTACCACCATAAGTTGTAAAATGAATAGAAAATATAGTCGAGACATTTTTCTGGCCATTTTGAGCATTTAATCGACCCCACAAATGTGATGCTCCAGAAACTCAATCTGCTCAAAGGAAGGTCAGTTTTATAGCTTCTCTAAAGAGCTCAACTGTTTTCAGCTGTGCTAACATGATTGTACAAGGGTTTTCTAATCATCCATTAGCCTTCTGAGGCAATGAGCAAACACATTGTACCATTAGAACACTGGAGTGAGAGTTGCTGGAAATGGGCCTCTATACACCTATGGAGATATTGCACCAAAAACCAGACATTTGCAGCTAGAATAGTCATTTACCACATTAGCAATGTATAGAGTGGATTTCTGATTACTTTAAAGTGATCTTCATTGAAAAGAACAGTGCTTTTCTTTCAAAAATAAGGACATTTCAAAGTGACCCCAAACTTTTGAATGGTAGTGTATGTTAATTAAAATAGTAGGTTACATGTAATAAATTATATATAATCATGTCAAACAGTAAATGAAGGTTAGTAAAAGTTCCATTTGAGGAAAAAGTGTTGACACCACAAGCAGTGTTCGATCCAACTAAAGATGACTGAACCACATCAAGTATATTATGTAAACAAGGATAAGTGAAAATATTTATAAGTTATGAAGTTAAATTGAAAATCTTCCCAGTAATTTATAACAAGAATTTAAATCTTATTCCTTTTTGGAGTGTTCTTTGTTGTATAAAGATGTTGCAGATTTAGCACTAGCTATAATATCACTGCTTGGGTAGCAGTTGTAGCTCCTCATCACAGTTCATTTTAATTTGCAGATATGCAGTTAATGTGTCTGCAGCCAGATTTTTCTGTCCTCAGTATGAATTTTCCTAACCAATGAAAAAGCCCTCTCACTATCTGCATTGCTCTGTGGGAGGCACAGCAAAGCAGTAAAAAGTTGTTTCAGCATTGGAAACCTGGCAACACCCAGAGCAGTTTTTACATCGAAGACCTTTCCCCAATATACATCTATTATTTTCCTGGTCAATAAAAAAAAAAAATCAGAGCACGACAAACATGTCGATGGTGTTAAATTGCTTCCATCCCCTACTACACATTTTAGAGACAGGTTACCGATGGTCGTTACCACCATTACTCTTCATTCAGTACTTTTCCAGTTTACTGACGACTGATGGTAGTAACGAGTGTTGGTCATCTGTGTCTACATATAATCTCTATCAGCAATTAAAATGTTTAGGGAAGTGAAACCAGAAATCGCCGGGTAACTACAGTTGCCACTGTATAAACGGCGACTCCCTATTGCCTCCCTAAATTATCATGATAATGGAGGAAGCTTTCCTACATGCAAACAGTAAAAAATTAATTAATTAATTAATTAATTAATTAATTAATTAAACAAGCTTGCCTGTGCAGTCTTTGAATCGAGAAACTTTTTTTTTCGCTAGCTGCAAAAAATGGTCTGCCACAGCCGGGGGGATGTTGTGTTCCACGAGAAATTGGCAGAACATAACTTCTGCAGCCGTTACAGAAGTCTGAGCAGTCCAAGCCGATGGACTTAAATGACCGAGAAAACCACGTGCAACTATAAAATCACATAAATCAAAAATAGTTCCGTTTCATTGGGCATGCGTGTTTGAAAAAATAAATGGTGGGTGCTAAGAAAATTTTCTCGGAGGGACAGAAATAAAATCTCTGATACAAAACTTAATTTTCCCGTATGAAAATCAGCGCACGCCGTATTAGCCAAAAAATTGCATTTTCCCGTACAAAATACGGGGAAACCATATACAGTAACTTGACATGTATGGATTTTCCTGCCAAGTTCCCATAGCCTTGTCCACGGCTAATGATAACACATAGCTAGTTAACTTGGACACTGTTAGTTAGCATGTAAAAACGCAGTTACGCTAAGATGAATAACGTTTACTTATCTGAAGTCCTTTCAGAAATATGTTTTATCATAATTTTGTCAAATAAACAAAATGTAGAAATCTTTTTCTAGTAACGTTAGCTACCCAATATGATTTTGAGTTTGAAAAGAGTTTGCTAGCACGTCGGGTGGAGCGTCACTGACTAGCTAGCTTAACATTAAGGGCCCGTTTACACGAGGACGCTGTCAGGTAAAAACGATTAAATATTTTATCAGAAGTGCCTTTCGTTTACACGAGGACGGCGTTTCCGAGGCTGAAAAACGGATAAAATTGAAAACGCCTTCCAGAGTGGATAAGTTAAAAACGGCCCCCGTTGCATATCCGCCTAAACTACCCAATACGCAAAACTCTGCTCGGATCTGCTCACGTCGGGTACGCGTTTACGTCATACATATGTCATATACTGCACATGCCAGCCCGGGAAGTAAGAAAGTAAGTAAAAAAGTAAGAGCATGTCTGATTACATCGATCCAACGGACCTTCAAGCTGCTCTGTGTTTCAATGCAGTAGATGTGTTTTCCTGCTCACCCGCCCAGCTGGAGCTCCTCAGTTTGGTGTCGCCAAGTTACACACACACGCACGCGCGCACACGCGTGTGCGTGCACGCACGCGCCGCCTATTCAAGCCGCTCGTGAAACCATAAACCCGAGACTGAAAACAAAACTAGCAGCCGAATGGGTTTATTTTGCTGAGATGGACACTGCCTTTTCTCTTCTTCACCAAAACAAGAGTGAGTGTTACTTAATAAAGGCAGATTAAAAGAGTTTCGGTTTGCTCCTGCTCCTCCCTCGAGCACTACAGTACCTCAGCCGGACCGGTGTTCTGTAAAGTTATCCTAGCAAGTTCTCATACAGACCGTTTTATTATTCAAAACAAGTCATTACAAATTATTTGACTCGGCCAAAGACTCGACCAATACGCACAAAACATAAAAATCGGCAAATGCGTGAAATTCTCACCGATTTTCTATCAGCCCAGCTGATCGGTGGGACAAAACTACTGTTGAATTTTCCTACCCTCCTGGATTTCGCACATGCGTAGTAGGCTTGGTAGGATAACTTGACAGAACAGCAGCGCAGATGTGCAGATCAGACAAGACGGAAGACGTTGCGCATGCGTGCAGACATAGCGGAGACATTTATGCGTCACCGTATAGACGCAGATTTCCTCCTTGAAAACGGTCGTGTAGACGCGGAAAAAAGTGAGAACGAAAACGGACTTTTGTGTTTTTGTTTTATACCGTCCCCGTGTAAAGTGGGCCTAAAGCACCATGATTCCACAGGCAGATTCATATATGCATGAATACATACACTTATGCGCGTGTGCACACACATGAGACCTGTGAGATGGACAGTATTGTACTAGTCAGTCACAACAAATTGCTAGACTTTTTTTGTTTTGATGTCAGATGACGGTCTTGCATTTTTTTTTGTCTTGCTTAAAGCAGTGTTGCTGTTGGGCAGTTATTAAGCTTGAGGTGTGGACCTGGGTTTTAAGTACTAGGTTGGATTGTCTTTTTTATTTTCTGAGCAAGCTGCATTTACAGCTATTCCACTGTCTTAATGATTGACATACACATGCATGTGTGCACACACTGCCGGAGCTGGGTCAGAACGCTACCATGCTGCTTTGTGGAGGTGGGGAGGAGTGTTACAATTAAAAAAAAAAAGAAAATGACAATGGCTCTTTTTCAGTTCAGTTGTGTTTCATTTTGTAATCTTCTACCAGGTGTTTATTCTACAGGTTCTACAAGTTAGTCAGTAAATCCAGTAGGTTGTTTCAGAGGCATTAGATTTTGTAAGTGTTGTGGCAGTAATACAACTTGATGATAAAAAACACATACACTACATAAATATAATGCCTACATCTTGAAACTTCCATCTGTGCCCTCCTGGACAAATTTTACCAGGCACATTTATGTTATGGGAATATTCTGGGTCTAATTTAGACTGGTCTAGAAAAAGCCTGAAAGCGTGCTTTCAAGGCTTTTCACAAACGCCAGGCCCCATGTGCTCTCTACAGGACCAGTTTCTAAAGACTTAGAAGCTGTGCAGAAATGTTTTCTGTGCAGAAATGTTCCTCATACTTGCTTATTCCACCTTACTTACGTTTGGTTGACGATGGAATGATGACCCACAAAACAGATGGATTTTTCTTGATAACTCTTCGATGATTCAAATCCCTCCTTGCACGCAGCGGGAGATACTGTATGCAGTGCGCATGCGCATGGCCTTGACCTAATCGGTTGGAAACTCCGAATGTTCGTTCCACGTTCCCCTGACGTTCATGCGCAATGTTCTCTAAACGTTTATGGTAAACATTTCTAAGAACCTTCAAAGAACGTTCGTGGAATGTTTTCATTTAACAGAACCAAAATAGAACTTCTGTGGAACGTTAGTTTAACGTTTGGTGCTAGCTGGGAATGCATTGACAGAAAATGAATTTTTAAAAGCAAGTACTTCAGTACTTTAACTCAAGTAAAAATTTGACTGTACGACTTTCACTTGTATTGGAGTAATATTTGACAAGTGGGATCTGTACTTTGACTTAAGTAATGAAGTTGGGTACTTTCTCTACCTCTGGTAAATCATCAAAATTCAGAAAAAAAAATCTATGAATGAGTAGGCGTGTCCAAACTTTTGACTGGTACTGTATTAAATGTTTTCCAGTTCACTCTATCACTGCTACACTATATGGACTGATATCGCTATCCCTTCTATCATACAATATGCTTTTTCCTGATTTATTCTATCCACAGTCACTGGATATGAACAGTCACGCGGTCTGATTGGCTACTCTACTATGAGGCTATCAGCTCATATACCGTGAGTAGAGAAAAACAAAATGGCAGAGCGCAACAAGTCAGATATATCACTTTGTTATTAAGTATTTAAAAGAAACAAAAATAGCTAAAAGATTTTTTTGTCCCCCTCCCCAATATCTCCTGTTCCACACTCCAGCCCAGTTGGTGGTGGTAATGCACCTTTAAGCTGGTTTCTTCTAAAGAAGAAAATGGAGGAGCATGTTACTGAACCAACTTTGGAGGAAATAAAAACTCTACTTGAAAATACCCCCCCCCATAAAAAAAACCATCAAAATATGGAATAAAAGTATTTGATGGTAAGAACATATCTTTTTTTTTTCAAGAATTATTATTATAGCAGAGTGGCACGGTGGTGTAGTGGTTAGCGCTGTCGCCTCACAGCAAGAAGGTCCTGGGTTCGAGCCCCGGGGCCGGCGAGGGCCTTTCTGTGTGGAGTTTTCATGTTCTCCCCGTGTCCGCGTGGGTTTCCTCCGGGTGCTCCGGTTTCCCCCACAGTCCAAAGACATGCAGGTTAGGTTAACTGGTGACTCTAAATTGACCGTAGGTGTGAATGTGAGTGTGAATGGTTGTCTGTGTCTATGTGTCAGCCCTGTGATGACCTGGCGACTTGTCCAGGGTGTACCCCGCCTTTCGCCCGTAGTCACCTGGGATAGGCTCCAGCTTGCCTGCGACCCTGTAGAAGGATAAAGCGGCTAGAGATAATGAGATGAGATTATTATAGCATTTTTCACAAATTACTACTGTCATTTTGCCGGTTTGTTTACATTCTAAGTGGAAATGATTTTGTCAGACATTTTGTATCAAGTTTTTATTTATCAAACTTTCAAAAAATAAAAATGCTCTGTTTCTCAAAATCCAGTGATCCAGTGAATGTGGATAGAATAAAAGAGTTATTCCACTCAGTCTCATGGTACTTGGCTTATAGCCAACTCAGGGCTACGCGCCTCATCAGCTATCAGCTCATGTACAACTCGATTTCATGGAATGACTGTTAAATATATGTAAATAAATACCATGCTGGTCTGCTCCTTTCTGAGTCACGAGTCAGAACATCTTCATAGCATCATTGATTCACTCTTTCAGTTTCTTTCAAACAGCACTCTATAGCTGCTGCTGCGACATTAGGTAGCCCAGTGCTGATAAACTTACCCTGTTTACATTGCTGAATGCTGTTTTGTCTGTGATTTTAGCATTGCAGTGGTCACAAAAGGATGCTCTTGTTTGTAGTGACCATGTTTATGCTGTAGTGTTCCTGTTCTTGTGTGAACAGGTGATTTCTTCCTCATGTGTAATGTTGCCTTCCTATTCCTCCTTCCCTTCCTTGTCTTCCCTTTCTACTTTGAACACCTAACACCCCCTTCTTCTTTAGTGTTCTGCCTGATGCCAGGTCCAGTTCTGACGTCCATCAGACTTTCTAGGGAATGTTGCAGTAGTGGTTTGCCATTGCCTTCTACTGGATTATTATAGAGATTTTCTCCTCTCAACCATTCGCACCTATGGACAAATTAAAGTAGCTGGTCACCTAGCCTCTTCTCCTCTCTGCTCCTGCCCAACCCACTCAAGACTGCTGTCTGTCCTGGCTCCCCGTTGGTGGAATGACTTTCCCATTGAGGTCAGAACTGCCAACTCCCTGACCACCTTCAAGCACAGACTGAAGACTCACCTCTTCAGGCTGCACCTCTTCCCTGCCCACTGTGTAACTACACTTTGGTCTTGACCAACCCAGGCTGTGTACTGCACTGCAAAAATTATATCTTAACAAGTTAGAATATGGGGCGGCACGGTCGTGTAGTGGTTAGCGCTGTTGCCTCACAGCAAAAAGGTCTGGGCTCGAGCCCCATGGCCGGCGAGGGCTTTTCTGTGCGGAGTTTGCATGTTCTCCCCGTGTCCGCGTGGGTTTCCTCCGGGTGCTCCGGTTTCCCCCACAGTCCAAAGACATGCAGGTTAGGTTAACTGGTGACTCTAAATTGACCGTAGGTGTGAATGAGTGTGAATGGTTGTCTGTGTCTATGTGTCAGCCCTGTGATGACCTGGCGACTTGTCCAGGGTGTACCCCGCCTCTCTCCCGTAGTCAGCTGGGATAGGCTCCAGCTTGCCTGCGACCCTGTAGAACAGGATAAAGTGGCTAGACATAATGAGATGAGAAGTTAGAATATCTTGAATATGGTTAAAATGATCTAGCATTTCCTATTAAAAGAATACAAGACACCAACTCTGAGATTATTAAAACTAGTTCTAGATTGTAACCAACTTGTTCCAAGATGTCTTGTCAAGTAAAATTCTGTCCATGCAGCAAGATAATTTCACTAGTATTGAGGAATTTTCTCTTCAAATTCAGTTTTCAGTTTTTTGCAGTGTGTCTAGCCTGGGGTTAGCCATTTGAGTTCTCTATTTAGTTGTACTTTGTATGGTTGGTTTGTTGCCTTGGCTGTTTGAGTATTATTACTTCAACAGAATATTACACTAAGTATTATTCTGTCAAGTTGTCCAGTGTATACCCTACCTCTCACCCATAGTTGGCTGGGATAGGCTCCAGCTTGCCTGCGACCCTGTACAGGATAAGCGGCTACAGATATGGATGGATGGATGGATGGATGGATGGATTATTCCATCACTTGTTCACTTGGCACTGCGAGTTGGCCTAGTGGTTAGCGTGTCTGCCTCTTGACTGGGAGATCACAAGTTCTACTTGCGGTCAGGTCATACCAAAGACCATCATAAAAATGGTACCTACTACCATCTGGCAAGGCACGCTGCAATACAGATGCGAGTAGAGAAGTCAAAATCTTGTGATTACCAGAGGACTAATCCTCCACTGTAACCCTAGCTGTATAGGTGAGAGGCCGAGGGCTATCGAAACGGAGATTGGTGCCACACCCATACACCTTAAAGAGTTGGTTAGTACTGGGACAGGAGACTGCCTGGGAAGGTCAGATTCTGGTGTGAGAGGGACTTTGACTTTTTTCAGTTGGCACTAGAACTTTCCTGTCTAGAAGTTAAGCACTTTGTGTACCTGCAGAAGCTTTCTATCTTCTGTCCAACCCCTGGACTGTAGTGCATCATTCAAAAGGATTAAACTCTGGCAAGAGAGACTCGAGAAATCTCCAGAGGATGGTCATATACCTATCGATCCCTCAGAGAAACTTCCTCTTGGTTCCGACCAACCATGAACAGTCTGAACAGACTGTGAGCACGCATGGGGAGTTGTAAATCTAATATGGTGAAATGGGGATACACCAAAGATGCGGTGGATTGTGAGTGCGGACAGGGCCCCCAGACTATGTAACATCTCCTGAGCTGTGGCATGCTGCATGACACATGCACTGTAAAGGACCTAGCAGAGGCCAATGGTGTGGCACTCAAATTTGCTCACTATAGACCTCTTGCAGTCACATGACCAGAATGTAAACAGCCGCCATCTTGTCAGTAAAAAACAGCTGAATATTGCTGCACTCGTGTACAAAATGGATCAATTTCAACCGACGGACTACACGGCTCATTTTTCTAATGAACAGATAACTAGATATATGTCTAAAATAAACGACCTACAGATTAGTGACCCTTATCGATTATTGGACGTAGTTTTCACGACCGTGTCAGTGGATGTTGAACTGCCAGCGGAATACCCAGACGTGTATAATTAACTCATCAACTTTCCCTCGCTGTTCAGTGGTGAAGCACTGCATGCTTATAAATCTCTGGACAGTTATCTTTACAGAAATTCAGGATTTGTCAGCCCCCCTCAGATGTGGCATCTTGTAAACAAGAAAATAACAATCCTCATTGGACAGGTAAGTCACTTAAGTATTGAGACCCCGCTGGTCTCGCTATCTCGTCCGGAATGTTGTGCATGCGATGGAAATCGCTACAAACTGTCATTTTCTGCTGGAAACCAATGTCCAGTAAATCCATACGGTTTTAGTGGATATTGAAGTCCAGTACAGACGAACAACACGCAAAAATACACACAAAAAACATAAAAAACGTGCACAGGTAGGGAGAGCTTGTAGTCTATCACTATTACTGTATATATGGTTGTAGCGGTTCGTGTAGAAGGGAGGAGCACAGAAGACGGCAGGACAGAGCTAAGTTTCGTAATCTTTTTATTTTACACACTTTTCAGTGGTCTCTCATAAACACACAGACAGACACTCGCGCACACACACATCGGGTGTCTGGTTCGAGAGCGGGATCCTCTGCTCTCTGCTCTCCCTCCTTATATAGGGTGCGGTCACTGGGAAGACACACAAACACAGGTTAACTGCTCTCAGGTGTAGTGATTCTGCCACTCACCTTCCCTGACTCCGCCCTCCTGTCACAGACCGGCGCTTGACCACGCCCCCGCTGCCGCAATGGTATACCTGATAGCAGCAATCCATTTTGCACGCCTGTCAGGGTCCCGTGGCAGCCTACTGTCAAGTGTATGTGAGCATCATGGGTTTCCCACACTTGAAAGGGAAGGACTCGGATACAGGATTCAACTCGTCTTATGTTTTATTGATTTTCAGTGGAGTTGATGTTGTAGTAGAATTGTATATAGTAGGGTTTTCCAGAAGAAAAGGTAGAAGTAGAAGTAGAAGGCGGAAATATGGCGTTTGACCGACAAGGTGGCGTCTGTTTACAATCTGGATCGGATGTGACGTCACATGCAAGTGCTCCATTGGCAAGCAGTAGTGTGATGACACAAAATGATGATGATGACTTTGTGTACCAGACTTTTGCACTCATTGTATGTTGCTCTGGATAAGAGAGTCTGTTAAATGCCATGTAATGTAATATAATATAATGTAATGACTATCACAAGGAAAAAATTGCACTTTTTCAGTCTGCTGTCTAGTTAGCCTAGTGGAAAGAGTTAATGCAGTGGCTTATTATACTGAGGAGTACTGTAATTCCTTCTTCGATATAACCCGACTTCCTTTAGGCGGCTTTTCAGCATGATCATATTAATGCTGTGGAAAAGAGACAGCGTATCCAAAATAGCATTGTAGAAGTGCCCTTGTTAAAAATAAAAGCACTAGTAGACGCATTTAGACTCATATTTCCTTTTACTGTAAACATCCTCCAGCTCAAGCAAGCATCATTTTTTCAACATATGATACTTGCTAGTAGCAAATTAGCAACAAGACTGTCATGTTCAATAAGGACTTTCCCTATTGTGCTTTTGGATTGGTAATGTGGGTTTTTATCCCATCCATCCATCCATTATCCGTAACCGCTTATCCTGTGCAGGGTCGCAGGCAAGCTGGAGCCTATCCCAGCTTCCCAGCTGACTATGGGCAAGAGGCGGGGTACACCCTGGACAAGTTGCCAGATCATCGCAAGGCTGACACATAGACAACCATTCACATTCACACCTATGGTCAATTTAGAGCCACCAATTAGCCTAATCTGCATGTTTTTGGACTGTGGAGGAAACCGGAGCACCCGGAGGAAACCCACGCGGACACGGGGAGAACATGCAAACTCCACACAGAAAGGTCCCTATCGGCCACTGGGCTCGAACCCAGAACCTTCTTGCTGTGAGATGACAGTGCTAACTGTGCCACCCTGGTTTTTATCCCCCCGGCATATAATGCAGGGGGATATAGCGATCGCTCTGTGCATCCGTCTGTCTGTCTGTAAACATTTTAGTTTCTGGAGCATAACTCAAAAACTATTAGGAATTTTTTCATGAAATCTGACAATTATATTACGTGACTAGAGGAGTTGTGCCTTTTGACATTTTGGGATTTCTGTGTTCTTTTTTTTCTGTGTTTCCATGGCAACCAATTCAACTTAGGAAAATTTAGAGTGGGATTTCATGTGGGGACCGGGGAGACATGTCATTTCCTGATGACTCTTAGGTCCCCCCCCCACTTCCTGCTTCATGGTCCTGATGTTGGACTGTGACCAGAGACCGAGAGATCTGCGGTTGGTTGGTGTTACCTGTGCTGGAGGTCTTCCTCATCGCAATGTGTTTATTTATTAGCTTTGATCATCGGTGACCACAGTGTACTATTTGCATGTCTTTCTGTGCCTAGATTTGGGTCTTATTTTCAAATGCTGAAAAAAAGCTTTGCAATTATATCTAACAGCCTTATGCTTCCACTACAGAACTTCTTTCATGGTGCCATGACTCCAGTGTTGGCATGCACTGTCAGAGGTATTAATCTGCTTCTAAACATAAATGATTAAAATACTAGTGAAAAGGACTGGAGTATGAAAGACTTGCAGAGATGCTTTTGCTTTGAAAATAGTGGACTGAAAGGAGAAGACTGCTTTGCCAAGGTTAGGTTTTTAACAAGTACACAAGTCTGTATGTACAATACATGAAGTGTGGTTACCATTTATAAGCGAGCTCGCTATTTATTTATTTAATTTTTTCTGTGGGTGTGTACTTTTAGTTTAGCTCTCAAAATATGTTGAGAATACTTGTGCTGCCTTGTCAGTCAGTTGTATTGTTTCATAAATTAGCACCTGGGCGGCACGGTGGTGTAGTGGTTAGCGCTGTCGCCTCACAGCAAGAAGGTCCTGGGTTCGAGCCCCGGGGCCGGCGAGGGCCTTTCTGTGTGGAGTTTGCATGTTCTCCCCGTGTCCGCGTGGGTTTCCTCCGGGTGCTCCGGTTTCCCCCACAGTCCAAAGACATGCAGGTTAGGTTAACTGGTGACTCTAAATTGACCGTAGGTGTGAATGTGAGTGTGAATGGTTGTCTGTGTCTATGTGTCAGCCCTGTGATGACCTGGCGACTTGTCCAGGGTGTACCCCGCCTTTCGCCCGTAGTCAGCTGGGATAGGCTCCAGCTTGCCTGCGACCCTGTAGAACAGGATAAAGCGGCTAGAGATAATGAGATGTGATGTGATGTGAAATTAGCACCTCCTGTTGGTGGGTTTGTATAGTGCATTGCATAGTGTTATTAAGCTCATGTGACCTGTGACCTGTGACATCATCAGCAGGCCTCATGGCAGTTCTTCATGTCTGAGGATAGTGACAGCTGTCATGTTTTCATCTGTTATCATCCTGCTGTTCAGGTCTTTGAAAGCATCGTAGGTACCGCATGTAAGAATAACATTTATCATTATTTACATATATTTTTGCAGTGTTATGTTTTGGCAGTTTATGAGCAGATAGAAATTTGAACGGAGTTTGTTTTGGTCACATGTTTTGGTTAGGTTGTATTGAGGGGAAAATATTAATGATTTTGGGTTAGTAATACAATGCTTACTATAACAGTAGCCTGTCTTTATTTCAGCAATACTTTGTACCATCTGTGGTGTGATTAACGCATACTGTACTTACGTTAATGTAGAATGTGGTCATTTTGTGAATGTATATATTTTCCTCTTTGTCAGTTTTACCCTACTGCCGGTTGCTACATTAAAGAAAGGTTAACCTGGAATACCTTGTCTGCGTAGTAATTGGAGATAGAGTTTATCTGCCTGGTAATTCATGCAAGGCATGTGAAGAGAGCAGGATGGTAAAATGACACTTTCTGGCGGACCGAACTGCGATGAACAGGAACGTATCACACTACGATCCTAAGTGCTACTGAATACAACGCACTTCTCTTGGCAAAATGTCGGGGAACAAGAATCATCAGGTTCTCAGACATTACATACAAGGTCCTATGCATCAGTTTCATCCAAACGATCACGCGGCTCCTCGACTAGTGCAGCTGCCGCCTTGGCCCATGCTGAAGCTCAAGGTGCCAAAGTAGAGGCAGCATTCGTGGAAAAGGGAAGTCAGATTAAAATGGATCAAGCATGCCTAGAGGCATCTTTGACAGTAGAAAAGACACGTTTGGAGCGATCATTTCAGGCTCTTGAGCTGGAGAAAAAAGCTGCAGCTGCGGTAGCCAAAGCTGAAGCATTAGAAGCAATAATGGAAAAACGAAGCGAAGACCTCCGCTACAAAGTTGATCTCCAATCCCAGGATCCAACAGAGTGCATAAAAGAGTATGTAGAAGAGCAAGCAAAGCATACTACTGATGAGGTGACATCTGCCACTGTAATAAAGCATGATCCTAAAGCTGTGGTGCACAGTGTCATTAAGGATGATAAATCCACCCATGACCATCATCCCTTGAAAAATACACCACTGGTTAGAAGTGAGTTAGAGTATTTTGACACTCCCCTCTCACAACCCCCCCCCCAAAAAAAAATATCCCTCAGAAAACATGGGATTCAAAGAAAGCCATGGATGACATGAGCCCAGCAGGAGGCAATGACAAAAATCAACCCTATGCTCATCAGTATACAAAGGCCGAACATGCTAATTCTTCTGTCGAGGAGGGTGTGTCAGACTTCGTCAGGTTTTTTGCAAGACGGGAACTTGTGGCATCAGGACTTCTACAGTTCAATGATCATCCTGAAAATTACAGGGCTTGGAAGGCCTCTTTCCTGAATGCAATAAGAGATCTAAACCTCACAGACAGGGAAGAGATGGACCTCTTAGTAAAATGGCTAGGCATTGAGTCAGCCAGCCATGTGAAAAGGATAAGAACTCTACATATCCACCATCCGGATAGAGGGCTCAAAATGGCTTGGGACAGACTTGACGAGGTTTACGGGTCACCAGAAGTCATTGAAAATTCGCTGTTCAAAAGACTGGATACCGGTAGCTTCCCTAAGATCTCTAACAAGGAACACAAGAAAGTAACAGAGCTAGGTGACTTATTAATGTTGGTTAAAGCAGCTAAATTTGATGGGGATCTTCCAGAACTCACTTATTTAGACACCGTCTGTGGTATCAACCCCATTGTGCAGGAGTTGCCATACAATTTGCAGGAGAGATGGCTCACACAAGGTTTTAAATTCAAGCAGGAATATAATGTTCCTTTCCCACCATTTGACTTTTTCGTGGAGTTCATTAACCAGCAAGCCAGGATGTGAAATGATCCTAGCTTCGCCCTCATTGCAGGCAGTACTGACCCCCCAGTGATGGGAAAGTCAGCTCCCAAGCAGAACAGTCAGAGACCTCCAATCTCAGTCCACAAAACTGAAGTGTCTCCTTCCACCTCATCTATGGCTGACACAGCACACAAAAGTAAAGTGGATCCTGCTAAGCAATGCCCCCTCCACAACAAACCACATCCTCTCCAAAAATGCCATGGATTTAGGGAGAAGTTAATCCAGGATAGGAAAGCCCTTTTAAAGCAGCATGGTATCTGCTACAAATGTGTGGCTTCATCAGCGCATTTATCTAAAAATTGTGACAGCAGCATAAAGTGTGCCGAATGTGAAAGCAATAGTCACACCTCAGCCCTCCATCCATCCTGGACCCACTCCTTGGTCCTCTGAGTCCCAAATCCCCACACCTGAGGATGGTGGGGAGGTACTGTAGGGGAAAAACAGTGAAGAAGCCACCGTTTCCTTCAGTTGTACACAGGTCTGTGGGGGAGACTTCGCCAGAAGATCATGCTCAAAGATTTGTCTAGTGAAAGAGTACCCAACTGGCCAACAGGAAAAGGCAATCTATGTATATGCCATACTAGACAATCAGAGCAATCACTCATTGGTAAGGTCTGAGTTCTTTGACCTGTTTAACATCAAAGGCCACAGCTTTCCTTACTCCCTCAGGATGTGTGCTGGTGTTGTGGAAACAGAAGGCAGAAGAGTGCATGGTTTTCAGGTGGAGTCTAAAGATGGGCAGGTTGTCTTCTCTCTTCCAACTCTTATTGAGTGTAACGCAATTCCAAATAATCGCTTTGAAATCCCCACACCTGAAACAGCAATACAGCATGCGCACTTGAAACCACTGGCACAAAAGATCCCAAAGTTAGATCCTCAAGCTCCTATCATGATCCTGCTTGGCAGAGACATCATAAGGATCCACAAAGTGAGGAAACGGATAAATGGACCACACGCCTCGCCCTATGCTCAACAGCTGGACTTAGGGTGGGTGATCACTGGCAACATCTCTATAGGAAAGGTCCACACACCAGCTACTGTAAGCTCCCATTACACCAATACTCTGGGAAATGGTCATCATTCTGTCTTCGCACCATGCCCTAATCGTTACGTCATAAAGGAAAAATACTATGGCAGCAAGGTCCCAGGTCTTCCTGCACTTGTCCATGCGGAGGGTCCCACATGTCAAGACTATGGAGAGCACGTGGGATGCAATGTCTTTCTACAGACAAAGAATGACAACAAAATGGGCCCTTCGGTAGAGGACTTGCACTTTCTCAGGATTATGGAACAGGGATCCTATAAAAACAAAGACAATAGCTGGGTAGCACCCTTGCCATTCAGAGAGCCATGACCTTGCCTTCTCAACAATAGGTCACAAGCAGCAGACTGTCTCTCCTCACTACGTGGCTCTTTCAACAAGAAGAATGAGGTGAAGGAGCATTTTGTCTCTTTTATGGAAAAGATATTCCAAACCGACCATGCTGAGGTGGCTCCTCCCCTTGAAAAGGATGAAGAGTGTTAGTACCTCCCTTACTTCAGGGTTTACCATCCCAGGAAACCTGGCCAAATGCAAGTGGTCTTTGATTCAAGTGCACAGCACAAAGGAGTCTCACTGAATCAGGTCCTCCTGACCTGGCCCAGACCTCAACAACAGTCTTCTTGGGGTACTTGTCTGCTTTCAGAAGTATGCCATTGCCCTCACAGGGGACATACAACAGATGTTCCACTGTTTTGTTGTCAGGCCAGAAGATAGAAATTTTCTGAGATTTCTTTGGTATGGAGACAACAACCTGGAGAATAACATCACGGAATATCACATGAAATTGCATGTCTTTGGAAACAGTCCATTGCCTGCAGTCACCATTCACTGTCTCAGGCTAGCTGCTGTGGAAAGGGAAAGAGAGTTTGGCAAGGATACAATACAGTTCGTCGAGAGAGACTTTTATGTTGACAATGGGCTTAAGTCCCTACCCACAACTGAGGCTGCTATCGACTTGCTTAAATGAACGCAAAACATGCTGGCTTGCTCCAATCTCCGGCAACATAAAATAACCTCTAACAGCAGAGTGGTTATGGAGGCATTCCCCCCTGAGGATCATGCCAATGACCTAAAAGATCTAGATCTTGGTAATGACTCCCTACCCAACAGTGGAGCCTCAGGCTCTGTTGGGACTTGAAGACAGACACTTTCCTGTTCCAGGTGTCTGATGAACGGAAGCCTTTTACGCACCAGGGAGTATTATCAACAGTCAACAGCTTGTACGATCCTTTGGGTTTCACAGCACCCATCACTATACAAGGCAAAGCCTTACTGTGAGAACTCTCAATGGATACGAGTCAGGGCTCAACATTAAGCACTGCCTGATTGCCCGGGGCAAGTGAAACATGCATTCGGGCAAGTGGGATATATCCCTGACATGCCCGACTGGGCAAGTTGGAATGAGCATATATTACGAACTAGCACCACAAAAATTAGGCTTTTTGATCTTTTATTTCAGTTCCTAAAAGCATCCCTCGCTACATATCTGCCATTATGTCTTGGCTGTTTTCTTACTCTTGGTTTGATTTACTGCTTTGCAAGTTTTTTTATATAATCCCCGCTGTTGTAGTATGGTACGCATACTGTTTTTATAGACCCCTTGTGCATGACGTCACGCATCACATGATAATTACAGCTGGGGTCAGACAGACACTGTCTTTCATGCAAGCAAGGCTTAATCTGTCTTCAATATGGTTATTTTTTGCACTGTTTTTGCTTGTTCAAACAGAGAAATAGATAAAAGGCATTACTTGTCTCCCTGCTATCAAGAAAAATGTTAACAAATAGAAGCAAATGCTTTAAGAACAATGAGGAAAAGAGTGGTTAAAGAATACGAAGAGAGAAGTTAAGCCTGAAAACTCCAGAGAAATTCATGATTGTATTTAAAATGTATTTTACAAAAACAGAAAGTCAGAAGTGAGTATGAAAGAGTTAGCTTAAGAATCTAATTGTATTTTTTTCTGCTCTCATTTGAGTTAGCTCCTTCAGGAAAGTGTTTGATTTTCTTAAAGGTGAAGCCGCTTCCTTATTTGACACAGAAAAGCCAGATTGGTTTCAAACAACTCGGGCATAAAAAAAATTCAACAAGGAGCAACATGCGCGATATATCCTGAAAGAACAGAACAGATTAAGAGCAGAGAGAGCTGGAGCTTTGTTTCTGTTATCAGAGGAACATAGTCCTGTGCAAAATATTTATATATCATTTTTTTTATCATCATTCACCTCTAGGTTTAGTAAAAAAAAAAAAACGAGCTGCGGCGGCACGGTGGTGTAGTGGTTAGCGCTGTCGCCTCACAGCAAGAAGGTCCTGGGTTCGAGCCCAGTGGTCAACGAGGGCCTTTCTGTGTGGAGTTTGCATGTTCTCCCTGTGTCCGCGTGGGTTTCCTCTGGGTGCTCCGGTTTCCCCCACAGTCCAAAGACATGCAGGTTAGGTTAACTGGCGACTCTAAATTGACCGTAGGTGTGAATGTGAGTGTGAATGGTTGTCTGTGTCTATGTGTCGGCCCTGTGATGACCTGGCAACTTGTCCAGGGTGTACCCCGCCTTTCGCCCGTAGTCAGCTGGGATAGGCTCCAGCTTGCCTGCGACCCTGTAGAAGGATAAAGTGGCTAGAGATAATGAGATGAATGGGAATAAGATGAAAACGAGCTGCGTCATGACAGATGGCTGCACTGATTCAGTTATAGATTGCCAGATCTGTATAAAACACCCACAACCTACACACTAGACAATAATTTTAAACTCAAACATTATCCTGTCTGTTATGATGCAGCACAGTTTTTTTTTTAACCTAGAGGTGGATGATGTAACAAAAAAAACCCTGATATATAAATATTCTCAAACACAGTACTGTTCAAGTCTGGCACCCTATTGTTTTCTCCATACAAACTTTGTTATAGATTTCTACTTTACAATTTCTACATTATCGAGTAATAAACCTACAGTCTGAGAGAGTTCTACACAAACACACTTAACTTTACAACAGCTCCATGCATGTGAAATGGAAATAAATCGACTAAGGCAGGAAACCTATTTTGGATAAAATTGTTATTGTCTGTTACAAGTAAAAAGTAACCAATAACCAAACTTAATCATAAACTTAATCAATAACCAAACTTCAACTCAGTGTGTGATCTTCATTTTATGTTGCAATTCACAACTATTCTATGTTTTTTCCTAAAAAAAAAGTAGTACTCGCAAAATAGGGGGGAAGTGATAATATTGGGGGGCAAGTGGGTTTAAAAGTTAATGTCAAGCTCTATGAGTGATTGGGATGCCCCATTACCTCTGGACAAGGAAGAACTATGGGAAAGGTGGAGAGAATCTGTAAAGGAGCTTGAGAATCTGAGAATCCCAAGGCCATATGCAACCTTGTCCCCAACAGAAGCCCAACATAAAGAGCTATGCGTCTTTGCAGATGCCTCAGATAAAGTAATAGCAGCAGATGCCTATCTGAAGATTGTGGATGCAGAAGGGAACTGCCATGTCGGCTTTGTTTTGGGCAAGGCAAGATTATCTCTGCGTCCAGAACAAACCATACCTTGGATAGAGTTGTGTGCTGCGGTGATGGCTGTGAACATTGCAGACTTCATTACCTCTGAGATTGACCTTGAATATGATGCTGTCTCATTCTATACAGATAGCAAAGTAGTTTTAGGCTACATTCATAACGAAAAGCGGAGATTCCATGTTTATGTTCACAATCGGATCCAGTGGATCAGGAGGGTCACACAGCCACAACAATGGCATTACATGTCCACTGAACACAACCCTGCAGACCATGGCACGAGGTCCATCCCTGCAGCCTATCTGAAAGACACCACCTGGTTTATTGGGCCTGAGTTCTTATATCGTCCAGAGAAAATGTCTGTCAAGACAGATGCCTTTGAACTAGTGGACCTGGAACAAGATAAAGAAATTCATGCACAAGTGTCAGTGTTCACCTCCTCTACCAATAACAGCCGACTTGGTTCTCAATGCTTTGAACGCTTTTCTACCTGGAAAGCTCTTAATTGTGTCCTATGTTGTCTCCGACATATTGTGTGCACCTTCAAGAAGACTTCAGAAGACACAACAAAGAGTTGTAAGGGATGGCATCATTGTGAGAGATCGTATACAGTGGAGGAACTAAATCAAAGGAAAAACATAATTTGATCAGTGCAAGAGGAAGCATTTATGCTGAAGAAATAGTATGCATCAGGGCCCAAAGAGGTATCCCCAGGAACAGTCCTCTGAGGAGGCTAGTCCCATTCATTGATGGGGATGGTCTATTGAGAGTTGGGGGACACATACAGGAAGCACAATTGGGATAGGAAGAGAAGAGGCCTCTCATTATGCCCAAACAGCATTGTGTTACAGCCCTCCTTGTGCAACATTACCATGTGGAGTCTAAGCACCAAGGATGCCATTTTATGGAAGGCACTGTCTGCTTAACAGGCTACTGAATTGTGGGTGCCAAAAGGTGCATAAGCAGCTTCATCTTCAAGTGTGTTACCTGCCATGAGCTTCAGGAGATGTGCGAAGTCCAGAAAATGGCTGACTTATCCTCCCGATAGACTCAGCATGGACCCGCCTTTCATGCATGTTGGGATTTGATGTATTTGGACCCTGGTCCATCTCAGTGTGCCATACAAGGGGTGGCCACACAGAAAGCAAAAGATGGGGAGTCTTATTTACCTGTCTAAGCATCAGAGCCATCCATCTCGAGGTCATCGAGTCCATGGACAGCTTGAGTTTTATAAATGCTCCGAGAAGGTTCCTTGCAATCCGTGGGCCAGTAAAGCAATTCCGTTCTGACTGGGGAGCAAATTTCATCGGCACATCAAAGGATCTAGGGATCTCCAATATTGACGATGTGGTGAAGCGGTACCTGTCAGAAAAGGGCTGTACCAGGACATTTAATCCTCCCCATGCCTCCCATATGGGAGGGGCATGGAAAAGAAGGATCAGCACCTCCTGCAAGATCTTGGATTCTCTTCTCCTCCAGCCAGGGCCTAGACTTACCCATAAGGTACTTACCCATGAGGTGCTCACTACCTTCATGGCCAAAGTGATGGCCATTGTAAACAATAGACCTCTAGTGTCTGTGTCTACAGATGCAGAGGATCCATTCATCCTCTCTCCTGCCATACTGCTAACACAGAAAAGCGGCCCACAGCCAATTCCTCCAGGGGATTTCGACAGCAAGGACTTGTACCTGCTGCCACTGTCGCTTGCACAAAGCCTTGCCAATACCTTCTGGGACAGATGGCACAAGCAGTACTTGTCTTCTCTACAGGCATGAAGGAAATGGATGTCCAGTAGGCCAAACATCACACCAGGATCCATGGTGCTCATGAAGGACTCGGTCCAAGAGAAACGACTGGCCATTAGGGGTCATTACACAAGTATTCCCCAGCAAGGATGGAAGAGTCCATAAGGTCAAGGTGAAGATCAACAGGGGGGATGGAACAATGCTGTTTCTCAGGCCTATAGCTGAAGTGGTCCTACTGTTCGCCCCTGAGGACTAGAGTGACTGTCTTTCAGTGGTTGATTGTAAAGTAAATGTGGTATCTAGAGATACCAGATGGGGAGTGTGTTGTATCATTTCATAAATTAGCACCTCCTGTTGGTGGGTTTGTATAGTGCATTGCATAGTGTTATTAAGCTCATGTGACCTGTGACCTGTGACGACATCAGCAGGCCTCATGGCAGTTCTCCATGTCTGAGGATGGTGACAGCTGTCATGTTTTCATCTGTTATCATCTGGCTGTTCAGGTCTTTGAAAGCATTGTTGGTATGCAAGAATAACAAGTTTATCATTTATTGGTATTTACATATATTTTTGCATTATTGATATATTTTGGCAGTTTACGAGCAGATAGAAATTTGGATGGAATTTGTGTTGGTCACGTTTTGGTTAGGTTGTTTTGAGAGAAAATATTCATGATTTTGGGTTGCCAATACAATGCTTACTGTAACAGTAGCCTGTCTTCATTTCAGCAATACTTTTGTACCATCTGTGGTGTGATTAATGCATACTGTACTTACGTTAATGTGGAATATGGTCATTTTGTGAATGTATATATTTTCCTCTTTGTCAGTTTTACCCTACTGCCGGTTGCTACATTTAAAGAAAGGTTAACCTGGAACGCCTTGTCTGCATAGTAATTGAAGATGGAGTTTATCTGCCTGGTAATTCATGCAAGGTGTGTGAAGAGATCAGGACACTAATGATCTTTTACAAATAAGTGGGAGCATGATGGTCAGAAAACACTTGTCGGGGGGGATAAGTTTTTGAATTTCATTCAATTTCCTTTTGAATGCTAATGTTAACTTTAGAGCTTCATTATCTGCAGGAATACACAGATCAAAGCAAATCCATATAAAGATACTACTGTGTGTGTGTGTGTGTGTGTGTGTGTGTGTGTGTGTGTGTGTGTGTGCGCGCAAGAGAGAGATTTTCTGGTGCTATTAAAGCTAGAGTTCAAAGTTTTATCTTGTAAAAAAAATCAAGTCAATTAATTAAAAACAATAATTTGCATATCACTATTGCTTCACTATCTTATTCTCCTTTCTTCTCTTAATCTTATTAATTGGATGCCACTGGCATTCTCCTTTTCCTTCTCTTTCTCTCGTTTTTTCTCTCAAAAGTTTCAGTACATATTTTATGAACTTAGCCATAATTTCCATATTTGATCAGCTCCTCTGTGTGTGGGTGTGTGTGGAAGAGGTGGTGAGGGGGAAATGCTTGCATTTCTATTTGGCTCCCATTACCCCAACACACACGCACACACGTGCACCCTGAGATGCTGACCAAACCCCTAAAGCATATTAGCATAATTTGCTAACTTGGTCTCTAGTGGCTTTTCTGCATAACAGGATGTGCAGTCAAGTGCTTCTAGCTAATATGATGGCGCACCCCCCCGTACACTACATATATCAAAGAACAGATGAGCTGACAAGAATTTATATGGTCCTCTGAGCAATGGAAGGGGAGTGATTATTGAAATCGATAGATAGGGAGACAGGGGAATTGTAGTTAGAGTAAAATTATGGTTGTAAAGTGGCAGTATGAAAAATAGCCTGAGATAGAATGTAAAACGGGGAGATCATTACCTGCTCAGGTGAGATCATATTGTTTAAGGGCTTCTCCAGGGATTCATTCTAGGTCCACTCCAAAAATGTATAGTAGATTCATTTCACTTTAAGTAATCCCACTTATAAATTAACACACACACACACACACACACACACACATTTAGCTCTGCAAGAAAATTATGACTATATTATTATTATTATTATTATTCAAGTAGTAGTGTTGGAGTACTTGATATTGGTCTTGTGGTCTCAAACATCTTTTTTGTCGGTCTCTGTCTCATCTCAGAATTGACCGCATTTTTTTACTGTCTTGGTTTCAGATATAGAGGACTTGGGAATTTATTTCAACTTTTTTCAAGACCACAACTGCGGGGATTTCACTAAATTGCCTGTGCAGTGTCTGATTTATTTGTTAACATTGTTACTGTGATTGGATGTAAAATTTCCTGCTTCAAATGCAACCAATAATGTGACTCCTTGCTCATTTTAAATTTTTCTTCCTGTTAATGGCTGCTGCCCCTCCCCCACCTCCTTTCATACATACTGGTCTTGACTTGGTTTCAACCCGTCAAAGTCTTGGTCTTGTCTCGGTCTCGATACACTTTGGTCTCGGTCTTGACTTGATCTCAACCCGTCAAAGTCTTGGTCTTGTCTCAGTCTCGATACACTCTAGCCTTTGTCATGACTTGGTCTTAGTTTAGGTGGTCTTGACTCCAACAGGATCTTCTCAATATGACCTGAATTTAAATGTAGACAAAAATGTAAAGTATATTTGTTCAAAACTTGTACAACCCCGATTCCAAAAAAGTTGGGACAAAGTACAAATTGTAAATAAAAACAGAATAAAATAACTTACAAATCTCAAAAACTGATATTGTATTCACAATAGAACATAGACAACATATCAGATGTCGAAAGTGAAACATTTTGAAATTTCATGCCAAATATTGGCTCATTTGAAATTTCATGACAGCAACACATCTCAAAAAAGTTAGGACAGGGGCATTAAGAGGCTGGAAAAGTTAAAGGTACAAAAAAGGAACAGCTGGAGGACCAAATTGCAACTCATTAGGTCAATTGGCAATAGGTCATTAACATGACTGGGTATAAAAAGAGCATCTTGGAGTGGCAGTGGCTCTCAGAAGTAAAGATGGGAAGAGGATCACCAATCCCCCTAATTCTGCGCCGACAAATAGTGGAGCAATATCAGAAAGGAGTTCGACAGTGTAAAATTGCAAAGAGTTTGAGCATATCATCATCTACAGTGCATAATATCATCAAAAGATTCAGAGAATCTGGAAGAATCTCTGTGCGTAAGGGTCAAAGCTGGAAAACCATACTGGGTGCCCGTGATCTTCGGGCCCTTAGACGGCACTGCATCACATACAGGCATGCTTCTGTATTGGAAATCACAAAATGGGCTCAGGAATATTTCCAGAGAACATTATCTGTGAACACAATTCACCGTGCCATCCGCCGTTGCCAGCTAAAACTCTATAGTTCAAAGAAGAAGCCGTATCTAAACACGATCCAGAAGCGCAGATGTCTTCTCTGGGCCAAGTCTCATTTAAAATGGACTGTGGCAAAGTGGAAAACTGTTCTGTGGTCAGATGAATCAAAATTTGAAGTTCTTTATGGAAATCAGGGACGCCTTGTCATTCAGACTAAAGAGGAGAAGGACGACCCAAGTTGTTATCGGCGCTCAGTTCAGAAGCCTGCATCTCTGATGGTATGGGGTTGCATTAGTGCGTGTGGCATGGGCAGCTTACACATCTGGAAAGACACCATCAATGCTGAGGTATATCCAGGTTCTAGAGCAACATATGCTCCCATCCAGATGACGTCTCTTTCAGGGAAGACCTTGCATTTTCCAACATGACAATGCCAAACCACATACTGCATCAATTACAGCATCATGTCTGCATAGAAGAAGGGTCCGGGTACTGAACTGGCCAGCCTGCAGTCCAGATCTTTCACCCATAGAAAACATTTGGTGCATCATAAAACGGAAGATACAACAAAAAAGACCTAAGACAGTTGAGCAACTAGAATCCTACATTAGACAAGAATGGGTTAACATTCCTATCCCTAAACTTGAGCAACTTGTCTCCTCAGTCCCCAGACGTTTACAGACTGTTGTAAAGAGAAAAGGGGATGTCTCACAGTGGGAAACATGGCCTTGTCCCAACTTTTTTGAGATGTGTTGTTGTCATGAAATTTAAAATCACCTAATTTTTCTCTTTAAATGATACATTTTCTCAGTTTAAACATTTGATGTGTCATCTATGTTCTATTCTGAATAAAATATGGAATTTTGTAACTTCCACATCATTGCATTCCGTTTTTATTTACAATTTGTACTTTGTCCCAACTTTTTTGGAATCGGGGTTGTATTTAAGAGTTTCCAAGGCAATTACTCTGTGTGTTGGCATAGATTCATAGCATACAAATAACAAATGTTGACACATACAAATAACAAATGTTGACAAATAAGGCCGGACCGGCAGACATTGACCAGTAATTTTTCTGATTTGTCTGTCTGTACTTCAAGCATCAAACCGGATGGCCCATGAAACATTGTAAAGATATGGGTCTAATCTAGTTCTAATTTTCTTCCAAATGTTACACAGGGCGAATACATTATGTCTTAACACAGCCTGTGAAATGG
Source organism: Neoarius graeffei (assembly GCF_027579695.1). NCBI lineage: Eukaryota > Metazoa > Chordata > Actinopteri > Siluriformes > Ariidae > Neoarius > Neoarius graeffei. The sequence continues at coordinate 47,043,378 of NC_083585.1, read as the reverse complement.
GGGCTTCTGTGGATGCAACTTTAAAAATTCATAACTAGGCCACTAGGTCCTAGCCCCGGCAATATATACAAGCACATCCATCTCCCCAAGACCTTTTGAACCAGCACAGGCCCGGCCCGGTACGACTATAGCTCGGCCTAGTATTTGCTCCAGAGCCCCTGAAAAACTTTAACACAAGCCCTTGCTTCAGCCGCTCGGTGCGAGGGGTTTTAAAAATCCATAACTTGGCCACCTAGCTCCGCCAAAATTTACAGGCACCTCCCTATCCCCGAGTGGCACATTAAATACAATACAATCAGCATTCACTGTTGTTTTTGTTGCACGATGTAGTTGAACTAGTGTTTTAGGGTTGACAGTATCTGATCGATCCAGTCGGTTGATTTAAGAATTCAGTTTACATGAAACTTTGCAGTACAGTATTATGTTAAGTGCCAAATTGCCAATCAGTGGTTATGTTATTATGTGGATGGTTTTTTTTTTTTTCCATTCATAATAAGAATGACCGTCATATGCTTTGTCGGCTGTACCGGTAGATCTACATTTTAATAGAGTTTTATTTTCTAAGTTCTAGTCCAGCAGATTTTACTCTGAATGCTAAATGATATGACCATGTCTAGTTTTGAGTCATTTTGTTTCAAAGTTACTTGGAATCTCTGACTCAAAATTTTAACTCTATGTATAGAATAGTTGTGGTGTTAATTACTGAATTTCTTACAGACTTATTATAAACATAGTATAAAAATAGTCATGTTGACATAATGCTTCATGAGTGTTATTATAGTACCTGTATATGAGTACCAGTAAGTTGAAATCAACTTGAACATCCTTGCCTCAATACTTTGTTTTAGACATGGAACTGACCTGTGTGTGCTGCTGTTTTCTTGGGTAGAACTTTTTAAGCATGCTTTTCTTGAATCTTCTGACATGTTCTTGTAAACTATATTCAATTTGTAGTGTAATTAGCAACTAATGTCGAGTGTAATTTGACCTTTGAAGATCACAAAAATGTGCTTGGAAATAGCGGAGAAGCCATCTCCAGGCATCTAAAGCCCTTCAGCTTCCGGGGTCCCTAGGGCCGCATTGTTCTGGGCCTTTGGCCGATCATTCAGACAGACTGAAATTTGGACAGACGGACAACATTTCAGACTCGTCTGTCCCATGACAGTCTGCTTAAAATTCCTTATTTTCCACACTGTCAACACATTTTTAATAATTAAATACATGCTACAATGGCATGCAAAAGTTTGGGCACCCTTACTGAAAATGTCTGTTACTGTGAATAGTTAAGTGAGCAGAAGATGAACTGATCACCAAAAGGCATAAAGGTAAAGACGACGCATTTCTTTTCAGTGTTTTCTTCAAGATCTGTGTATTATTTTTGTTTTGTACAATTGGAGAATGAAAAAAGAAAAGGAACACCTCAGGTAACTTTTACCAAGCTTTCAGACCTTAGTTAGCATATTGAGCTGTGGCTTGTTTAAATTCTTCATTAGGAAAGGTCAGATGATGCGGATTTCAAAGCTGTATAGATTCTCTGGCTCCTCAAACTTGTCCCTAAAATCAACAGCCATGGGCTCCTCTAAGCAACTCCCTCGCATTCTGAATAATAAAATAATTGATGCTCACAAAGCAGGAGAAGGCTACGAGAACGCAGCAAAGTGTTTTCAGGTAGCCGTTTCCTCAGATTGTAATGTTATTAAGAAATGGCAGTTAACAGAAACAGTGGAGATCAAGGTGAGGTCTGGAAGATGAAGAAAACTTTCTGAAAGAACTGTTCGTTGGATTGCTAGAAAGGCAAATAAAAACCGCTGTTTGACTGCAAAAGACCTTCAGAAAGATTTAGCAGACCCTGGAGTGGTGGTGCACTGTTCTACTATGCAACGACACCTGAACAAATATGACCTTCATGGAAGAGTCATCAGAAGAAAACCTTTCCTGCGTCCTAGCCACAAAATTCAGCGTCTGAAGTTTGCAAATGAACATCTAAATAAGCCTGATGCATTTTGGAAACAAGTCCTGTGGACTGATGAAATCAAAATAGAACTTTTTGGCCACAATGCATAAAAGGTATGTTTGGAGAAAAAAGGGTGCCAAATTCCAGGAAAAGAACACCTCTCCGACTCTGAAGCATGGGTGTGGATCGATCATGCTTTGGGGTTGTGTTGCAGCCAGTGGCACAGGGCACATTTCATTGATCGAGGGAAGCATGGATTCGAATACATACCAGCAAATTCTGGAAGCAAACATCACACCATCTGTAAAAATGTTGAAGTTAAAAAGAGGGTGGGTCCTACAATAAGGCGATGATCCAAAACACACCTCAAAATCTACAATGGAGTACCTCAAGAGGCACAAGCTGAAGGTTTTGCCGTGGCCCTCACAGTCCCCGGACCTAAACATCATTGAAAATCTGTGGATAGATCTCAAAAGAACAGTGCAAGACAGCCCAAGAAACTTGTAGAACTGGAAGCCTTTTGCAAGGACGAATGTGTGAAAATCCCCCAGGTAAGAACTGAAAGATTATTAGCTGGCTACAAAAAGTGTTTACAAGCTGTGATACTTGCCAAAGGGCATGTTACTAGGTACTAACCATGCAGGGTGCCCAAACTTTTTTGCTTCGGGCTCTATTCCTTTTTTGTCATTTTGAAAATGTAAAAGATGAAAATAAAAAAATTGCTTTTGCTTAAAATATAAAGGGAATGAGTCATCTTTAACTTTATGCCTTTTGGAGATAATTTCCTCTTCAACTTGCTTAACTGTTCACAGTAACAGCAATTTTGACTAGGGGTGCCCAAACTTTTGCATACCACTGTACACTATATTGCCAAAAGTATTCGCTCACCTGCCTTGACTCACATATGAGCTTAAGTGACATCCCATTCCTAATCCATAGGGTTCAATATGACGTCGGTCCACCCTTTGCAGCTAGAACAGCTTCAACTCTTCTGGGAAGGCTGTCCACAAGGTTTAGGAGTGTGTTTATGGGAATTTTTGACCATTCTTCCAGAAGCACATTTGTGAGGTCACACACTGATGTTGGATGAGAAGGCCTGGCTCTCAGTCTCCGCTCTAATTCATCCCAAAGGTGTTCTGTCGGGTTGAGATCAGGACTCTGTGCTGGCCAGTCAAGTTCATCCACACCAGACTCTGTCGTCCATGTCTTTATGGACCTTGCTTTGTGCACTGGTGCACAGTCATGTTGGAAGAGGAAGGGGCCAGCTCCAAACTGTCAAAACAGTCTGCATGCCTAGGTGCTTGATTTTATACACCTGTGGCCATAGAAGTGATTGGAACACTTGATTCCGATAATTTGGATGGGTGAGCAAATACTTTTGGCAATATAGTGTATATGTCTGTGTGTATAATACAAATCAGATCATTCAGTCCTCAAGAAGTGCTCACATTCAAGTCAGGGATTTTTGAGCTGTTTGAGAAAACAAGTAAAGAGCTCTTCAACTGCCAAGTAATTAACACATAGATTGTACGGTATATATTTGAGGAAATTACTGCTTTAAAAAAAAGCTTTAAGTGCTTTTCATTGTGGCTTGATTGCTGGTGCCAGGATGTGAGTTAAGAAATGTGCCAGGTCTTTCATTGAAAAGACATTGGAGCCTTGGATAATAATGGCTCATTAATGAAAGGGATGAACGGAAGCTGAAATCAATTGTGTATGTCAAAAGATCGCAGTTAATCAGCTCACAGACTGGGCACTCGAGGTTAATGGGTCATTATTCAGGGTTTTTTTTTGGGGGGGGAGGTTGAGTCATGAAAAAGTATATGGTTCTCTTGATTGTTGGGTGATCACAGCTTTGGATCTTGGCAATCCCACAGGCATCCATGTATAGGAGTCTAATGCCGCTTTTCCACTACCAACGTGGCTGAGTTGGGCTGAGCCAGGGACGCAGGAACTAGGGGTGCTGAGGGTGCTGCAGCACCCCCCTCCTGGACAACAGACGCAACTACAACATTGGCGTTGTAAATTCAGGCATACGTTTTTCTTTTATTCTAAAATAAAAACAAAATGAAAAAACTTTTTTTTTTCTAATTTTTACATGCTTATAAGTAGTTTTAAATGTAATTTAAAAATTTGGTTTGAGGTGAGTGATAAACGTTTAGACCTCAACCAGACCGGAAAGAACAGTGGCGTAGAACAGTGCACTGGTGGCGGGAGAGTTCGTTTAGCACGCCAGAGCGCAAGACAACCTTTGGAATTATTCCATCTGGTAAGCAATGCTTTTAATTAAGGTTGCTTTGGTTAAATTGTTCTCAGCTGGTTGGGTGGTTTTGCTGCTTGATTAATTATTTTTCTAGTTTCCTCTATGTTATCAGGCTATTCTATTTCAGAATAGTAGACCTAATTGGTTCTGTGTATTTCTTTTTTTCATTATTACTTTGCTGTAGTTCATTGAATGGACGCAAGAGGAGAATCAGCGCGGCTGCCTCCGCTGCGTGTGTGAGAGCGGGAGAACACGAACGCGAGTGTGGACTATGAACGATGTCAAAATGCGGCCGTAAATAATTTAACCCTTTGGTGACTGACCCCTTGAAAATGGTTCCTCCAGGAACGATGACGTTTCAGTTGTCAAGACAACGGAAAAACTAAAATACAAAAACAAAGATACGTCACAATGCTCTTGTGCACAAAACAAAATGCTCTTGTATTTGTATTTGTATTTTAGTTTTTCCGTTGTCTTGACAACTGAAACGTCATGGTTCCTGGAGGAACCATTTTCAAGGGGTCAGTCACCAAAGGGTTAATAGGCCCTCTCTTCTTTTAGTATGGTTAATCTTATTAAGGTTATGGTTATCTTGTTTTTGTCACCTAAAAATGTACGCCTACGAGTACGACCTATCATAGTTTGGATGTTTGATACCATGGACAGCTACGCGGCGCGCTCTGGCTGAGAACGCACTTTGTATTTTTCATCTTTTGTCTAAAAAAATAAATGCACTTATTATTGAATACATGTGAGTGTCTCAGTAAATGTAAGATTATAGCTCTGGCTTGGCTTTTAGTAGCCTACTGTAAGAAATAATACTGAGAATATAGCCTTTGGGCTATACTTGGTGCATCATCCGATGACATAGCCTACAGCACCCTGCACTTCAGATGAGTTCCTGCGTCCCTGGGCTGAGCCGTGCCGTTCTGAGTTGGGCTGAGTCGAGCTGAGTGGGGCTGCTGGAGTTGCATTTCGACTACAACTGCGCTGAACCGTGCTGGCTGGAAGTGGGTGGACACATTGGGTGGAGTTAGCGAAAGTGGGTGGACGTCACGTGATGTCGTTAGGCGGCGCAAACAGTGACATCAGTGATCTTTTAAGCGGTAGTCTCACAACCCAGATGGTAAACAATAAACATGGAGGACATGGAGTCGTTAGTGTTGCTGGTCTTGGTGCTGTGGCTTGTTGTCACCGACAACGTCAACAGATACTGGCAAGAGCGTATAGATGAGGCGAGGCGCATAAGGCTTCAGAAATTCTCGTAATTCGTAATTCTTCTTCTTCCGGGTTTACGGTGTTTACAGATCCCAGCGTGCTCGCGGGGCGTGTGTGGGCATGTGAGGACACTCCTCCTCACCAATCAGTGCACAGGGGAGTGTCTCCTCACGCCCCTAGCCCCACTCGGCTCGGTTTGGCTCGCTTCAGTCCCACTCCAAAACCGTGCGAGTTTTGGGTGCTAAGCAGGGCTGAAGTGAGCTGAGTCGTGCTGTTCTGAGATAGTCGAAACGCGAGCCGTGTCGGGCTGAAGTGAGCTGAAGCGAGCTGAAGTGAGCTGAAAAAGGGTAGTGGAAAAGGGCCATAAGGCCCTGTCTACATGGCAACGGATTCAGGTGAATCTGATAAAATTGTTTATTGTTTCGGCCTGGCGTCCACACGGCACCGGCGTTTTGGGTGCCCCAAAATGAATTTTTTTGAGAACGGGTTCCAGAGTGGAAAGATCTGGCAACGGCGGCGTTGCGAAGTCGTCTGGATGAGTAGAACGGGTTTGTTTATGATGACATCACAACCACATGACTAGAACAAGCAGCACTCTCGCTGTTTTGTATGAACCACTGCATTGCATTCACTTTTGTATACAGCTTTTCTTTTAAATAAACAAGTAACTGAACCATTTCTTGAATTTCTTTTTTTATTGGATAAGACTGCTTTTCAAAATGTTCACACACAATAAGAAAATTAAGTTATATAAAACTATGCACACTAATAAAACTAATTTGTACACACAGAAGGCACGATTTCCTCGCGTAGTCGCAGGCTTCTTCTTCTTGTTGTTGTGTTTGTTCGTTCCTGTGAGTGCTTCGCCGGGTAGAAGAAGGGGTTTATGCGCATGCGTCTACTTCTTCTATTGTTCTGGTGTCTCCGATGGGACCGTCTTACAGCGCACGTAGAGGCGTGGCATGTGTATTGCATCGTTTTCAGCAAGCATTGTGTTGCCATATGTACCTGATATTTTACTGAGCCGTTGCCCATGTGGACGCGATATTTTTTTTAATAACATCTCGTTGCCGTTGTCATGTGGATGTAGCCTAAGATAGCATACTAAACAGCATAATTGGCTCACTAACAGCATTTCAGTAAAAAAAAAAAAAAAGCTAGCCAATTGTATGCGTCTGTTAGTTTTTGTATACAAAATAGGTCAATTCTGTGTGGCGCAGAACTGTTCATCAGTCCTACAGTATGAGGTAGCATGAGCTACAGACTAAAATGAGGTTACAGCTCTTCATGGAATCATGTGAGAGATCACCCTCCTAGAGTCACTGTCAAGTGGGAATCATCTACAACCAGATTGAGAATAAAATGACATAAACACATTAACTGTTCATGTTGACCCCAAAATTTTGTATTGCTATAAAGTAGGGGTGTAATGCAATGCCAATTTCTGTACCTGTTTCTCCAAATATTCATATCAGTATTCAGATTTAAACCGCAAACTGTGGCTGAAACTGTAAAGGGGTTGTCCAGAGATGTCCAGAAGCGCTGGCAACCGGTGGTTTTCTCCGCCTGCACAGAAGGTTAGCGCCAGCTACTTGATGCCAGAAAAAAACCAAAAACTTGCCTTTCAAAGTTCAAGCGATTTATGTAGTCTCCACTGCCCATAATTTGCTGCAAATCCAGTTATTCCACCATGAAATTGTCTTCAATTCAGGTATAGCATGACTGGAACCGACGCCATATTTGTTTTTTGTAACTGAGAAAGCCAAGCACTCATACATCTGGAGGGAAATTTCGTACATATTTTGCAAGTATTTTACAGGGAAATGGTTAGTAACTTATTAGCTGAGAATGCACCAGAAGGCATGTAAATTTCAAAAATTTCTGTGGGAGGGCATGTCCCCAGACCCCCCTACCATTAGTGTGCCCTTGGCGTGCCACGGTGGCTTTGCTTCAGCAAATTCCAGAGCCGCCTACTACATTTTATTTTATTTTTTATTTTTTTTAGCCAGCTACTTCAGATTTTCTAGAGTTCATTGTGTTGTTTAAAACATGAACCAAATATAAGCCCTACCACTATGTCTCTGGAAATATTGGAAAGAACTATGAGGTAGAAATGCCAGCGCTGTCAGGATGGTGTGTGAATCCTGACACAAATCCTCCACCTCAGCTACATGACTGACTGCAGTTCATAAATTGATCTCAACTAGTGATGGGCACAGGATGTTTTTATTTATTAATTTAATTTTATTTTATTTATTTATTTGGGGGGGGGGTAAATCCTGCTCACATATAGTCGTTATTATTCTTGTTCATGCTTTCTTAAGATATCTCATCTCATCTCATTATCTGTAGCCGCTTTATCCTGTTCTACAGGGTCGCAGGCAAGCTGGAGCCTATCCCAGCTGACTACGGGCGAAAGGCGGGGTACACCCTGGACAAGTCGCCAGGTCATCACAGGGCTGACACATAGACACAGACAACCATTCACACTCACATTCACACCTACGGTCAATTTAGAGTCACCAGTTAACCTAACCTGCATGTCTTTGGACTGTGGGGGAAACCGGAGCACCCGGAGGAAACCCACGCGGACACGGGGAGAACATGCAAACTCCACACAGAAAGGCCCTCGCCGGCCACAGGGCTCGAACCCGGACCTTCTTGCTGTGAGGCGACAGCGCTAACCACTACACCACCGTGCCGCCTTCTTAAGATATTTTCTTAAGAATTTATCGGGTTTTATTTCCAAACTAGAAAAGCACTCGGAGAGCGCAGACCTCCGCCAAGAATCCTTTAAAAAAATCCAGGATCCAGAAGGTGATCCGGATCACCGCCAAAATTTAATGGATTGTTACTTGTCCCCAGTCACACCTCTGGAAAAAATTTCAGAGCAATCCGTTCATAACTTTTTCCGTAATGTTGCTAACAGACAAACCAACAAACAAACAAACCAATGCTACCGAAAACATAACCTCCTTGGCGGAGGTAAATATATAAGCAAACTAATTTAAACTAAGGATGAATAAATGAACACTGGAAATGTATCACACACACCACTGCATATCAGTGTTAATTAACATGGTCTTTCTTCATATGAATCTGACCACTTGCTCATTCCTCCATGAAGGAAAAAATAAAACAAACAAACAGCCTGGCCAACTATTAAGTTGTGTCCCACAGGATCCCAGTCCCAAATCACACCTCTGGACTTCTACATCCTGCTAGGAAGTCTATTAATTTTTCATTTGCCTGATTTGTATTTATTTATTTATTTTTTAATTTGTCCGTTTACAATTTGACAGGAAACCGTTGTGCTATTGAGGGTTAAGGGCATTCCTCACCAGCTTGGTGGTGCTGGGAATTTCAACTCACAACCTTCTGACCAGTAGCCCAATGCTGTCACGACTGATCCATCACTACCACATTGTCATCCAATGATAATGCAGTTATAGTCATTAGGCAGATGTAACAGCTCAGACAAGATTATTTTTAAGGAATTCCCCAGGACTCCATTCTCAGCCAATTACGAAAAAAGCCCACTAGCCGTAGTCAAGACTGTCACTGTCAAATCCAAGCCCAGGATTAGCCAAGGCAGAGTCTTTAGGGGGTCAGTGCCGAGTCACGATTGAGTCTAAATGAAAGTGAGACCGAGTCAAAACTGAGACAGAAAACCATCACACCCTTTTCAAGGTTAAATCTTTACTTCAGTTGGTTTTATTTTTTTATTTTTTGTGTGCATTACACTAATGATCAAGGGTGTCACGGTAGTGTAGTGGTTAGCACTGTCACCTCACAGCAAGCAGGTTCTGGGTTTGAACCCGGTGGCCGACAGGGACCTTTCTGTGTTGAGTTTGCATGTTCTCACCGTGTCTGTGTGGGTTTCCTCCGGGTGCTCCGGTTTCCCCCACAGTCCAAAGACATGCAGGTTAGGCTAATTGGTGGCTCTAAATTGACCGTAGGTGTGAATGTGAATGGTTGTTTGTGTCTATGGCCAAGTTTACATTAGACCGTATCTGTCTCGTTTTCTTCGCGGATGCACTGTCCGTTTACATTAAACCGCCTGGAAACGCCGGGAAACGGGAATCCGCCAGGGTCCACGTATTCAATCCAGATCGTGTCTGATCCAGTGCTGTGTAAACATTGAGAATACGCAGATACGCTGTGCTGAGCTCTAGCTGACGTCATCATTGGACAACGTCACTGTGACATCCACCTTCCTGATTCGCTGGTGTTGGTCATGTGACGCAACTGCTGAAAAACGGCGCGGACTTCCGCCTTGTATCACCTTTCATTAAAGAGTATAAAAGTATGAAAATACTGCAAATACTGATGCAAATACTGCCCATTGTGTAGTTATGATTGTCTTTAGGCTTGCCATCCTTCTACTTGCAAGTGGTAAGTGACTTACGAATGCCCGATATGCGCTGGGATCACACACACAGCGGCTCAGTCCCGAATCACTGCTTGTGCACTTCACTCGCGCGCTCTGTGAGCTGCGCAGGGCCGGAGTGCGCACCCTCCAGAGGGCACTCGCTGTTCAGGGCGGAGTGATTTGGAGCGCAGGATGCCTGCGGAGCCGAGCGTATCCGTGTATTGGCGTTGCTGTGTGCACACTAATCGTTTTAAAAACGTTAATCTGATGATCCGCTGATACGGTCTAATGTAAACCCCACCTATGTGTCAGCTCTGCAATGATCTGGTGACTTGTCCAGGGTGTACCCCGCCTTTCGCCCTTGGTCAGCTGGGATAGGCTCTGGCTTGCCCATGAACCTGCACAGGATAAACAGTTAGATGGATGGATGAATTAATGATCAGGCTATGTTAAACAGAAGGAATTACATCTTGTTAAAGTGGAAAGAAGAGACAACACAAACACTGTTTTCACAAACTCTCTTCACAAGACCAAAACCCTAGTTAGCAAGACCGATTCCCAAGACTGAGAAATGGTCAATAAGTCTGAGACGAGTCAAAGCCAATACAGAAAATGTGTCAAGAGTCCCAAAGCCCTCGTCACAGTCTGACTCACTAACCTTGAGGGGATTCATCAACTCCTGGTAATTAAGCTCATAACGAAGCACTTGGTAAGAATGTTGTAACCTTCAGTCACTTCTACTAGATATTCCATCACCATCTTTTCCAGCCTCAACTGGCACTGAAAACTACATTAAATCTCAATATAGCATAGTGTGTCCACTTGGCCATTTAGAGCACTTGCCTCTTGGCTGCCACTCACACTAAATGCACCACTCAAAAAAGCTTGACTCCTGGGTTATTGCGAACAGGGTTGAGCTGTGTGAATGACTGCTTTTTATTCTGTTTTTTTCACCCTCTTTTATTGATTCCCAAAAGTGCCTTTATTCGCATGGCACTTTAGGGCCTGTCTCCTGCTGTCTGCGGGATTGCCTTTCAGACGCTGACACTCACTGCATGAAGGATAAAAAGAAAGCAGGAAAGAAAGAGATCATTGGTAATATAAGTTGGAAGTGAGAGCTATAAAGCCTAGGGGAACTAAACTGCACACTGTGCACTCTCCGTGACCTCTCCGCGAACACAGAAAACAGCGAGACGGATAGAGATAGCACGAGAGAGACAGGTGAGTCTCCTTTATGTCAGACCAAAAAACCCACGACTCTCAATTTATCTCGGATTCTGTTGTCAACACGATCTTTTTGGTTTGTTTAGAATTAATGAGACATGATGGCTCAGTTCTGCCTCTCTTTCTATCTGAAATACCTGAGCCTGAGCAAGAGATGAAAGGCCAGTTAAAGACCGTTTGATCAAATGAGACAGATAATTACATTCCTGAGAAGTGGAATAAAATGAAATGAAGCCGCATTAGGATTTTGACGGTTAAGTGTTTGACTGGACGTGTTTAATTAGGATTATAGGACCTTTATGTGTTCATTATGAAATATTAAGGCAAGTTAACATGCTTCATTTATCACATATGAATCCCGCCACGTATTCTGTATGAACTAACGGATTACACCTATTCATACACACAGTAAAGCGACAGAGGTGAAAAATTTGAGCAATGTAAAATATATACAGTAGTGTGCAAAAGTCTTAAGCATGTGTAAAGACATGCTGTAGACCAAAAATGGCTTAAAAAATAATGAAATGTTTCAACATTAAAAAAAAAAAAAACCATAAACAGCAGTAAGCCATAATAAACCAATATAACAAAGTCAGTATTTGGTGTGAGATGACCCTTTGTTTAAAAAAATAAAATAAAATACTAGTCTCAGGTACAGTGAGTGCAGTTTTATGCGGAAATGAGCTGGAGGTTTTACTGAGCATCTTACAGAACCAGCTACAGTCCTTCTGGACACTTTGATTGTCACACTCACTTCTTCATTTTGCTCCAAAACCCAGTAGCCTTCATTATGCTTTTTCTTTTTTTTTATCTAAAAAGTGGTCCCTTATGTAATACGCTGCTCAGATACAATTTTTTTTCTGTCCCTGTAACGTTTAATTTTGTGCTTGAAATAAATGAACATTTGGAACGCTAAAATGTTTTTGTACTGCCTTGATAATATAGAAGTCATAAAATAAAATAAAAATCTATAACAGTTTGCATGAAAAAAACATAGAGGGATGATGACTTTTGCACAGTACTGTATATAATCTCCCCACATTTAACATGATCCCATTGGTGCAATGGGGCAACAAAAATTTCATCAAAATGTATGAACGGATGATCAAAGGTCTCTATAGTATCACTTTGCAAGCTGGACTTCTAGATCCTGCTAGAAAGTCTATTAATTTTTCATTTACCTGATTTTTATCCCATTGCCTGAAAGGCCCGAAGGGGGATTATGTCGTGGCGATGTCTGTCCGTCCTGGGAAGGGTACTCATCACCTGAAATCAACCCCTCTCACAATTTTTGGAGGAATTTCACAAAACTTGGCAGGTTTCTTTGTTATATGTCGGTAATACACCTATTGCAATTTCGTGCAATTAAGGGCCTTGCTCACCAGCTTGGTGGTACTGCGATTTTGATTCACAGCCTTCTGATCAGTAGCCCAGTGCTGTCACTACTGATCCATCACTACCACATTGTCATCCAACATGACCAAGAATAACAATAATCATGTAGTTATAGTCATTAGGCAGATGTAACAGCTCAGACGAGATCGTTTTTAAGGAATTCCCCAGGAGTCCATTCTCAGCCAATTACGAAAAAAGATTCAATTGTGATTTAAGGCCCCGGTCACACCGCCCGAACTTTGCTGGAGCGTTCCTGGAGCAGTGAAAAAAATTCATCACCGCTCGTAACCGTTCACCACCGTTTAACAAAAGTTGGCTCCCGTTAAAGCAACGCCGTATACGCTCGGCCACCGCTGATGTTTCTCGAGGGGCCCTCCTACCGCTCCGAAAGTTTTGAGCTGCACAAAATATTGCAAGCGGTGAGGAGGGGGCAATTTTCCGCCCCGGCAAAGTTCACCCCCGCTCCACCAACGCCCAGTCAAAGTTCGGCACCGCTAGACGCAAGTTCGTGGACGCTTGGGTCCGCTAGGCCAACGCAGAAATCTTGAACGCTGGACCACCGCTGCTTCGCCAGCATTGCCCGGGCGGCGATTAAACGTTGCACAAACTTCGGTGGAGCGGTTGTAAGCGTTTTACGAGCGGACACGGGGTTGCTGGAACGGTGTCGGGCGTTGAAGCAGCTATCCATGGCGGCGATGAACTTTGGTTTGGCGTTGGTATAGAGGTGTCGGAGCGGGACCAGAATTTGGCTATAAATACGGGGAGAAATGGACCAGGAGCTCATTTGGAATCGAGCTGCCGTTGAGTTCAGACCTCATCTATATCGAATTTGCTCAAAGTTACAGTAAAACTGTATCATCATGGATGCTGAGAGACTTGCTATGATTGGTGCTAAACCAACTTTATACCCCCGCCGAGCCAAAGCCCGCATGCGCAGAACGCCGCTATACCAACGCTCACGTCACCGCTAAACCAACGCTCGCTACCGCTAAACCAACGCTAAACCAACGCTAAAGCAACGCCGGCTTCAGCGGTGCACCGCTAAGCCAACGCCCATGTTTTCGATTTTTTTCCCATTTTGTGCGCGGTGACGAGCGTTGTCGAAATTCGGCCCCCCCTCCCTACCGTTCAAGGAACACTCCAGCAAAGTTCGGGCGGTGTGACCGGGGCCTAAACATGATATAATTTATGCTTGCCCTTTCATCACAAGATCAAATCTTGACGATGCTACAGCCATCAGTGGCCTGGTGTCCAAGGGTGCAAAACTGGCCTGGGTGGAATGGATGGCATTACTGTTCACCCTGTCAACCAGAGCAACATGAGACAATCATGAGTGTCTGTTAGCTCATGTATGAGGAAGAGGGCAAATAGTTCTTTCTTCAGAGTGTGTTCAGATGCCTTGTGATGGATCAGTTCAAAAAGACGTCATGGCTGGCTTTATGTTTCTTGTATGAAGGACATGTGTGAGTGTCCATATAGCCTTTCTGCTGAGCGCCATCATTTTTTTTTTTTAATTGTTCCCAATGACGAGTGTATGCGGCTGCGTAGCACTTCTAGTTGAAAATTTCTGAACTTTTCAGAAAGGCGCTGCTGGTGTTGTCACTTGTACTACTTTTCAGTGAACCCATCATATGGTGGCTCCTTTTCATTTGGCATTTAGTGGTGACGTTGTCAAGATATCGTTATCATGGTACCAAAACTGATACACGGCGAAGAAGCGCTTTTTTGATGAAAAACTGGGACGAAGTGCTACCCAGCACACTAGTAGCGATTTTCTACCTGATAAAAACTCTATACGGACACACGCCCTTCACCTTCACTCGCCCCAGTTGGTAGACAAAGTTAGAATCCTAGCTAGTGGGTGGAAATAAAAAGGGAAAAAAAATCTATGCACACACCCACATACAAATTTTACTATAATGATATTTGTTTAGCATTCTCCAGGAGGAGCTGGAGTCTATAGCTGAGGATCGAGAAGTCTGGACTGACCTTCTCAGCTTGTTGCCATCACAACCTCCATGCCGCAGGAAAAGCAGAAGGAAAATAAATTAATCCTGTGATTATTATACAGTTATTGCGATTTATCCAAACAGGAACATTTCAATCTGGAATAAATATTCCTCTATTTATTCAAATCTGTATTGATTCAAAGCGTACATTTAGGATACAGTAAACCAGTTAATTTTTTTTTTTGGTTTAGTTTTAATTGCAAAGAAAGTTTAAAAAATATTGAAGCTACAGCTGAGTTTGATACGTAGAGAATATTACACGGTGGCATGAAGATAGAAGTTTGTCTTCGAGGGTGAACATACAGTACCAGTCAAAAGTTTGGAAACACCTTCAAATTCGATATTTTTATTTTTTATTTTCCTACATTGTAGAACAATACTGAACTCATCAAAACTATGAAATAACATATGGAACATATGGAATTATATGGTAAACAAAAAAGTGTTAAAAAAACATGTTTCATCTTCGATTCTTCAAAGTCGTCACTATTTACCTTGATAACCGCTTTGCACACTACTGGCATTATCTGAACCAGCTTCATGAGGTCGCCACCTGGAATGCTTCTCAATTAACAGGCGTGTCTTGTCAAAAATGGAATTTCTTGCCTTCTTAATGCATTTGACACCATCAACCAGTAAAGAGTAAATAATAAAAATACAGTAAATAGCCCTGTTCGACAACTGTAGTAATCCATATTATGTCAAGAACCACTCAACTAAGTAAAGAGAAATAACAGTCAGTCATTACTTTAAGACTCAAAGTGTCTTTTAGTTAATTAAAATAAAGAAAAAACATCGAATTTGAAGGTGTTTCCAAACTTTTGACTGGTACTGTATTCATGAGTGTCCGAAGCAAACCAGTGAAAATATTTTCAAGACGAGAAGATAAACTTCATATCTTTTGTGCTACCGTGTGACGTTCTTTATATTATATGGACACATCCATAAAAACGGGCGGCACGGTGGTGTAGTGGTTAGCGCTGTCACCTCACAATAAGAAGGTCCGGGTTCGAGCCCCGTGGCCGGCGAGGGCCTTTCTGTGCGGAGTTTGCATGTTCTCCCCGTGTCCGCGTGGGTTTCCTCCGGGTGCTCCGGTTTCCCCCACAGTCCAAAGACATGCAGGTTAGGTTAACTGGTGACTCTAAATTGACCGTAGGTGTGAATGTGAGTGTGAATGGTTGTCTGTGTCTATGTGTCAGCCCTGTGATGACCTGGCGACTTGTCCAGGGTGTACCCCGCCTTTCGCCTGTAGTCAGCTGGGATAGGCTCCAGCTTGCCTGCGACCCTGTAGAAGGATAAAGCGGCTAGAGATAATGAGATGAGATGAGACATCCATAAAAACAATACACAAGTTAATCGAAAGAATTTAAATTTTGAACCGGTCTGGCATTTTGACAACTCGCATCTAATCTAGTCAATGGAAAAACACTGGGAGTGACATCATCGGAGTGAAATATCAGGGAATTACTATATGTACAGGGTACTTTTTTGATGTAATAAAAACATGTGTTCTATTCCCTTCTAGCAGGTTTCATTCATTTGGTTTGATAGCATGCAATATTGTTAGCATATCGCTTATCCTACGTGTATTACGTCACTCTACTGAAGGGAGATTGAGCATTCAGTATGGTTTATGATATTGCATGGTTGTCAAGACAACATGACGTCATACATCGGCGCTTATGCGAATATCCAATGAGAGTTTTCTGCTGCGCATGCGCAGAAGTATTTCTTTGTTCGCCGGGAAAGAGAAAGACGCATTGAACACCCAAAAGGCTACCAAAACTTCATTAGATATTCTTCACGCGTACGGTATTTACAAGCAGTGACGAACCATTACTATTAGAGCTGGGACTTCAGACACACCAAAAAAAGCAAAAGGACAAAGGATTTTGCACGGGATTAGCAGCAGGCTGCCTGGTAGCTCCGTTGTGTGTAGTTGTTGATGTTGATTTTAAAAGTAACGAAGTAAATTACACAGGGAAATGAATACTTAAATCTGAGTGAAAAATACTGTGGTGAGAATGCGTGGAAGAAGAGTCTGGAGACAGAAGTCTTAGGCTACATCCACACGACAACGGCAACGAGATTTTTTTTTAGCGGGTAAAAAAAAATATCACGTCCACATGGGCAACGGATCAGTAAAATATCAGGTACATATGGCAACGCAACGCTTGCTGAAAACGATGCAATACACATGCCACACCTCTACGTGCGCTGTAAGACGGTCCCATCGGAGACACCAGAACAATAGAAGAAGTAGGACACATGCGCATAAACCCCTTCTTCTACCCGGCGTGAATGAGTGAGTGCTGCTTGTTCTAGTCATGTGGTTGTGACATCATCGTAAACAAATCCGTTCTACTCATCCAGACTACTTCGCAACGGCACCGTTGCCAGATTTTTCCACTCTGGAAACCGTTCTCAAAAAATATTGTTTTGGGGCACCCAAAACGCCGGTGCTGTGTGGACGCCAGGCCGAAATGATAAAAAATTTTATCGGATTCACCTGAATCGGTTGCCGTGTGGACAGGGCCTTAGACTACGTTCAGACTGCACCCTGAAACGACCCATATCCGATTTTTTTGCCCATATGCGACCTGTATCCGATTTGTTATTGACAATCTGAACGACACAGATCCGATTTTTTCACATGCGACCCAGGCCGCTTGGATATGTGGTCCTAATTCCGATGCATATCTGTTATTTTCACATGCGACTGCAGTCTGACCGGACAGGTCGCATTCATGCGACCTACACGTCATCAACAAGAGACAAACGTCACTATTCTGCGTTGGCTAATCCCGCCTCTTTGGTGGAAAACAACAACATTTGTACAGTTTTCAGAATTTAAATAGACTTTTATAGAATTGATCAAGCTAATGGTGGATTTGGTAGGGACCTGGATGTTTATCTGTTAGCCTGATTAAATAAAACAGTTTCTATAACTGATTTATAACTTAAATCATCCTGTATTACAAGATTATAAGATTGTTCTGGAAATTTCCAGTAATTTGACACCTTCGGTCTCATTAGTCTGCTGCCCACATTAATCAGATTATTGTGTGAGTTCCGCCGCCGCCACAAAAACCACATCGCCAGGTCTCGCCTCATCTCCATCGCAAACTGCACTGGTGTTTCTGCACCTTGAGCCAGCGCTGAGAGAAGTTGCAGAATTCAGCTGGCTATAAACAATCTAAATAAATATTTATAAAAATGTAGAAAAAGTTTATTAATATGACGAAATAAATATGTGCAAATTATCAAGCCTGAATTAAGAGTTTGGTAATACAGTGGCCGTATCCCAAATGACTGCCTACTGAAGCTCGAGTGCACTATATAGAGTTTAAAAATCCATTACTTCCTAGTAACACGTAGTGCACTTATATAGAAATTAGAGAGACATTTAGGAGTCAACCCTCGTTACCAGGCTACACGTTTTCATTTCAGTTCAGAAACAAAAACACACACGAGACCTCACACTTTAACACTAACCAGATAATTAAACAAACAAACAAAAAAAATCATTAAACTTGAAGAGTGCGCTTTTTTTTTTGTTTACGTATTACGTAGATGTGCTTATTACGTGTCAATTTGCGCATGCGGGACACTTTTGGGTCGTTTTCCGTTCATATTGGAGATCGCATACAAGTCTCATATAATTGGTAATGTGAACGGCCTAACAAAAAAATCGGATTTCACAACAAATCGGATATGGGTCGTTTCAGGTTGCAGTCTGAACGTAGTGTTAGTTTCTTGGTTGTTAGCCTCTGCAAATTGCTCTCAATAGCACTGGCTTGACTCACATGATGGCAGACAGAGCCAACGACCCACAGGTCACCCTAACGAGACTCTAGGCTGCTAAAACCTACAGGATGACTCAACGACCCATGTGACCTCAATGATTCTCCTTAGGGTTGCTTTTGGTCCACTAGAGTAGTGTTTCTCAAAGTTTTTCAGACCAAGGACCACTTTATCCATAAAAAAAACAAAAACAATTGCGGACCATTAACCCCCTCAATATCCCGAACAAAAAACAATGAATCTACTTCAACAGTATATTACAAATTACACACTCATGAAATGACAGTTTTACAAATAGTATGGACCCTTTTCAGTCACGTGACCTTCGTAAACGCGACCGCCATTTTGGACATGTAGTGGACTTCGGCTCGAATCAGTTTGAATGCGAGGAAGGCGACAAACGAAAAACATAAAAGAAAAAGGAGTGAGATGCAGAAAACACCTTCACTATCCAGCGACGTAGAGCATTTACAGGGCGAGCAGAGGGAGAGGTATTTGCAAAAATTGAGGTTAGCAGGCTTAGAGAACGACGTTCACCTGCTTCCACCAGGATTGTTCACTGACGTACGGAAGTACACGAAGCCCTCGTCTTTACCTGACTTCGGCCCACATGATCTGTATACCTATGTCGTTAAAAACCCATCACCATACACATACATGCCAACATCCGAGGTTCCGGAGCGTGCTCCGGCTTGCTCCCGGAGTGCTCCGGCCGAGGTTCCCCTCAAATTAAGCAGCGCGCGCCGGCTTGCTCCCGGAGTGCTCCGGCCGAGGTTCCGGAGGGCGCTCCGGCTTGCTCCAGGAGTGCTCCGGCCGAGGTTACGGAGCGCAAGCCGGCGCGCGCTGCTTAATTTGAGGGGAACCTCGGCCGGAGCACTCCGGGAGCAAGCCGGCGCGCGCTGCTTAATTTGAGGGAGAGCAAGCCGGCGCGCGCTGCTTAATTTGAGGGGGAGCAAGCCGGCGCGCGCTCCAGAACCTCGGACGTTGGCTCCGGCAGCTATTTACACTGGATCCGGTGTAAATAGCTGCCGGATCATAATTACAGTAAACTAGTAAATACAGTAAAGGAAAAACTTGAGACTGAAAGGTTTTAACAGTCATCCAAATGACTGAACGTAAACATTGCTACAGTAACATACCAGCTACTTGTTGACATTAGCTAGTCAACAATAGCTACTACAGAAGAACAAAGAGGTTACAATGGGTTATTTTAGCCTATTTGGTTACACACTCGCCGCCACAGAATGTTAACAGCAATGTAATGCCTTTTCTGGCTAATTTTATTCGTCTTACCTCCAACAAAGTGGTCACTGCACAAGCGTTGGTATGCCGAGGGCTGCCAATCTGTTAATGGCCGCTATCCATCTTCTCCGTCGGGATCCGATAAAATGATAACCCTTGCCTTGTTTGTTGATGGTTACTACATCCAGGTGCACAACAATATAGTGGCATGATGGAAATCTTGCTGAAAGTAAAAACTTTCTTTGCTGCCGTTCCTCAATGTTGGCTGTGGTAAACTACTGGTAGTACACGTCCAAAATGGCGGCCGCGTTTGTCGTGACGTCACGTGAAAAGGGTCCATAGCCAACTCACTCATTGTTGTCCTTGACTTAATGAGAAGAATGGTGCTGCTTATTCTGATACATCAGTGAAGCAATGTCTGGCTCCAAACTGGACAGTTTTAATCTCATATTGGTGGCCACATTGATCCAGTTGCGCTGCTTTGTTTTCTCAAACAAAGAATCATGATGTCTTTGCACTTTGTCCTTGCTTGTGTCAGATGTTTCTTGTGGTTTTCTTTTGACTGACCCGGTCTTCAGTTACTGATCCATTATCTTTTTGACAGTTTGATGTTAAGTCTAATTTGGTTACTCATAGTTTCTCTGCATTCCACATTCCCTCCGCATTCAGACGGGACGTTGATATGAAAGTGTAACCTAAACTGACGTAGCTATAGGGAGTGTCGCAAAACTGTTGGCTTGCTTAATGTCAGACAAATTCAAATAATAGGCTACTATTTGAATTTACATAGGACTTTATTCAATATAAAAAACAACTCATCTGTGCTACTCAGAACTTTGCTTTTGGAGTCACCTAGGCGATTTGAGAAACACTGATAAAATGTGATCTTTTACGACATCGACTCACAGACCACTAGGGGTCGCTTGCGGGACCACACTTTGAGAAACAGTGCACTAGAGGATAAATACCTGGAACTCCCCACTAGTCAGACAGAACTGCAGAAGCCTTTCGGATGAGAGGTGAGAAGTCTTCAAGAATTTCAAGTAAGTCCAGTTGCCTTCTTTAGCACCTATGGTTGTAAGGTTCCTTTTTTTTTTTTTGTACCATGCTAACAACAGGGTGGTACGGTGGTGTAGTGGTTAGCGCTGTCGCCTCACAGCAAGAAGGTCCGGGTTCGAGCCCCGTGGCCGGCGAGGGCCTTTCTGTGCGGAGTTTGCATGTTCTCCCCGTGTCCGCGTGGGTTTCCTCCGGGTGCTCTGGTTTCCCCCACAGTCCAAAGACATGCAGGTTAGGTTAACTGGTGACTCTAAATTGACTGTAGGTGTGAATGTGAGTGTGAATGGTTGTCTGTGTCTATGTGTCAGCCCTGTGATGACCTGGTGACTTGTCCAGGGTGTACCCCGCCTTTCGCCCATAGTTAGCTGGGATAGGCTCCAGCTTGCCTGCGACCCTGTAGAACAGGATAAAGCGGCTAGAGATAATGAGATGAGATGAGATGAGATGCTAACAACGTTTTCTAAATTATTTTGCCTGTTATAGGTGTAAACATACAGTACTCATAGGCTAATTTTAATTGACTGCAACACAGACCAGGCAGTTACTAAGGATGAGTGAACACATTGCTAGAAATAAATGAATCATTCACACGAATGAATGCGTTGTTTCAATGTCCTGCAAAGTTTATATTTGACCGCTCACCCACATGAAAGTAAAAAAAAAAGAATACTAAATTTTTTTTTGCCTTTTGTCTAATCTCAACAATGTACCAAAGTTTGAAAAAAAGTGCATCTCCTATCCATATCTTTTTAAATGTATTATGATATTTATAAAATCATTCTTTTGTGTGTGTGTGTGGGGGTGTTGTAGCATAAAATTTCCTTCAACTTATAAAAAAAGGTTTGTACGTACTGCTAGCCTTTACGTCTCTGTAGTTTAATGCCACTATGGGATATGCTTTGATCTTAGTGCAGTAAAGATAGACATTTATTGGACAATATGCTTTTAAAACACAATTCCCGGACGCCCAGCTTCACTGGGGGTCTGTGGAGAGTCGCTGACAGTAAGACAGGACTGGATGCTGGGCTTCTGTATGATGATTGGAGGAACTCTCAAATCTCTTTTGAATAGCATGTGACTGACAGCGTTTTGAAGTTATACGTCGCATCGGTCAGAGGGATTCAAGCTCAGTCCATCATGTGGTGTGTTGGCAAGTGAAGTTATGAGAATAGCTGCTGTTCATTCTTGTTCTTTTCCTACCAATATACAGTTCCTATTTGTATATACTGTAAATAAACTTGCAAATATAGTGTTTGTGCGTTTTGTTACTTGCTTTCATTTTGGTTCAGTAAAGGCTGTTTATTTTAAGTGGAAAGCTAGCTAGCTTGCTAGCTGTTAGCTGTGCGAAATGGCCAACGTTGCTAGTGTTGCCGACCTGTGGCGAGTTTCCCAAAAGCATCGTAGCACAAAGATCATCATTAAATGGTAGCGTGACCAGCACAATGAACAGTCTTTTTCCTAGTTAAGATGCTCTTAGTGTTAAGAGGCTTTTGGGAAACCTACTACTGATTTTGGAGAAGACATTTGATGTGCTCCCTTACTAGGAGAGGCTCAAAATTAAACAACAGGGCAGATCAATGCCCGAGATGGATTTAATTCAAAAGTCAGGGAGACACAATCACTCATTTTAGCTGTCTTGGAATAGTATGACAAAGTTAACTGGGAGTGCTTTGACCAAGACAATGAACTGTTGGCCTTGTCTCTTAATGAGACCATCCCAGGGACGTATTATTTGGTCAAAACCGGGTTTTAGAGATTTGGCCAACTTTGTCAGGGCATACAAAAGGCATGAAAAAAGCAAGAAACACTTAAGTTCATGTGCACGCTTAGGTTTACTTGGCAGAGTCAGAGTGACAAATAACAAAAAATTGATTTTTTTTTTTTTACTGTGCTTCCCCTACTTCAAAGGCCACCAGCCGCCACTGTTACTGATATTTAAGTTATTCCATGAAATTGAGTCGTACATGAGCTGATAGCCGACGAGGCGCATAGCACTGAGTTGGCTATAAGCCATGTACCATGAGATTGAGTGGAATAACTGCTTTATTCTATCTACATTCACTGGATTTTGAGAAACAGAGCATTTTTATTTTTATATTTTGCAAATTCAGTAAATAAAAACTTTATACAAAATGTCCGACAAAATCATTTCCACTTACAACCCTGATTCCAAAAAAGTTGGGACAAAGTACAAATTGTAAATAAAAACGGAATGCAATGATGTGGAAGTTTCAAAATTCCATATTTTATTCAGAATAGAACATAGATGACATATCAAATGTTTAAACTGAGAAAATGTATCATTTAAAGAGAAAAATTAGGTGATGTTAAATTTCATGACAACAACACATCTCAAAAAAGTTGGGACAAGGCCATGTTTACCACTGTGAGACATCCCCTTTTCTCTTTACAACAGTCTGTAAACGTCTGGGGACTGAGGAGACAAGTTGCTCAAGTTTAGGGATAGGAATGTTAACCCATTCTTGTCTAATGTAGGATTCTAGTTGCTCAACTGTCTTTTTTGTCGTATCTTCCATTTTATGATGCACCAAATGTTTTCTATGGGTGAAAGATCTGGACTGCAGGCTGGCCAGTTCAGTACCCGGACCCTTCTTCTACGCAGCCATGATGCTGTAATTGATGCAGTATGTGGTTTGGCATTGTCATGTTGGAAAATGCAAGGTCTTCCCTGAAAGAGACATCGTCTGGATGGGAGCATATGTTGCTCTAGAACCTGGATATACCTTTCAGCATTGATGGTGTCTTTCCAGATGTGTAAGCTGCCCATGCCACACGCACTAATGCAACCCCATACCATCAGAGATGCAGGCTTCTGAACTGAGCGCCGATAACAACTTGGGTCGTCCTTCTCCTCTTTAGTCCGGATGACACGGCGTCCCTGATTTCCATAAAGAACTTCAAATTTTGATTCGTCTGACCACAGAACAGTTTTCCACTTTGCCACAGTCCATTTTAAATGAGCCTTGGCCCAGAGAAGACATCTGCGCTTCTGGATCATGTTTAGATACGGCTTCTTCTTTGAACTATAGAGTTTTAGCTGGCAACAGCGGATGGCACGGTGAATTGTGTTCACAGATAATGTTCTCTGGAAATATTCTTGTGATTTCCAATACAGAAGCATGCCTGTATGTGATGCAGTGCCATCTAAGGGCCTGAAGATCACGGGCACCCAGTATGGTTTTCCGGCCTTGACCCTTACGCACAGAGATTCTTCCAGATTCTCTGAATCTTTTGATGATATTATGCACTGTAGATGATGATATGTTCAAACTCTTTGCAATTTTACACTGTCAAACTCCTTTCTGATATTGCTCCACTATTTGTCGGCGCAGAATTAGGGGGATTGGTGATCCTCTTCCCATCTTTACTTCTGAGAGCCGCTGCCACTCCAAGATGTTCTTTTTATACCCAGTCCTGTTAATGACCTATTGCCAGTTGACCTAATGAGTTGCAATTTGGTCCTCCAGCTGTTCCTTTTTTGTACCTTTAACTTTTCCAGCCTCTTATTGCCCCTGTCCCAACTATTTTGAGATGTGTTGCTGTCATGAAATTTCAAATGAGCCAATATTTGGCATGAAATTTCAAAATGTCTCACTTTCGACATTTGATATGTTGTCTATGTTCTATTGTGAATACAATATCAGTTTTTGAGATTTGTAAATTATTGCATTCCGTTTTTATTTACAATTTGTACTTTGCCCCAACTTTTTTGGAATCGGGGTTGTAGAATGTAAACAAACTGGTGAAATGGCGAGCACTTTGTGAAAAATGCTATAATAATTCTTGAAAAATAAAAAAAAGATGCATCAAATACTTTCATTACATTTTTTTTTGGGGGGGGGGGTTCCTTCTTCTTTAGGGATTTTTGGTGGTTGGCAAACCAACTTAAAGGTGCATTACCGCCACCAACTGGGCTGGAGTGTGGAACAGGAGATGGGGGACTATATTATTTTAGCTATTTATGTTTCTTTTAAATACTTGATAATTTTTAGGGTTTTGTTTTTGAGTAGAGTTTTTATTTCATCCGCGGTTGGTTCAGCAAAATGCTCTGCCATTTTGTTTTTCTCTACTCACGGTATATGAGCTGATAGCCTAGTAGTAGAGTAGCTAATCAGAGCGCATGATTGCTCATATCCAGTGAATGTGGATAGAATAAAGTTTATTTGGTTTACACTCCGTCTTCACCTGTGATATCCTGTTTGTGCCTCGCCTGACCGTTGCCTGTTTTTGCTCTACGAGTTTGATTTGTCTGCCAACTTTGCCTTGAATAAACTCTCTGCTGCTTGTACATCCGTCTGTCGTCTCAATGCCCGGCCCTAGCCAATAAGCTTGCAAGCTTATCAAT
Organism: Neoarius graeffei; assembly: GCF_027579695.1. Taxonomy (NCBI): domain Eukaryota; kingdom Metazoa; phylum Chordata; class Actinopteri; order Siluriformes; family Ariidae; genus Neoarius; species Neoarius graeffei. The sequence continues at coordinate 47,018,475 of NC_083585.1, read as the reverse complement.
CCGTATTGTTAGTGCAAATAGTATTGTAAGCATTTTTCAGAAATGAAAGTCAGAGTCCTGTTATTGATGCAGTACAGCTTCATTATGAAGATAAAATTCTTGCACCTATGTCTACGGGTGGATCTGTGTATGCGTACAACTCCAGTTTCTTGTTAACGAGAGACATGAATTAGCGTTTGTCTATTGATTTGCATTGTGAAGCATCTCTGGCTTCTTAATTAGGTCTGGAAAAGCAAAGACTATTACAGTGTGTGTGTTCATTTGTAGAAAAACCTCGTCTCAGCCCAGTTTCAGTCAAACAATGATGAACATCAGACACGTTCACAAGCCACAATACCAAATGAAGGAATTCAGCTGGAGGGAAGGAGAAATGGAGTCAGGCTGATTCACTGTGTGTGTGTGTGTGTGTGTGTGTGTGTGTGTGTGTGTGTGTGTGTGTGTGTGTGTGTGTGTGTCCCTGGTGGGGGAAAAAAAGAAGATTTACAGATATAAGGTGTTCCTTCCTAATGGGACTTGAGCTGAAGGTTTCTTGTACACATCTTCCCAGCAGGATTGAATGGTTCTAAGATCCTGTAGTTGATTGTGTTTTATTCCTCTTATGCCACAGCACTTTGCCAACACTAACAATTATTTATTAATTAATTAAATTAATTAAAAAACAGCATGTGGTGCTTTTTAACTATTTGTAGTTACATTTAGAACATCTGAAGTCAGTTCTCTTTGTTACTTAAATTATAGCAGATATAAAGAGCCACTCCTTCATCAGCATCTTTATTTTTCTTTCCTTTAAAAACTGCAGCTTGTCGTGATTTCTGAGAAATCAGAAAGAACTACGTTGTCTGTCCTAAAATTGCCCCATGCTGATGACCTAGCCATTTTTGCAGAATCCATTGAGGAGCTTCAAAATGTTCTGCAGATTTATGACAACACTCTCACTCGCTTTGGATTGCAAATGTCTGATGTTAAGACGGAGACGATGGCCTTTAATGTGAATGAGGAGGTGAAAAGTAAGGAGTGTCTCATTTGCCTTGGTGAATACCTTGGATATACCATCATGAACTCTGGTGACAATTATGCATTCCTTGGTACTAGGATTGGAGCCGCTTTTCAAAAATGGAACGAGTTAAAACACATTCTAACTGACCATTGCATCCATCTACAGTATCAACTAGAGTAAAGTTCCTCACAGCATGTATTTGATCAAGGTGGTTGTACAGTGTACAGGCATGGCAGTTAAATGCACAAGAAATGAGTAAAATTGAAGTTGTATGGCATGGCCTCTTCTGTAAAATGGTAAAAGGTGGATTTAAGCGCAAAAACGCACCCGATACAAATAATCAAGATAAATATATCGAGGGAGAGATAGACTGGAGCTTTGAAATGCAGAACTATGTGAAAAAACGAAGACCCTTCCCATTAAACTATTCTGCCATAAACAGCAATTAAGATCAATTGCACACGTACGTCGTATGGGCAACGATGAACTCCCAAAACAACTATTGTTGAACACAAGATCTTCTAAGTGGTCAAAATTTTTGAAAAACTTTTGGGTTTAGACACAGAACAGATAAGACATACAATGATTGATAAATCAGACTTCTTGCAACTGCTCAATAGGATTCTTCCGACCAAGACAGAAGCACCCTAAGGAGGACACTCCACAAAGGGAATATGATGATGGTGGTGGTGGAAAACTTAGTACCTTTCCAAAGCACTGACACTGGAGACTCCTTCCATAAATGTTGAATGAACCTCTCCTACCAGAAAACTCCACCATATCAAGGATTCTATATTTTTCTTTGTTAAATAAATTCATCCATCCATCCATAGCTGCTTATCCTGTTCTACAGGGTCACGGGCAAGCTGGAGCCTATCCCAGCTGACTACGGGCGAAAGGCAGGGTACACCCTGGACAAGTCGCCAGATCATCGCAGGGCTGACACATAGACACAGACAACCATTCACACTCACATTCACACCTACGGTCAATTTAGAGTCGCCAGTTAACCTAACCTGCATGTCTTTGGACTGTGGGGGAAACCGGAGCACCCGGAGGAAACCCATGCAGACACGGGGAGAACATGCAAACTCCACACAGAAGGGCCTCCGTCGGCCACGGGGCTCGAACCCGGACCTTCTTGCTGTGAGGCGACAGCGCTAACCACTACACCACTGTGCCGCCCTTAAATAACAAATTAAATAAGTTTATTTCATTTGGTTTTTACTTGTCTTAGACTATACATATGGCAAATCAACATGTTAGCTGTTCCTATAGAAACAATAATGTATTGGCGTGGGCAGAGTAATGTATGTAAACTCTACTGTCAGAGCTGCTGTTACAGAAAATTAATCAACACCATGTGACTGGTAGGATTTGAGAAATCGACAGCTCTGTGGTATAATTCCGTATTCAACATTAGGTTTTACTCTGAAGATCACGCTTAAAGGAGATACACAGAACCTTTATTTTTAAATACATTTCTGAGTGGATAGTATCTCCATCCTTGACTCTTGTATGCTGCATAAATGGGAATAAAAATATATTTTTGAGAGTTAAAATCGACCGCAAAGTTGGCATTCGAGCTGCCCCGCTGAGCCAGCCAGCCCTGAGCGCATGACGTCACAGCGGTAACCGGTTTTAAGGCCGAGGCCTTTGACAGCTATAGACCAAAGTCGTATAAATAAAAATTTATGGTGAAAGTAAGAAACGCCATTACCGACTTGCTCAACTAAGACTGATTTGACTTCATTGATTGTGGGTTGACTCTCATTAAAACAGGATGGGTGCTATAACTTATGCAACATACATGTACATGCATGCATTTTCACTGATAAAAAGTAAAAGGCTAATTAAATAATCAGATGAACTGAGACAATCACATTCGGAAGCAAATTAAATAATCTTATACCGGTAACTTAAACACACAATACAAGTTACATGTATTCATCTAAATGAAGGTAAACAACGAGTGTTGTTGTTTTTGTTGTTTTGTATCCAAATGAGAGTCACATCTTACCCGTCTGTGTTCTCACTTCTGGAAGGCCGATCTTGTGGCCAATTGTTTTGAAACAACCTGACTTTCAGTTGTTCGTTCAGTTCTCTATTCATTCGCTTCTTCCACGCAAGGGCAAGATATTGCTGCTGAGGCAAACATATCCAGTGGAGAAATCAGACAGCTAGTCCACTCATTCTCCATTTTCTCCATACTGAATACTCCGCCATTACTGCTCAGCTTAGGCAATTACTAAAACCCGGGATGGGACGTCACCGGTTTTAGTAACAACCACGGGGAAGTCACTGCCCGAGTGATATGTCACGTCCTGTTCCATCCTGGGTTTTACCAACAACCCTCGGCTCACACTCCGGGAGAACTGGTGCAACTGAATTTACTTTCGTTTTCTTTTCCTATTAATTGTTGGTACTGCATCCGCTTTCAATACGGGCTTATAGCCAACGCTCCTCAACAGATCAGAGGTTTCATACGAGTCTTCAGTAAAATGTGCAGAGCAGAGGAGAGACCACTTCGTAGGCACCCAATGTGCCCATGAACAACTTCTCGCAAAACGCGTCCAAATCTTTGCAGTCTGAACATTCTTGGACCATGAATGCAACATAAATCCACCTTCTGTCATGTTGCTGCACCCGCCAGCAACACATCTACGTGGCATGGCGATAAAATTAGCTCAAAATGGAAGCTCAAAGTTGCAGTCAGCTCTGTGTTTTAGTATAGTGAAAATGGCAATGAGACCAATAGACTTCCTGCTGTGACGTCACAGATGTCAAGGCCATTCACTCAGACCACTACCTAATATGAATCATTTTAATTGTAAAAATTACTATATTAGATTTATTGTTAACACTTAAAACTATTCCTGTGCCATTCTTGAGGTCTCAAGGCATTTATAAACAAAAAGTGAGGCCATGGTTCTGCGTATCTCCTTTAAGAAGAAGAAGCCTTTATTTGTCACACGTACACTCAAGCACAAACTTAAGCACACAGTGAAATTTAACCTATCTGAAGCAGTGAACTCACACATGCACACACAAGTGAGCAATGAGCACACACACATACCCAGAGCAGTGGGCAGCTATGCTATAGCACCCGGGAGGCAGTTGGGGGTTAGGTGCCTTGTTCAAGGGCACTTCAGCCCAACCTTCAGGCCATGGCTGCCCCATGTTAACTTAACCGCATGTCTTTGGACTGTGGGGAAAACCAGAGCACCACACAGACATGGGAAGAACATGCAAACTCCACACAGAAAGGCCTCCATCGGCCACTTGTGGCAAAGCAGCTTTACAGAAAATTAAAGACTTTAAACATAAGCTAATTTTATCCCTGATGAGCAAGCCTGTGGCAACAGTGGCGAGGAAAAACTCCCTCAGACGACACGAGGAAGAAACCTTGAGAGTGACCAGACTCCAAGGGGAACCCATCCTCATCTGGGTGATAACAGATAGTGTGATTTATAAATAACTCACTTCTATAACTGTGTCCTATGTAGCCACAAAGTATAACTGTGAAACCAGGAAATTCGTTATAGTTTTAACATGAAGTATGTTTTGTTGAAGTTATCAACTGTTCATTGATGGAAACTTGAGTGTAAAATTGTTCATGACAACTGCAGTCCTCAAGTTATCATGTCAATTGTCATCTTCAGCCATCATAGCAAAACTGTAAGTGTCCAGAAGCGTCTTCTAAGTGCGACTTTTGACTGTCCATATGTCCATATGCCATCCCTCACAGGGGCAGTGTGATGAGACTCCAGCCAGAAGTAGGGCATCAGGATGGATCAGGCGAGTCCGAGGAGCAGAAAGCATCAGTGGTGTCTCAGGATCGACATGTAACTCAAAAGAGACAGACAGACAGGGAAGAGGGAGAGATATGTATCTAAATTTAGACAGAGCTGTTTTGTGATCATAAATAGATTTAACAAGAAATCGGAGCTCTTTTTACAGACTGCTGAAAGATAAAGAAAAGAGAAGCAAATGGAGGCCGTACAAATGTTCAGAAAAGTTGATTATGAAAAGGCCTATTTGTTATCTTTTTTCATTTTTAATAAAAGGAATATTTTAGTTAATAGGCTATTATACTTTTACTCCAACCTTTACACATGTGGGTAAATTAATTATTGCTGGTTGGTATAAATGAAACACAAGAAGTGGTTGTTTTGTTTGTTTTTTATTTAACAAAGGGAATCTTTTAAGTTGGGTGGCACAATGGTGTAGTGGTGAGCACTGTTGCCTCACAGCAAGAAGGTCCTGGGTTCAAGCCCAGTGGCCGAAGGGGGCCTTTCTGTGTGGAGTTTGCATGTTCTCCCCGTGTCTGTGTGGGTTTCCTCCGGGTGCTCCGGTTTCCCCCACAGTCAAAAGACATGCAGGTTAGGCTAATTGGTGACTCTAAATTGACCGTAGGTGTGAATGTGAGTGTGAATGGTTGTTTGTCTCTGTGTGTCAGCCCTGTGATGATTTGGTGACTTGTCCAGGGTGTACCCCACCACTTGCCCATAGTCAGCTGGGATAAGCTCCAGCTTGCCCACGACCCTGCACAGGATAAGCGGTTATGGATAATGGATGGATGGATGTTTAAGCTGATAAGGAATAGGAAAATAAATGTTGCTTTTTTATAATAAAATTTTCTTCATTTTTTTTTTAAATATCATGGGAAAATCAAATCACAAACCCAATATCGTGAATCAAATCAAATCATGAATTGGGTGAATCATTACATGCCTAATTTGTACGGCTGCTTTGTGACAATGTCCAACGTTAAAAGCATAATATACGTTACCCTTATCAAAAAGAAGTATACTTCAAGTTCATTTTATCAAGTATACTTAAAGTATATTTCCTTATGTATACTTTTGTGTACCAAGTATACCGATATCAATGTACTTACAGTATACTTGTAAGTAAACTAATCTAATACTTCTTGGGACTAAATTGGCCCACTTTTAGTTTATAAAAAGTGTACTTTAAGTCAAAGGGAAGTAAACTTTGAGTATAACTAGTATTTTTTTTTATTTTGTATTGCAAGTACGGTACAACCCCGATTCCAAAAAAGTTGGGACAAAGTACAAATTGTAAATAAAAACGGAATGCAATAATTTACAAATCTCAAAAATTGATATTGTATTCACAATAGAACATAGACAACATATCAAATGTCAAAAGTGAGACATTTTGAAATTTCATGCCAAATATTAGCTCATTTGAAATTTCATGACAGCAACACATCTCAAAAAAGTTGGGACAGGGGCAATAAGAGGCTGGAAAAGTTAAAGGTACAAAAAAGGAACAGCTGGAGGACCAAATTGCAACTCATTAGGTCAATTGGCAATAGGTCATTAACATGACTGGGTATAAAAAGAGCATCTTGGAGTGGCAGCGGCTCTCAGAAGTAAAGATGGGAAGAGGATCACCAACCCCCCTAATTCTGCGCCAACAAATAGTGGAGCAATATCAGAAAGGAGTTCGACAGTGTAAAATTGCAAAGAGTTTGAACATATCATCATCTACAGTGCATAATATCATCAAAAGATTCAGAGAATCTGGAAGAATCTCTGTGCGTAAGGGTCAAGGCCGGAAAACCATACTGGGTGCCCGTGATCTTCGGGCCCTTAGACGGCACTGCATCACATACAGGCATGCTTCTGTATTGGAAATCACAAAATGGGCTCAGGAATATTTCCAGAGAACATTATCTGTGAACACAATTCACCGTGCCATCCGCCGTTGCCAGCTAAAACTCTATAGTTCAAAGAAGAAGCCGTATCTAAACATGATCCAGAAGCGCAGACGTCTTCTCTGGGCCAAGGCTCATTTAAAATGGACTGTGGCAAAGTGGAAAACTGTTCTGTGGTCAGACGAATCAAAATTTGAAGTTCTTTATGGAAATCAGGGACGCCGTGTCATTCGGACTGAAGAGGAGAAGGACAACCCAAGTTGTTATCAGCACTCAGTTCAGAAGCCTGCATCTCTGATGGTATGGGGTTGCATTAGTGCATGTGGCATGGGCAGCTTACACATCTGGAAAGACACCATCAATGCTGAAAAGTATATCCAGGTTCTAGAGCAACATATGCTCCCATCCAGACGACGTCTCTTTCAGGGAAGACCTTGCATTTTCCAACATGACAATGCCAAACCACATACTGCATCAATTACAGCATCATGGCTGCATAGAAGAAGGGTCCGGGTACTGAACTGGCCAGCCTGCAGTCCAGATCTTTCACCCACAGAAAACATTTGGCGCATCATAAAACAGAAGATACGACAAAAAAGACCTAAGACAGTCGAGCAACTAGAATCCTACATTAGACAAGAATGGGTTAACATTCCTATCCCTAAACTTGAGCAACTTGTCTCCTCAGTCCCCAGATGTTTACAGACTGTTGTAAAGAGAAAAGGGGATGTCTCACAGTGGTAAACATGGCCTTGTCCCAACTTTTTTGAGATGTGGTGTCATGAAATTTAAAATCCCCTAATTTTTCTCTTTAAATGATACATTTTCTCAGTTTAAACATTTGATATGTCATCTATGTTCTATTCTGAATAAAATATGGAATTTTGAAACTTCCACATCATTGCATTCCGTTTTTATTTACAATTTGTACTTTGTCCCAACTTTTTTGGAATCGGGGTTGTATACCACAAGTAAGCTTTTATATACTAATAGTATACTAGTTCTATACTTGTAGTCCACTCTTTAGTTTACTAAAGTATACTTTGTAGTATACTGGAAATATACTATTGGTTTACTCATTGCACACTTCTAGTCCACTTTTTAGTTTATAAAAGTATACTTTATAGCATATTGGAAATATACTATTAGTTACTGGTTATATACATCTAGTCCACTTTTTAGTTTAGAAGTATACTGCAATTACCCTTCTAGATATACTATTAGTTTTCTACCCCTAACCCTTACCTCATGCACACTACCAGTAGACAACTTAAGTGTTTTGAGCTGACCATAAACTTATGGTACATGTAGGTTTAAAAGATGGGATTTAAAACATGCTTCCGTGTATCACAAAGAAGCCAATATGTGTGAAAAAGAAGTATTTTATAGGCTACTATCAAAAGGATGAGCACAACTACAGGGCAAGTACACTTAAACATAAGGCACAAGTATTTTAATACTTTATTACACTTTTGTTAAGTATATCTTGATTAAAAGTTTAAGTACAAGCTTAATATACTTAGACTTTTCTATATACTTTTCAGTATAAGCCAAGTATACCTATGTATAACTTTATTAAGTATATCTCTGATAAGTAAATAAAAAGTAAACTGAAAGCATACTCTCATTTTTAGTTTAAAAGAAGTATACTAAAAGCACACTTGAATAAACGTCTTTATTGTAAGGGTATATATGCAGGATTTAAATGAAATGAATAAAGTGGAGTGCTATTCATGTCGGGATGTAGTCTGTTAGCTTGCACTGTTACTTCATTGATGAACTCACTGAATCACAGGGCATCTGCAAGTAATCTGCACATGCAAATGCATCTCTCATGTGCCCTAGATAAAGGCGATGATTTTTAATGATGTATAACAAGGGTTGCCACTGTTGAACTGAAGAAGGCACACTGGATAAAGATGTCTTGTCCTGTCAGTGTTGCTTCCACTCCTTGTCGCTGAAAAACCACCTACTTTTTTTTTTCTTTCCTCCAATATAACTATAAGCCCTTTAATAGAACATTTGAACCATGAATACTGTGGAGGAGTTTCTGGTTCCCGTGTAGCCTGAAGTGCATGCAGGATCATTACAGAGGTGAAAACCACAGAAATCCATTAGGTTTACTAAATTGCTATTTAACCACAGCCTATTAGCACAATGCCACCATCAGAGACCACCACTAATGGATTTTAAAGGTGCGCTACTATTGACTCTCTTTGGAAAAAGAAAAAAAAATCATCAAACATTCATAAAAATCCGTTACAGGTCACAGAAAGCACTTGAAGTCTCGGCATTATAATATCAACTAATATAGAAAAGATGAGTTAGCATTCATTACCAGTCATTATAAAGGCACCAGGAAGCAACAGGAACCTGAAGTGGGATTTTTATTTCCCCTCAGTAGCAGTATACATCTGCACTGTCAGGGTTTATCTAGTTTTTAGGAAGCAGTAAATTTTGATTAAGTGTATTTGATCTTTGGTGTGCAAGGTGATGAATGTGCAGAGGCAAAGTGCAGATATGGTAAAAGATTTATCTCTGCACTCGGCGCTGTAGATTAGCTGTGTGTGAGAACTGCAGTCTCCTGACCTGACAGCCTTAAATAAGGCTAATAAGGCCCAGCCAATCTGTTTGGGTCCGTCATACAAGAGGGTGCATTTAATGAGATTTATTTATAGGGAAAGGTTGCGGGGGGAGACTGGGTGATAAAATGAGTTAAGCCTGGAAGGGAGGAGGCTGGAAACAGACAGAATGTAAATCTAGCTTTATTTCAGTGTACTTCAAACAAAATCATTAACAGTTATTCCATGAAATCGAGTCGTACATGAGCTGATAGCTGATGAGGCGCATAGCACCGAGTTAGCTATAAACCATGTATGAAGAGATCGAGTGGAATAACTGTTTTATTCTATCCACATTCACTGGATTTTGAGAAACAGAGCATTTTTATTTTTTTGCAAATTTGGTAAACCAAAACTTTATACAAAATGTCAGACAAAATAATTTCCACTTAGAATGTAAATAAACTGATGAAATGACAGTAGCAATTTGTGAAAAATGCGATAATGATAATTCTTGAAAAATAAAGATACATTCTTACCGTCTATTTTTATTCCATATTTTGTTGCTTTTTTTGTATTTTGGGGGGGGGTTGTTGTCGAGTAGTTTGTATTTCGTGTTGGTTCAGTAACACGCGCCGCCATTTTGTTTTTCTCTACTCAAGGTATATGAGCTGATAGCCTAGTAGTAGAGTAGCCAATCAGACCGTGCAATTGCTCATATCCAGTGAATGTGGATAGAATAATTACCATTACATGACATGACCATTAGTTAAACCAAGGTTCATTCTCTCTCTCTCTCTCTCTCTCTCTCACGATTACTCTCCCCTCTCTCTCAATCTTCTATATCTACCTTTCTAAATCTGTAAATTTTATTTTTCTCTTTTTCATTTGCATTCTCTTCATCTCGTCATCTCTCATGGAATTATCTATCTATCTATCTATCTATCTATCTATCTATCTATCTATCTATCTATCTATCTATCTATCTATCTATCTATCTATCTATCTATCTATCTGTATCACTCTCCCATCATAACATCCTCACTAAACAATTTCTTCATCTCTCTCTCTCTCTGATGCCCTTCATTTTCTCATCATTTCTATCACTTATTTACTCAATCAAGTTTCTTTCTTTCTTTCTTTCTTTCTTTCTTTCTTTCTTTCTTTCTTTCTTTCTTTCTTTCTTTCTTTCTTTCTTTCTTTCTTTCTTTCTTTCTTTCTTTCCATCCTCACATTCCTTCCCCATTTCTGTTTTTCTATAATTCTCTCCACATCTCTCTCTCACGATTACTTGCCCCTCTCTCTCAATCTTCTACCTTTCTAAATCTGCAAATTTTATTTTTCTCTTTCTCATTTGCATTCTCATCTCATCATCTCTCATGGAATCATCTATCTATCTATCTATCTATCTATCTATCTATCTATCTATCTATCTATCTATCTATCTATCTATCTATCTATCTACAACCCCAATTCCAAAAAAGTTGGGAAACTCTGTAAAACATCAGTAAAATCAGAATGCGATAATTTGCAAATCATGGAAACCCTATATTGCATTGAAAATAGTACAAAGACAACATATCAAATGTTGAAACTGAGAAATGTTATTGCTTTTTGAAAAATATATGCTCATTTTGAATTTGATGTCAGCAACACGTTTCAGAAAACTTGGGACAGGGACAACAAAAGACTGAAAAAGTTGTGTAGTGCTAAAAAAAAGTAATTTGGTTAATTGGCAACAGGTCAGTAAAATGTTTGGGTATAAAAAGAGCATCCTAGAGAAGCGGAGTCTCTCAGAAGTAAAGATGGGGAGGGGTTCACCGCTCTGTAAAAGACTGCTCGGGCAAATAGTACAACAATTTAAGAATAACGTTCCTCAATGTAAAATTGCAAAGAATTTGGGGATCACATCATCTATGGTACATAATATCATTAAAAGATCCAGACACTCTGGAGAAATCTCTGTATGCAAGAGACACTGACCTTGGATGCCTGTGATCTTCAGGCCCTCAGGCGACACGGCATTAAAAGCAGACATGGGTCTGTAGTGGAAATCACTGTATGGGCTCAGGAACACTTCAGAAAACCATCGTCTGTGAAAACAGTTCATTACTGCATCCACAAACACAAGCTAAAACCAAATATAAACAATATCCAGAAACACCGCCACCTTCTCAGGGCCCGAGCTCTTTTACGATGGACTGAGGTGCAGTGGAAAATTGTCCTAAGGTCTGACGAATTGAAATCTGAAATTCTTTTTAGAAATTTTGGACATCATGTCCTCCAGGCTAAAGATAAGAGGGACCATGCGGCATGTTATCAGTGCACAGTTCAAAAGCCAGCATCTGTGATGGTTTGAGGGTGCATTAATGTACAACCCTGATTCCAAAAAAGTCGGGGCAAAGTACAAATTGTAAATAAAAATGGAATGCAATAATTTAGAAATCTCAAAAACTGATATTGTATTCACAGTAGAACATAGACAACATATCAAATGTCGAAAGTGAGACATTTTGAAATTTCATGCCAAATATTGGCTCATTTGAAATTTCATGACAGCAACACATCTCAAAAAAGTTGGGACAGGGGCAATAAGAGGCTGGAAAAGTTAAAGGTACAAAAAAGGAACAGCTGGAGGACCAAATTGCAACTCATTAGGTCAATTGGCAATAGGTCATTAACATGACTGGGTATAAAAAGAGCATCTTGGAGTGGCAGCGGCTCTCAGAAGTAAAGATGGGAAGAGGATCACCAATCCCCCTAATTCTGCTCCCATCCAGACGACGTCTCTTTCAGGGAAGACCTTGCATTTTCCAACATGACAATGCCAAACCACATACTGCATCAATTACAGCATCATGGCTGCGTAGAAGAAGGGTCCGGGTACTGAACTGGCCAGCCTGCAGTCCAGATCTTTCACCCATAGAAAACATTTGGTGCATCATAAAACGGAAGATACGACAAAAAAGACTGAAGACAGTTGAGCAACTAGAATCCTACATTAGACAAGAATGGGTTAACATTCCTATCCCTAAACTTGAGCAACTTGTCTCCTCAGTCCCCAGACATTTACAGACTGTTGTAAAGAGAAAAGGGGATGTCTCACAGTGGTAAACATGGCCTTGTCCCAACTTTTTTGAGATGTGTTGTTGTCATGAAATTTAAAATCCCCTAATTTTTCTCTTTAAATGATACATTTTCTCAGTTTAAACATTTGATATGTCATCTATGTTCTATTCTGAATAAAATATGGAACTTTGAAAGTTCCACATCATTGCATTCCATTTTTATTTACAATTTTTACTTTGTCCCAACTTTTTTGGAATTGGGGTTGTACATGACATTGGGCAGCTTGCACATCTTGGAAGGCATCATGAATGCTGAATGATGCATGTTTCAGAGCAGTATACTGCCATCCAGACAAAATATTTTTCAGGGAAGGCCTTCCTTCTTTCAGCAAGACAATGCCAAACTGCTTTCTGCACATATTAAAACTGCATGGTTCTGTAGTAAAAGAGTCCGGGTGCTAAACTGGCCTGCCTGCAATCCAGACCTGTCTGCCATTTAAAACATTTGGCGCATTATGAAGCTCAAAATATGACAAAGGAGACCCGAACTGTTGAGCAACTGAAATTGTGTTTCTTGCAAAAATGGGACAACATTTCTCTTTCAAAACTACAGCAATTGCTCTCCTCAGTTCCCAAACATTTACAGAGTATTGTTAAAAGTAGAGGTGATGCAACACAGTGGTAGACATGCCCCTGTCCCAACTTTTTTGAAACGTGTTGCTGACATCAAATTCAAAATGAGCACATATTTTTCAAAAAACAATCAAATTTCTCAGTTTCAACATGTGATCTGCTGTCTTTGTACTATTTTCAAAGAAATATAGGATTTCCACGATTTGCAAATTATCACATTTTTGTTTTTATTTACAGTTTACAGTGTCCCAACTTTTTTGGAATTGGGGTTCTTTCTTTCTTTCTTTCTTTCTTTCTTTCTTTCTTTCTTTCTTTCTTTCTTTCTTTCTCACATTCCTTCCCCATTTTCTGTCTTTCTGTAATTCTCTCCACATCTCTCTCTCTCACAATTACTCTCCCCTCTCTCTCAATCTTCTATATCTACCTTTCTAAATCTGCAAATTTTATTTTTCTCTTTCTCATTTGAATTCTCTTTATCTCGTCATCTCTCATGGAATCTATCTATCTATCTATCTATCTATCTATCTATCTATCTATCTATCTATCTATCTATCTATCTATCTATCTATCTATCTCCCCCATCATAACATCCTCAGTAAACAATTTCTTCATTCTCTCTCTCTCTCTCTCTCTCTCTCTCTCTCTCTCTCTCTCTCTCTCTCTCTGATGCCCTTCATTCTCTCATTTCTATCGCTTATTCACTCTCTATCAGTCAGTTTCCTTTCCATGTGTTTTTCTTTATTTCTATCCTTACCTTCCTTCCCTCATTTTCTGTCTTTCTGTAATTCTTTCCACATCTCTCTCTCTCTCTCTTTCTCTCTGCCCCAGTGAAAGGTATGCAGTATATGTCAGTCACAATCACTGTATCTGAGGGTGAATCTGCTACTAGCCAAAAATGTCAATGTAAACACTTCTGAAATGCCCCTCTTTCTATTTCTCTTGCTCCCCCTCTCTCTCCATCTCACTCTTTGAGTGAAAGGTATGGTGTCAATCTGACAGCTTGTCCAGGAAACACAAGAAAATATGTGTCAATCACAAACTTGCGTGTGTGTGTGTGTGTGTGTGTGTGTGTGTGTGTGTGTGTGTGTGTGTGTGTGAGTGAGTGAGTGAGTGAGCAGCTGTAGACATCATCCTCTCTTCCCCTCTCCCCAGTACTCTTTATATATTCATGGCTCTGAATATGAATTCATGACACACAAAGCTGGTTGATCTATTTCCCGAACAGAGAAAGCATGCAGGACGTGTCGTACAGGAATCCACTTATGTTTTGGGAGACGTGTAAAGCTCTGATGTAGTGTTTACACAGTGATCTGTTGCACTCCTGTATTTTGCTACTGTTCAGATGAAAATACACCTGATACTGTGTAGGGAGTTGTCATTGCTTGATCGTTCTGTTCAGTTAGACATGAACGCCTAAACACAATCGACACTAAACGGGCGAGTGTGTGTGCGTGTGTGTGTGTGTGTGTGTGTGTGTGTGTGTGTGTGTGTGTGTGTTTAATGGCTACAAGTCCTGGAGGCTGTTCAACACAGGGCAGTGAATGAGCCTGTATCGATTGGATTGAGTGGTGGATGTAATTGCGTTAGTTGTGTTGGCTCCGAATCCCAGAGTACTTGGCCTCGCCTCTGTCATCAAGGAAGCGGTGTGAGAGACGGATGAGGGAAAGCAAGGGTGGAGAAGACAAATGAGGAGAACAAAGATGAAACCAATCACATTCAAGCCTTAACAAGCCATCCTTTTTTATGCCTTGAACGGTGTCATTTCAATTAAAATGAGAACACTTGCGCGTACACACACACACACACACACACACACACACTGGACTGAAATAGCTTCGAGCACATTGTCTGGTGTTAATTGTTATCCTGATTTTGAACAGCCTGCATCGACTGTAATTTCTTCCATTTCTCTTACTTGACGACTTCTATAACCACTTTGATTCCATTGTGTTTCATTATGGCTCCTCTAAACAGTGCACACTATCTACGGCCTCCAGCTGTGTGTGTGTGTGTGTGTGTGTGTGTGTGTGTGTGTGTGTGTGTGTGTGTGTGTGTGTGTACCAGAGAACGAGAGAAAGAAAATGCAGTTGCTAATGAAGTTTGAAACCAACTCCAGCCTTACAGACTCTTTACACATTCTCATAAGTATCCTGCAGAGTCTGATAGTTAATAATTTATTATAATCCTAAGTTTTTTTATAATGTGATCCCCACACCCAGTGATAATTTAGTGTATTTGAATTGTACACAAACAGCCACGCATATTACAGGGGTCATGAACCAGTGGACGGTGGTCAAGATGCAGAGCCAGCAAAGATGTGTTTCAGTAAACCAAATGGCATATTTAAAATAATACTGCAGCAAAGCTGTTAAATGAACGAATGAATGAATAAATGAATGAAAACTGTCTGTAGCTCAGCGACTCTGCTTTAAAAAACATGAAGCAGAACAACTTATTTATTTATTTATTTATTTTTATTTTTTTTAGCAGATTCTCTGTTGTGGTAAATTGTTTAGCAAAAGCCAGTTCATCGGAGCAGAGACTGACTCCAGGGCTAAAGACACTCACTCAGAAAGGAAAGAGGTTTCACTGAATTTTCCTCCTTTAAATTGACGAACACAGTGAAGACAATGCTTAAAGATGCATGGAGTCAGAAATATGTGTTTATTGAATAACCTTGACATAGGTTCATATTATATGACAGCTTTGATTATGTGCTTAAAATATAAACTGACGAGAGAGAGAGAGAGAGAGAACGCAAGTGGGTGAACGAGAGAGAGAGAGATGGCGAGATAGAGAGAGCAAGTGGCTGAACAAGAGAGACAGAGAGAGAAAGTGGCTGAATATGAGAGAGAGAGCAAGTGGCTGAACAAGAGAAAGAGGGAGGGAGAGAGCGAGAGCAAGTGGCTAAATGAGAGAGAGAGCGAGCAAGCAAGTGGCTGAATAAGAGAGAGAGAGAGAGAGAGTGCAAGTGGCTGAATGAGAGAGGGAGGGAGAAAGAGGGCGAGAGAGCAAGTGGGTGAAAGAGAGAGAGAGCGCAAGTAGCTGAGAGAGAGAGAGAGAGAGCAAGTGGCTGCATGAGAGAGAAAGTGGGTGAATGAGAGAGGGAGGGAGAGAGAGAGAAAGAGAAAGAGAGCAAGTGGGTGAACGAGAGAGAGGGCAAGAGAGTGAGTGAGAGAAAGAGAGCAAGTGGGTGAACGAGAGAGAGAGAGAGAGAGAGAGAATCTTTAGGTTTAACGACCCTATTAACCTGCTGAATGCACAATTTGAAATTGTATACTCTGAGTATATATTGTATGTACACATGTACTTGAGGTCATACCCTCTTTCATCGCTCTCTTTCTCGGAAAAGGGATGGCAGTGTAATGGATACGTTTACACTGATTCCTGTAATCCATCAATAAATTTAGATTAGATTCTCAGAGAGGAGACTCTCGGATGACCTCATGGCATCACCATCACCACACACACACACACATACCCATGTAATACATTCACAAACATTTTTCCAAGCACATTTTCCACAAGCCTTTGGACACAGACTGTTATTCAGATTACTTAATTAACATACACGTAACCAATAGCTACACTATATGACCAAAAGTATGTGGACATCTGACCGTCACGCCCATACTTACTTGATGAATGTCCCGTTCCAAAACTATTGGCATGAACAGGCAGTTGGTCAAACCGTTGCTACAAAACAGCTTCCACTCTAGATTTTGGAAAGTGGCTGTTGCCCATTCAGCCCCCAGAGCATGAGAGAGAGCTGGGGTTCCAGTTCATCCCAAAGGTGTTCAGTGGGGTTGAGGTCAGGGCTCTGTTCAGACCACTAGGTTTCTTTCACTCTAACCTTGTTAAGCTGTGTCTTCATGGAGCTCGTTTTGTGAACAGATGCATGGTCATACTGGAACAGGTTTGGGCCACTTGTACCGCCTTTCCACCAACGCGAACTCAGCCAATTGTGAATTTGCGAACCTTCTAGGAACCAGTTTGCTTTTCCATGGGCTAGAGAGCCACCATAAAGCCACCTCATTATGCCACTGTATGCATATGTATATCTCTTCACATTCTTGCTTCCAGTTTTCCTGTCCGAGAGCCAATTCTTTGGCTGTTGAAATGTGAAGAATTAGTTTGAGATGAGGCACCAGTTCTGAACTGGCCCTCGAACTGCCGTGGTGGAAAAAGGGTATTAGTTCTACTGAAGGGAAATCTTAATGCAACAGGATACAAAGACATTCTAGTCAACATTTTGGGTATGATGGTTAACTGTCCACATATATTTGGATATTATAGTATAGTTATAGATGATAGCTTGAAATAGACTGATTCGTTTAAATTAAAGCAAATCACCGGTCTATTACTTACCAGATACCAAATAAAGTGGCAACTCAGTGTACATACCTACGCATATACCGTAGACATGGATGGTTATATATAGTATAAATGAACTAGCAGGACTAAGCTATCACAGCTTTAACCTCCATGTCTTTCTTAGATAGAAAGACATCAGTATTAGGTTTTATTTTGCTATTTGCATCATGTTATCTGCTGTTAAGAAATATGTCGCCAAGCCCAGCACCACCACCAATGGTCATAGAAAAAGTATCATTTTATTGTACTTAAGATGGGATTTTACCGTACGTATACGTAGCATGAGCTACTTCTGGTAAAATCGTGCGTTCTGATTGGTTCCTTGGTGGGCAGGATTTTCCCATAATGGCTGTGGGTGATTTAAGGACTTTCTTTCCAAGATTCCGGCTTTCAATGTAGCAAAAAACAAACAAAAGCAAAGCAACAAAAAAAAGATTATTTGGGAATCAAAAACAGCCGAAATGCAACAAACAAGAGTCACTGAGTTATTTAAGAAATGAGCAACGAAGCGCATTTAGGGCGTATTCACACCTACGTTGTTTGGTCCGGACCAAACGACTAAACGAACCAAATTTCCCTTGGTCCGGACCTTTTGGGTTGGTCTGAATACAAACCACCGAACTCTGGTCCGGACCAAACAAGCGGACCGAGACCGAGCTGCAAGGTCGGACTCGGTCCGGACCAAAGGAACCCTGGTGTGGACCTTTTGGAGGTGTGAAAGCAGACCGGACCTAATCCGACAGTTTTGCTTTTTTGTACCTCGGGAGCTTCCGTCGTTTGTCGAGCATTATGGGAAACAGAGTCTTGACACTCCACCGCAAAGTGCAAACACTGTTTCGGTTGTCAAGGGAACCTTACAACAGTCGTTCAGTCATTCAGACCAGTGGTAGGCTAGACTACAGAGTACAAAAAATGAGTAGGGGGCAAACCTGGGCCGAGGAAGAAACGCGTACCCTTGTGGATATATGGGCAGATGTCCACATATCTGAGCTTTTGGAGAGAACACACAAAAATGCCGACGTGTTTGCTGTATTCAGTGAGAAAATGAAGGAGAAGGGGTTCACGCGCTCCCCAGAACAATGTTGGCTAAAAGTGAAGAAACTCCGTCAGACCTACATTAAAATCAGGGACATTCTTTCAAAAAGTGGCAGTACTAGAGACGCAAAAAAGAAATTCATCTATTACGATGGATAAGGCGAATATCCCGACACATACCTCCTCCGTCTTGCGTGAAGAGCCAGAACTGTCACAACATGATGTGTGCTCATCAGCGCTATCCTCCGTAGCCGCCTTGCCCTTTGAAGTCGTCGTTGATAAATTACTTGTACAACAGCATAGTAATCGCACAATTGTGAAAACAGTAAAAACTGGAAAAAACATATAGCTTTGATGACATTAAAAAGAATAACAGCACGGAAAGCCTCCATGACTACTTTTGAACTTAACGCTTTGTGCGCGTGTCGTCTCTGACCAATAGCTGAACGACCTCAGGGCGCGTGGCTTTGTTGACAGATTTTGGTCCGCTTACTAAAATGTACAGTGTGAAAGCGAACCGCACCAAAATCTCATCTCATCTCATTATCTCTAGCCGCTTTATCCTTCTACAGGGTCGCAGGCAAGCTGGAGCCTATCCCAGCTGACTACGGGCGAAAGGCGGGGTACACCCTGGACAAGTCGCCAGGTCATCACAGGGCTGACATACAGACACAGACAACCATTCACACTCACATTCACACCTACAGTCAATTTAGAGTCACCAGTTAACCTGACCTGCATGTCTTTGGACTGTGGGGGAAACCAGAGCACCCGGAGGAAACCCACGCGGACATGGGGAGAACATGCAAACTCCACACAGAAAGGCCCTCGCCGGCCCCGGGGCTCGAACCCAGGACCTTCTTGCTGTGAGGTGACAGCGCTAACCACTACACCACCGTGCCGCCCCCGCACCAAAATGAAAAAATAAAAAAAACATTTGGTTCGGACCAAAGCAAGTGAACTATCGAACTATCCTGGTCTGAATACACCCTTAGTAACCGCTAACAAATTCAGTTTTGAAACCACTAGCCATTTATTCTGCATGCGTGACTCAACTACGTTACAAATATGACGTGACTGAAAGCAGCGTCACACCTCATTATAATGACCGTCTATTTTAATATTTAAAATAAAAAAGCCATATAATAAACTTATTAATCTCGCTTGCTCGAGCTTTATGGGAAAATATCAGACCTCGGTCTTTCTGTATGGACCGAGTGGTTCAGTTAGTACTGTACTGTCAAGACCTCGGTCTGATATTTTCCCGTAAAGACCGAGTAAACAAGGTTAATAAGAAGTTTATTATATGGCTTTTTTATTTTTCAGATTAAAATAGACGGTCATTATAATGAGGTGTGACGCTGCTAGCAGGTCACGTCACATTTGTAACGTAGTTGAGTCATGCATGCAGAATAAACGGCTAGCGGTTTCAAAACTGAATTTGTTAGCAGTTACTGAATGCGCTTACTTGCAATTTTTCTTTTAAAGGTAGACTGCCGTTCAGATTTTTCAACCGTAGGTCATAAAAATAATTTTCCCCAACACCCAGTCATTTTAGTTTAGTGGACCGAAAGCTAGTGAATTTGAATAGCAGATGTCCAATTTTATTTTATTTTATTTTTTTACAGAACAATTAATGAATTTAGGGCCACGTGGCCCTAATTTCTCCGCTATTTTTTCCTGCTTCACCATGACCCAATGCAAGATACCACATCATGCATCACGTGGTGGGCTTTCCCCATTTACGTAAGGCATTGTGGGATACAAATTTGAAACAGGAGAGAAAAACGGAGGACGTGAGTGTGCGAATGAAACATGAAAGACCGACTACAGTAACAGTAAGCGAGAAGAAAAGATGTTTTGTTGCGAAGGAAAGGAAACGCAGGACCAAACTAATAAATATCGGCGGTCAGCGAGCACCTCGGTGTGATCAGCTGTTCGTTTAGTGACAGAACGATGTAACCGTCAGTGCACGGTCAAGGTAAACCTGCGCATGCGCATACAGACTTCCTCTGTCTGCTTGACTGCACGAAGTGAGCGATTTCATGCACATTATTTGCTCAGGAATCCCCTCAAATTAAATAACTTCCCAGCCACAGAATGGCCTGATATTTGTGAGATATTACAGAAATAAACATATATCACAATGACCAACTTTCAGCACGAACTAAATTTCACCAATTTTTATGAACTCGAAAAGCCGTCTCGCTTTAAGTAATACTTTTTACTTTTACTACAGCTCAAGATGAATTTGAGATCAGACAGCATCTCAGAATTGATCTAAATCTGTCTAAATTCCTTACAGATCTACCCTTCTACCAGCAAGATAGAAACGAGACCATTTGGGAGATTAAGAGGAATAAAACTTCAAGCTCATGTTTTCCCACATTCCTTGGTTCCTTTGTGAAAGGGGCATTAATTTACCATCAGTAACTAAACTCAGTGTGCTTTTTCAGGCAGTTATTTCTGTCGTTTGAATACTCTTTTAAGTTTACTTTCATACTTTTATGTCAATTTAAGTTTATTCTATTCTACTTTCAACGTGACTTAAACTTTCTATAGAACGTATTCATGTCATAGATGAATAATTGCACTTTAACGTAAAGAATGTATCTACTTTTCTCATCTCTTCACATGTATTGCTGGGTTCAAATGCAACTTGTGATTCTGCGAGCTGACAAAAGACTGAGGTGGGGTTTACATTAGACCGTATCAGCGGATCATCAGATTAACGTTTTGAAAACGATTAGTGTGCACACAGCAACGCCAATACACGATTCGCGTACACACAGCAACGCCAATACACGGATACGCTCGGCTCCGCAGGCATCCTGCGCTCCAAATCACTCCGCCCTGAACAGCGAGTGCCCTCTGGAGGGTGCGCACTCCGGCCCTGCGCAGCTCACAGAGCGCACGAGTGAAGTGCACGAGCAGTGATTCGGGACTGAGCCGCTGTGTGTGTGATCCCAGTGCATATCGGGCATGCGCGTCACTTACCACTTGCAAGTGGAAGGATGGCAAGCCTAAAGACAATCATAACTACACAATGGGCAGTATTTGCATCAGTATTTGCAGTATTTTCATACTTTTATACTCTTTAATGAAAGGTGATACAAGGCGGAAGTCCGCGCCGTTTTTCAGCAGTCGCGTCACATGATCAACGCCAGCGAATCAGGAAGGTGGATGTCACAGTGACGTTGTCCAATGACGACGCCAGCTAGAGCTCAGCACAGCGTATCCGCGTATCTCAATGTTTACACAGCACCGGACCAGACACGATCTGGATTGAATACATGGACCCTGGCGGATTCCCGTTTCCCGGCGTTTCCAGGCGTTTTAATGTAAACGGACAGTGCATCCGCGAAGAAAACGAGACAGATATGGTCTAATGTAAACTTGGCCTGAGTAAGTCTTTTCTGTGACTTAAATAACGTGGTGACTTTGCAAACAATGCAAAACATCAGGGAAAGTTGAAAAATTGGATTTCTCGAGCAAGATTCTGGGGGTGATAATGGGACACATTTTGTAAAGGAACGTGTTAACTATGACAAGCAAGGTGTTAGCTGTTAACAATCAACTGTTACCTTTTGGATGAAACTGATGGTATCACGACAGATTTAGAAGTGAGCAGAATATTCAGCTGCATTCAGAGTTTTCACTCATTTGCCAGTCGAATCTCATGAATACCATATTATAGGTTTTGCATGAAAAGCCTGTGATGCTTGACATTTCACACGTTCCGGTTGAATCTGGTTTTAGTTTTGGATTCATGCAATGAACTCGAGCAGATATGTAACACTCGGCTAACCTTTTATTCAGGGTGGCTCTGAAAACTCACTGTCAGTGCCAAAGAGCCCTCAAGGATTTGTAAATTTAGAGCTTAGTCACAGAGTGTTGTGTTCAAAACAGTCTCTAGTCCGAGTGGCTGAAACAGCGATGGCAAGTGGCCAGTGCCCAGCCTGCCAACTGAGCTTTTCTTGGCTGACTTTATTTGATGAAATTGCTAAAAGTGGCCATAATTTTTGTTCACTTGTCTGTGAAGACTAACGAGACCCTCACGGTTTTAGATACATGCATGCATAATTTTCTGAAAGCAAATCTTTCTAATCTTTTATTTCACCATCCAAGTCAAGCTCAAACAACGAGACAGCAAGAAAAGGTACTCGCTTAAAGCAATTGTATTCTTTCTATATATGTAGTCCATCAGCCAAACCATGTTTGGTGTCCAAAGTGCTTTAGTTTTGCCCTGGAGTTACTAAACTGATGTAGTTAACAAGTTGGTGCTAGTATACACTACCGTTCAAAAGTTTGGGGTCACTTTGAAATGTCCTTATTTTTGAAAGAAAAGCACTGTTCTTTTCAATGAAGGTCACTTTAAACTAATCAGAAATCCACTCTATGCATGTGGTAAATGACTATTCTAGCTAAATTCTACTAAATGTCTGGTTTTTGGTGCAATATCTCCATAGGTGTATAGAGGCCCATTTCCAGCAACTCTCACTCCAGTGTTCTAATGGTACAATGTGTTTGCTCATTGCCTCAGAAGGCTAATGGATGATTAGAAAACCCTTGTACAATCATGTTAGCACAGCTGAAAACAGTTGAGCTCTTTAGAGAAGCTATAAAACTGACCTTCCTTTGAGCAGATTGACTTTCTGGAGCATCACATTTGTGGGGTCGATTAAATGCTCAAAATGGCCAGAAAAATGTCTTGACTATATTTTCTATTCATTTTTACAACTTATGGTGGTAAATAAAAGTGTGACTTTTCATGGAAAACACAAAATTGTCTGGGTGACCCCAAACTTTTGAACAGTAGTGTATTAGTTCTTAGGGGCATGAGGTAATAGGGCAACACAGTGGTGTAGTGGTTAGCACTGTCGCCTCACAGCAAGAAGGTTCTGGGTTTGAGCCCAGCGGCCGACGAGGGCCTTTCTGTGCGGAGTTTGCATGTTCTCCCCGTGTCTGCATGGGTTTCCTCCGGGTGCTCCGGTTTCCCCCACAGTTCAAAGACATGCAGGTTAGGCTAATTGGTGGCTCTAAATTGAGTGTGAGTGTGAATGGTTGTTTGTCTTGGTGTGTCAGCCTTGTGATGATTTGGCGACTTGTCCAGGCTGTATCCCGCCTCTCGCCCATAGTCAGCTGGGATAGGCTCCACCTTGCCCGTGACCCTGCACAGGCTAAGAGGTTATGGATAATGGATGGATGGATGGATGGATGGATGGATGGTATGAGGTAATCTTAAATAAACTTGCTTATGGTGTATTATTTTTAACATACCATGATCTAAACATATAAATTACAAGCAGTACTGTACTAATAGCCATCATTAAGCTGGAAAAACTTTCCTTTCCACTACATAGGTCAGTGTTACTCAAATAAGAGGTGTGGCCCAAAGTTAAAAAAAAAAGAATTGAATTCTAGGAGTCAAGTCAAGTTTATTTGTATAGCGCATTTAACAACAGACATTGTCGCAAAGCAGCTTAACAGAAAATTAAAGACTTTAAACATGAGCTAATTTATCCCTGATGAGCAAGCCTGTGGCAACGGTGGCGAGGAAAAACTCCGTCAGACGACACGGTAAAGAAACCTCGAGAGAAACCAGACTCAAAAGGGAACCCGTCCTCATCTGGGTGATAACAGATTGCGTGATTATAAATAACTTGCTTCTATAACTGCATACTATAGTCACAAAGTACAACTGTGTAACCAGGAAATTAATTATAGTTTTAACATGAAGTCTGTTTTGTTGAAGTTATAAACTGTTCATTGATGGAATATATATGTAATATACCTTGGATATGATTTCCTTTTTGCTACGTCAGCAGTGACCTATGAATCTCAGCCTTCTTTCTTTTATATTAATAGCCATCTAATAATATTTGATTGGATTTTCTTTCATATTCTTAAGCAAATTGTTACACTCCCAAAAGATATGAAAAGTTCTCTGGATGCAGTTTCAGAGTCTTTTACGAAGCTGAATGCACTTGGAGTGTTTGTGGGATCATTTAAGCAACATTCTGTATTACAACTGTATGATTTTCCAGAAAGATTTTCTTTTATCACAATAGAATAACAAATTAAAAAAAAAACCCACATGCACAATGAATGTATGCATTATGATTTTTTAAATTAACAAAACGATTATTTATAGAGAGTCCCGCAGAGGCATGCTGCTGTCTGCACAGCATGGGGTCTTCATGGAGTATAAGGAGCGATGGATTTGTAAATTAAAGCATTTCAGTCGTTTTTACAGAGAGATGGTAGGAATCTAGTTTTCTATTGGAGCTCAGAAAGGCAGTGTTTTTTATTGGGCTACTGGAGGAAACCACTGATGAGAAAAAGAACAGTGCATCACAGTTTTCTGGTTGCCAGGTTCCTCACTGAATATACACGTACCGCAGCTCTCCTGTATCCTGCGGATCAGAAATGTGCACTGTTTGTTTCCCCTGAAAGCACTGAGAAAAACATGTCTCCCGTTTTTCCAACATCTGAACAGTTTGGGCTAGTTTCAAGTCCTTTTGTGTGGTTTTTGAGATGTAGTAGGGGTAGGAATTTTCCTGTAATGTGGAAACTCTCCCTACAAACTTCACAAACTGCATTTATGTCAAAACCTTGTGCTACTTTTTGGTGTTTTGTCTTGCGGGATTGCAGTGCATACAACAAAACAAACAAATAAAATCCTGAATACGGTATTGAACACTTCGCTATTTGTCTCTATATTCTAAGAACACATTATCTGTTCAAGCTGAATAATGTAATCATGTTAAGTTACATTTGTAGTTTGCACTTTTTCATTCTGACCAAATAATGGACAACTGTTTCCAGATTCTCGGAAACCCAGCAAGCTGTATGTATTCTTTGTTTCTGGAATCATAACATCAAATATACGTATTTTATACCTTTTAGTATTAATATTTTACCTGGGAATTTGCATGTGGGGTGCATTTAATGAAGCCACAGGTTTAAAAAAATGTCAGTGGTGCAAGTTCAATTCTTTCCTGTTACATATTCTTCTTACATCTTTTTCCCACTTTTATGTGGGGCTGATAGGGTCAAGGGCCCAACAGTGGCAGTTTAGCAGCACTGGGGCTTGAACTCCCAACCCTCTGATCAATAATCCAGAGCCTTAGCCCATATTGCCCCTGTTAACGGATACATATTCTTCTTATATCTTTTTCCAATTTCTATGTGAGGTCAATAAGTTTAAGGGCCTCACCCAAGGGCCCAACAGTAGCAACTTGGCAGTACTGGGACTTGAACCCCCAACCCTCTGATCAGTAACCCAGAGCCTTAACCCATACTGCCCCTGTTGAAAAATACCTGTTGTTCTTATACCTTTTTCCCACTTCTATGTGGGATCAATAGGGTTAAGGGCCTCACTCAAGAGCCCAACAGCGGTAGCTTGGCAGTACTGGGGCTTGAACTCTGGGTTACCCTCTGATCAGTAACACAGAGCCTTAACCCATACTGGCCCTGTTGAAAAATACATATTCTTCTTATACCCTTTTCCCACTTCTATGTGGGGTCGATAGGGTTAAGAGCCTCACGCAAGGGCCCAACAGTAGCAACTTGGCAGTACTGGGGCTTGAACCCCAACCCTCTGATCAGTAACCCAGAGCCTTAACCTGTACCACCCCTGATGAAGGATACATATTCTTCTTATATCTTTTTCCCACTTTTTATATGGGGTTGATAGGGTTAAGGGCCTCACCCAAGGGCCCAACAGTAGCAACTTGGTAGTATTGGGACTTGAACCCCCAACCCTCTGATCAGTAACCCAGAGCATTAAGACACACTGCCCCGATGAAGGATACATGTTAAAGATCCAAAAATGTCCCCCTGAAAAAAGTCCCATGAAGTCCCCTACAAGGAAAAGTACCGCTTGGTATCATTATTTCTGAGAGTGGACTTGTTTTTGGTCTGAATCCTGTTTGGCTGGAATTAAAACCTGAAGCAGCATGTGGTTCTTTGTGGATAAAATATTTCTGCTTTTTACAGAAAAAGAGAAATGAAACTCATTATGCTTAAGCATTCTTCCTCATAGCAGACCCTGGGAATATAGACCCATCATGCTTGAAGACTTACCCTGACTCCCTGTCCACTTCAGCATTGAATATAAAATCCATCTTCTGTCTTTTGAAGTAGGTTTTGTGATCTCGCCCATTCTTTCTTCTGCTATATTCATCTATATACAGCTTTCTTTCTTCTGATACCATCTGCTCTCTGTTCTTTCCTCCAGGCTTAACATAATATGAGAGAACCCTTTTACTGTTGTAGGCTCAGACCTCTGGAGCACACTTCCTCCCCATCTACAAGCGAGCGAGCGAGCTCTCCTCATTTAAAACCCACCTGAACACTCATCTCTTCCAGCTTGATTTGCCTTTAACCCAAATCCTTCCACTCACTAATCCTCCAGACTCACCTGCTTTATTGTGCTTTAAACTAATTAGTGGCTCTAATTATTTTATTGTCCGATTTACTTTTAATCTTTGTGCGTTTCTTTGTAGTCAGTGTCTGTTACGATGGTTTCATTTTATTTTGTTTTTTGATTGCTGATGCCTTTCTTAATAATATCTGTGGTACTAGGATTTGAATTTTGTAGATCTAAGTATTTATGCTTTCTTTAAAATTTTATAAAGTTGAATGAAATAAAATCAAAGTTGTGGTGCAGCGGGTCGTGTTGCCTCACAAGGCTCTAGAGCCCCTTTCTCAATCCTGAGCTCGGGTTTCTGTTTAAGTAGAGTTTTGCATGTTCACCAAGTGTCTGTGCAGGTTTCCTCTGGGTTCGCTGGTTTTCTCCTACTTCCCAAAAACATGCCAGTAGAGTTTCTGGGATATACTTAACAGTTATTCCACGAAATTGAGTCGCACGTGAGCTGATAGCCGACAAGGCGCGTAGTGCTGAGTTGGCTATAAGCCATGTACGACAAGATTGAGTGGAATAACTGTTTTATTATATTCACATTCACTGGATTTTGAGAAACAGCACATTTTTATTTTTATTTTTTGCAAATTCGATACATAAAAACTTTATACAAAACGTCTGACAAAATCATTTCCGCTTAGAGTGTAAACAAACCGGCAAAATGACAGGAGTAATTTGTGAAAAATGCTATAATAATAATAATAATAATAATAATAATTCTTAAAAAATAAAAAAGATGTGTTCTTACCATCAAATACTTTTCATTCGATATTTTGTTGCTTTTTTTGTATTTTTGGGGGGGATTTGTTTTCGAGTAGAGTTTTTATTTCATCCTCGGTCGGTTCAGCAAAATGCTCTGCCATTTTGTTTTTCTCTACTCACGGTATATGAGCTGATAGCCTAGTACCGTAATAGAGTAGCCAATCAGAGCACATGATTGCTCATATCCAGTGAACGTGGATAGAATAATTTGGATTAACTGTGACCTTGTCCAGGATAAAGTGGTCATAGAAGGTGAAAGAATGAATGAATGAATTATTGGCTACTTACACAACATCAGATAATTTATCATTAACCTTAACGAAGGTAAACAGGTAGCTGGTTAATGCACAGTGAAGATTCAGTGTACAGTTCCCCATCAAGCTATTACATACAGTATATTCAATTTAAAAAAATAAAACATATATACAGTGCAAATATAACAGTAGTGTGCAAACATAGTGTGTACGTTTATTTTGTGGCATGTGCAGTGCCATTGTGTTGGGGTTGTTGGGGTAGAGAGTTGGGAGAGTCGAGTGTCCAGTCCGGAGTGTATGCAGGGTTGCATGTTGTACTGTACATTCTCGTAAAATATATTGGTATATTAAAAACCCATTCCCTC
The DNA here is from genome assembly GCF_027579695.1 of Neoarius graeffei. Classification (NCBI taxonomy): domain Eukaryota; kingdom Metazoa; phylum Chordata; class Actinopteri; order Siluriformes; family Ariidae; genus Neoarius; species Neoarius graeffei. Next base: position 46,990,312 of record NC_083585.1, on the reverse strand, counting down.
TGTGAGAATAATTGGTTGTGAAAAGCAGAAGAGAAAAAGACAGATAGTGTACCAACACAGCAGATGATGTTATTTCATTATTTTACTCTCCTGGCAAATTGGTCATCAACTCCATGCCATTTTAATTAGATCTTTTTCTCACTAGGGGAGATCTGCGCATTTGGAGTGCATGGTTCAGATGCTCCGTTCGAAGCCGTGGTCCTGAACAGGACGTCTGGAGAAGGCCAGCTGCGGGCACGAAGCCCTATCGATTGTGAGCACCAGCGAGAGTACACATTCACCATCCAAGCACATGATTGTGGATCAGGTCCTGGAGGCATCGGAGCCAAGAAATCACACAAGTACGTACATGGATCTGAATTTCAGCATGAAATATTGCATCGTAGTTAAAAGTGAACTGAAGCCTCACGTCAACCCTAATTGTGTTTAAACGCTGATGAGCACACCAGGGTACAAATTCAGCTCACATGATGTAGTCTGGCATGTTAAGTGTTGAGAATGAAGAGAAGAAAACAGGAAGAGGAAAACATGAGCAACAAAAAGAAGAGGCGGTCAAATAGTGTTGAGTGAATTTGCTTGGATTTAAAGGCACAGATATCTCATCTCATCTGATTATCTCTAGCCGCTTTATCCTTCTACAGGGTCGCAGGCAAGCTGGAGCCTATCCCAGCTGACTACGGGCGAAAGGCGGGGTACACCCTGGACAAGTCGCCAGGTCATCACAGGGCTGACACATAGACATAGACAACCATTCACACTCACATTCACACCTACGGTCAATTTAGAGTCACCAGTTAACCTAACCTGCATGTCTTTGGACTGTGGGGGAAACCGGAGCACCCGGAGGAAACCCACGGGGAGAACATGCAAACTCCGCACAGAAAGGCCCTCGCCGGCCACGGGGCTCGAACCCAGACCTTCTTGCTGTGAGGCGACAGCGCTAACCACTACACCACCGTGCCGCCCAAGGCACAGATATAATATTGTATTTAGTCGAACAAAGGATTGCCTTAACTAGAGCTTAACAAGTCATAGTTGCAAATCATACACAAAACACACACAGACACAATTAATACTAATGCTACTAATTGACGAATAATGTTATTAAACGCATTTGCAAGGTATTAACTCGACTTCCAGCTTCGGATAGCTGTGTCCTTTGTAAGCACTGCAATAAAATCTGCAGAAGCGAGACAGGAATTTGAAATATGAAATTAATAGTTTTGCAAATACATTCATAGTATCCAAAAAAGTACTAAAAAAAGACTTTTTTCCCCAAACCAAAATCATTTAATCTAAGCTTTTCTACTGTTGCCAAGCTTTATAATGGTATGCAGAAAGAACTGCTGTAGAATCCTTGCTGGTGCCAAAGACAGGGCAAAGCTGCTCCTTAGATCTTCTGGTTTGAAACTGCCTTGTAGTCATCATCTAATTCAGACAGGAAATGGCGGCTTCTTGTCTTCGTTCTTTTGGTAGAGGTTGGCATGTGCCTCCTCTGAAGATACTTTCCACAACCCTACACTGAATCATGTCCAACATTTTGCCATTTACATCATCCTGAGAACACCACACTCATGCTACAAGACTGACCGAATAAGAGCAAAGTAATTCGAAAAGATCTCACGCAGAGATTTGCTCCAAGGATGAATCATCCATTTTTTGATGTGTTCTTTACGTTTCCGTAGCTGCCGGAGTTTGATCCAAGCACAAATATGAATCAGATCTCCAGTGGTAGTCTTGTCTTGTCTATCTGAACCTTTCTTTTTCTTATTAAATGCTCAAATACTATCTGATCATAATCAAATCTGGGAAAAGCCTCGCCGAGGTATAAATCACCATCTCTGATTATTTAGCGGTCTGTGAAGTTCTGATACTGATGAACAGGAAGGGATTTTGCAGCCAGCCCTCTTCACTGATTATGATGAAGGATTTTTTTCAAAAGCATGAGAGGTGGTTTGCTCCCCACCACTTAACCCTACCATATAAGAACATCTAAAATGGGCTAATTATTTTAACAAGGCCATTTCATCAGCTTCAAACGCTTGCCTAACACTGTCGCACAGGGCGTATTTAAAATCAGCTATATCTGAGTTCACGCCCAGATTAGAAGCTTTTCAAAATTCAAGCTTTAATGATATGCAGTGCTGTTAAAGCTGATGAAATAAACTCACACCTGTGAGCATAAAGATGTCTATTCATAAGTGGGAAGTTAAAATGTTTCACTTTATGTATGACCATAATAAACAAATTAGTCCTTCATTGTACAAAGTACTAGAACATTGGCACCAAAAAAATAAGACTGTGCTTTTTAGAAGAAGAAGCCTTTATTTGTCACATGCACACTCAAGCAGAGTGAAATTCGTCCTCTGCATTTAACCCATCTGAAACAGTGCACATATACAAGTGGGTAATGAGCACACACACATACCCAGAGCAGTGGGCAGCCATACTACAGCACCCAGGGAGCAGTTAAGGGTTAAGTGCCTTGCTCAAGGGCACTTCAGCCCAAGGTCGCCCCATGTTAACCTAATTGCATGTCTTTGGACTGTGGGGGAAACCAGAGCACCCAGAGGAAACCCACGCAGACACGAGAAGAACATGCAAACTCCACACAGAAAGGCCCCCGTCGGCAACTGGGCTTGAACCCAAAACCTTCTTGCTGTGAGGTGGCAGTGCTAACCACTACACCACCATGCTGCCCCTTTTCCCTTTGTTCAGAAAGTTCCAGCTGGATCAATTTATGGCATTTACTCTATATTGGCACCAACAGGAAAGAACGGTATGGGGTATGGCTAGCAACACTGTTGTTAGTTGGTATATGGTACATTACACCATGTTACATATCAGAAGCATACTTGTGCTGTTTGCTTTCTTAATCTGCACAAAAAATGAAATTTTATTTCATACTAGCTTTAGATCTAGCTTTTTTTTTGGACAGTATATTTGATCAACGATATACACTAAATGTATGCATGACTAAAAGTACGTGAACGCCTGACCATCACCCCTATATGCATGCCTTTCCCAAACTCTTGGAAAGTTGGATGCACATAATTGCATAAGATTTCTTTTGTCATTTAAAGTGTAACGTTATACCTTCCCTTTCACTGGAACTAAGCTTTCAAGCCCAAACATGATGATGCCCACGTGCACAAAGTGAGATCTGTGAAGTCAAGTTTATTTGTACAGCGCTTTTAACAACAGCCATTGTCACAAAGCAGCTTTACAGAAAATTAAAGACTTTAAACATGAGCTAATTTTATTTCTAATTTATCCCTGATGAGCAAGCCTGTGGTGACAGTGGCGAGGAAAAACTCCCTCAGACAACATGAGGAAGAAACCTTGAGAGGAACCAGACTCAAAAGGGAACCCATCCTCATTTGGGTGATAACAGATAATGTGATTATAAATAACTTGCTTCTATAACTGTGTCCTATAGAGTCACAAAGTATAACTGTGTAACCAGGAAATTGCCGATAAACATGAAGTCTGGGGTTTTTTGAAGTTGTAAACTGTTCATTGATGGAAACTTGAGTGTAAAACCGTTCATGACAACTGCAGTCCTAAAGTTATCATGTCAACTGTAGTCCTCAGCCATACAACCCCGATTCCAAAAAAGTTGGGACAAAGTACAAATTGTAAATAAAAACGGAATGCAATAATTTACAAATCTCAAAAACTGATATTGTATTCACAATAGAACATAGACAACATATCAAATGTCGAAAGTGAGACATTTTGAAATTTCATGCCAAATATTGGCTCATTTGAAATTTCATGACAGCAACACATCTCAAAAAAGTTGGGACAGGGGCAATAAGAGGCTGGAAAAGTTAAAGGTACAAAAAAAGGAACAGCTGGAGGACCAAATTGCAACTCATTAGGTCAATTAGCAATAGGTCATTAACATGACTGGGTATAAAAAGAGCATCTTGGAGTGGCAGCAGCTCTCAGAAGTAAAGATGGGAAGAGGATCACCAATCCCCCTAATTCTGCACCGACAAATAGTGGAGCAATATCAGAAAGGAGTTCGACAGTGTAAAATTGCAAAGAGTTTGAACATATCATCATCTACAGTGCATAATATCATCAAAAGATTCAGAGAATCTGGAAGAATCTCTGTGCGTAAGGGTCAAGGCCGGAAAACCATACTGGGTGCCCGTGATGTTCGGGCCCTTAGACGGCACGGCATCACATACAGGCATGCTTCTGTATTGGAAATCACAAATTGGGCTCAGGAATATTTCCAGAGAACATTATCTGTGAACACAATTCACCGTGCCATCCACCGTTGCCAGCTAAAACTCTATAGTTCAAAGAAGAAGCCGTATCTAAACATGATCCAGAAGCGCAGACGTCTTCTCTGGGCCAAGGCTCATTTAAAATGGACTGTGGCAAAGTGGAAAACTGTTCTGTGGTCAGACGAATCAAAATTTGAAGTTCTTTATGGAAATCAGGGACGCCGTGTCATTCGGACTAAAGAGGAGAAGGACGACCCGAGTTGTTATCAGCGCTCAGTTCAGAAGCCTGCATCTCTGATGGTGTGGGGTTGCATTAGTGCGTGTGGCATGGGCAGCTTACACATCTGGAAAGACACCATCAATGCTGAAAGGTATATCCAGGTTCTAGAGCAACATATGCTCCCATCCAGACGACGTCTCTTTCAGGAAAGACCTTGCATTTTCCAACATGACAATGCCAAACCACATACTGCATCAATTACAGCATCGTGGCTGCGTAGAAGAAGGGTCCGGGTACTGAACTGGCCAGCCTGCAGTCCAGATCTTTCACCCATAGAAAACATTTGGCGCATCATAAAACGGAAGATACGACAAAAAAGACCTAAGACAGTTGAGCAACTAGAATCCTACATTAGACAAGAATGGGTTAACATTCCTATCCCTAAACTTGAGCAACTTGTCTCCTCAGTCCCCAGACGTTTACAGACTGTTGTAAAGAGAAAAGGGGATGTCTCACAGCCGTAAACATGGCCTTGTCCCAACTTTGAGATGTGTTGTTGTCATGAAATTTAAAATCACCTAATTTTTCTCTTTAAATGATACATTTTCTCAGTTTAAACATTTGATATGTCATCTGTGTTCTATTCTGAATAAAATATGGAATTTTGAAACTTCCACATCATTGCATTCGATTTTTATTTACAATTTGTACTTTGTCCCAACTTTTTTGGAATCGGGGTTGTAGATGCATTACTGTAAGTGTCCAGAGCCGTCTTCTAAATGCAACTTTCGACTGTCCATATGGGGCCATCCTCCACAGGAGTGATGTGATGAGACTCCAGCCAGACGTAGGGCATCAGGATGGATCACGCGAGTCCGAGAAGCAGGAAAGGTCAGCATCACTGGTGTCTCAGGAACGACATGTAACTCAACAGAGAGAGAGACAGATGGGGGAGAACACAGGTTGTTAGGTATGCCCGATGTCATCTAAAGAGTAAGAACAGTATACATTTTGCACTGAGTGCAAGCAGGGACTCTGGCAAGACTAACTATGACAGCATAACTAAAAGGGGAGAGCCAAAAGGCAACACAGACATGAAGGCACCCCAGGACATAAAGCAGCCAGCCACTACACCATCAACAAACCCGAGTGAGCGAGTGGGGGGGGGGGACAGCATCCATGCATCCCAGTTTACCAAAACACTCTATGCCTGAGGACCGTCCAGATCTACTCCTTCACTTGATAAACTATTAACAAAAGGCTTGACTAAACAGATATGTTTTCAGTCTAGATTTAAACACTAAGTCCCGAACACTACTTGGAAGGCTGTTCCATAAAGGTGGGGCTTTGTAAGAAAAGGCTCTGCCGCTGATGTTGCCTTCACTATACGAGGTACCAACAGATAACCTGCACCTTTTGATCTAAGTCGGCATGGCAGGTCATAAAAGACCAGATGTTCGCTCAGTTACTGTGGCGCGAGACCATTCAGTGCTTTAAAGGTCAATAGTCGTATTTTATAATCAGTATGAAATTTGATTGGGAGCCAATGCATCTGTGAAGACATGGATCTTTGCCAAGGTTGGTATGAAAGAACTCGAGTGGCCCAAGCCCATGGCTTAAGACTGGGCACTTTATACGTCTATCAGTATGATGGTTGAGTGTCCACATACTTTTAGTGTATACAAGCTAATGTGTAAATGGAAAAGGAGGGGAAAAAACAGAATTCTATAAACAAATACCCTCATGTGTTTGTTGGCTTGTGGGTTTTCTTTTTCCATACAGTCGGAAAAGAGCAAGCAAAAGTCTGGTGTGATTTGGTACTAAATAATTCCTTTCTCATCCAGTATTTACTGATCAGAGACACCACAGTGGGTAGGGAGTCTTATATTTAAATATATTTCAACACACAGTAGGATATTACACATGCGCGCACACACACACCTACATCTACACACACTTCAAAGCACATTGCCAAGACAATCCAATGTGATAAGCCTATTTGCAGTGCATTGCATACTATAACTATAGTTTTACTATTCAAGCTTGATTCATATTTCCCAATACCCAGAACAATACATGTGTAGTAATTATCACATTTTAGCTTTCAGACCTCAGATGTAGAGAAAATAATGGATCTTATTCAGTTTTGCTGCCAGGGTTGAGTCCCCGGTCTCGGGCACACTCCAGGCTATATCTTTGTCCTGGGAGCCGCCCTAAGGCCGTATACATTATAATCATTATATACACCAGCTGTGGGAGCACTTTTACAGGCAAAGGGCAAAAGGGTGGCTACTCAAACCTCCCCCATGGGGTGAATGCCTGACCGAACTCAACACCAGTCTTCAGTTGGTCGTCTTCTTTTTCGTCTCAAATTATTTATCATCGTGCCTGCGATTCACAGATCTATAGTTAGTGTGGATGTTTCTTCTTGGCAGAAGCACAACATGTCACCCTGGTGTTAAAACCACACTTTGTTGCGATCATCGCTCCTGGGTGCTCATAAAACAATCCAACGTGACATTATCTCTCCCCATCCCCCTTTGTCTTCCATCTTCTGATTCACTCTGTCTCCTGACCTTTACCATTTCTTCCTTTGATTCCTCAAATCTCTTTGGTATGATTTCTTTTTTTGACCTTTCACCCCGTCTTTTTTCATGTCCTCTTCACAAACGCCATTGTGTCCTGTTTCAATGCTCCTTTAGGGCAATGCTTATTTTCACTTTATTTCATTGTCTCTCCCCGTCTCTCTCTCTCGCTCTCTCTCTCTCCTATTCTCTTGATTTTTGTCTATCTATCTATCTATCTATCTATCTATCTATCTATCTATCTATCTATCTATCTATCTATCTATCTATCTATCTATGTCCTGTTTCATTTTCTTCTCTATTCTCTGTCCCTCTCTTTCATTCTCTTATTTTTTGTTACATTTACTGTCTGTCTGACTCTCTGTTCTTCTCTGTTTCATCCTTCTTTCTCTCTCTCATATATATATATATATATATATATATATATATATATATATATATATACACACTCTTGTGTTTGTTACATTTGCTGTCTGTCTTTTTTTCTGTTTCATCCTACTCTCTCTTTCATTCTCTTGTTTCTTGTTACATTATCTATCTATCCGTCTGTCTGTCGTTCTGTTCCATTCTTTTCTCTCTTCTCTCTGTCTTTCTTTTTCTTATTTTTTGTTACATTTGCTATCTGTCTGTCTGACTCTGTTCTTCTGTTTCATCTTACACTCTCTCATTCTCCTGTCTTTGTTACATTTGCTATGGTATCTATGTATCTGTCTGTATGTCTTATTCTTTTCTGTTTCACCCTACTCTCTCTCTCTCTCTCTCTCTCTCTCTCTCTCTTTATTTCATTCTCTTGTTTGTTACATTATCTGTCTGTCTGTCTTTGTCCTTCTGTTTCATTCTCTTCTCTCTTTCATTCTCTTTTGTGTTACATTTGCTATCTATCTGTCTGCCTGACTCTGTTCTTCTGTTTCATCCTTCTCTCTCTCTCATTCTCTTGTCTGTTACATTATCTCTATCTATCTATCTATCTATCTATCTATCTATCTATCTATCTATCTATCTATCTATCTATCTATCTATCTATCTATCTATCTATCTATCTACTTCTGTTTCATTCTCTTACATTTGTCTGTCTGTTTGTCCTTATTCTTTTCTGTTTCATCCTTCTATCTATCTATCTATCTATCTATCTATCTATCTATCTATCTATCTATCTATCTATCTATCTATCTATCTATCTATCTATCTATCTTCTTCTGTTTCATTCTCTTACATTTGTCTGTCTGTTTGTCCTTATTCTTTTCTGTTTCATCCTTCTCTCTCTCTCTCTCTCTCTCTCTCTCTCTCTCTCACACACACACACACACACACACACACACACACACACACACACACACACACACCATCATTCTAAATAAACAAACATTTATGAGCTCCTGTATTTTCTTAGACAGTTTTTTTATATATATGAATAATACACCACATTCATGCTAATGCAAATACTGGTGGCATCGACATGCACAAAATACTCTCAGAGAGAGAGAGAGAGAGAGAGAGAGAGTTTCAAAATAATTCAATTGGAATGATTACACACACTTCAGTAATTTGATAATAGGAACCTTCAGGTCTATATAATCACATTTCTTTTTAAATATATGACAAATCCCATCGCCTCGTCAAGACATGTAACATGTGCTGTCTGGTACAGTTTTACAGCATGGCGTGGCTTTGCTAGTTTTTGTCTTTTTTTTAAGCTTCTGGGAGAGCGCTTCTCGATCCAGTTTCCTTTTTATTGCCCAGATGCCCAGATAGTCTGATTACTGCACTAAAATCCAGGTGAAATTTTATACAGGCATTAATCTGATTGTAGTATCGTGTGTACATGAGCATTTGAACTGCAAAATCAGATAATAAGCTGAGTGCAGGTAAACACACTCAATGTGCATAATGTTGCAAATGGGTTCTGTAGCTTTGGATAAACAGATGGAGTTTGTCTTTTTAAAAGCACTCCTGTATTGTTCTACCGTATGAGCCGTTAAGAAAAATAGCCACTGATTCATACAGACAATGTTTTAATGTGCGCTTAAGCTAGTAAATTGTGAATCATTTTCTATAACAGCAGCTCGAACAGGAATTCCAGCTGTTATTAAAAATCACAGGTTTTCATCAACGCACTTATTCTACATGGCGTATTTCTATAGTAACAACTCATTCATATGGAGTTATGGAAGCATATTGGGGCCACGCCAGAAAAAGAAAAACAGATCAGGATCACGTTATAATCTGATCAGTTTATTGTGATAACAAGATGTTTTTCATGTTATAACAAGATATGTTCACATTATTATGACATACAAAATGATCACATTATAACAAGAAACATTTCTTGTTATATAGAATATACTATTTATCTTTTTGGAATGGGAAACATTTCATGTTAAAACGTGAAAAGATTTAATAGTTATTCCATGAAATCGAGTCGTACATGAGCTGATAGCCGATGAGACGCATAGCACCGAGTTGGCTATAATCCACGTACGATGAGATTGAGTAGAATAACTGTTTTATTCTATCCGTATTCACTGGATTTTGAGAAACAGAGCATTTTTATTTAAATTTTTTGCAAATTCAATATGTAAAAACTTTACACAAAATGTTCGACAAAATAATTTCTGCTTAAAATATAAACAAACTGGCGAAATGACACGAGCAATTTGTGAAAAATGCAATAATGATAATTCTTGAAAAATAAAAAAAATTCTAACCATCAAATACTTTCATTCCATATTTTATTGCCTTTTTGTATTTTGGGGGGTTTTCTTTTTCTTTCAGATTTTTTTGGCGGTTGGCAAACCAACTTAAAGGTGCATTACCACCACTGACTGGGCTGGAGTGAGGAACAGGAGATACTGGGGGGGACAAACAAACAAACAAACAAAAAACTATATTCATTAAGCTATTTCTGTTTCTTTTAAATACTTGATAATTTTTGGGGTTTTGTTTTTGAGTAGAGTTTTTATTTTGTCCTTGGTTGGTTCAGGAACACGTTCCGCCATTTTGTTTTTCTCTACTCACGGTATATGAGCTGATATCCTAGTAGTTAGAGTAGCCAATTAGAGTACACGATTGTTCATATCCAGTGAATGTGGATAGAATAAAGATGATTTTCCTATAATTGCACACCCTGTAGGTTCATTTTTCAGGGTTGTGAGACTATTTTAATACACAACCTTCAGTTTTTAAAGCATCTTGAAAGTACTCAGTGTTCCAGAAAACAGCAGTCACGGTGGACAAAGTTCAGATAACTGAACTTTTCGATGGAAGATTCAGTCAGAGGTGATTTTGTGGTCTTCAGCTCTTGCAGAGGAAAAAAAAAGCTTTCTGTTTCTATCTCATTGAAAAAACATTGAATTTGGGCTGGACATCAATTGTTGTGCGAGAATCTCACTGGGGGGTGAGAGAGTTTCTCTAGCTGAGTTTTGGAGAAAGAGGGAACAGTGTGTGTGTGTGTGTGTGTGTGTGTGTGTGTGTGTGTGTGTGTGTAAACTCAAGAAACTATAACATGTAGGAGTCTACATGTACAGTACCAGTCAAAAGTTTCAACACCTTTCTAATTCAGTGGATTTTATTAATTAAATGTCACTTCATGTCTTAAAGTAATGATGGATGTCGTTTCTCTTTACTTAGTTGTTCGGTTCTTGACATAATATGGATTACTGCAGTTGTGGAATAGGACTATTTACTGTATTTTTATTATTTACTATTTACTGTTTGATCTCAAACACATTAATAAGGCAAGAAATTGCACTAATTAACTTTTGACGAGACACCCCTGTTAATTGAAAAGCATTCCAGGTGATGACCTCATGAAGCTGGTTAAGATAATGCCAATAGTGTGTAAAGCGGCATCAAGAGAAACGCTGGCTACTTTGAGGAATCACTTTTTTGTTTAACACATAATTCCACATCTGTTCCATATATTATATCATAGTTTTGATGCCTTTAGAATCGTTTGACAATGTCCATCCATTATCCGTAACTGCTTATCCTGTGCAGGGTCACAGGCAAGCTGGAGCCTATCCCAGCTGACTATGGGCGAAAGGCGGGGTACACCCTGGACAAGTCGCCAGGTCATCACAGGGCTGACACATAGACACAGACAACCATTCACATTCACACCTATGGTCAATTTAGAGTCACCAGTTAACCTAACCTGCATGTCTTTGGACTGTGGGGGAAACCGGAGCACCCGGAGGAAACCCACGCGGACACGGGGAGAACATGCAAACTCCGCACAGAAAGGCCCCTGTCAGCCGCTGGGCTCGAACCCGGACCTTCTTGCTGTGAGGTGGCAGCTACACCACCATGCCGCCCTGTTCTACAATGTAAAATTCAAAAAAGTCAAAATACAGAAAAACCTATGAATGAGGAGGGATGTACAAACTTTTAACTGGTACTGTAGTTCTGTGCTCACATAATTGAATAAAAATTGCAGAAACCTACTGGATTCAATGCCATCTTTTCAATTCTGTCTGAATAGAAGTGTTAAATAACGTAATGTAACTCAGTGTTTAACGATTTGTTTTTTAAGATGAGACAGTACAGGTCGTCTGTTCTGCTCTGTCAGTGGCCATGAATATTAATGTATTTCTAACTAGAGACATTTTTGCTGGAAACTGAGAAATGTTGTGTCATTATATATCATTTCTTCTGAACTGCAGCTGAATACACCTGAGGGGAAAATATAGCAATGTAAAGTAATCAAGGCTTATGCTTTGCTGTCATTACCCTGACTCGGGACAAATACAGGATTGGTTTGTTTGTTTTATTTATTTAATATTCTGTCAAATCCTGTGCTGAGTTTTCTGCAAGGATAAGAAAAGCTCAAGACTTGATTCATGAAACTAATTTGTTCAAAGAAAGCCAGCTGTACAATTTATTTATTTGTTTATTTACTGCAATTTTAGTACTACCTTGGGTGTAAGAAGGGAGAAAAATGACTTTAAATTTATCTATCAAAGTCTGATCTTCACAACACATGTTTGTGGAAGTGTATCATGGCACGAACAAAGGAGATTTCTGAGGACCTCAGAAAAAGTGCTGTTGATGCTCATCAAGCTGGAAAAGGTTATAAAACCATCTCTAAAGAGTTTGGACTCCACCAATCCACAGTCAGACAGATTGTGGACAAATGGAGGAAATTCAAGACCATTGTTACCCTCCCCAGGAGTGGTCGACCAACAAAGATCACTCCAAGAGCAAGGCATGTAATAGTCGGCGAGGTCACAAAGGACCCCAGGGTAACTTCTAAGCAACTGAAGGCCTCTCTCACATTGGCTAATGTTAATGTTCATGAGTCCACCATCAGGAGAAGACTGAACAATGAAAGCCACTGCTCTCCAAAAAGAACATTGCTGCTCGTCTGCAGTTTGCTAAAGATCACGTGGACAAGCCAGAAGGCTATTGGAAAATGTTTTGTGGATGGATGAGACCAAAATATTACTTTTTGGTTTTGATGAGAAGCGTCATGTTTGGAGAAAGGAAAACACTGCGTCCCAGCATAAGAACCTTATCCCATCTGTGAAACATGGTGGTGGTAGTATCATGGTTTGGGCCTGTTTTGCTGCATCTGGGCCAGGATGGCTTGCCATCATTGATGGAACAATGAATTCTGAATTATACCAGTGAATTCTAAGGAAAAATGTCAGGATATCTGTCCATGAACTGAATCTCAACAGAAGGTGGGTCATGCAGCAAGACAACGACCCTAAGCACACAAGTCGTTCTACCAAAGAATGGTTAAAGAAGAATAAAGTTAATGTTTCGGAATGGCCAAGTCAAAGTCCTGACCTTAATCCAATCGAAATGTTGTGGAAGGACCTGAAGCGAGCAGTTAATGTGAGGAAACACACTAACATCCCAGAGTTGAAGCTGTTCTGTACGGAGGAACGGGCTAAAATTCCTCCAAGCCGGTGTGCAGGACTGATCAACAGTTACCGGAAACGTTTAGTTGCAGTTATTGCTGCACAAGGGGGTCACACCAGATACTGAAAGCAAAGGTTCACATACTTTTGCCACTCACAGTTATGCAATATTGGATCATTTTCCTCAATAAATAAATGACCAAGTATAATATTTTTGTCTCATTTGTTTAACTGGGTTCTCTTTATCTACTTTTAGGACTTTTGTGAAAATCTGATGATGTTTTAGGTCGTATTTATGCAGAAATATAGAAAATTCTAAAGGGTTCACAAACTTTCAAGCACCATTGTGTATTGTCTGACTCCCTCTGTGAACTTTTTTCTGTCTTTTGAAATGGACAACCAGCACAGCTGTGAAACTGGTTTGAGTGTCGCTGTGTGTGTGTGTGGTGGTGGTGTGTGTGTGTGTGTGTGTGGGGGGGTTATTCCAATTTTATGGCAGCACTTTGGGGAAGACGTACGATAGTATGGTGTCCACAAACATTTGGCCGTATAATGTCTGATTCTATCATTGCTTTTATAAGCATATGAGCGGGTCACTGCCTGCTGACTAACTTCATTTAACTTCTTGTTTCTTATTTAAAGACAATATTTTCTACAAATATTAAATATGATTTTTTTCACTTTTCCCGTTAATGTCATTATGATGTGTTTTGCTCACCTGAAAATATTGTTACGCCTCACGGTGTAATATTTTTTGTCATTTCTCATTTCACGTGTCCTTGTGCTTGCGAGACTGTTTATGAAATTCGACTGACACTTGAATGTGTCACATGGAGCTGGCTGGAGCTTTCCACATTAATGGATGACTGAACAGACACAAACAAATATCAACAGACACATGTTGATGAGGGATTTTTGCTTTTCTGGTGGCCTGCTTCTCCATCTGTCACTGTGTGTTAACACCAAAACCTTTGCATAAACACATGCTGTATGATGTTTATGTGTGCGTGTATGTGTATAAGAGTGAACGAGAGAATAGGTGATGAATACAGTGGGAAGAGAAGGGACAGATGAAGGAAAAGAGATTTGGAGAGCAGAAAGAGTGAGCGGTTGAAGAGACAGGACAGGCATGACAGATTGACAAAGAGACGAGAAGAACTGTGAAAGAAGGCTGGAACCATAGTTGTGTGTGTTGTGTATTTGTGGTGGTGGCGGTGGGGGGGGGTATTTGCCAAGTGTTATAGCTTTCCATCTACAGAAAAAGAGAGAGGAATGAAATTGGAAGACACCCTTATCGCTTCGGAGGTTTTTAATCCGGATAAGATTATTCCCCTTGAGGCTGATTCCTACTACTCATCTAGTGCACACACACACACACACACACACACACACACACACACACACACACACACACCATGATCACAATGTTACCGAGGACCAAAAAGGTGTCAATTATTGTCTAACGATGCTGAATGTGTACTACATCAAATGCTAATTTTTAATCCGAATTCTGTTATGCATTCACACTAATATAAAATGCTCTGATTTCACTTGACTGTTGATTTCAGCCTCCAAAAACAGGAAATTTCGCAGCATCTTCCAGCTTTTTCTGAAGTTTGCTTTCATATTTCTTAAAAATGACAGTGAATTGATGTCATATTAATGTTGCACAGAATACAAAAGGTCCTTTGCAGGAACATGTCATTTCTGTCCGCTTATTGATACTAAGTGTTTTATCGACCTCAAAACTGAAGATGTATGCACGATAGCGTATTAGGGACATTGTAGGTTAAAAAAAAAAAACAGCTGAGGGAGAGGATAATATTCTGAGAGAAAAACCGAAATTTTCCAGATTAATGTCATAAATTGATGAGAAATAACGTGGATATTCTCAGAGATTATGAAGTCATAAATCTGTGAAAGAGAAAAAAAAACCCCAGAAATTCTGAGAATAGTCACAAATTTATGACAAAAAAATCAATCACATGCTTCCCAGCTACAGTGCATTCTGAGAAATGTAGCTGAAACTCTCTTAGTGCTTTCTTTTATATTGCGTGTCATAGAGGAAAGACTGCATTTCCTATCACTCTCAGCTCAGAGCCGGCATCTGTGGTGTGATGACATTTCTCCAGCCTTGAAAGGTGAAGGTTTGTTACTGTAAGTGATTTCAAAAAAAAAAAAATCCTCATAAATTTGTGACTTTTTAATCTCAGAATTTCTGTTTTTTTTCCCTCTCATAAATGTAAGACTTTTTTTTTCTCAGAATATTACTCCCTCCCCAGCTCCATATTTCTTCTTTTTTTAACCTGCAATATCCCTCATACGTAATTCATACACATGACTATTTTATATTGATTTTTTTTTTTCATTTTTCCTTTCAATATTTCGATTAAATTATTTTCCATATTTTTCCAGTGAACTGAATTCATATTAAAGAACAATAAAATATAGATCTTAACATTAATATATCATCTATTTTATATGTTCATAGTAAATTATAGAGCTGAGATGTTCATTATTTTCTATATTTATATAAAATTCATGTTTTTGTTGACCAAACATTTTTTTCTTAGATTTCCTCCCCCAAAAAAGCACTTTATGTATTTTTATCTTGAATAAGAGGAAAGGTTTAACAGCCCATTTATACCAGCCAGCTATCACAGACAGACAGACAGACAGACACACACACACACACACACACACACACACACACACACACACACACACACACACACACACACCCCTCCTACAGCATGAGGATTATAGATTAAAGAAATCTGATAGTTTGTTCGTTGTGAGCAGATCAATGTGTGTGTGAGCTTGAAAAGCAGAATATGTAATATTGGAGATGTGTTCAAATTAAAATGTATTTATGCTAAAGTGTGTGTGTGTGTGTGTGTGTGTGTGTGTGTGTGTGTGGAGTGCATTGAGTAAAATGGGCACAAACAATATTGCTATCAACATTGGCAGATACAGATGCAAACATTAATATACCTGACCCCTGACTGCTCCCCGGGTGCTCTGGTGTGGCTGCCCACTGCTCTGAGTGTGTGTGTGTGTGTGTGTGTGTGTGTGTGTGTGTGTGTGTGTGTGTGTGTGTGTGTGTGTGTGTGGAGTGCATTGAGTAAAATGGGCACAAACAATATTGCTATCAACATTGGCAGATACAGATGCAAACATTAATATACCTGACCCCTGACTGCTCCCCGGGTGCTCTGGTGTGGCTGCCCACTGCTCTGAGTGTGTGTGTGTGTGTGTGTGTGTGTGTGTGTGTGTGTGTGTGTGTGTGTGTGTGTGTGTTCACTGCTTCAGCTGGGTTAAATGCAGAGGATGAATTTCACTGTGCTTGAAGTGTGCATGTGACAAATAAAGGTTTCTTTTTCTTCTTTTTATATTAATGTAATGCGAATCATGCAAATGTGAATGAGCCTTCGACACCCATGACCCTCGGTTCACCAGTTGTCCTTCCTTGGACCACTTTTGGTAGGTACTAACCACTGCATACTGGGAACACCCCACAAGATGTGCCATTTTGGAGATGTTCAGACCCAGTCATCTAGCCATCACAATTTGGCCCTTGTCAAAGTCACTCAGATCCTTACGCTTGCCCATTTTTCCTGCTTCCAACACATCAACTTCAAGAACTGACTGTTCTCTTGCTGTCTAATATATCCCACCCCTTGATAGGTGCTATTGTAATGAGATAATCAATGTTATTCACTTCACCTGTCAGTGGTCATAATGCTATGGCTGATCAATGAGTGTATGTATCCATCCATCCATCCATCCAAATTCCCCACTCACCCCTCCTTCGGGTGGTCTTTTTCCCCTCAAGCTCGGGTCTTCTACCAGAGACCTGGGAGTTTGAGGGTCCTGCACAGTATCTCAACTGTTCCTAGAACTGTGCTTTTCTGGACAGAGATCTCAGATGTTGTTCCTGGGATCTGTTGGAGCCAATCTTCCAGTTTGGGGGTCACTGCACTGAGGGCTCCTATCACCATGGGACCACTGTTGTCTTCATCTTCCACATCTTTTCTCGCTCTTCTTTCAGCCCTTGATACTTCTCGAGCAAGTTCCTTTTTCCTGATGTTATTGTCACTTGGTATTGCCACATCTATACCCACAGCCTTGTTCTCCCGTTTGTCCACCACTACCATTTCCAGTTGGTTAGCCATTACCAGTTTGTCCTTCTGTATCTAGAAGTCCCACAGGATCTTAGCTTGGTCATTCTCAACCACCTTCGGAGGTGTGTCCCACTTGGCCTTGGGACTTCCAGTCCATACTTGGCACAGATGTTTCTGTACATTATGCCAGCCACTTGGTCATGGCGTTCCATGTACGCTCTTCCTGCTAGCATCTTCCACTCTGCTGTTATGTGCTGGATTGTCTCAGGGGGCATCTTTGCACAGTCTGCACCCAGGGTCCTGTCTTGTGTGATAGACCCCAGCCTCTATTGAGCTTGTGCTTAGGGCCTGTTCCTGTGCAGCTATGATTAGTGCCTCTGTACCATCTTCCAGTCCAGCTTTATCCAGCCACTGGTAGGATTTCAATATCAGCCAGTTCTTCTGTCTGCCAGTGATACATCCCGTGCAGTGATTTGTCTTTCCATGATGGATGCATGCGAACCATTTGGGACCTATGGACATATATATAGTTGTTTATTCATTCATTCATTCAATTTAGAGTAGCCAGTTCACCTACTGGCATGTTTTTTGGGATGTTAGAGGACCCCGGAGAACCCATAAGAAAACCACATGGACATGGTAAGAACATTCAAGACTCCTCACAGACAGTAACCCAAGCTCATAATCAAACCATGAACCTTGTGAGGCAGCAAGCTACCTGCTTGCCACCATGCTGCTCCTGCTATTACTTTTTAAATAGCCCTATTAAAATTGAGAACTCGGGCTTGGTGAACGAATGAATGGATGTCAGTCTCCATGCTGACTGTGTTGCGTCTTCTATAGGGCCTATCAAAGTTTTATGATAGAATAAATAAAAATAAAAAGGATTGATTATAGAATTACAGCCTTTAAAAGCAGAAAATATAGATATCACCCACTGCAGTTCTACAGGATGGATTACTCTCCATAAACCTGTCTCATAGAACTTGGCACTCTTTCTATCTCTCGAGAAAACATTCCCTTGTTTGGTGGACTGTTTTATTCAAAAAAAAAAAAGTATACAGCCGAACAGTTGAGGGTGAAGAGATTTTGCTTGAGGTTCCAATACTGTCAGCTTTGGGATTTAGACTCATAACCTTCCAGTCACCTTGGACAGAATCTAAAGAACTGAGTTACTAAAGATTGTTTTATTGATTGCTTTCTGGTACAGTACTGCAGAGCGATTATAAGGTGGTAACCACTGTGGTGGCTGTAGAAAGTGTCTGGTGAAGTAAGTCCTCCTGGGAAAACAAGGTTAGACCCCTATGGCAGTGATAAATGTGCAGAAATAGCTTAATCTTTTTAAGCATATTGTGTAGTTTGAGGTGGGGTTGTTTATTTAAATAAATAAATAAATAAAGACTAAGACTGTGCTACAGAAACTAAAAGCTACACTACGCAACATTGGTAATAATAAAGGGTGGCCCTAAATTGTGATATTTCCAGCCCACAAGTTGTATTGCTTCAGTTAGGTTTTGAAAATCTCACTGAAGCAAGCGTTAAATAGCTAAACTGCAGTTTATTTCCATCCAGTTATACTTATTAGCTCATCCGACCGACAGGCGATGAGCTTATGCCATCATGTGTTGTCCATCATCTGTCATCTGTCTGGCGTCGTCCACGTTTCACGAAAATCACTTCTTCTCTCTCAGTTCTTCACTGATTTTTATTCTTTTTGGCAGGAAGGTAGGTCTGCCTGGGCTGCATATAGCTTCTACCCAAATTTGTATAATTGCAATGAATAATGAAGATATGGAGTAATTAAGCCCTAACGAGCAGTTTCCACACACATCGCTTCTCCCTCAATTCTTCACTGATTTTGATTCTTTCTGACATGAAGGTAGGGGTACCTAGGGTGCATGTAACTTCTACCTATTGGTACCTAGGGTGCATGTTCCTTCTCATCAATTCCTCACTATTTTGGATTCTTTCTGGCAAATAGGCCAGTATTCCTAGGGTGTATATAGCTTCTATATATAGCTTGCAACATTTATTGTGCAAGGTGGCCCACTTTAGATCATTCCTTCTGGACTAGATGGGACCGGAGTGAGCTACACCATCATTGACGGTCTCATTCAAACTGGTCCCACTGGTCCCCAAAATCTCACTGTCCTGATCCACATCCAGATCCAGCACATTGTTTAGAGTGAACAAAAGAAACAACTAGATGATGCAATGATGACTATATGGGATGGTGGCTCATGCTTGACCTGATGTTTTTTGTGTTCTGACAGTGATGATGTTACACTTTCAGAAATAGTGGAACAATAGGAGTCCATTTCTGTCCCCCAATCTACAATCTAAACTAACATACTGTACCTCCTAGGGCTCATTATTGGACTTCAACGTAACGATGTGTAGCTACCTTTTTAAGGTCAAAAAGGTACATACAGTACTGTGCAAAAGTCTTAGCCCCCCTATTTTTTTTCCATTTCTATTTTATGACTTCTACATTATCGAGTTAGTACAAAAACATTTTACAGTTCCAAATGTTCATTTTCCAGCACAAAATTAAACATTACAGAAAAGATGTTTGTATCTGAGCAGCATATTAGACAACGGACCACTTTTCAGATTAAGAAAGAAAACATAATGAAGGCTACTGGGTTTTGGTGCAAAATTAGAAGAATTAGAAGTCCAGAAGAACTGTGGCTGGTTCTGTAAGATGCTCAGTAAAACCTACAGCTCATTTCCTTATCAAACTGCACTCATTGTACCTGAGACTAGTATTTGTTTTGAAAGCAAAAGGTTGTTTCACACCAAATACTGAGTTTGTTTCATTTATTATGGCTTACTGCTGTTTATAGTATTTTTTTTAATATTGAAACATTTAATTTAATTATTTTTAAGCTATTTTTGGTCTGCAGCATTTCTTTACTTGCGCCTGATTTTTGCACAGTAATATATATATAATCTCTCCTTCTCACCCCCGGCGGGGGCGTGGTATCCATGTCATCCTCAAGCTCGGGTCCTCTACCAGAGGCCTGGGAGTTTGAGGGTTCTGCGCAGTATCTTCGATGTTCCTAGGACTGCGCTCTTCTGGACTGAGGCTTCAGATGTTGTTCCTGGGATTTGCTGGAGCCACTCTCCCAGTTTGGGGGTTACTGCCCCAAGTGCCCCCACTACCACGGGGACCACACAACCCTTGACCTTCCACATCCATTCCAGCTGCTCTTTCAACCCTTGATACTTCTCAAGTTTCTCATGTTCCTTCTTCCTGATGTTGGCGTCAGCTGGGATCGCCACATCTATCACCACCACCCTCTTCTGCTCTTTGTCCACCACCACTATGTCCGGTTGGTTAGCCAGGATCTGTTTGTCAGTCTGGAAGCTGAAGTCCCACAGAACCTTGGCCCTGTTGTTCTCAGCCACCTTCTGTGGTATGGCCCATTGGGACTTGGGTACTTCTATTCCATACTGGTTGCAGATGTTCCTGTATACTATCCCAGCCACTTGGTTGTGCCTCTCCATGTATGCTGATCCAGCTAGCATCTTACACCCTGCTACTATGTGCTGGACTGTTTCAGGGGCTTCTTTGCACAGTCTGCATCTTGGGTCTGATCTACTCTGGTAGATCCTGGCCTCTATGGCTCTTGTGCTTATGGCCTGTTCTTGTGCTGCCATGATTAGTGCCTCTGTGCTGTCTGTCAGTCCTGCATTATCCAGCCACTGGTAGGATTTCTTGATATCAGCCACTTCCTCTATCTGACAGTGGTACATGCCATGTAGGGGTTTGTCCCTCCAGGTTGTCTGTTCCTCCTCCTCCTCTGCACTCTCATCAGGGCTCTGCTGCCTGAGACATTCACTTAGCAGTTCATCCTTTGGGGCCATCTTTCTGATGTATTCTCGGATTTTCGATGTTTCATCCTGGACCGTGGTCTTGATGCTCACTAGTCCTCGGCCTCCCTCTTTCCGCTTAGTGTATAGTCTCAGGGTGCTGGACTTGGGGTGGAACCCTCCATGCATGGTAAGGAGCTTTCTAGTCTTGATATCTGTGGCTTCTATCTCCTCCTTTGGCCAGTTTATGATACCAGCGGGGTATCTGATGACTGGTAGTGCGTACATGTTGATGGCTCGGACCTTGTTCTTACCATTCAGCTGACTTTTCAGGACCTGCCTTACTCTCTGGAGGTATTTGGCTGTGGTTGACTTCCTTGTGGCCTCTTCATGATTTTATATATATATATATATATATATATATATATATATATATATATATATATATATATATATACATATACACACACAGTTAGGTCCATATATATTTGGACACTGACACAAATGTTTTTTTACCCATTTACTGAAACATATTCAAGTTATAGTTAAATAATGGACATGGACATAAAGTCCAGACTTTCAGCTTTCATTTGAGGGTATCCACATTAAAATTGGATGAAGGGTTTAGGAGTTTCAGCTCCTTAACATGTGCAACCCTGTTTTTAAAGGGACCAAAAGCAATTGGACAATTGACTCCAAGGCTATTTCATGGGCTGGTATGGGCAATTCCTTCGTTATGTCATTCTCAATTAAGCAGATTAAAGGCCTGGAGTTGATTTGTGGTGTGGTGCTTGCATTTGGAAGATTTTGCTGTGAAGAAAACATGCAGTCAAAGGAGCTCTCCATGCAGGTGAAACAAGCCATCCTTAAGTTGTGAAAAAAGAAAAAAACCCATCCAAGAAATTGCTATAATATTAGGAGTGGCAAAATCTACAGTTTGGTACATCCTGAGAAAGAAACAAAGCACTGGTGAACTCATCAATGCAAAAAGACCTGGACGCCCACGGAAGACAACAGTGGTGGATGATCGCAGAATAATTTCTATGGTGAAGAGAAACCCCTTCACAACAGCCAACCAAGTGAACAACACTCTCCAGGAGGTAGGCGTATCAATATCCAAATCTACCATAAAGAGAAGACTGTATGAAAGTAAATACAGAGGGTTCACTGCACGGTGCAAGCCACTCATAAGCCTCAAGAATAAAAAGGCTAGATTGGACTTTGCTAAAAAAAAAAAACATCTAAAAAAGCCAGCACAGTTCTGGATGAACATTCTTTGGACAGATGAAACCAAGATCAACCTCGACCAGAATGATGGAAAGAAAAAAGTATGGTGAAGACATGGTACAGCTCATGATCCAAAGCATACCACATCATCTGTAAAACACGGCGGAGGCAGTGTGATGGCTTGGGCATGCATGGCTGCCAGTGGCACTGGGTCACTAGTGCTTATTGATGATGTGACACAGGACAGAAGCAGCCGGATGAATTCTGAGGTATTCAGAGACATACTGTGTGCTCAAATCCAGCCAAATGCAGCCAAACTGATTGGTCGGCGTTTCATAATACAGATTGACAATGACTCAAAACATAAAGCCAAAGCAACCCAGAAGTTTATTAAAGTAAAGAAGTGGAATATTCTTGAATGGCTAAGTCAGTCACCTGATCTCAACCCAATTGAGCATGCATTTCACTTGTTAAAGACTAAACTTCAGACAGAAAGGCCCACAAACAAACAGCAACTGAAAACCGCTGCAGTAAAGGCCTGGCAGAGCATTAAAAAGGAGGAAACACAGCGTCTGGTGATGTCCATGAGTTCAAGACTTCAGGCAGTCATTGCCAACAAAGGGTTTTCAACCAAGTATTAGAAATGAACATTTTATTTACAATTATTTAATTTGTCCAGTTACTTTTGAGCCCCTGAAATGAAGGGATTGTGTTTAAAAAATGCTTTAGTTCCTCACATTTGTATGCAATTATTTTGTTCAACCCACAGAATTAAAGCTGAAAGTCTGAACTTCAAATGCATCTGAATTGTTTTGTTCAAAATTCATTGTGGTAATGTACAGAACCAAAATTAGAAAAAATGTTGTCTCTGTCCAAATATTTATGGACCTAACTGTATATATACCCAATCTGTGCGTGAAGTGTATAAATAAGTACGTTAGAGGGTACTACTCCAGTGATAAGCCGTTGTACCCCTAAAGGTACAATAATATACTAATTTTCTGAGAGTATATGGCATTAAAGCAAAAAAAGAAAAGAAAAGCATCCATATCATGCATATCCAACCTGTGGGTCAGACACAATGCAATAAATGACAAAAAAAAGCAATAAAATGGAATTAACCTTAATATTATTGCTATTTCTTATCTACTATCACAGTGTTAGAACTGATAACATTTTATTTTACTCTATGATGGATAATTGGTACAGTGTATTTAATAGGTAAATATTAAACAAGTAATTTGTGGTTAAAAAAATGCATGTTTGATTTTAAAGAACATAGTTTTGTGAAAACTTCCAGGTTTGTACAGCAGTAGCTTTTGCCACAATGCAATTACTTCCACAATTTACCGTATCCACAAGGCATTCTTGGTGCATATAATACTTTGCAATTATTATGTAGCTACTGATTTGAAAAATATGTATAATTAATGCATTTAATACAATGCATTTAATGCAACATACCATGAGTGGTAATTACTACCAAAATCAGTTAATAAATAAATATACAGATTTAATTGAAAAGACTGCACGTACTGTCGGAAATAGGGGTACAGTAGGGGTCCATTTCTGTACCCCAAGGTACAATCTACACTAAATGTACCCACTTGGGCTCATTATTGGACCTCAAGGTAACTATGTATACCTTTTCAGGGCCAAAAAGGTACATAAATGTTCCCAAGCAGTATCTAAAGGGTACAAATAAGCAGCTTAGAGGGTACTGCTCCAGTGACAAGCTGTTGTACCCCGAAAAGGTATAATAATGTACTTTATTTCCTGAGAGTGTAGCATAACAGGGCATCAATGACGAGGAAGTGTGATGCAGTTCCTGTTACCACCCTGACATTAATTATTTTCCAGTAACATCATGTCCTGAAGTCTTTAATTCCTCTTATAGTACAACAATTTGCCAACAAGTCCTATTTATTTATTTATTTATTTATTTATTTGAGTGATTCCATTGTTTTGTTTTGTTTTTAATCGCTATTTTCTATAGCTTATAGTTCGAGACGTCCTATTTTATCAGATGAAAATGAAATCAACAAATTAATTCTGTCGGTTAATTATACAATTATTCAGCGAATGAGATTATCATAATTTACACCACAGCACTGAGCAGTTCTCAGCTCTGGTAGTAGTCTATCTGTAGGCAGTAATCTCTCTGTAATTAAATTCACAAGTTTATATTAATGCACTTATTCTCATACATTAGCATTTCTATCGTAACAAGGATTTATATGCTGGACACTCTGTGATAACCTCAGGCTAATCATATACAAATTAAATAATGTGCTGTTACTAACGAAAGAAAATGTACTGTGCAATTGTTAACATGGTGAAGCTTTCTCTGAAGAAGTGTTTATTTAACATTTTTGAACGGAGTCCCCAGTGTCAGCGCTTTGTACGCGGCATGTCCTGAAGTGCTTTCCTCCTTAATACGATGGCTTAACTGAGGATTTTTAACACACCCATGGTGCAAATCACATTTAAATAACAGATACAGTATGTTGCTGGAAATGCGCAGCTTTCCTTGAGTTCTTTATCCTTTAACGTAAATCCAGCTGCATAGAGAAGGTCAGTCGAGCCTCGGAGGCTCAGTCCATATGCTCATGTACACCCTGAATCACCTCCCAGCATGCCAACGTCTCAAATATAATAGAACTAGTCAGCATTTGTCTGAAAGTAAATACATCAGAGGGGAACCCTCAGGGTCTTCTAGGCATTCAGAGAAAACCCAAACATATCAGCATTTCAGATGTTATATTTCATTTCTTTCATTCTTTAATTGTTTTCATTCTTTCATAATTTTATGATAATTATTCTCTTCTAGTTCTAATTCAGGCTCATTTTCTATCAAATGTGCTTCAGAAATGAAAAGGTTACTGTCCTGAAAACATGAAAATCGAGTTATCCAGTAAGATTTTTTTTTTGTTTGTTTGTTGTCTCTAGGCTGAGAAGAGTTTAGAGCTGCTCACTCACTGGTTAGGACTTCATTGCTGGGACAGAAGGCCATGGCAGTGTATGTTTATGTAGGAAGTGACAGATGAATTAACCAATCAGAGTTTAATTCATAGTGGGAGGGACCAAAAATGTATTGCCCTAGGGCTTCTTGAAGGCCAACGTTAACTTAACCGTGAATCCATGCAGCAGTGAAGTCACCTTCCAGCCGGTGTAGCGTTCATCAGTAGTTTTAGCGAATGCTAATAATGCAGTCAAACCAGTGCTATCGAGAGCAAGTAGCACAGGCTAACGACCGAGAAACTAAGACTTCTGTCTCCAGACTCTTCTTCCACGCACACTTGACACAGTATTTTTTTTTTTTACTCAGACTTAAATATTTGCTTCCCTGTGTAATTTAATTAGTTACTTTTAAAATCAACATGGACAACTACACACAACAGAGTGACCTGGCAGCCTGCCGCTAATCCCTTACAAAATCCTTCACCCTGTTGCTATTTTGGTGTCTGGGTAAGTTTTGGCTGAGCTCAAGTCCCAGCTCTAATAGTAACGGTCTGCCACTGAAATACATTATGGTGTATTTATATAGTTAAGCTGAGAAGTAAGCATGTTTACTTGCAAGAACCACATATTTACTTATGAAGATATGAGCAGTATTGGTATCAGTGGACGTCTAACTAATCACAGTTAACTCACAAGTCTCTTTTTATACTCCTTGAACATAGCCGTTATGACAAAATGTTTTGGCTGATTTTGAGACCTGCATGGCTATTTTCAGTTAAAGCCACCATGTTTAATCCATATATATTTGAAATTTCTAACGCCCTGCTGCTGTTTTCATATTTGATGTGTAAACGTGCAAGTTAATATGATACTTCCAGCGGCTGTCACTTTACAGTAGTCTTTGCAGCATGTCAGCCTAGCCTATCTGGGTGTTATTACATTAAGCTGTGGTTGTTCTCTGGTCCTCCTGTGCACCAGTGTTTCATTATCAGTAGTGCCAGATATGGTTGGTATTATCCATGACAATATATGCTACCTGATATGCTTTTGCAAATTCATGAAGCAATTTTTTTTTCTTGAAAGAGAGGTGCACCAGCAGTACACGATGAAGAAAAAAAGCATGCAACATCTCTGATCGCTTGAGACATTTTTCCTGCAAACAAACCTGAACTACGTGAGGGAAATGTACAAAACTGCTTTATTAATTTGCGCTAGCAGCGGTAGCACGAATTGTTTCTCTTACTCAGGATCTTTCTACTTTATTATTATTATTATCCTAACGTTGTTTTAGGATGCTATTTCACCCTCAGTTTTCAACCAATCATCACCAAATTTCACATGAAGAATACCGCTGGGCTGAATTATGCTGCTATGACTTTTGGTGCTGATCTGGATCACTGAACTGGAATGATCCATGAAAAACAGGATTGTTTTCAATCACTTATAACTCTGTCAATTTTCATGATTTTTTTCAATCAGGTTTTTGTTTGTTTGTTTTTGTTTTTTTTTGTTTTTTTTGTTCAAGGCGGCAGGGTGCAACTTTTCCTTGACCTTCAATTGACAAAGGTCAGCTAGCGATAATTACTGTGACTTTAGTCACAGTCTCTATCGAGTTGCCAAATACATATACGGTTTTCACTTCGTGTCAAAGAAAGAGTTTAATACTGTATTTCACTGGACATTATCAGAAGCTGTGCTGCAGAAAAAATAAGAGTAAATACATAATTTTATACCACTATGCTGTTGAATTCTCAATTCTGATTGGTCATCAGCAGCTCTGACAGTTGTTCCAGCTGCAAGGTAATTCAAGGCTTTATGTTCATGTGGTTGTTCTAATGCATTATCATTTCTAAAGTAACTGCTAACTCACAGGGACTTAAAAATAGGACATTTCACATAATCTAAAGCTTATAATAAACAAATCTCTGTCCACTGAAAAATATGTACAGTATCTCCACTTCTCGCAGTTTTCACTTTTTATCCCCCACTAGCTGAAAGGCCTGAAGAAGGATTATGTTGTGGCGACATCCATCCGTCTGTCCCGGGAAGGGTGCTCAAATTCTGAAATCAACTCCTCTCCCAATTTTTGGAGGAATTTCACGAAACTTGGCAGGATTCTTTGTTATATATCAGTAATACGCCTATTCCAATTTCGTTAAATTCGGTCACATTTTACCAGAGTTACAGCTCTTAAATAATAAAATTATACTTTGACAATTTCATGAGAGTGTGTTTTCCTTCTGACATCAACTCCTCTCTGTTTTTGGACGAATTTCTTGAAGCTTGGCAAAAGGCCTTGTTATATGATGGTAATACGCATATTGCGATTTAATTTCATTTGTGAACATTTTACCAGGGTTTTGACCCTTGATTAAATAACTTGTACTTTGACAATTTCATGAGGGTGTACGTCCTTCTGAAATCAACTCCTCTCACAATTTGTGGAGGAATTTCACCAAAGTTGGCCAAAGGCTTTGTTATATGACAGTTATATGCATATTGAAATTTCATTTAATTTGGGCAAATTTTACCAGAGTTATGCCCTTGATTATAACAAACTTGTACTTTGGCAATTTCATCAAGGTATGCTTGCTTTCTGAACTCAACTTCCCTCACAATTTTTATCCCCCGCTGGCTGAAAGGCCCGAAGGGGGAATCATGTCATGGTGATGTCCGTCCGTCCGTCCCGGGAAGGGTACTCACCTTCTGAAATCAACTCCTCTCACAATTTTTGGAGGAATTTCACAAAACTTGGCAGGATTCTTTGTTATATGTCAGTAATATGCATATTGCAATTTAGTTCAATTCGGTCACATTTTACCTGAGTCATGGCATAGTTGTCAGTGGGGGGGGGGGCTCTCAGAGCACTCTTGTTCTGTATATGGAATACAGTATGTCCATATTTGTCCATCTAAGCATATCAGCTGACATCTAAATGACCAGATGAAAGCTGTTAAATCACACCCTTTACACTCACCAGCCACTTTAACTTCTTCTTGATTCCTTTTCTTGGCTGCAGGACTGGAACCCAGTGTGGTCTTCAGTTCTGCTGTTGCATGCTGAGATGCTTTTCTGCTCACCACGGTTGTAAAGAGTGATTATATGAGTTACTATATCCTTCTTGGCAGCTTGAACCAGTCTGGCCATTTTCCTCTGAACTCTCTTATCAACAAGTTGTTTGTTTCCACCCACAGAAATGTCACTCACTCACTCATTTTTTTTTTTGCACCATTCTGTGTAAACTCTAGAGACTGTTGTGTGTGAAAACCCCAGGAGATCAGCCGTTTCTGAAATACTCAAACCAGTTCATCTGGCTCAAACCAACACCCATGCCACAGTGAAAGTCACACTTTGGGATCACAATTTTTCCCATTCTGATGTTTCATGTGAATATTAATTAACTGAAGCTCCTGATTCACATCTGCATGATTTCACGCATTGTGCTGCTGCCAAGGGATCTGCTGGTTAGATCACGATCAAACAGCAGGTGGATGGGTGTTCCTAATAAAGGGGCCAGTGAGTGGATTTAACTGGTATGTTCAATTGGCTGCCAGGTGTTCCGAATAAACTGTACGGTGGATTTCAGTGTGGACATGAACGAAGTATTAAATGGCTTAACTTAATTGATGAACTCCTAATGCAAAGGTATTATCTAATATTTAACACAATTTTTGTTTTGTTCTAATCCCGTCTTCACCCCGTCCTGTCCTTGGTCTGTTACCTAATGTGTGCACCTGTTCCAGGTTGAGCTATAATTTGTTTGTCTGTGTATACCCTGCTCTTTCTTTGTCTCATTGCAATGTCTTACTGCGCCTTTGTCCGAACAGTTCTCCTGGTTTTCACTCGTGTGCGTGTTTTTGTTATTGATTATGGATTATCTGTGTTTGTTGTTTGCCTGCCTGTGCTTTGACCCATACTATGGATCACGACAGTGATTCATGGATTTAGCCTCATAAAATATACACTTAGTGGAACGAATAGTGTTTTTGTTTTTTTGTTTGTTTACAAAAATGTCTTCTCCCTCATCCTCTTTCTCTTTCTCTATCTGTATCTCAGGGCGGTGGTACACGTGCAGGTTGGCGATGTGAATGAGTTCTCCCCCGTGTTCAGCAGTGCTGTGTATTCAGGCTCTGTGCAGGAGGGCAGAGTGTGTGACAGCATCCTGCAGGTTGATGCAACAGACAGAGACTGTTCACCTCAATACAGCCAGATCTGCAACTACCAGATCGTCACAGAGAACGCACCATTCGCTATCGACCGCAATGGTTAGACACGTGCAAGCATTCTCTCACACACACTCACACACACCGACACGCCTACAGAGTCAGGCAGAACACATACTCTCACCTTCACACATACCAGCACCCCAACAGAATCAGGCACAGCATACACATACTTTTTCACGCATGCACCAACACTCTACAGAGTGAGGTAAAACACACACACACACACACACACACACAACTTCCAACAGAGTCAGGGGTACCTCCATTGTAAAAACATCCGGCTTATTATGCAACATGTATGGTTTCATCAATAAATCATATTCCTCCATGGTTCAGATCCTGAAGCGCCTGTTTTCTTTGGCCTTTAAGGCCAATATTCAAGGCCAGGGCCGAACATCACCTGAAGACTTCTCACTATGTAGATTTTACCCTCTCTCTCTCTCTCTCTCTCACACACACACACACACACACACACACACACACACACACACACACACACACACACACAGTGAATTTAGTATTTTGAGTTAAGCATTAGAAAACCTGGACAGCAGCACATTTTGTTGATAAGTGCTTAAAAAGTGCTTGAATCGAATAAAGTAAAAGCATTCAATACATAACACATTTTAAATTTATTTTTGGGTGTTAATCCCTGACCTTGTGAAACCTTACATTTTACCAGACTTTTATTCACTCATTTTCGTACAGTTAACTTTTGATTGTTCCCTGTTCATGAGTTACCTTTAAAAAAAAAATCCTGATAAAGCGACCAGAATCAACAGCCCGAGAAATGACAGGCAAACAATCATCTCCACATTTTCAATTTTACGGTAAGCAGAGGCATAATAATATTATCAGCTGTGCAGCTGGAAAGGTCAAAGTTATTGTCCTTTAGTGTCTTTTGTCTGAAATCCAAACCTGCCGTTTCTGACATTTTGGTAGGCATATCAGGTGACAATTCAATCCAAATTGCTAGAAACTGCTCTCACTGAATTCAGAATTGAATGCAGAATAAGGTACTTTTTACAGAATTAAAATATGTTTGTCTGTTCTTGAGATATTACAAATCAAATACTGACAAAATGGCTTAATTTTCAGAAAACTGACATAATATTCTGTATGAGGATCACATGGTCCAAAATGGGCCTCATTAATGAATAAGATCAAATGTTTTTTCCTTAATAACTTTTTTATTTTTCAAGATATTTACAACCCCGATTCCAAAAAAGTTGGGACAAAGTACAAATTGTAAATAAAAACGGAATGCAATGATGTGGAAGTTTCAAAATTCCATATTTTTATTCAGAATAGAACATAGATGACATATCAAATGTTTAAACTGAGAAAATGTATCATTTAAAGATCATTTCATGACAACAACACATCTCAAAAAAGTTGGGACAAGGCCATGTTTCCCACTGTGAGACATCCCCTTTTCTCTTTACAACAGTCTGTAAACGTCTGGGGACTGAGGAGACAAGTTGCTCAAGTTTAGGGATAGGAATGTTAACCCATTCTTGTCTAATGTAGGATTCTAGTTGCTCAACTGTCTTCAGTCTTTTTTGTCGTATCTTCCATTTTATGATGCACCAAATGTTTTCTATGGGTGAAAGATCTGGACTGCAGGCTGGCCAGTTCAGTACCCGGACCCTTCTTCTACGCAGCCATGATGCTGTAATTGATGCAGTATGTGGTTTGGCATTGTCATGTTGGAAAATGCAAGGTCTTCCCTGAAAGAGACGTCGTCTGGATGGGAGCATATGTTGCTCTAGAACCTGGATATACCTTTCAGCATTGATGGTGTCTTTCCAGATGTGTAAGCTGCCCATGCCACACGCACTAACGCAACCCCATACCATCAGAGGTGCAGGCTTCTGAACTGAGCGCTGATAACAACTTGGGTCATCCTTCTCCTCTTCAGTCCGAATGACACGGCATCCCTGATTTCCATAAAGAACTTCAAATTTTGATTCATCTGACCACAGAACAGTTTTCCAGTTTGCCACAGTCCATTTTAAATGAGCCTTGGCCCAGAGAAGACGTCTGCGCTTCTGGATCATGTTTAGATACGCCTTCTTCTTTGAACTATAGAGTTTTAGCTGGCAACGGCGGATGGCACGGTGAATTGTGTTCACAGATAATGTTCTCTGGAAATATTCCTGAGCCCATTTTGTGATTTCCAATACAGAAGCATGCCTGTATGTGATGCAGTGCCATCTAAGTACCTGAAGATCACGGGCACCCAGTATGGTTTTCCGGCCTTGACCCTTACGCACAGAGATTCTTCCAGATTCTCTGAATCTTTTGATAATATTATGCACTGTAGATGATGATATGTTCAAACTCTTTGCAATTTTACACTGTCGAACTCCTTTCTGATATTGCTCCACTATTTGTCGGTGCAGAATTAGGGGGATTGGTGATCCTCTTCCCATCTTTACTTCTGAGAGCCGCTGCCACTCCAAGATGCTCTTTTTATACCCAGTCATGTTAATGACCTATTGCCAATTGACCTAATGAGTTGCAATTTGGTCCTCCAGCTGTTCCTTTTTTGTACCTTTAACTTTTCCAGCCTCTTATTGCCCCTGTCCCAACTTTTTTGAGATGTGTTGCTGTCATGAAATTTCAAATGAGCCAATATTTGGCATGAAATTTCAAAATGTCTCACTTTCGACATTTGATATGTTGTCTATGTTCTATTGTGAATACA
Source organism: Neoarius graeffei (assembly GCF_027579695.1). Taxonomy (NCBI): domain Eukaryota; kingdom Metazoa; phylum Chordata; class Actinopteri; order Siluriformes; family Ariidae; genus Neoarius; species Neoarius graeffei. The sequence goes on along the minus strand of NC_083585.1, from coordinate 46,958,338 downwards.
ATATCAGTTTTTGAGATTTGTAAATTATTGCATTCTGTTTTTATTTACAATTTGTACTTTGTCCCAACTTTTTTGGAATCGGGGTTGTACATAGAAATTGGCAGGCATATAGATAGTTGTATACTGAATACAAAGTTTAGAAAATTAGCAAAAAATGCAAATTAGCATTTAATTAATATTAATTATGCTAATCAGGTTTTAAAAAACATTAAATCGGTACACTCTCTTCTTCTTCAAAGTTTCACCAATGGCTTTATTTGTCCAATATAAAGCTGATCTTAACTCTCATTTATACATCGCAGAGAAGGGAAAATCAATGTTAATTACAAATACAATTATAAAATATGCATAAATAAGCATTGAATGTCATTCACATCTACCATTCTCTATCAAAATAAAAAAGTAATAAGATTATTTCTAATCCCCTCTTTGTGCTCTTTAGGCCTTTGTATTTCTCAAAAGTAGAGCCAACTAGTGTTTATATTAAAGAATATAAATTATTTTCATAAATATTCACAGCTTTCAAGGCAAACCTCGGAAAAAAAACTGTGTGAGCCAGATCTAATAAACAACTCCAATTAATTGAATTGAAATTGACACTCGCATTTCTGACTTCTGGTTTTTCAAAATCTCATTCCGACCACTAAGATCTCAATATTTTTCATCAAAACAACTACAGTTATATTCTAAAATAGTTATTTATTTACAGGAATCAGTTTGGTTTGAAAAAATAAGTAGGTTAAGCTATGAAAACTCACTTCAAAGTCTCCCATGAATCATAAAATCAGAACTAGCTGACAGAAAATTTTGCTGAATACTTCATCAGAAACAGTGAGAGTTAGAGAACATCTCTATAGCAGTTATCTGATTGATATTGACGAGTAATCCAGTCAGAAACCGATCAGAAGAGAGTGAGAGAGCCTGACCGCTTTCCTGTGACTCAAAAATCACCGGCAGTTTCCTGACGTCACGCGAGCATATTTTTTACTCTGTTGTACCAACTTCAACCTGCCGTTACTCCCAAAGTACTGAACAGATCTTAATGAGATACATTTATTTGAAAAGCAGAGTTTATAAGCTTTTTAATGGCAGTATTCACTATAGAAAATATTCCAGAGTTAAGCAGTGACAGGTTTGTAAACTTAGATCAGTGTCTGCATGCACAATTTTTCACAGCATGGCCAGTGAGCATCTGATATGCCTACTTTTTGCCAGACATTGTTCTGTGGCGGGGCGGCACGGTGGTGTAGTGGTTAGCGCTGTCGCCTCACAGCAAGAAAGTCCGGGTTCAAGCCCCGTGGCCGGCGAGGGCCTTTCTGTGTCGAGTTTGCATGTTCTCCCCGTGTCCATGTGGGTTTCCTCCGGTTTCCCCCACAGTCCAAAGACATGCAGGTTAGGTTAACTGGTGACTCTAAATTGACCGTAGGTGTGAATGTGAGTGTGAATGGTTGTCTGTGTCTATGTGTCAGCCCTGTGATGACCTGGCGACTTGTCCAGGGTGTAATTCTGAACAATGCTATACAGTAGAGGATTTGCACCATCACATGACCCCTATAGCAACGGAAACTACGCCGCCATGACAGGAGGCATGCTGTAGTGCTTCATTCAGACAAGTCAGTTGTTATTGATCAGGATGGGAAGGTTTTGCTGCATTTTTGGATGTGCAAATTATTCTGAACGAAACAAAGACATCAGATTTTTTTTTTTAATTTACCAAAAGTAATTCATCATCAGGGGGGAAAACTAGAGAGATTTCTAAATGTAGAAGGGAAAAATGGCTCAGAAACATTCAGCAGGACTCGATGTCAAATGGAGAGGTCAAAAAGCCTATGGTATGTTCACTTCATTTCCACGAAGGTAAGAATTCCAAAAAAAATTAATTTCAGAACTGCAGCGATGTGCTTATTCTTATACAGTGAAGTGAACATAAGAGACAAAGTACAGCGAGGCGCTCAAGCTCATGTTCACTTCAGTGTATAAGAATGAGCATCTCGCTGCACTTTGTATGTTTGTGAGTCATTTTTCCCTTCTATGTTGAGAAATCTCTCTAGCTTTTTTTCCCCTGATGATGAATTATGTGGGCGGCACGGTGGTGTAGTGGCTAGCGCTGTCGCCTCACAGCAAGAAGGTCCGGGTTCGAGCCCCGGGGCCGGCGAGGGCCTTTCTGTGCGGAGTTTGCATGTTCTCCCCGTGTCTGCGTGGGTTTCCTCCAGGTGCTCCGGTTTCCCCCACAGTCCAAAGACATGCAGGTTAGGTTAACTGGTGACTCTAAATTGACCGTAGGTGTGAATGTGAGTGTGAATGGTTGTCTGTGTCTATGTGTCAGCCCTGTGATGACCTGGCGACTTGTCCAGGGTGTACCCCGCCTTTCGCCCGTAGTCAGCTGGGATAGGCTCCAGCTTGCCTGCGACCCTGTAGAACAGGATAAAGCGGCTAGAGATAATGAGATGAGATGAAATTAAAAAATCTAATGTCTTTGTTTCATTCAGAATAATTTGCACATCCAAAAATGCAGCAAAACCTTCCCATGCTGATCAATAACAACTAAGGGCCCGGTCCCACAACACAGATCATTACAGCGATAACGATAAATAAATCGGTCCCCTGCAGTTTATGTAGTTGGTATTCACACCAGACCAATAATGATACCTATAGTGCAGGCCTGGGTTTATCCGTATCAGTGATATTGCTTCTGGAGCGATTTTTCCAGGCTTGAACCTGATCTGATCCGATAAAATATCCGACCAGTCAGGTAATTGTTTACACGTGACACTGTCTGAGCACGTGCTATTTTTCCCCGGGTATCTTTGCACATCCCTGTTACATCATAAAGTCACGGAATACGGATTCACAGAAAATTAAAAAATATAGAAATACAAAGCACGGATCTTTTATTCATGGATATGTGATTTTCCATGAAATACCAATAGTAAATTAATAAAGTAAACATATACATCCAGGCAAGATATTTTAATTATGAACTCTGGCAGGCCAAACATTTAATTGTTTTAGACTTCTTAATTTTTAATCCATGATGCATCATCCGTATGAAATCAGTAACCAATCTGTAATATACTGAAACATCCGTGACCAATCTGTAAATTATTAGCATCCGTATTAAAATCCGTAACCACTCCGTATTTTGTATCATCTCACCTCATTATCTCTAGCCGCTTTATCCTGTTCTACAGGGTCGCGGGCAAGCTGGAGCCTATCCCAGCTGACTACGGGCGAAAGGTGGGGTACACCCTGGACAAGTCGCCAGGTCATCACAGGGCTGACACATAGACACAGACAACCATTCACACTCACATTCACACCTACGGTCAATTTAGAGTCACCAGTTAACCTAACCTGCATGTCTTTGGACTGTGGGGGAAACCGGAGCACCCGGAGGAAACCCACGCGGACACGGGGAGAACATGCAAACTCCACACAGAAAGGCCCTCGCCGGCCCCGGGGCTCGAACCCAGGACCTTCTTGCTGTGAGGCGACAGCGCTAACCACTACACCACCGTGCCGCCCTCCGTATTTTGTATCCTTTTTTATTATATTTCTGTAGTCTGTGACCTATCTGTATTTTATCAACTACCGGAGTATGTACACGGGTTGTTTTGGAGTCCAAGCTGTGCAGTATGACCCGGAATAATGTGCTACTACTTGGAAAAAACTTCCATGACTATTCCTCAGTTGCATGCATTTATTTCCCTGAGTGGCAGGACCAAGCGATATTATAGTGGGGATTATAGTTGTGGTGTGACTGCTCCAGACTGGAACTAAACTCAGCCACAGATATAGTCATCGTTGGAGTTATTGGTATAGTTATAGTTATCGGTGTTGTGGGACTGGGCCCGAACTCATCTGAATAAAGCACTACAGGCATGCTTCCTGTCATGGTGGTGTAGTTACTGTTGCTTTTCAGGTCACATGATGGTGCAAAGCCTCTATAAAGTGGCCAGGGGCTGAAAGGGGGGGTAGGGAGGGGCTGAGGTGGAGGTGGGAAGGAGGGGGCGTGGATGTGTGAAGCAGGAGATGCTCGGTGATTCTCTATCAGCATATATTTGAAAATGAATACAGCTTCACAGACATTTTGAGCCATTTTCAACCCATAAAATGGTCCAGCCATTATCCGTAACTGCTTATCCTGTGCAGGGTCACAGGGTACACCCTGGACAAGTTGCCAGATCATCGCAGAACTGACACATATAGAGACAAACAACCATTCACACTCACATTCAAGCCTACGGTCAATTTAGAGCCACCAATTAGCCTAACCTGCATGCCTTTGGAGGAAACCGGAGCACCCGGAGGAAACCCACGCAGACACGGGGAGAACATGCAAACTCCACACAGAAAGGCCCTCGCCGGCCATGGGGCTCGAACCCAGAACCTTCTTGCTGTGAGGCGACAGTGCTAACCACTACACCACCGTGCCACTCCCACATCAAATGGTGATTTATTAAAAAACTAAATAATAACAACACAAAACATGCAGGGTTAGTCAAAATTATGTTAACACTAATGGATTATTTTTCTCCTGCAGATAGACGTACGCCATTGGTGACAGATTAAATGGTCCTGTTGCTCGCTGGTTTTTGTGTGTTGAACACTATGGCGAACAGGTTGAGACAGTCCTGTAAATCTTCTTGCACATATGCACAGTATGTTTTGTGAATAAATGGTTTCTACCATTCTATTTAAGTGTTTAACATAATTTTAACTAACCCTGTGTTTAGTTTTGATGTGTTTCATCACAGTATAGTCATATCATTTAGTTTACAGCTCAAAAAACACATTTAAGTGTGCAGTACCTTTTGAATGAACTCTTGAGGGTGCATGAGATGGAAGATGTTTTATTTTATTTTATTTTGGCCTAGAAATAAGAGATAACGCCAAACCAAGGTGATATCAGAAAAGAACAGATGAGGCAGAGGTGAAGATTACTACACTCAAGGCAAAGTGGTGTTTCCTCAAGTCTGATGTGTTCTGATAACAGGATACTCCAGTGGGTCTTATCTCACTTATAGCATCACCGCTAAACTTAGCAGCTTTTAAAAACTGGGATGTTGAATTGTTTCAGTTGCTCAGGGACTGAAGGTGAAATCCAGTGGAACTTTTTTTTTTTTGCCATTTCCATTTGCCATTTGGTATTTCAAAACATATTAAAACTAATGTGAAAATCCATAGGCAAAGACAGAGTGTAAATAATATACAGTGCATGCATAAGTATTCAGTCCCCCTGAATTTTTCCACATTTTCGGTGAACTCAAAGGAACTATAGGATATAAGTCTACACAATACAGCTCATAGTTTTATTTATTTATTTATAACAATGTTTATACAGGAGGCTCTCATTACCATAGTGTTTTTCAGAGAGGTCCTGCACATATATTTAATCATATCTATCCAATAAACAAATAATATGAAATAAAATTATACAAATAAAAACTAAGAGTGAAATATTTTTCAAATAATATAAAATATACCGCCCTGTGATGACCTGGCGACTTGTCCAGGGTGTACCCCGCCTTTCGCCCGTAGTCAGCTGGGATAGGCTCCAGCTTGCCTGCGACCCTGTAAAACAGGATAAAGCGGCTAGAGATAATGAGATGAGATGAGATAAAATATATCTATTCATCCATCCATTATCTGTAACTGCTTATCCTGTACAGGGTTGTGGGCAAGCTGGAGCCTATCCCAGCTGACTACGGGCGAAAGGCGGGGTACACCCTGGACAAGTCGCCAGGTCATCACAGGGCTGACACATAGACACAGACAACCATTCAGACTCACATTCACACCTACGGTCAATTTAGAGTCACCAGTTAACCTAACCTGCATGTCTTTGGACTGTGGGAGGAAACCGGAGCACCCGGAGGAAACCCACGCGGACACGGGGAGAACATGCAAACTCCACACAGAAAGGCCCCCGTCAGCCGCTGGGTTCGAACCCAGAACCTTCTTGCTGTGAGGTGACAGTGCTAACCACTACACTACCATGCTGCCCTCTAAATATCAATCTTTTTTTTTTTTACCAGATCCACTTTTGAGAGTTATGACGTGGTATTATGAATATTCTCATCTCATCTCATTATCTCTAGCCACTTTATCCTGTTCTACAGGGTCGCAGGCAAGCCGGAGCCTATCCCAGCTGACTACGGGCGAAAGGCGGGGTACACCCTGGACAAGTCGCCAGGTCATCACAGGGCTGACACATAGACACAGACAACCATTCACACTCACATTCACACCTACGGTCAATTTAGAGTCACCAGTTAACCTAACCTGCATGTCTTTGGACTGTGGGGGAAACCGGAGCACCCGGAGGAAACCCACGCGGACACGGGGAGAACATGCAAACTCCGCACAGAAAGGCCCCCGTCAGCCGCTGGGTTCAAACCCAGAACCTTCTTGCTGTGAGGTGACAGCGCTAACCACTACACCACCATGCTGCCCTCTAAATATCAATCTTTTTTTTTTTTTTTTTTACCAGATCCACTTTTAAGAGTTATGACGTGGTATAATGAATATTATTATAATCAATTTAAATTGATCATAACATTGTAAAATGAATACAATCTTCTGAGTACTGGTGTGTGTGTGCGCGTGTGTGTGCGTGCATGCGTGTAGGCAACATCAGGAACACGGAGAGCCTGAGCTTCGACACCCAGCCGCACTATGAGATCAGTGTGACGGCTTTTGACTGTGGGCAGAAGAGAGCAACACGAAGTGCAACGGTACACATTCACGTCAAACCCATCTGCAAACCCGGCTGGCAAGGTACCAGATGACTGTTATTGTGTGTGTGTGTGTGTGTGTGTGTGTGTGTGTGTGTGTGTGTGTGTGTGTGTAAATATGACTCAGATTCTCTGACACTCTGAAAACTAGGCACACCTTTCTGAATCATGCACACACTCACGCATACACACTCATTTGGAATACCAGCCCAACTTTCTGTTGTTTCTCATCCACCCCTCAGCAGTTACTTACATTGGTCAACAACTTTTCAGAAGTTGTCTTCTTCAGAGCTGAAACTGGCTGTTTGTTATGAAATTTGGTGTGTTGAATTCAAATATCTCATCTCATCTCATTATCTGTAGCCGCTTTATCCTGTTCTACAGGGTCGCGGGCAAGCTGGAGCCTATCCCAGCTGACTACGGGCGAACGGCGGGGTACACCCTAAAACAACGGATTGGCTACGGCTTCCAAGATATTTAAGATTTTACATTTTATACTCATGTACATTGTGTAGATAGTAATGTTTTAAGTATAAATTGTAAATCTAGGTCTCTTCATGTGTTTCTGGTTGGTTTACATGATATGTGGGTCAGTCCATGAAATGATGTTACTTTTCATTGGTCCGGGTTTACATAATCATTTCATCTTTAATTTCCATGATTTAAAGAAATATTTAGCAGATTATCCATAAATATTGTTTGAAGAAATAAAATAAATTAAAAAAATGAAGTTTTCTTTTGAAATAAAGAAATGTGAAACATTTTCTTCCCCTGTGACTGGACACGGATGACACGTTTTTTGTGACATGGAATATTTGCTGACTTTGAGCTTAAATAAACCTTCATTACTTTCTGAGAATTTCAATAAAATTAGTTTCATGGTACTTGCAATTTAGTTTGACACTCACATAATCAAGTTAAGAAGGTTCTATAAACTATTTAGCTTCGAATTCATCCACTAAAAATAGGTTGTGAATGTAACATTGTGGTGTCCTACCGTGTTACGTTAGAAACCAGGCTTATAAAAAATGATAAAACGAGTTGAAATCATGATTGATGTTTTTAATATAAAGAAGAATATACTATAAAACGATGTAGGTAGAAAGAAATTTAAACAAACGGCAATAAAAGAAATTATCGATGTTTTTTCTCGCATCCTAACTTAGCTTCCACTCACTTCCTGGTTCGTTCACAACCTGCGAGACCGATTTACTCAATCTAGGTCAGCTGAACTGACGCGAGAGAACTTCTCGCGGGATCTCACACACCACAACACGTGCTCGAGAGAAGTGCAGATATAAGTGTGACTAAGTAAAGTAATGAATTCAGTAATCTCATTTACCCCATATAGGATGAAACTGTTTCCTGTTAATGACTGTCGTTATTGTTCAAATCTTAAAGAGATTTTATGAAGTTTGTGAAATACTGGTATTTCATATTTTCAGTGTTTATGATGTTGAACTAATATTTCTAATGAATTCTTATTCAGTGTTCATGTTTAAAGTAAGCAAATAAAAGCAAAAAATTGATTTTATCAATATTTTTCCTTTATTTTTAAAAGCTTGTTCGTGTCCTTGTTGCATTAGCAACCGGGTAAATATTTATGGATTTTATCATACATTGTAGAGCAGGAGTTATCTTAACAACTATGTTATATTTTCTTATATGGTCAATGCTTCATGGAAATAAAAGTTGTTTTCAGTTGTAAATTGTTTTAAGTGACTCCCTCTGTGTCACATTTTGGTAACCCCATTTCATGGACTGACCCATTTCACCTGTTCTTTTTATGTAACACTAGAAAATCAGCAAAATGTTTATATAAATAAAATGCATTATGAACCAAATGGCTAAAAACAATCATGTATACCGGTAAGTACTGAATAGGTTTAGTCCTTATTCAGTATGCACTCAATGATTTTTGGCAGCTTGTCTCTTGTATTCATGAAACAGAGCATCTCTTGTCAAGCAAAAACTTCATCTCGAGTGCAGAGCACTGTATGATTTTTTTTTTCTGAGCTGATTACAGGGCAATTTGTTCAGCAGAGTGATGTAAATTGACTTATGATTGCATCATCAGTGACTTCTAGGAATAACATGATATCGTGTCTAATGCAATACTGGCTTCAGATTGCATCATTCATTATTTTGCCAAAAACGTAAGTACTATCCAAACCCAATCATAGATTTATTCATAGAGCCAATCTTGAAAACTAGAGCCAATGAACAATTTTAAGTTTCATTTTCGTTCCCAGCGACCCAGAATTAGTAAAGTTTGACTATATTTATTTCAGAAGCATTTTGGCTGTAGACCAGTGTTATCACTTCTCTTGTGCTCTTTCAGTGTGCTTTTGTCTTCATCTTGCTTTCCTTTTATATTCTCTGACTCTATGTGAACTTTTTTTCTATCTTTTGAAACGGACACCAGCACAGCTGTGAAATTGGTTTGAGGATCACTCTGTGTGTGTGTGTGTGTGTGTGTGTGTGTGTGTGTGTGTGTGTGCTTGCATTATAAATATCTACAGATTCAGAAGAAACTTCTTTCTTTGTTAAAGATAAATCACTGAAGTTTCTTCAGTTCATGTGCTTTTTTCACGTTGTCACTCCTACTGTAGTTCCAGCTGACAAACACACACCGAACACAGTCATTATTACACAATATATATTACATTATAGTCTTGTAAAGTACATTATCTTTTAAAAAGGTATTGCAGTGGATGACATCAGTCTCTGTAAACTTCAGAAGAAGCACAGTGCGAAAAGTACGGAAGCCGAGAGAGGCCCTTCATATAATCCTTTTTTTTTATTCACCTTGTTATCCCGAGATAACGACATAATTAATTCAGGATCGCGAGAAAACAACACAACTAATTCGAGATCTCGAGAAAACAAAACCGTTATTTCGAGATCTCGAGAAAACAAAACAATTATTCCGTGATCTCGAGTAAACAGCTGAGAAATGGTTCATTCAGGTGCGCCAAGAGACTTGTGATATGCTGACTTTGGGGCTATTTCTCATTCTGTATAGACGCAACTTTGGTCATTAGAATGTCTGGAATAATCGATCACCTAATAAGGCGAGATCACGGAATAATTGTTTTGTTTTCTCGAGATCTCGAATTAGTTGTGTTGTTTTCTCGACATCCTGAATTAATTATGTCGTTATCTTGGGATAACGGTTTTGTTTTCTCGAGATCTCGAATTAGTTGTGTTGTTTTCTCGAGATCCTGAATTAATTATGTCGTTATCTCGGGATAACAAGGTGAATAAAAAAAGATTATATGAAGGGCCTCTCGCGGCTTCCGTAGGAAAAGAAGCATAGAGCTATATTCAGTAATAAAATAAGCAAATAAATAAATGAAAATGTATCACCTCTAATGTAAAATTATTCTGTCTAATATCCTAATTAATGTGAAAAAAAAAACCCACAACCATACATCTAACTTTACTCAGATTATGTCTCACTTGTTAATCGTGGTTATGATATCTTCTAATCCTAAACTTGTTTCATCATCGTCATCGAGTTCCTCTTGCACCAGTAGTGTCACTTATGGCATCTGCAAAAATCTTCCATTCCTTTCTGTCCTTTGGAGCTACTGCCGCCTCACTCCAACTCTTCCAGCCAAAATGATTCCTCTCCTTTTTAACTATTCTCTTCCATGTATCTTTTAGCCTTCCTCTTGATCTTTTTCCCACTGGTGCCCAAGTTAGTGCTATCCTACAATCATCTGTGATCTCTTTCCTTCAAACATGTCCTATCTATTTCCATCTGCTTGTTTTTATCATCAGGTCAGTTATAGAATGCATTTTTGTTCTTTCTTTCAATTCCGCATATGATATTGTTATCCATACGGAACACTTTTTCGATGGAATAAAAACGTGTGTTCTATTCCCTTCTAGCAGGTTCCATTCATTTGGTTTGATAGCATGCAATATTGTTAGCATATCACTTATTCTACATTCTCCATTCTATCCAATGGAGAATGAGTATTGAATATGGTTTATGATATTGCATGGTTGTCAAGACAACATGATGTCACACGTCGGAGCTGATGCGAATATCCAATGAGAGAGTTTTCTGCGGCGGCACGGTGGTGTAGTGGTTAGCGCTGTCGCCTCACAGCAAGAAGGTCCGGGTTCGAGCCCCGTGGCCGGCGAGGGCCTTTCTGTGTGGAGTTTGCATGTTCTCCCCGTGTCCGCGTGGGTTTCCTCCGGGTGCTCCGGTTTCCCCCACAGTCCAAAGACATGCAGGTTAGGTTAACTGGTGACTCTAAATTGACCGTAGGTGTGAATGTGAGTGTGAATGGTTGTCTGTGTCTATGTGTCAGCCCTGTGATGACCTGGCGACTTGTCCAGGGTGTACCCCGCCTTTCGCCCGTAGTCAGCTGGGATAGGCTCCAGCTTGCCTGCGACCCTGTAGAACAGGATAAAGCGGCTACAGATAATGAGATGAGATGAGAGTTTTCTGCTGTGCAGAAGTGTTTGTGTTCACCGGCAGCACCTGCAGTAAACTGAATTGAAAATGCCATAAGATACGTATTACGCGTAAAACTTACGCACTAGTGAGCAACTGTGACAATTTTTTTGTAAAATCTATAATTTTTCCATTGAATGTGTATTATTATTAATAATAATAATAATAATAATAATAATAAGCGGCTAGAGATAATGAGATAATAATAATAATAATAATAATAATGGCTGCCTTTTTTCATGGTATATCAGATATACTCATCTTCGACTCGTTCAATATCATGCTAGCTGAATGTGTATCTGATAGACCATGAAAAAAGCCAGCCAATATTATTTAAATATTCTTGGCCAATATTTAAGTTATTCCACGAAATCGAGTTGTACACGAGAAGATAGATGATGACGCACATACTGCTGCGTTGGCTATAAGCTATGTACGATGAGATTGAGTGAAATAACTGTTTTATTATATCCATATTCACTGGATTTTGAGAAACGGAGCTTTTTTCTGCAAATTCGATAAATAAAAACTTTATACAAAATGTCTGACAAAATCATTTCCACTGAGAATGTAAACAAACCGGCGAAATGACAGGAGCAATTTGCTAAAAATGCTATAATAATAATTCTTGAAAAATTAGAAAAGATACATTCTTACCATCAAATACTTTTATTCCATATTTTGTTGCTTTTTTGTATTTTTGGGGGATTTTATTTTCGAGTAGAGTTTTTATTTTGTCCTCGGTTGGTTCAGCAACCCGCTCCGCCATTTTGTTTTTCTCTACTTACAGTATATGAGCTGATATCCTAGTAGTAGAGTAGCCAATCAGAGTGCACGATTGCTCATATCCAGTGAATGTGGACAGAATAAATCTTTAAAATCCTTCTCAACCATCTGTTGTGGAATGGATTCAACCTATCTCTATCCTTGTTACTAACTTTCCAACACGCCGAACTGTACATTAAAACTGACAAAATATTGCTTCGATAGATCTTTAACTTGGTCTTCCTACTGTACTCGTTTCATATCCAAATCTTCTTCAACTTATTAAAGCACTTCTTGCTTTTCTCTAAACTCGTTTGCTTTGCCTTTTTTGAAGGTTGAACCTTCCTTACTGAAACACTCCATTCCAGGGTTGCCAGATTGTATCTTACAAATTGAAGTGTTCTTAACTACATTCTCATGTGGAACCAAATAACCTTGTGGGAATATAATTGGGTTAAGATGCCATTTAGATATCGTTTTGTAGTAATTTGGAAAGTTTTAATTGAATTACACTGGAAAGAGTTCAACCAATCTGGCAACCCATGTTCAATTTCACCACGGACTCTGCTTTACACAGATTTTCCGGGTTGACGTGATGGAATTCGGATTCATGCACTGCAACATGGTGCTTAAATCTCAAATATATATATATATATATATATATCATCTCATTATCTCTAGCCGCTTTATCCTTCTACAGGGTCGCAGGCACGCTGGCGCCTATCCCAGCTGACTGTGGGCGAAAGGCGGGGTACACCCTGGACAAGTCGCCAGGTCATCACAGGGCTGACACATAGACACAGACAACCATTCACACCTACGGTCAATTTAGAGTCACCAGTTAACCTAACCTGCATGTCTTTGGACTGTGGGGGAAACCGGAGCACCCGGAGGAAACCCACGTGGACACGGGGAGAACATGCAAACTCCACACAGAAAGGCCCTCGCCGGCCCCGGGGCTCGAACCCAGGACCTTCTTGCTGTGAGGCGACAGCGCTAACCACTACACCACCGTGCCGCCATATATATATATATATATATATATATATATATAAATAACAGTACTGTACAAAAGTCTTAAGCACATGTTTTGAAATGCTGTAAAGCAAAGATGCCTTCAAAAATAATGAAATTAAATGTTTCTACATTTAAAAAATACTATAAAGATCAGTAAGCAGTGATGCATGAAAAAAGTCAATATTTGGTATGAGACGACCCTTTGCTTTAAAAAAAAATTGTTGTCTCTGGTACAATAAGTGCAGTTTTATAAGATAATGAGCTGTAGGTTTTACTGAGCATCTTACAGAACCAGCCACAGTTCTTCTGGACACTTTGACTGTCACCCTCGCTTCTTCACTTTGCAGCAAAACCCAGCAGCCTTCATCATGTTTTTGTCTGAAAAGTGGTCTGTTATGTAATCTGTTGCTTTCTTTAGTGACACACAAATATTTTTCTGTAACATATAATTTTGTGCTGGAGAACAAACTTTTGGAACTGTAAAATGTTTTTGTACTGACTCGATAATGTAGAAGTCATAAAATAGAAATCTATCATAAAGTTTGTACTAAAAAACAATCGGGTGCCTAAGGCTTTTGCACAGTACTATGTGTGTGTGTATATATATATATAAACAAACAGTTATTCCACAAAATTGAGTCGTAAGGTACATGAGCTGATAGCAAATGAGGCGCGTAGCACCGAATTGGCTCTAAGCCATGTACAACAAGATTGAGTGGAATAACTGTTTTATTCTATCCATATTCAGTGGATTTTGAGAAGCAGAGCATTTTTTTTTCAAATTCAATAAATAAAAACTTTATACAAAATATCCGACAAAATCATTTCTGCTTAGAATGTAAACTGGTGAATGACAGTAACAATTTGTGAAAAATGTGATAATAATAATTCTTGAAAAATAAAAAAAGATCTTTTCTTACCATCAAATACTTTTATTCCATATTTTGTTGCTTTTTTTGTATTTTGGGGTTTTGTTTTCGGGTAGAGTTTTTATTTCGTCCTCTGCTGGTTCAGCAACACGCTCTGCCATTTTGTTTTTCTCTACTCACGGTATATGAGCTGATATCCTAGTAGTGGAGTAGCCAATCAGAGCACACGATTGCTCATAGACAGTGAATGTGGATAGAATAAATAAAATTATACGCACACTATGGAGCATAACTATAGCGTAGCGTCACATGACAGTTTAACCTCTTATCACTGGAAGTCCCAATCAGCAGAATACAAGACTTCTGTGCCATCTGAATTTTGACCTCATACTCTTGTTCGTCTTGTTCATTCATTGTTTATAGACTCCTGTTCTGTTTATTTGTTTGTTTGTTTTGGGTTTTTGGTTTGTTTGTTTGTTTGTTTGTTTGTTTGTTTGTTTGTTTTCCATTAGCTCATTGTGAAGTCTTGCCTTTCTGATTGCATTTCTGTGCCTTTACATCTCATTTTTGTTTGTTCATTTTCTAGTTTCTGGTACTTCTAGATTTGTGAATCTCTCTTGTAGTGAAGACCAAGTGTTTGTCTGTTGGTTTTGTCCATGTTGCCTGTCTATAGTCTCCGATTGTGGCCTATGTTTATTCCAAAATAAACTCTGCACTTGGATCCTACCTGTCTCAGTCAGTGCGTTTACATGCACATAGAGAAAATCGAATTTCTGCCGTAGCTCGACTGAAATCGAAGTTCTAAATGGCATGGAAACACCTTAGCTCGGCTGAAATCGAACCGAACTGGATTTCTCGTAATCGAGCTACGCGACCTAGATTATGCGATTGTAGCCGAGCTACTTAGTGCATTTAAACCCTATCGAGCTACGTAGTTGAGCTACTTACTTCAGCACTGCCCCTTCCGGAAGTGACGAGTGACGAGACCACAAGCGGGAAACACAACAGCCTCGGTCGGCATGACAACAGTAGTAGAAACATGCACTTCTGGGGCAATGAGGAGATAGAGTTCATGCTCTTTCAGCTTAAGGAGTTGAATATATATATATATATATATAGATGTTGCTGTGAGTGCTTAATTTGTGAAGTGGGAGGTCCCGGAACGCAGGAGGTGGGTGGGTCCGGCGACTCAAAAAAAAAAAAAAAGGCGGGGAGTGGTTTACTATAACTTTACGCACACACGCCTATTGTGTGTGTAAAGAAAAAAATAATATCAGACATGATCTTAGAAAACGCTTTAGTGACGAACAGTTACAGACAGTAATATGTCGTGATATTATGTTATAAAATATTTTTATTAGGCTATATATTAAATTATATATTAAATTTATCTTCTAAAATAACAGACTGTACTCATATCACAACCGGTTTATTTCACCATTGGAGATCAGATCACACAAGACATGAATTAAATGACTCATTTTAAGGATTTAAGTAGGCTATTTAAAAGCAGTGCCAGTGGGACTTCGTGGCTCAGGTGGATAAGGCACCATACCATAAATCTGGGGACCCGGGTTTGATTCCAACCTGCGGTCATTTTCTGAGCCCTCCCTGATCATTTCCTGTCTCTACACTGTCCTATCCAATAAAGGTGGAAAAAGCCCAAAAAAGAGAATAATTTAAAAGCAGTGCCAGCAAACATAAGTGCAATCAATTCAAGTAATAGTTAAGAAATAAAGGGTTTACAAAACAAGTTGGAGAATTCATTTTAAAAATTTTAGTAAGCTTTCTTGTTTTTTTGCCATTTTTTCCACAGCGCAAGCTAACGGCTACAAAAAACCCGGTGTTCTATTGAGCGGAAGTATACACCCCATGTCCCTCCCTCTGCCCCTTTCGCATAGATTTTGTGGATGTCATAGGAGAGAAATCAACAACAGATATCAAAATCAAAACCGAACACTAAACAAATTTTTATTTACTTATTTAATTTATTGTTTGATTTTTTTCCCTTTGTGATGGTCACGGAGGTGATCTGATCCATTTAAATAGTTGCCGGAACACCGAATGAAATGAAAATAGCTGCCGGATGCGACAACGGAGGTTCCGGATCTTGTTCCATCATGTTCCGGCTCAAATTAAGCCCTGGTTGCTGTCCTCGTCGTCGTTCTTCTTGTGAACACGGAACTGATAACTTTGTTTATACTCTTGAATAGCTCTTCTTCATGACGACAACCAGAAGTGTACCAACACGATGGGGCGTGTAGCGCCACCTGTGGCTCGGGTGCACAATGTACCTCACACAATAGCTCGATTTCCTTGTGTGCATGTAGGATTGGATTTCTCTGGCACCCCTGCTGGGACCCTTAGCTCGATTACCGACAGTAGCTCGATTTGGATGTGCATGTAAACGCACTGAATGAAGGCAAACAGTTCCAGTAACAATAATATAAAACAGACGGACAATGGCAGTAGTAGGTTTGTCGGAGGAACAAATTAATCTCAAATTATTGTCAAACAGCTGTAATCATTCTCTGATGGTTAAGACTACCACAAGACATGCGAAATCAGCCATCACATCTTTTCAACTACTGCTGCTAAAGTGTCAGAGGGCAGATTACAATTCAGCACAAACCACTCGTTTCTGTATATACAAGCCAACAGGCATCCATGATTATAGATCATGTTTGAAATGAGGGAAGTAGTAATCCCCCCACCCACCCCCCGCAAACCATGTCATAGGTAAGCTGTGTTCATCATTTGAATGAACCCCAGAATGTCTTTCCAGTGAGTGCTTCCATAATTTAAGATTTATTTAGCCTATGAAGTGTACTTCCTGTTAATTATTTCCAAAATAAACCATGAAGAAGAAGAAAGTTTTCTCATTCACCCTGAACTGACCTAAATTAAATGAAAGTGTGAATTTATATTAGGAAAATTGCGAGAGGGAGGGAGGAAAACCATGTGTGTGTGTGTGTGTGTGTGTGTGTAATGGGCAAACAGTTTCCTGCTGGGCTTCATAACTAGAAGTAAATAATTCAGCAGGGATTCTAAATGAGCTTCTCGACTGTACAGACAAACACACACATATATAGGTACACCAAATGAACACACTCTCTGTATGCTTTAATGCAGCTGCAGCAGCAGCCGCTGTCCTGTGGAGAAGGGTTTTGATGCAGACCACAGAGCATGTCATTAAGTGTGTACAGTATGTGAACTCAGAGATGGCCTTCAATCCTTTCTGAATAGATGTGTACTACTCAAATGTTGTTGTTGTTGTTATCGTTGTCCACACTCAGTGTTAGGGTTTTCAAAGAAATCTTGTCATTTTGGTTATTACTGTACCTCCGCCAAGGAGGTTATGTTTTTGGTAGCGTTTGTTTGTTGGTTGGTTGGTTGGTTTGTCTGTTAGCAACATTACGGAAAAAGTAATGAACGGATTGCTCTGAAATTTTTTTCCAGAGGTGTGACTGGGCACAAGTAACAATCCATAAAATTTTGGCGGTGATCCGGATCACCTTCTGGATCCCGGAATTTTTTAAAGGATTAATTTTTTCCCCATTGAAATGAATGAGCGCGCGACGCAAAAAAACAGGTTTTTCCTTCTGTAGGCCAAACCGTAAGGTGTAAAGTCATGAAACTTGGTGCACTGATAGAGGAGTGGACCCTGATTGATTTCATCAAGTTTCATGTTGGTACGTCTCACGCTGTAGCGCCACCAACTGATCCCATTCTTACATGCGTTCATGCACGTAACTTTTGATCCGTATGTCCGATTTTCATAAGTCTGGTGCCGTTGGAATTCTTGGAGCCAGACGATTCCAACGCACCCTATGACGTCATTCTCCGCCTAATTAGATTTTCCGCCATTTTGAATTTTGTCCAAAATGAAGGTAGAGTGACCCTGGCCGCATGTTTTGTCCGATCATCACGAAACTTGGCAAACATGATCTCCAGTCCATGCCTAATGAACGATATTCGTTTCGCTGTCATATGTCGAAGCGTGGCAGCCAATCAAAATCGATGGCAAAGCCACCAAACAGGAAGTGAGCTCATATCACGGAAACGCTTTGACATATCAAGACCATATTTAGTGGCATGACTTTGGACACCATCCAAACTACCCTCATCAAATATGGTGTCATTTGGCCACTAGGGGGCGTCACAATTAGCAAAAATGTATTTTGGCTCATATCTCAGAAACGTTTTGATCTATCAAGACCATATTTGTTGAGATGACTTTCAGCACCAGGTCATGTACCCTCATCAAATTTGGTGTCATTTGGCCACTAGGGGGCGCCACAATGAGCAAAAACGTGTTTTGGGTCATATCTCTTTATGGATTTAGAATTACATTTATATTTTCATGTTAGTGATGCTCTGGGATGTCCCTGTAACCAGCCTGTCATCTCCGTATGAGAATCCGCCTTGTGTCTTGGCCAAACTTTCGCGTGTTGACATAAAACTTGTCGTATGGGTGTGCGGTCGCCTCTCTTGCCGGGTCGCCATGGCGGCGCACCTGAGCAAGCACACTTTCGCATTTTCTCCGGAACTGCATTCTAGTTATTATTATTATTATTATTATTATTATTATTACCTCCGCCAAGGAGGTTATGTTTTCGGTAGCGTTTGTTTGTGTTTGTTTGTTTGTTTGTTTGTTGGTTGGTTTGTTGGTTTGTCTGTTAGCAACATTACGGAAAAAGTAATGAATGGATTGCTCTGAAATTTTTTCCAGAGGTGTGACTGGGCACAAGTAACAATCCATTAAATTTTGGCGGTGATCCGGATCACCTTCTGGATCCTGGATTTTTTTAAATGATTCTTGGCAGAGGTCTGCGCTCTCTGAGTGCTTTTCTAGTTTTCAACATGAATTTGAAATATTTGAATAGTATAAGGGGGCGGCACGGTGGTGTAGTGGTTAGCGCTGTCGCCTCACAGCAAGAAGGTCCTGGGTTCGAGCCCCGGGGCCGGCGAGGGCCTTTCTGTGCGGAGTTTGCATGTTCTCCCCGTGTCCGCGTGGGTTTCCTCCGGGTGCTCCGGTTTCCCCCACAGTCCAAAGACATGCAGGTTAGGTTAACTGGTGACTCTAAATTGACAGTAGGTGTGAATGTGAGTGTGAATGGTTGTCTGTGTCTATGTGTCAGCCCTGTGATGACCTGGCGACTTGTCCAGGGTGTACCCCGCCTTTCGCCCGTAGTCAGCTGGGATAGGCTCCAGCTTGCCTGCGACCCTGTAGAAGGATAAAGCGGCTAGAGATAATGTGATGTGATGTGTGATGTGTGAATAGTATAATTCAAATATTGTCATAATAGTATAATGGACTCAAACATTAAAATGTGCTACATGTACAATGTTGATAAAACAAGCATTGCCAGGCAAAACAAACCTCACCCGGCAGCACTTATTTTATACCTATATATTGAAAATGGTATTATTTCTCAATCATCAGCTGTCAGGTTATAGCCCATGAAAATCCATGACCTTGAGTTTGACATTTCAAGGTCAAAGATTATGGTGCCAAATGAAAGCCCATATGGCACTTCCTAGAAGTTGATAATGGTAAATATCTGTCTACCATCAACTGTTTTCAAGTTACAGCCCTCTGAAAATCTGTGACCTTGAGTTTGACCTTTCAAGGTCACTCAAGGTCAAATATCATGGTGCCAAATGAAAGGCCATATGGGAGTTCCTATATGCTCATAATAGTAAACATTTGTCTATCTGCAACCATTTTTGAGTTATAATGGAAAATGTTATTTTGACCGAAAGGTTGACCTTTCTGGTGACCTTGACCTGATTACCCCCAAAATTTAATCAGGTAATCTACAAACCATTGCTCACCTACCCTGAAAACTTGAAGTCAATCGGTGCAACCGTCTAGACGCTAGATTGTTAACAGACAGACACACAAACAAACTGCACTGATTGCAATACCTCGCTCCGCTGACTCTGTCACGGGCGAGGTTAAGCTGTCATATGAATGTCTCATTCTTGTAGTATTCCCTACTTTGAAAGTTGAAATGTGTGATGTTTTTCAACCCATGGAAATTCATTTTCAGTTTAGCCGTAGCATTTCTGAATCTATCTATCTATCTATCTATCTAT
The DNA here is from genome assembly GCF_027579695.1 of Neoarius graeffei. NCBI lineage: Eukaryota > Metazoa > Chordata > Actinopteri > Siluriformes > Ariidae > Neoarius > Neoarius graeffei. The sequence continues at coordinate 46,938,377 of NC_083585.1, read as the reverse complement.
CTATCTATCTATCTATCTATCTATCTATCTATCTATCTATCTATCTATCTATCTATCCAGGCCCGCCGACAGGGGGGGACAAACGGGTATGTTGTCCCGGGCCCAGGAATGGGGGGGGGGGCCCAGAACTGGGCTCTCATGAAGTTGCGATTATTTTATTTCATTTCAAAATGTGTTGATTTGGGGGAGAAATGTGCTATATTTGCATTCAATAAATGATTTCTAGATCTTTTGCCTTTATTGTCTTTGAAAAAGGCGTCAAGAACCCCCTACCACCCCTAATGCAAAAATGGTTTGGTCTGACTCTTTGATTAAGGGGAAAAAAACGACATCGTTCGATCATAGCGCTTCGACAATCAGCGTGCGTGCCATTTGCCAACATGCACAAGTCAGGAGCACAGAAAAGAAAAGAGAAAAAGAGAGGAAGAAACCAAGAGACTCAGGGGCTCACTGCATAAATATTTTAAAAAAGATTCGGATGATGCAGCAGGTACTAGCAAAGGCAGTGGGGCAGCTGAGCCAGGTAAGTAAGACACAGCCAACTTTTTCCAGCCCCGTAAAGTAACCCCAACCAAGGCACACGCGGCACGCAATTCATGTTACAACCGAGGGGAGAGCAAGTCACACTGAACACCATATCAAATTCACAGGGCATTGAATCATTTCATAACCACAACGGCTTAATAACATTGTGTTTCATATATCTGATTGAAGCTAAGAATATTCACATTAGCCCGCAATCATATCCCGCCGTTTCTCGAGCGGTGTGTTCGTCTCTGTTTTTCACACTGGACAGTACGCACGCACGCACAACAAAAGTCCGGCGCATTGCATTTCGCACCTGAATAGTTGCAGACTAAGGAAATGTTAAAATGTTAAAACTGTAAAAATGTTGAAATGCTAAAATGAAATGGTTGTTGACCGATTGAATGGTTTTTGAATACCTGTCATTTAAGGGTTGGAGTGAGTAGAGACTGGGATAAGAGAGGTAGGTGTGTGTGGGGGTTGGCCCAGGGGGCCCATTCAGAGCATTTTGTCACGGGCCCAGTCAAAGCTGTCAGCGGCCATCCATCCATCTATCCATCTATCCATCTATCTATCTATCTATCTATCTATCTATCTATGAATCAATCAATCAATCAATCAATCAATCAATCAATCATCAAACCTCTTGCTAGGGCAGTATTCTTTGTTTGCAATCATGTGACTTTTTGCCTCTTGGTTCACTTCCAGTTTCCAAGTGATGGGCAACAATCAAAGTTGGCGTCCAAGCCAAGTACGCATCTGTGTTGTCTTGTAGAAAACATTCAACATCTGACTGTAAATGGACTAGAACCAAAAGCAAAATTGAGATACTGTATGAAGAAAAAATACAGTATATTTATGCAATGGATTGGACCCCTACAGCTTAAAAAAGACAGGCTTTTCAAGCGATTTCAACAACTTTCCAAACGTACAGTTTCCGGACATTTCCAACTATCTGGTCGTCCGAACATTGTTTTACACAAAGAATCAAATGAAAGCTATAACTTTTTCATTTCTGGCTGGGTTCATGATGTTAGAATAAGACTTCTAAAGGACCCTTGTTTTTGCAAGAGTAAATAATGCAAGCCGAAGTGTAGTATGTGATTCAAATTGGAGCTGCTGTAAGCATTTTTGCAATGTCAAAGTCAAAATCCCTTCCATGCCAGGATCTGGTCTTCCCAGGCAGTTTCCTGTCCAAGTACTAACCAGCTTTTCTGAGGCGCATGGGTGCGGCACTGATCTCCATTTCCACAGCCCTCGGCCTCTCACCTATACAGCTAGGGTTATAGTGGGGGTCTAGTCCTCTGGTAACCCCGAGAGCTTGACTCCCCACTCACATCTGTATTGCAGTGTGCTTTGCCAGACAGTAGTAGGTACTATTTTTATGATGGTCTTTGGAATGGCCCCACCATGAGTAGAACTTCTGATCTCCCAGTCGAGAGGCAGACACGCTAACCACTAGGCCAACTCGCAGCCATTTTTGCAATGATAACTTACAGTGGGGCAAAAAAGTATTTAGTCAGCCACCAATTGTGCAAGTTCTCCCACTTAAAAAGATGAGAGAGGCCTGTAATTTTCATCATAGGTACACTTCAACTATGAGAGACAGAATGGGGGGAAAGAATCCAGGAAATCACATTGTAGGATTTTTAATGAATTAATTGGTAAATTCCTTGGTAAAATAAGTATTTGGTCACCTACAAACAAGCAAGATTTCTGGCTCTCACAGACCTGTAACAACTTCTTTAAGAGGCTCCTCTGTCCTCCACTCGTTACCTGTATTAATGGCACCTGTTTGAACTCATTATCAGTATAAAAGACACCTGTCCACAACCTCAAACAGTCACACTCCAAACTCCACTATGGCCAAGACCAAAGAGCTGTCAAAGGACACCAGAAACAAAATTGTAGACCTGCATCAGGCTGGGAAGACTGAATCTGCAATAGGTAAGCAGCTTGGTGTGAAGAAATCAACTGTGGGAGCAATTATTAGAAAATGGAAGACATACAAGGCCACTGATAATCTCCCTCGTTCTGGGGCTCCATGCAAGATCTCACCCAGTGGGGTCAAAATAATCACAAGAACAGTGAGCAAAAATCCCAGAACCACACAGGGGGGGACCTAGTGAATGACCTCCAGAGAGCTGGGACCAAAGTAACAAAGGCTACCATCAGTAACACTACGCCGCCAGGGACTCAAATCCTGCAGTGCCAGACGTGTCCCCCTGCTTAAGCCAGTACATATCCAGGCCCATCTGAAGTTTGCTAGAGAGCATTTGGATGATCCAGAAGAGGATTGGGAGAATGTCATATGGTCAGATGAAACCAAAATAGAACTTTTTGGTAAAAACTCAACTTGTTGTGTTTGGAGGAGGAAGAATGCTGAGTTGCATCCAAAGAACACCATACCTACTGTGAAGCATGGGGGTGGAAACATCATGCTTTGGGGCTGTTTTTCTGCAAAGGGACCAGGACGACTGATCCGTGTAAAGGAAAGAATGAATGGGGCCATGTATCGTGAGACTTTGAGTGAAAACCTCCTTCCATCAGCAAGGGCATTGAAGATGAAACATGGCTGGGTCTTTCAGCATGACAAGGATCCCAAGCACACCGCCTGGGCAACGAAGGAGTGGCTTCATAAGAAGCATTTCAAGGTCCTGGAGTGGCCTAGCCAGTCTCCAGATCTCAACCCCATAGAAAATCTTTGGAGGGAGTTGAAAGTCCGTGTTGCCCAGCGACAGCCCCAAAACATCACTGCTCTAGAGGAGATCTGCATGGAGGAATGGGCCAAAATACCAGCAACAGTGTGTGAAAACCTTGTGAAGACTTACAGAAAATGTTTGACCTCTGTCATTGCCAACAAAGTATTGAGATGAACTTTTGTTATTGACCAAATACTTATTTTCCACCATAATTTGCAAATAAATTCTTTAAAAATCAGACAATGTGATTTTCTGGATTTTTTTTCTCATTTTGTCTCTCATAGTTGAAGTGTACCTATGATGAAAATTACAGGCCTCTCTCATCTTTTTAAGTGGGAGAACTTGCACAATTGGTGACTGACTAAATACTTTTTTGCCCCATTGTATATTTTATTTCATGACATTTCAAACGTAGCTCAGACTTATGAATTGACATCATTGGACAACCTGAAAAAGTACGTAAACGATCGCGTTTCGGTCGAGGCCGACCTACAAACTAGTTTCATTGTTTCATTAACGGTTTGTTTTAAGACATCCAAAACATAAGAAAACTCATTTAACATTAAAAGTTTTGATTTTAGATACATAAAGTATCACGATGTATGTGCCTTTAACAAAATGATCAATGCTAATACTGTGTTCATGTGGACTCTCGATTCCTTTCGAACACAGTGAAAGGTTTGCGAGCCATTTGGCACGGCGTCTTTTTGAGATGTTTTGCGTCCTTTCACCCTTGCGCACAACTTCTTTTGGTATCGTATAATACCTTTTGTCTTTTTCTCGATTTGATCAGTTTGAACATCCAAATACAGAGCAACAATTTGGCGTATTTGGAGACAAAACACAAGAAACTACTGCAAAGCGACTGTAAACAAATACGATGCCTGGCCGTCAGCTGGAAGTATACATAATAAGGTGGATCACTACAGGAAGTAATGTCTATTGCTAACAAAGAATAGGTCAAAGTCAAAGTCCATCCCGTAAAAGGACCTGGTCTTCCCAGGGAGTCTTTTGTCCTAGTACTAACCAGACCCTTAAGGCGCATTGGGTGACACTGATCTCCGTTTCTCTAGCCCTCAGCCTTCCGCCTGTTACATAGCTAGGATTACAGTGGGGGGCTAGTTCTCTGGTAACCACAAGAGTTTGATTCCCTACTCACATCCGTATTGCGACGTGCCTCACCAGATGACAGTAGGTACCATTTTAATGATGGTCTTTGGTATGACCATCTCCTGGTCAAGAGGCGAACACGCTAACCACTAGGCCAGCTTGCAGTAGGTCAGTATAAGAGATACCTGAAAATGATGCTTTTCAGCCATCTGAACAAATGCAAACATAATGCATCCAGTGGAAAATCGAATACATTGAAGGAGAAAGAACATGGGACATGAAAGACACTCATTTGTGCCTGGCAGCAGCTTTAACACTTCACAATGACTTTATTTTCGTGAATTTGACAAAAAAAAAGTCAGTGTGAAGCCTCAGGAACAAATTGAAGGAGCTGCTAATTGTTATCCCCCACCCAAACGAAGTTTGGCGGGGGGTATAGAAACGGGTTCCGTCAGTCCATCTGTCCGTCCAGTCACATTTTCGTTTCCAGGCCATATCTTTAAAACTACTAAAGATATCTTCATGAAACTTTGTATACATATCAAGCAATGTGTGAACTGGTGCCTTTTGCTATTTTGGATTTTTGAAAAAAAAAATTCAAATTTTTACATAGAAAATAGATTTTGACTTAGTTTCTAAGAGCAATGTTTGTTTCCAGAGCATATATCCAAAACTATTCATGATACGGATTTGAAACTTGGTATACATGTTAACAGGGTGATGTAGATGTGCCTTTTCATACTAAGAAATTTCAGAAATTTTCATGTTTCCATGGAAACAATTTCAGACTTAGTCTCTCCGGTTAGTCTTAGGGGTAGGTTTTGTTTTCAGAGCAGAACTTGAAAACTATGAGCGGTATGGTCTTGAAAGTTGGTATATGTGTTGCTTAAGTAATGTATATGTGCCTTTTCATACTAAGGCCCACTTTACACGGGGACGGTCTGAAACAAAAACGCAAAAGTCCGTTTTCGTTCTCACTTTTTTCCGCGTCTACACGACTGTTTTCAAGGAGGAAATCTGCGTCTATACGGTGACGCATAAATGTGTGGAATTCAATTGGATGTGCATGCCAGGCGGCTAGGTGGTGCTGTGAAAGACCTCCGCTATGTCTGCATGCATGCGCAACGTCTTCCGTCTTGTCTGATCTGCACATCTGCGCCGCGAAAACTTTGACTACTCTGCCTATGGCTACTCGTGAGGTTGCCAGAGCAGCTTGAAGGTCCGTTGGATCGATGTAATCAGACATGATGTAGCCGTTCTATATGAGTGGGTGGAGCACAGAGGACAGCAGGACAGAGATCAGGTTTACAAATAGGCTTTATTGCTACACTTTTCAGTCTAACAATATTTTTAAACCAACAGACACACATGCAACCGGCGTCTAGCTTGGGGATGAGCTTCTCTGCTCTCCCTCTTTAAATAGGGCGTGGTCACTGGGAAGACACACAAACACAGGTTAATTGACATCAGGTGTAGTGATTCTGCCACTTACCTTCCCTGACTCCACCCTCCTGTCACAGACCGGCGCTTGACCACGCTCCCGCTGCCACACATGCTCTTACTATGACGTAAACGCGTACCCGACGTGAGCAGATCCGAGCAGAGTTTCGCATATTGGGTAGTTTAGACGGATATGCAACGGGGGCTGTTTTTACCTTATCCACTCTGGAAGGCGTTTTCAATTTTTTCCGTTTTTCAGCCTCGAAAACGCCGTCCCCGTGTAGACGAAAGGCACTTCCGATAAAATATTTAGTCGTTTTTACCCAACAGCGTCCTCGTGTAAACGGGCCCTAAGAAATGTAAGAAATTTTAATTTTTATCTCACCTGGACCAAAGGTCAGGTGGGTTTATGCCATGGGCTGCTGAGGTCAGTGTAAAGAGGTCGGGTTGGTTTCCTGCAGCAGAACTTGAAAAATGTGACAAATAATATCTTGAAACTTGGTATATAGTTGGTATATAGGGCGGGGGATATAGATGACTCTGTCTTCTTGTTAATTCTGTAGCGGGCACACCGGATTTTTGCCTGATGTATTTCTCATTGTTGAGCTTGCTGAACACTGTATAGACCTACACTAGGATTTCTGGAGTAAAATTATTTTTATTGTCCTCTTAACCTCAGCATGCTATGACCTTTTTGCAGTGTTACAGCCTTGTTAGCAATGTTGTCTGAGTCTTTTCTTTGTAACTTATTCAACACATCTGTAGCAACTGTTGATATTCCTGACAGATTTATCATTTTCACTGCTTCCTTTATGTTGTCTGTCGAAGATTCATTATCCAGAGCCATTAGCTACCTCATGCTTGCCATCCATTTTTATTACTTTTCTGCCTGGAACACTTTCTAGTCATGTCAAAAGCACCCACTCAGAGCAGTTTGCATATCCACTTTGAGATTTGAAGACACACAGCATTTGCATATATATGAACTCAGTAAGGGCTCGTGTCCATATGGGTTTCCTCCCACCTTGTAAAAACATGCCAGTAGGCGGATTGGTTGTGCTAAATTGCCCCTTGATGTGAATGATTGTGTGAATATTCGAGTGTATGGTACCCTGGGTGTTTCCCTTCCTCAAAGCCACTTTTCCTGGGATGGGCTGTGTATTAACTGCAACCCTAATCACTTGACCAAGATAAAGCGATGATGATGATGATGATTGAAGAACAATGAACATGGACAATGAATGTCTTCAGGGTCTGTGAGATTTTGTTGCCTCTGTGTCTTGAGGCTGTTGTTTCTCTCAGCTAGTTTTCGATCAAATAGCAAAATATGAGCAAAACAAAATGTGTCTGAAATTAATTGAGGAGCTTTATCTTAATCCCTGGGGCGGCACGGTGGTGTAGTGGTTAGCGCTGTCGCCTCACAGCAAGAAGGTCCTGGGTTCGAGCCCAGCGGCCAGCGAGGGCCTTTCTGTGTGGAGTTTGCATGTTCTCCCCGTGTCTTTGTGGGTTTCCTCCGGGTGCTCCGGTTTCCCCCACAGTCCAAAGACATGCAGGTTAGGTTAACTGGTGACTCTAAATTGACCGTAGGTGTGAATGTGAGTGTGAATGGTTGCCTGTGTCTATGTGTCAGCCCTGTGATGACCTGGCGACTTGTCCAGGGTGTACCCCGCCTTTCGCCCGTAGTCAGCTGGGATAGGCTCCAGCTTGCCTGCAACCCTGTAGGACAGGATAAATCGGCTACAGATAATGGATCCCTGCTGAATGATCACTGCCCTCTCATGAGAACCATAAGCATTACCATAATTGTAAACCATGTGAATGCTGTTCCTGCCTTATTCAAATGCAGTCGCATACTTAGCATTGATCATTTCCAACATACACACAGAGAAATTCATGCATGCACACATTCAGACTATACAGACTAACAGCTCATGAATACTGTGCATATATATATATATATATATATATATATATATATATATATTAGGATGAATTTAAAAAACCTCAGATGGTGTGTTAAAGCTGTGTCTGACATTTTCCCAGTGAAGGTGTATGTACCGAGAGTGTATGTGTGTGTGCACGCTTGATAATGAATTACAGATGCTTATATCACCCAACATTCTGTGATACTTTCTTTCACTTTAATGCCTTTTTTCTTCCATAAGTGTATTAGTCTTTCACAGCATCTCCAAGGCTAATGCTGCTAACAAGTCAGTGAAGCCTGATTTACTCACAAGCTTGAGTAAATGAACTTCCAGTTCGGAAAAGGAGCGACAGTGCATCACAGTCACTACAAATAGTTGAATAGAACCAGTATTACACATGCGTCATAAGTTTTGACACATGACACCATTATCTATTAAAATGAAGAGAACGATGTCACAGATCAAAGAAATTGTAGCGTAATCAATTGTGAAGTCAAATCACTTTCTTCCTCAATGCACAGGATTCGTTCCATGCAGTCAATAAGCACAAAAAAGGCATCAATTGTAATTTAGATGAAACTATATTTCACATAAGATTAGCATATTCAATTTACTTCACGGCGGCACGGTGGTGTAGTGGTTAGCGCTGTCGCCTCACAATAAGAAGGTCCTGGGTTCGAGCCCCGGGGCCGGCGAGGGCCTTTCTGTGTGGAGTTTGCATGTTCTCCCCGTGTCCGCGTGGGTTTCCTCCGGGTGCTCCGGTTTCCCCCACAGTCCAAAGACATGCAGGTTAGGTTAACTGGTGACTCTAAATTGACCGTAGGTGTGAATGTGAGTGTGAATGGTTGTCTGTGTCTATGTGTCAGCCCTGTGATGACCTGGCGACTTGTCCAGGGTGTACCCCGCCTTTCACCCGTAGTCAGCTGGGATAGGCTCCAGCTTGCCTGCAACCCTATAGAAGGATAAAGCGGCTAGAGATAATGAGATGAGATGAGATGAATTTACTTCACACTCATTGTGCAATTTTTTTGAAAGTGATTATGCAGAAATTGTGTATTATTGAATCAATGTGTGTATTCCTGCCTTTGAAGCATGCATGTAATCTTCACAAGGATATGGACCCTTTTCACATGACGTCACGACAAACGCGGCCGCCATTTTGGACATGTACTACCAGTAGTTTACCACAGCCAACATTGAGGAACGGCAGCAAAGAAAGTGTTTATTTTCAGCAAGACTTCCATCATGCCACTATATTGTTGTGCACCTGGATGTAGTAACCATCAACAAACAAGGCAAGGGTTATCATTTTATCGGATCCCAGTAGATGCTGACCGACGGAGAAGATGGATAGCGGCATACCAACGCTTGTGTAGTGACCACTTTGTTGGAGGTAAGACGAATAAAATTAGCCAGAAAAGGCATTACATTGCTGTTAACATTCCATTCTAGTTTACTGTAATTATGATCTGGCAGCTATTTACACCGGATCCAGTGTAAATAGCTGCCGGAGCCAACGTCCAAGGTTCCGGAGCGTGCGCGCGCTAACTCGCAGCCGGCCGGGGAGAGCGAGCGCGCGCTAGCTCGCGGCCGGCCGGGGAGGGAGAGCGCGCGCTAGCTCGCGGCCGGCAGCTCCGGCAGCTATTTACACTGGATCCAGTGTAAGTAGCTGCCAGATCATAATTACAGTAAACTAGTAAATACAGTTTTCTGCATCTCGCTCCTTTTTCTTTTATGTTTGTCGCCTTCCTCGCATTCAAACCGATTCGAGCCAAAGTCCACTACATGTCCAAAATGGCGGTCGCGTTTACGAAGGTCACGTGACTGAAAAGGGTCTATACTGAGACAATACCTATAAGCTTCCCTTACAATTTAGACGACAGTTTAAACTACATAACCAAATTTCAGATGGTTTGGGTGAGTGGGAGTTGTGGGGGGGGGGGGTCTTTAAATCAGTAAATAAGTCTCAAGAACCTACTCCACAGCCAGGACCTTCATCCACACTGCAGTCCATATCTGGAATAGACTCCCAGTCAGCATAGTTGGAGAGATTAGTGACGATAGCTTTCAGTCTTTCAAAACTTGTGTTCATCACTATTTGTTTTCCGTACTCTGACCTCATAGGGAGAACTTCTTGGCTGCTGTGAACCATTGATTCGCCCTTTTGGTTTACTATTATAGTGCTTTGTTGCCTATGATAGTTCATGACATAATCATACCTCTTGTCGCTATTGTTCACCATAGCTCGCTTGCTCTATCTATCTATCTATCTATCTATCTATCTATCTATCTATCTATCTATCTATCTATCTATCTATCTATCTATCTATCTACCCTGTATATGTGTGTGTGTGTGTATATATATATATATATATATATATATATATATATATATATATTTTTTTTTTTCTACTGGATATGAGCAATCGCACACTCTGATTGGCTACTATGTGGCAGCACGGTGGTGTAAGTGATTAGCACTGTCACCTCACAGCAAGAAGGGTCTGTTGTTCGAGCCCAGTGGCCAACGGGGGCGTTTCTGTGTGCAGTTTGCATGTTCTCCCAATGTCTGCGTTGGTTTGCTCCAGTTTCCCCCACAGTCCAAAGACATGCAATTAGGTTAACATAGGACGGCCTTGGGCTGAAGTACCCAAGAGTGGCGGCACACACGTACCAGCAGCTTTGCTCTATTATGACGAACTAAATTCCGTTGTACATTTGCGCAGTGACAATAAAGGCATTCTATTCTACTACTCAGCTATCAGCTTATATACCGTGAGTAGAGAAAAACAAAATGGCGGCACATGTTGCTGAACCAACCGAGGATGAAATAAAAACTCTACTCCAAAACAAAACTCCAAAAAATACAAAAAAAACCCCAACAAAATATGGAATGAAAGTATTTGATGGTAAGAACTTATCTTTTATATATTTCTGTAATCTAAACCTTGCATTATCTCAAAAACGGTCATCTTTCTCTTTCTTCTTCTTGGTTCATACATGGAACTATCCACTTAGCAGTTTATGATGATGGTCGGAGGTACAGGTGTCCTGTCTTCCAAATCTGGAAGATTGTGTCCTCTCACTCTTTTCTTACTCAGACCCCATACACCCCTCCACAGCTGGCTTGTGTCTAAGCATCTTTTAACACACTACATAAACACTGTTTATTGCTGAGTATGCTCCCCTATTCACCTCACAGTGAGCAGCATTACTGATCATTTTCTCCTGCAATGATGATTCCTGCCTCAGTGTTTTTCTCCTTCACTTCTGCCACATTTTCTGCAAACTACCTGGCTAGGCATGAGGCATTTCAAGTGTAGGAGAATGGTGCTCTCTCAGTGTATCATGATGAACTATGGCCAGATTATGCCTTGTTGTTGCAGCTACACTGATAACTCCTTGGAAGAAAAAAAAAAAAAAAAACTTACATTATTGCATAAGGTTATATGCACTGGCAATCTGTTGGCACAAATTTGACCAGTTCTCTCTGCCTTGAACAGAATCTTCTCTGGTAGCCCACTAACAACTGGCCTTGTTGAGAGCAATGATTTTCTGAGACTACACATCTGAGTGTTGCTGCAGATGCACAGTCCAGTCAGCACAGACATCCAAAGTTGTGGCATCTGCACCCCAAGATGATGGCCCATATCTAGTAAAAAGGTTTGGCTAGGCATTGTATGCCAAGTCAATGCAATGCTGATTGTGGCTTCCAATGGCAGGGCCAGACAGTCCACTGGGACAAGATACCCTTCCTGTCTTCTATCACTTATTATCACACTGTGTGCAGAATTCAGCAACTAGGCTACAGAGTCCAATGTGTCACCAAGATGGCCAGCAAGACCTGAGTTCACGTTACTGATTTTGCAAGTTGGAACATGCAGGCAGTTTCCTCCCTGAATTGATCTTCTGTCCCAGATTTAATCTCCAACTGGGGTCTGAAATCCAGCAGTGAGTTACCTCTGAATGCAAGAAGTACACTTTGAGTATACTAGTATACCCAAATGCCTAGTGTAAAGGCATTGTATGTCCTTAAGGGGAACACTATTCTGTGACTGTTGTTCACATTCCTGGCTGGACCTGGTGCATTGTTTGTTCCCTAGGATGCTGTGAAACAGAGACAAATCCTCATCTCTCTTAAAGGTGTTTGTGGCCACTATCTAAGTAGACCACAGCATTGTGGGTGATTAGTACTTTTTCTGAAGGGAGGGACGCACGTCTACCTGGACTACCCTAGTAGTGTGAGTTTTCTGCCGAAGGACATATGATCTGAATCAGGGTGTACCCTCCTCTTGCCTGAAGTCAGCTGGGATTGGCTGCAGCTTCCCTGTGACCATGATTGATAAGTGGTATAGATAATGGATGTACAGTGTCTTGCAAAAGTATCGATCCCCTTGGTGTTTGTCCTGTTTTGTCGTATTACAAGCTGGGATTAAAATGGATTTTTGGAGGCTTAGCACCATTTGATTTACACAACATGCCTACTACATTAAAGATGCATTTTTTTTAATTTTATTTTATTTTTATTGTGATACAAACAATAATTAAGATGGAACCCCCCCCCCCCAGAAATCTGGAGTGTGCATTGGTATTCACCCCCTTTCATATTAAACCCCTAAATAAGAGCTGGTCCAACCAATTCACTTCATAAGTCACATAATTAGTTGATTAAGATCCACCTGTGTGCAATCAAAGTGTCACATGATCTGTCACATGATGTCTGTATAAATCAACCTATTCTGGAAGGACCCTGACTTTGCAACACCACTAAGCAAGCAACCAAGGAGCCTCCAAACAGGTCAGAGACAAAGTTGTGGAGAAGTATAGATCAGGGTTGGGTTATAAAAAAAAATATCCCAAACTTTGAATATCCCAGGGAGCATCATTAAATCCATTATAGCAAAATGGAAAGAATATGGCACCACTACAAACCTGACAAGAGAAGGCTGCCCACCAAAACTTACAGACCGGGCAAGGAGGGCATTAATCAGAGATGCAACAAAGACACCAAAGATAACACTGAAGGAGCTGCAAAGATCCACAGCGGAGATGTGAGTATCTGTCCATAGGGCCACTTTAAGCCATACACTCCATAGAGTGGGGCTTTATGGAAAAGTGTCCAGAAAAAAAGTTGTTGCTTAAGAAAACACATTTGGAGTTTGCCCAACAGCATGTGGCAGACTCCCCAAACACATGGAAGAAGATTATCTGGTCAAATGAGACTAAAACTGAACTTTTTTGCTATCATGGGAAATGCTATGTGTGGTGCAAACCCAACACCCTGAGAACACCATTCCTACAGTGAAGCATGGTGGTGGCAACATCATGCTGTGGGGATATTTTTCATCTGCAGGGACAGGAAAGCAGGTCAGAAGTGAAGGAAAGATGGATGGCACTAAATACAGGGCAATTCTGGAGGAAATCCTGTTTGAGTCAGCCAGAGGTTTGAGACTGGGATGAAGTTTCACATTCCAGCAGGACAATGACCCTAAATGTACTGCTAAAGCTACATTGGAGTGGTTTAAAGGGAAACATTTAAATGTCTTGGAATGGCCTAGTCAAAGCCCAGACCTCAGTCCAATTGAGACTCTGTGGCATAACTTGAAGATTGCTGTACACCAACGCAACCCATCTAACTAGAAGGAGTTGGAGCAGTTTTGCCTTGAGGAATGGGCAAAAATCCCAGTGGCTAGATGTGCTAAGCTAATAGAGACATACCCCAAGAGACGTGCAGCTGTAATTGCAGCAAAAGGTGGCTCTACAAAGTATTGACTTTTTTTTGGGGGGGGGGCTGAATACCTACGCATAATCCAGATTTCTGTTTTTTCATCTTAATTATTGTTTGTGTCACAATAAATAAAACAGTTTTCACCTTTAAAGTGGTCGACATGTTGTGTAAATCAAATGATGCTAACCCCCCAAAAATCCATTTTAACTCCAGCTTGTAATGCGACGAAACAGGACAAACACCAAGGGGGATGAATATTTTTGCAAGACACTGTATGAATAGACATGTTATATACCTTTACTGGATTTTATTGGAAGATACCAAAACTCATGCACACGTGCAGAAAGAGACATAAAGGTATTCCACACTGCCCCTGAGGGTTATCTAACAGTCATATATCGGCAGTTGAATATGTAGCTAGCATTTCTATATACTTATACATTTATAATAATTTTGAGACCAGTTAAACTATGTGAATGAAAACTATAACCTGGAACAAATCAGAAACAGGAAATTAAATTAATCATGGAGCTTTCAGCATTGCATAATTTCCAAACGGTACGTGATAAATACATTTCACATTCAACACACATACACAAACTTCTGAAACAGATAGACTGTGTGAGATGAATAAGTCTAATATTGAATGCTGTTGCTGACAAGAAAACTCAAATTAAGTTTGTTGTGTGCTTTCCATATGAATAATCAATGTGAACTTGAGTTAATGCATGCACATTTTAGATTCAAGTAAATCACCCATTAAATTGGCTGCGCACAACAACGCAAGGGTGGTAATGACACGTACTAGTGAGTAGGCTTGTGACGATAGCAAATGTTCCCACCATGATAATTGTCTAATGAAAAAGTTTTGTTTTTTATTGCTTATAACATTTGGTATTGTATTACGAATTATACATGGACTTTTTTGCATTGAGCTGTGTTTTGATGTGAAAAGTAGTCAATGCAGTACCATAGATTGTCATGGAATGTACAGTATATGGAATCCAGGGAACAAAATAAGGTTTTACCTGGATTTTTTGTTTGTTTGTTTGTTTGTTTTTTTAAGATAACCAGATAAAATTCATCACTGGTGAATAGTTGATTTATTTTTTCTTGTATTTGAAATTATTTTACATTATGTGACGTACAACACACCCAGAGCAGCCTCGGGAGCAGTTGGGGGTCAGCTGCTTTGCTTAAGGGCATTTCAGTTATTCCTGCTGGTCTAAGGAATTGAACTGACAACCTTTTAGTCCCAAAGCTACTTCTCTAATCATTAGGCTATTGCTTCCCTATTTGAAGCATTTAAAAAGTATCTGCAAGTGTACAAGTAAACTTGGTTATATAACGATCTGTCTTCCAGACAGTCGTCATCCAGGATAAACTTAGGATGGCTGCAACATAGGTGATATTAGCTAATGAATATCCACATTATACTGACTCTCTGACAGAAAATAACAGAGTTGGACCCTCAATATAGTAAGCCAGAGTAAATATTTTTTTTAGTTATAGATGTTCTGAGTGTTATTAAAAGTAAGTATCCAAAACAGGTACAGTACAGCTCGACTGTACGCGCTGGTTTTACAATATATAAATATTCTGGCACATTAGAGAGTTTTTAGTGCACTTGAAAGATCATGTCATGGCTAACATTAGCATTTAAATTAGCATTAAATATTACTGGTACTAGCTAGCTACATGTGCAGTGTGCTTTATAAACTAAACGTTCCTGTGTAAGAAACATGTAATGTTTGTTCTAATGTATTTGAAATTGAAATTTCAAGGTAAAACATTATCAGTTTTTCTTAAATGAAATGGTCATGATATGGTTAAAATTTCTTTCTCGACTCAATTATATGATTTATTGCTTGTGTAATTTGATTAAGAGATTGTTCAGTTACAAACAGCCAGATTGAACCATATAATACCAAACAGTGTACAACCCCATTTCCAAAAACATTGGGACACTGTGTAAAATATAAATAAGAACAGAATGTGATGATTTGTAAATCATGGAAACCCTATATTTAATTTAAAATGGTACAAAGTCTTGCATATCAAATGCTGAAACTGAGAAAGGTTCTTGTTTTTTGAAAAATATATGCTCATTTTGAATTTGATGCCAGCAACATGTTTCAGAAAAGTTGGGACAGGGGTATGTTTACCACTGTGCTGCATCACCTCTACTTTTAACAACACACTGTAACCATTTGGGAACTGAGGAGACCAATTGCTCTCGTTTTGGAAGTGAAATGTTATCCCATTTTTACCTGCTATAGAACTTCAGCTGCTGAACAGTTAAGGGTCTCATTTGTTGTATTTTGTGCTTCATAATGCACCAAAAGTTTTCAGTGTATTACAGGTCTGGACTACAGGCAGGCCAGTTTAGCACCCAGACTCTTTTCTTGTAATGTGGAATATGGGCATCCAGTATTAGTTTTTGGCCTTGTTCCTTGTGTACAGAGATTTCTCCGGTCTCTCTGAATCTTTTAATGATATACCATAGATGATGTGATCCTTTAATTTTTTTGCATTTTTACATTGAAGAATGCTCTTCTTAAATTGTTGTGCTATTTTCCCACACAGTCTTATACAGATTGGTGAACCCCTCCCCATCTTTACTTCTGGGAGACTCCACCTCTTTGGGATGCTCTTTCTATACCCACTTATGTTACTGACCTGTTGCCAATTAACCTAATTAGTTTTTAGATATTCCACCAGGTGTTTTCCAGTCTTTTGTTGCCCCTGTTACAACTTTTTTTTTTTTTATGTTTTGCTGGCATTAAATTCAAAACGACCATATATTTTTTTTCCTGAGCAAATATTTAAATTTTATACAGTGTCCCAACTTTTTTGGAAAGGGGTTGTGTGATTTTACAGAATTACTGTATATCGTAATACCTGTGCTAGACCAATGTTCAAAAATCCACTACATGATGTAAATTTGATGGCATACTAAAATTTACATTTACAGCTCAATGAGCATAGGTCTTCTTGAGCTGTAAATATAAATTTTAGTTTGTTAGAGATTTGCTAGCTTGAATGTCAAAACCTTGGTACTGTATTCCATATCTTAAAACAGCTTTTCACCCAGATAGAATGTTTATAATACCAAGGCCATAGTATGTCCTGATGGGTTTTTTTGTCCCCCCTCAAAAAAAAAAATGCTGGCCAAAAAGCTGCCTACACAGGGAATTTTCTCTTAAATGGAAGACAGCCATAGTGACTGTCACTACATATATCCTGTATCTCTCTCTATATAGTGATTAGTCATGCATGCTTCCTGCTGAGTGATAATTAAATACAAATTAGCTTGTGATAACACTTTTATTTGACACACCAGAATCTTGGCTACTCAGTATACTGCAATATCTCTCTTTCTGTCTCTCGTGCTTTCTTTCACGCTAGGCTGGAGTAAACGTGTGGACTATGAACCAGGTATGGGTAGTAAACCTCTATTTCCCAAGATGCACCTGGAGACTTGTGAGGGAACAGTGTCTTCGGTCAGGACCAATGTTGAGCTACAGACTGGTCATATTGGGAAAGGCTGCGATCGAGAGACCTACTCGGAGAAATCTCTGCAGAAACTCTGTGGTGAGTTTAATGAGTTGGTTTGCATTAACGTCTATGATTGTGAAAGGATGCTTGCCTGGATTTCACATGACTTTTTACTCCAGTAATAAATGCATTAAGAATTGCACTGTCTGTTCTGGACATTACTAGTCTGCAGATTTTATGAAGCGGTTCAGAGTTGATGATTGGCACAGAAAATTGAGACGTGTTCATGGCAGAAAGCCTTTTTCCTCAGGGCAGTCACAGTGAGTCAGAGTGTATTGGAATTTTTTCATCCAGAACATTTCATATCTGAATGGAATATTGGAATAGCTGAAATTGAGAAAAATTGAGAGGGGAAAAAACTGTAAATACAGGAAATATGCCACTTGCAGCTGTAGTCGAGTTCCCCAGTGGAGGACAAACCAAGTGAGTTGGTGAAAAAGCAATACAAAGTTGAATTGCAAAAGCTTTGGACCAACTGAAAAGACCTCCATGTTTGCTTTGATATCGTTGTCGTCTTCTAGTAAGAATAGTGCTACTGGAGTACAAAGTATACTCCATCCATCCATTATCCATAACTGCTTATCCTATGCAGGGTCGCAGGCAAGCTGGAGCCTATCCCAGCTGACTATGGGTGAGAGGCGGGGTACACCCTGGACAAGTCGCCAGGTCATCACAGGGCTGACACACAGAGACAAACAACCATTCACACTCACATTCACACCTACGGTCAATTTAGAGCCACTGATTAGCCTAACCTGCATGTCTTTGGACTGTGGGGGAAACCGGAGCACCCGGAGGAAACCCACACAGACCATATGCAAACTCCACAAAGAAAGGCCCCCGTCGGCCACTGGGCTCGAACCCAGAACCTTCTTGCTGTGAGGTGACAGTGCTAACCACTACACCACTGTGCCATCTACAAAGTGTAATCCATCTACAATTAGTATGCAATTTCTTGTTCCAGTACTGTACCATTTTCCAGCAAAACAACCCAACAAAAATGCTTTACAAGTTTGAAACTTCATAAAGTTTTAAGGGCTTGTATAACACTTGCATGTATTCAGCTAAATTGTCCCGTTAAAGCAAAACTCCATAACCCGGTTGCTGATTGTTGGCCACTGATGCAATTTGACAAAAGCATTTTGAACCGTTAAATGCTTTCCGAGATCGAGGTCACTCGCTCACTGGTTTGGAAAATGAAACAGAAAATAGCTGATGTGTTTTTGACGAGAAGCAAGAGTACAAAGCAGGACATTTATTGAGTATATTCTGAACAAGAAAAAAAATCTTATAACTTTCTTGCAATCTTGGATAATCTTATTATCAATGCAGATATTCTGTATAGCATGAGTCACCCTTGGGAATGATTTCTTAACTTGGATTGTACCATCATTTTTGATGGTTAAAGGTAGTATTTTTGCTCATTCTGATGGATAAGGCAATCCTAAGCCAGGGATTTTGAGCTTCGTTCCTATCCTGAGTGTTCAAATGTACAGGTTACAACGTACAAGTCAAGATAATCTTTTGTCCTCATCCTTTTTCGTTACTTGTATACAGTGGTCAAATTGTTTAAAAAAAAAAATCCAGTCAAATCAAAGCAAATTGAATCTAGCTGAACATTTGATCCAGTTGTTAGCTATTACAGATGAAACACCCCAGTTTATGAATGATAATAATAATATTTCAAAGCATTTCAGAGTCTCAATGCTCTAACAAATAATAATAATAGCATATGTATATTAGTTTTTTACACATATTAAAAATTACAAAAAGAAATTAATCAAAATGAAGATTAATATTCAAATCGTAAGAAAGTTATAATAATAAAAATCAAAAATACACACACACACACACACACACACACACATATATATATATATATATATATATATATATATATATATATATATATATATATATATATATATATATATATATATTCAATAAAAAATATTTTTCAGAATAAATAATATTGTTCAAAAAGTAATGTCTTTCAACCAGTCTTGAAAGTTTCATACGAGTCAGCTTTACCAAGGGACTATAAGAGCTTATTCCACAGTCTTGGTCCAGCTGATGAAAATGCTCTATCACCGTAACTTTTGGTGTTGGTCCTTGGAGCAGCCAGGAACTTCTTCCCATTCGACCTCAGAACATGAGCGTTGGAATATACGTTCAGCAGTTCCTCTAAGTGTGTCGGTGTGAGTCCATGTAATAATTTGTAGACCAGCATACGTAACTTATACTCGATGCGGGTATTAATTGGCAGCCAGTGTAACCTCTTCAAAACACTGGTGACATCTTCACCATGTTGAGTTCGTGCTACAATTCTGGCAGCTGAATTTAGGATATGTTGGAGTTTCTTATGCTTGTACTCGGGCAGACCGTAAAGCAGGCTGTTACAGTAATCCAGCCTTGATGTAATGAAGGCATGGACCAACCTCTCAGCAGATGGCTGATCCAGGTACTTTTGAATCTTGCTAATTTGACTAAGAGCTATGAAGGAGGGCTTGCAGCAATTGTTGATCTGTTTTGTGTAGGACAAGTTGTGGTCAAACAATACACCAGGATTATGAGCTTCAGACATTGGTGAGATTTCTGAGCCCCCAAATCGTACTTCTGAGATGGCGGAAACAGACGGCGAGAACTTGGAATGGATCAGTAGCAGTTTGGTTTTGTCATCGTTTAAGAAATATATATATATATGAGTAATTCCACGCTTATGGGTACTGAAATGGGGACATGAACTTATTTTTAAAAATTCACCTAAAACCATTTCTTTTTTTACCATCAGGTCACAAAACATGTAATCTTTAATGAATGATATGTTAAAAGATAACTTTAATTTTCTGAGATGTAATAAAAACATATTTATATGCCAAAGTCAGAACGTAACAGAAGTGTTGTGGACATATATATTCTCAATTTTAACAATGTAGAATTACTTTTTAAAACATAGGAAGGTGATGTTTTAGCAAATATAATTAATAAACATGTGTAGTAGAATAAACATACACATTCTTTCAATAAGATTAACATGGTATATAGCTAGATTGTAATTAATTTGTAACAGACGCGAGATGGACAATCGTAACAGAAGTAATGTAACAGACATCATTTTGGAACTCATAGGCTTGGCTTTGGCATATAAATATGTTTTTATTACATCTCAGAAAATTAAAGTTATCTTTTAACATATCATTCATTAAAGATTACGTTTTTGTGACCTGATGGTAAAAAAAAGAAATGGTTTTAGGTGAATTTTTAAAAATAAGTTCATGTCCCCATTTCAGTACCCATAAGCGTGGAATCACTCATATATATATATATATATATATATATATATATATATATATATATATTAGAAATACCCTAATTAAATCCAACAAAGTCATATTTATTGTTTTATTAACTCTGGTGTCCTTCACTGGTTAATGCTGGCTATCATGCAGGGATTTTTTGTTTCTCTTTGTAAAGAACCTTGAAAAGATGAACAGTTTACGCTGATCTCTGAAATTGAAATCTTTCACAGTATCACAGATAAAAAGAAAAATAAAACACACTGTGTACTTCTGTACAACTTTGCCCTGAGTGCGACTTGTTTAAAAAAGGAACAAAATTAGCATGACTACTGAGTCAGATCGCTAAAAAAATATGCCATAATACAGTACATTGTTTCTGGGTTGCTGGTTGCTCTTGGAGAGTATAATGTTAACACCTGTGCCTGTTTATTCTCTGATCTGTTTTAGTGAGCATGTTAACATATGCCATCTAGTTCCTAACAGGTGCTGGTGTGGTGGTGTGCCCTCCGCCCCATACTTTCTGCTTTTAAAATCTCAAAATTGAGTCAGTTACAGCTTCTGTTGCTTTATTGTCTGTATTTTATCTACAGTATGCCCTGCTGATCTGTTAACATTCATAAGAGAGTGAGAGTAAGGAAATCAAAACTTCTGCCCACTTTGTATTCTGTTTTAGCAATCATGTTAACATAGTTATAGATGATGGTGCATGTTTGGTGTCCGAAGCCCATTCTGCCAGACTAGTATGTATCTCGTAGTCCATCACTGTAATTGCTATTCAGTGGAAAGGATGCAGTTTGGGATGCAACCCTGCATTCTCCAGGCATGAGATTAGTCCTCAGAATTGGAGAAGGGCATGGTACAATATGTGTTATGAAATGTTCTTGCATTCAACTTTTTTTACAAGGTTTTTCCCCCCTACAAGTTTATATCCACCTGCATTAAAATAATAGTGATGGATAACCTTCTTCTTCACCCATCCAGTGTGTTCTGGGTTGGGTCGCTTTCCTAGGGTTTCTTGGCTAAGTAAGTGCAGACAGCTAGCCACTCCTCCGCTGCACTGCTTTTGGTCATGGACAATTTAGAGTAGCCAATTAGCCTAACTGCATGTTTTTGGGGGAAACCAGACCTGGGGGAAACCCACACAGCCAACATGCAAACTCCATGCAGAAAGACCCCCGTCGGCCACTGGGCTCAAATCTGGAGCCTTCTTGCTGTGAGGTGACAGTGCTAACCACTACATCACCATGCCACTGATAGATAACCTCATCTCATCTCATCTCATCTCATCTCATCTCATTATCTCTAGCCGCTTTATCCTTCTACAGGGTCGCAGGCAAGCTGGAGCCTATCCCAGCTGACTACGGGCGAAAGGCGGGGTACACCCTGGACAAGTCGCCAGGTCATCACAGGGCTGACACATAGACACAGACAACCATTCACACTCACATTCACACCTACGGTCAATTTAGAGTCACCAATTAGCCTAACCTGCATGTCTTTGGACTGTGGGGGAAACCGGAGCACCCGGAGGAAACCCACGCGGACACGGGGAGAACATGCAAACTCCACACAGAAAAGCCCTCGCCGGCCCCGGGGCTCGAACCCAGGACCTTCTTGCTGTGAGGCGACAGTGCTAACCACTACACCACCGTGCCACCCTGATAGATAACCTATATGAATAAAAGTTTAAGGATGTTTGACCACCACACCCATATGTGGACCTTCCCCAAGATGGAAGCACACAAAAGCTTCAGACCAATTGAAAAGACCCCCATGTTTGTTTGGATATCATCATCTACCAGCAGCCAATTACTGTGTGATTTCTAGTTGCTTACTGTGCCAAAACATCCATCCATTATCTCTAGCCACTTATCCTGTACAGGGTCGCAGGCAAACTGGAGCCTATCCCAGCTGACTATGGGCGAGAGGCGGGGTACACCCTGGACAAGTTGCCAGGTCATTGCAGGGCTGACTGTGTCAAAACATTTTTGCAAAAATTAGTAGGCACTTCTATAATATGCAGTTGTTTTAATGAATTTAAATGAAACGAATTGTAAAATACGAATTTACTTGTAATCAAGCACTTTGACATGTAATTCAAAGTAGCACTAAGTTGAGGTAGTAATTCTGAAAGGATATTGATTATTTTCACATTTAAAAGTGGCTAAGTTAGGGTATCGTTCAAAATACGTGTACGCTGCCATATTCATCTGCACCACTATACACTCAAAAAAATAATTGTACCAAAAACGTTGACTTTAAGTATTTCAATTAGATGAAGTTTTTCCATGTAATTTTATTCGGCAAGTTCAATATAAGGGTCCCATTTAATTCAAAGCGTTTCTACCATGCCCTAATTATTCATATCAAATAAACGTTCAGTTTTACCACTTTCAGTTACAATTTACTTGAAAATAATGCTTCATGTTTACTGGGGCCAAGAATCATTTTTTTGAGTGTAAGGATACCGTGAAAAGTCAAAATGAGGTTGCGAGATTGATGTAGAAGTTGCTGAAGCCGGATCCAGACGAGACCCCTTTTAGCCTTTTAAACCCATGGCTTCGCTACTCTGAACTAGGATAATTGTTTCCTTATCACTGCTGGATTCCATGTTACTGAGAGTATTTTACTTTCGGCTTCTTGCATGCGGGAAAAGTTAGTGGTGTTTTTATAGTCTATATGGACTACAGCGTATCACTCACTCACTCTCTTGCATGATAAACATGTATGCGCTCCCATGGGAAGCAACTCTGACATCATGATGGCTGTGCCACTTGAACGAAAGTGTTCCTTATAAATTACGCATTTTCTCTATGTTTATTCCACTTTAGACACATAAAAACATTACAGAAACACGGTCCTAGAATTGATATGGTGACTAGAATCTGGTTAGTTTTCAGTGATCATTTCCTTGAACAGTCCTAGCATTTTCCTAAAGAATTACAGCCTGTACAATTATTTAGCAAGTTTTAAATATCATGAAGGCTGAAGGTCTGCTGTGAATTCACCTATATTGTCCCATTATAGTAAAACTCCACAATCCGGTTGCTGATCGTTGGCTACTGATGCTACGTTGGCTACAGGATGTCTTTGTACCCGTATATTGTAGCATTACAGTTTCTCTTCACTGGAACTAAGAAGCCCAAACCTGTTCCAGCATGACAATGCCCCTGTGCACAAAGCAAACTCCATGAAGACATGGTTTGCCAAAGTTGGTCTGGAACAACTGGAGTGTCCTGCACCAAGCCTTGACCTCAACCCCACTGATCACCTTTGGGATGATCTGAAACACTGGCTCTTAGGGAGTTTTGACCAATGAGACAAGTTTGGTTTTTACCATGACATTTCCTTTAACTCGTCCAATCCCTAGTATTTCTCTAGCTTCCTTTGAATGCCTATTACCTAATGCTACAGAAAGCAATATAAACCTAATGATACCTCAGTGTTCTTGAATGCATGACTCTAATTGGTCATGGACACTTCTTTATAAAGCAGTATAAGAGGTTCATATAGGAAAGGGGGCAAATCCCTTTTAAATAGACCCTTTGGTCTATAATTAACTGCTCTGACTAAATCTTTAAGGAAGTGGTATCATTTATTCATTAGATATGGCGGAAGCTCCTACACAGCAGCATGTTTCCCCAGCCACAGAGGCTAAAGTAAGGCTGCTTGGAAGTTGAAAATGAGTTGTAGAGGATTATGTTATATTTTCACAAAAATTAATCACAACGCTATGTGATCTTTACAGTTTTTAAAGAAGGGGTAAAAAAAAATCAGTTCAGTACACCAAAATGCATCAACAACTGCTTTTAAATGTGTTCGTTTATCATTGTATGCCTGAATGGTACATATTGAACGAACATATTTGAGATTGGAAAAAGACCAGGCAGTTTCCATGAGTGTCAATGAGTCTGTGCCCACTGTAGCCTCAGATTCCTGTTCTTGGCTGACATAAATGGAACCTGCTCTGTCTCCTGCTGTTATACCCCATACACCTCATGGATCTGTGTTTTATGCTTTCTGAGAAGCTTTTCTGATCACCATGGTTGTAAAAGAGTGGTTGAGTTACCATGGGCGTCCTCACAGTTCAAACTAGCCTGTTCATTCTCTTTTGACCTCTGTCATCGACAAGACATTTCCACCACAAAACTGCTATTCACTGGATATACCTTTTTTTTTAAACAATCATGCCATTCTGTATAAACTCAAGACTGTTGTGTGTTTTAAATCCCCGGAGATCATTGTGCATGATGTAATAAATTGTTTGCACCCGTTTTCAGGCGCAATCAAGCCACATGTTTTCCAAAACGTATTATTCATGAAACTGGCTTGCAGGCCTAAATGTACAGTATGTCTTGCAGGCGGTAATAAGAAAATTGCACCCTTTCTTTCATACATATGCATATGAGGGACAATTATGTAAAAAGTGAAAGATCAGCACAAATCAAGGGTGGAGAAATAGAAATTGCTTGGGAAGTGATTATACTTTGTACACAATGTATTATTGTTTGAAAAATTACTGGTGGTCAACTACAAAAAGAACTCAACTAACAAAGAAGTCAACTGAAAAAAATCAACAAAAAGAAGTCAACTAACAAAGAACTCAACTAACAAAAAAAGTCAACAAAAAAGAATTCAACTAACAAAGAAGTCAACTGAAAATTTCAACAAAAAAGAACTCAACTAACAAAGAACTCAACTAACAAAAAAGTCAACAAAAAAGAATTCAACTAACAAAGGAGTCATCTGAAAATTTCAACAAAAAAGAACTCAACTAACAAAGAAGTCAACTGAAAAAGTCAACTAAAAAACAGAATTCAATTTAAAAAAAACCCTCTTCAACTAAGAAAAAGAAGTCAACAAAAAAAAAGAAGTCAACTAACAAAAATCTCAACTAAAATGTCAACTAAAAAAGAAGTCAATTAAAAAAAAACTTCAACTAACAAAATAAGTAAACTGAAAAAGTCAACTGAGGGGGGGGCAACTAAAAAAAAAGAAGTCAACAAAAAAGAAGTCAACTCACAAAAATCTCAG
Source organism: Neoarius graeffei (assembly GCF_027579695.1). Taxonomy (NCBI): domain Eukaryota; kingdom Metazoa; phylum Chordata; class Actinopteri; order Siluriformes; family Ariidae; genus Neoarius; species Neoarius graeffei. Next base: position 46,913,056 of record NC_083585.1, on the reverse strand, counting down.
CTAAAATAGGAACTAAAAAAGAAGTCATTTTAAAAAGTCAATAAAAAAGAAGTCAACTAACAAAAAAGTTAAAATACCAAAAATTCAACTAACAAAGGAGTCAATTTTAAAAAGTCAACTTCAAAAAAGAAGTCAACTTTAAATAAAAGCTGCCAACTTAAAAAGTGTTCTCTTTCTGAGATAAATCACGAGCTAAATGCTAAAGCTAACTCGCAAGTACGGTGAGTGCAAGGCTAAGAAACACCATTAATGCCACAACAAACATGTCCGCCGTTAGCCGTGGGCCTAGCATGGAATCTACGGTGAATTATAAAGCAATTTTTACTAAAAATGCGACTGGATACAATTATTAGGTAAATATTGTTTTTAAATACAGTAAAGGGACGATGTGTGAATCATATGTAACTCTTCCATACTCAACATTTAAATGTTAGGGTTGTAGCAATGCTAACACATGTAGCATAGTACATATTTATGTCACAAGCTTGAATTGTACATTAATTTCTTTGCCTGTAACTAAGATACTTGGCTCTTCAAACAGGATTTTTTCAGTCTTGCCAACTTTATAAATGTCATAAGAGCCCCAGTGGCGAACAAGAAAAAACCCAATGCAATTGAAGTCCGGAGAGTTAGTAAACGAAATCTTAATGTCAGATGCAGTGAGCCTTAATCTGTAAAACAACAAATTTAAAAGATTCAAAAGTGCATAAATGATCTGCTGTGCACTTTCCGAAGGGAATTGGCTGGTACGTCTTTCCAGGCTTTATGGAGAACTTCAGACAGCCTCTGAGATTTTTTTTTTTCCTCTGAAACATGGCCTATTATGATACATCACTTACTAAAATACAAATATTTCTCTGTAGCTGTTTTTTTTTTTCTTCTTCCTACTGGTGCACTAGATATTTTGCAAAATCTTCTTTAGGATGTAAAAGATGATCTTGCTTTCAGTTCTAGTCTGTGTTCTCTCTCCCTCTCAAAAATCACATGACTAGATACACACCCAGTCTCCCTGACGCTAAACTTGTGCAGATGATGAGACACTTTGCATACCAATATGACTTCAAATGTCACTCCCCTATCACTGGAATTACCCAGTATATAAAATCTGACAATTTTTGTGTCACTTGTACCAACAATTTGACAGCCAATATTTATAAAAGTGGAAAAGTCGGCACTAGAAGGTGTTAATGACTGTGGTTAATTAGGACCTCAGTTCCCTGTCATCTTCCTTGCATTCCTCAGCCACCATGCCAGAATGAGCTTTCACCCTCCTTACTGAAAGTATACACATGATTCTGGTGCAAGGACGCACATTTAGCTTCACAGCTGTTGGCAGGAAGTGCAGTGACAGGAAGTCCGTGGAGAGCTTATGGCTGTCAGTGTGATATCTCACATAGTATCATCCACTAAAGATACATGAGTGTTCGTGCCTTACAGTGGAAAGTATCACCATGCAGGATGAAAAGAAGTGTTATAAGCCAAGGATACCAGAAAATGACACCGGTTTTGAGCAGAGGAATGAAGAGAGAGAGAGAGATTAGTTTATTTTTTGTGTGCACCACAGAAGGGTGCTCATATTTTTAGATGCACCTGCATTATAACTCACTCCTTTACAGCACTGTGTATGAAGTACCAAACTAAGCTACATTCATTTTCAAAATGTTATTATGCATTTCATTTCTTTCTACTAAATTATTTTTAAATGTAAGGAATATAACGCTCATCTCATCTCATTATCTCTAGCCACTTTATCATGTTCTACAGGGTCGCAGGCAAGCTGGAGCCTATCCCAGCTGACTACGGGCGAAAGGCGGGGTACACCCTGGACAAGTCGCCAGGTCATCACAGGGCTGACACATAGACACAGACAACCATTCACACTCACATTCACACCTACGGTCAATTTAGAGTCACCAGTTAACCTAACCTGCATGTCTTTGGACTGTGGGGGAAACCAGAGCACCCGGAGGAAACCCACGCGGACACGGGGAGAACATGCAAACTCTGCACAGAAAGGCCCTCGCCGGCCACGGAGCTCGAACCCGGACCTTCTTGCTGTGAGGCGACAGCGCTAACCACTACACCACCGTGCCGCCCCGGAATATAACGCTGTTATAGTAAAATATAAAAAAAAAGGAATGTTATGACATGGCCCAATGCAAAGCAGAGTAACTGTTACTGCCCCAAAGTCGATTAGTTAAATAATATTGAACGACTTCAACTCGTTCAATATCATGCTAGCTGAATGGAATATATCTGATAGACCATGAAAAAAAGCCATTATTATTATTATTATTATTATTATTATACAGACACAATCAATGGAACAATTATGGAGTTTACAAAAAGTTAAGAACACGGGGGTACCTTACCAATATTGAATGCTGATTCTGATCGAATATAATTCAATGTTCTGTCAATCCAGTGTACATGTACCAAGTCAAAGTTCTAACAGTAAAAATGGTACAAAAGTCCAAAAAGCTTGAACAACAACCCAACTTATATACAAGCTATATACAGGTAGACAGTTCAAGTTCAAAGTTACTTTTGGTCAGAGTTAATTGTTACATTGCAGTTGTTCAAAACAAAAGGGCTTTGTTGAGTGAAGTCCATGAGTGAAGTCCTCTTGTAAAAGTCTCCATTACTTTTCCTCACCTCCAAGTAGAACTTTGACAATATTTCCATTGTTACTCTCTTTTCCAGTTTTTCGATGTCCGTTGGTATGTTTTTCTCTTGTAAATATGCGTGAAGAATATCCAGTGAAGTTTTGGTAGCCTTCCGGGTGTTCAGTGCATCTTTCTCTTTAAATCTTCAGCTATTAATGAAGCAAACCTCGCGGCCATGTTTGTGTACAAACTGTCTGAGTCACTCACTAGCACGGAAGTTTTACATCTCTGATGTGTCTCTTTTCCAGTTTTTCGATGTCTGATGGTATGTTTTTCTCTTACAAATATGCCTGAAGGATATATAATGAAGTTTTGTAGCCTTTTGGGTGTTCAGCGTGTCTTTTAGTTTCAGTTTTCAGTTTATTAATTTAGTGCTTAAACCGAGCACTGGATTAACCCCGTCTTCTCTCTCTCCCAGCCAACAAAGAAATGATTGTGCGCATGCGCAGCAGAAAAGTTTTATCATTGAATCTTCACGTGTGACCTCATGTTGTTTTGACAACGTGCAATATTATAACAATATTGCACACTCATTCTGCATTGGGGAGAATACATGGAGGATAAGCAATATGATAACAATATTGCATGCCATCAATAAACCCGCTTGAAGGGAATCGAATACATGTTTTTATTCCATGGAAAAAGTGGCCCGTATGTATAATAATTTCCAATAATAGCACATCCGTTAGTGGTTTACTCCTCTTATACCACAGTGATTTGCCAATGATTACCATTTTATTTATTTATTTATTTATTTATTTTTTTTTGATGAAAAATATATCATGTGTGGTTTTTTTTATCCATTTATAGTCGCATGTAATGTTATGGAATGTCCACAAGACATGTTAGGTCCTGTTATCAATCTCTCAACAGTCTCAGTATTTTCTCTCTCTTGAAGTTAATAAGACAAAAAGGGTGTATTCAGTTACAGAAAAACTCTGAAGCGAAAACTCCTCTGTCCTGAAAACATACATACATAGAGATTACACAGTTGCATGAAGATATGAAGATATTTTCAACTCAACACGAGAAGATAAACTTCATATCTTCACACCATCACGTAACGTTCTTTATATTACACAGACACGTTCACAAAAAAAATACGCAAGTTAATCAAAATAATTTTAATTTTGAACCGGTTCGCTATTTTGACAACACATATCCAGTCAGCAAGAAAACACTGGGAGTGACATCATCGGAGTGAAATATCGGGGAATTATTACACATACAGGACACTTTTCTGATGGAATAAAAACGTGTTCTAGCCCCTTCTAGCAGGTTTCATTCATTTGGTTTGATAGCATGCAATATTGTTAGCATATCGCTTATCCTATGTGTACTACGTCACTCTACCCAATGGAGAATGAGTGTTGAATATGGTTTACAATATTGCATGGTTGTCAAGACAACACAATGTCACACGTCGGAGCTGATGTGAATATCCAATGAGAGCTTTCTGCTGCGCATGCACAGAAGCATTTCTTTGTTCACCGGGAAAGAGAAAGATGCGTCAAACACCCGAAAGGCTACCAAAACTTCATTAGATATTCTTCATGCATATTTACAAAAGAAAAACATACCAATGGATATTGAAAAACTGGAAAAGAGACACATCGGAGATGTAAAACTTCTCTGTGCAATTTGTAAACAAACATGGCAGCCAGGTTTGCTTTGTTAAATATGGAAGATTTTGAGAGAATTTTGAAAGAGAAATCTGCGTTGAACACGCAAAAGGAATGTATAATAATAATAATAATAATAATATTGGCTGGCTTTCTTTCGTGGTCTATCAGATTCCATTCAGCTACTTGTCTTCAACTCATTCACTATCATGCTAGCTGAATGGAATATATCTGATATACCATGAAAAAAATCCAGCCAATATTATTTAAATATGTCACTCAGATCCGCAATGTATTTCATATGAAAAATACGAGTTTTTCAACACGAGAAGATAAACTTCATATCTTCAAGCCAACATGTGATTTTCTTTTTATTATATAGACACATTCACAAACAAAAAGTACCCAAATTTATCAAAACAATTCATCAATTTCCTCACAATTGACACATTGAGGTTTATGTCATGGTTTTGGTTCTCCATGTAGCTTATATGAAAAATATGAGTGGCGTATTTCCCAGTAAAACACTTGTGCCCATATAATCTATTACTGTTTTAAAGTTCTAACACCGGAGACTCCTTCCATAACTTTTTGAAGAAACATTTCCTAGCTGAAAGTTTCACATCATCAACAAGTATGTTTTTCTTTGTGAAATAACAATTTGTTAAAAAAAATGTTTAATATTAGTTTTAGATGATGTGGACCATCTGTCAAAAATAAAGAATAGTACACTACCGTTCAAAAGTTTGGGGTCACCCAGACAATTTTGTGTTTTCCATGAAAAGTCACACTTTTATTTACCACCATAAGTTGTAAAACGAATAGAAAATATAGTCAAGACATTTTTCTGGCCATTTTGAGCATTTAATCGACCCCACAAATGTGATGCTCCAGAAACTCAATCTGCTCAAAGGAAGGTCAGTTTTATAGCTTCTCTAAAGAGCTCAACTGTTTTCAGCTGTGCTAACATGATTGTACAAGGGTTTTCTAATCATCCATTAGCCTTCTGAGGCAATGAGCAAACACATTGTACCATTAGAACACTGGAGTGAGAGTTGCTGGAAATGGGTCTCTATACACCAGTGGCGGCTGGTAGTCTTTCAAACAGGGGAGGCTGGCCGGTTACGATATTTCCAGATTTTAAAAGAAAAAAGAAAAAACACATCAATTTTGCCCATACTCTTGCCTCTGATCTGGCTGATTGTTGGCAGGGTCACAAACTGTGAAATAACAGGTTCTTTTGCCCCATTAGCCTACTGATGGTGGTGTTGGGGGGTATATTTTAACATTTTATATTTTAAAATTGTGGCATGTGGCATGTTGTTTAAAAATTGATCATTATTGAAAGCAATTCTTTGTCAGGAACCTCAGCAGTAACAGCAGAGTGTTCTGGAATAGGCACAAGCACTGACCTTGGGGAGCCAAACATAGAGCTGGGTGCCACACATGTCATTCAATGACACTTTCCCTATATTTTACTTATTTTGACTGAGAAATGTTTTACTGACAATTTTGATAACCCTTCACTTTTAATCCAGGTCTGTAGTGTGAAATGTTCTCAGCTGTGTTTTTGTTTAAAAATGTTTTCCAAATTGTAGCTGTGTTTAATTCATATCCAGAAAAAATATATATTCCAATATAATATACTCAGCATAAACATTTTAAATAGATTCTATATTTTTGGTCCATCCATGACATATTACTAAAGTAGCCTATTTACTGTTGTTGATGTGGGTCACTTGCTGTTAGCCAATTCACTTTCTCGTACCAGGAGAGCTGAAAGGAACGAGTATTATTCCCTACCTTTTTCACCAAGTCAGTCTGAGGCGTTGGTCTACCCTGCTCTTTAATTTTAATTTGTTCCTCGAAAGGAAGACTGGCAAATGGCTTCGCCAAAATTAAATCAGCAATGCTTGGCATCCGTGTGCAGCTTTCTTGCTAGCTGGCTAGCCCCCTCAAGTTCAAGTTCAGTCACTCAAATAAACAAAATTTCTGGACCTAAGATAACAAACTTGACCACACTATATTTACACTTTATTTACAATGAAAATATATACAAACTAAAAAAGTTGGTAGAAACCGTATGTAATGAATGAAATCGAAATGTAAGCTGATCTCTTACAATACACCACAGCACTTGCGAATCCGCATGGGACTGAACTGAAATTCACCGCTGCCTGTCTATAGTTGAAACGAGCTGTCAATCAAAGAAAATATCCGGCCGCTTTCACCAATCACCAGTCTCCTCGCGGAAACTGCCATGTCCCTCCCACTGTGAGGCTCAGAGTCCGTGGGCGGGCATTTTTGCAGTATTTGTCCAATAACCGTCTTGCATTTTGAGATTGAAAAGCGCATAGCTCCCAAATGCCATTGAAGTCCACTGAGGCTGGGAGTCCGTGGGACTCCGTGGGCGGGCGTTTTCGCAGTATTTGTCCAATAATCGTCTTGCATTTTGAGATTGAAAAGCGCATAGCTCCCAAATGCCATTGAAGTCCACTGAGGCTGGGCTGCATCGCGCTGTCACGAGGGGGAAAAACTCACGCGCACATTAGGCGAACTGGGGAAAGTTATAACGGAATGATTTCGCACTGTAGTTGAGTTGAGCACATATATTTCTATGATTCTGGATCTGAAATAGCAATGTTATAACTTTGCTATTTCAGATCCAGAATTTTTAGAGGAGGCTGAGCCTCCCTCGTTGTCTTAGAGCAATCGCCCGTGCTATACACCTATGTAGATATTGCACCAAAAACCAGACATTTGCAGCTAGAATAGTCATTTACCACATTAGCAATATATAGAGTGTATTTCTGATTAGTTGAAAGTGATCTTCATTGAAAAGAACAGTGCTTTTCTTTCAAAAATAAGGAAATTTCAACGTGACCCCAAACTTTTGAACGGTAGTGTATGTCTGTGTATTATCCAGAGCAGTGGAATTCGACTCTACAAGTTCTCAAGGCTTCGGCTCAACACTGTCAGTATGTGCACAGGAACACTGATATTTCCATAGATTTCAGAAAGTGCCTTGTCACAGCATACCCTCAGTGAGCCTTTATCCTTGTGGCCGGATTTGACGACTGTATGTGTGTTTGCTTCCAGACGCTGTGTCTGTCATGATGCATTTGGGTAAACATGCTAGCGTGAAGACTTGAGACTCAGAAGTCAATTTAATCTCCAGGGGTGCGTTTATTTGCAGATGTATGTTGTTGAAGAGAAATGCTGAAAATGGTAGTGCAGTACAGTGTGGTTGAAATGAAGGCTGTAAAATGTGTGCTGTGGTGTCTGTACGGTGGTGTTTTTGGCTACACGCGGCTGTAGGGCAGGTTTCCACTGGTGCATCTGGAGAGGAAAGCAAAAGAGACAGCAGCAGCAGCAGCAGCTCATAAGCTTGGCTTTGTTGATGGCTCTGCTTTCTGCAGCTTTTCATTTTGCCCCAAACGAGCTGCCAGATGAGGCGAGTGAGAGTGATGAGGGCCCTCCAGACTCGCGTGTTTGTGCCTTGGGTGCATGTGGCAGCGTTATTAGATGTTCATGTTAGTGATTCTGTGCATATGGTGCTGCTGGTGTGGCAGTGTTCTCCTCCGAGGCCTGGCATCATGATGTGGACTAAAGGCCTGAAACACACCTTTAGTGAAAGCAGCCTAATTTATTTGAAGTATACATACATTTGGCCTTTATAACACATTTGTAAGCAATGCATAAGTAATTTATAAAGGAATGCTGGAGGATTTGTGCAAGGCTTTGATCAGTATTTACATTTGCCAATAGCATGGCACGTTTGCTTTATATGAAAGCTGACCCTCCGTTATCTTTCAACTTGGATCATTTAATTTGTTATTTTACTAGAATGGACATGCTAGTGTAGAAAAATACCAGTACAGGGTGGAGTGATGCAGCCTGACATGACCCAGAGTTACTGATACCACCCAAAAGTTGGTTATTTTTCGATAAGAGCACATCCCTGAAGTGTTTTATTCCACTCACACCACAGCAATTTGAACAATTACACAAGTTGGATTTATAAAAGGATGATGCACAAATCAGGAAAAGTTGGAACAGTATAGAACATGCAAATAAAAAAAGAAAGCAGTGATTTCTAAATTTCTTTTGACTTGTATTTCCTTGCAGACAGTATGAACCCAAGATATTTCATGTTTTGTTGGTCAACTTCATTTCATTTGTTAATATACATCCATTCCTGTGTTTCAGGCCTGCAACACATGCCACAAAATATTTGGGACGGGGGCAATTTAGGGCTAGTAATGAGATTAAACAGTTAAATAATGATGTGATTTGAAGCAGGTGATATTAACAGGTGATTGTAATCATGATTTGGTACAAAATCAGTGTCCAGGAAAGACCTAGTCTTTGAGGAGAAAAGATAGGATGAGAATCTCCAGCTCAGCTTGCCAACAAACACTTGAGAAAATTATTGAAATGTTTAAAAATAAAGTTCATCAAAGAAAGATAGGAAGGGATTTTGATATTTCACCCTCTACGATGCATAATATCATTAACTGGGCCAAAGAATCTGGAAGAATTTCAGTGTGTAAAGGGCAAGGGCTCAAGCCTAAGCTGAACACCCGTGATCTCCGATCCCTCAGACGGCACTGCATCAAGAACCGTCATTCATCTATAGCTGATAGAACCACATGGGCTCGGGATTACTTTGGCAAACCTTTGTCAAGCACTATAATACAGAGTTATATCCACAAATGGCAGTTAAAACTTTACTGTGCAAAAAAGGATGCCTGAGTTTAACTGTGTCCAGAAGCACTATTGACTTCTCTGGGCTCGGCGGCATCTGGGATGGACCATCACACAGTGGAAATGTGTATTGTGGTCAAACATCAATATTCCAGGTCTTTTTTTGGAAGAAATGGACACCGTGTGCTCTGGACTAAAGACAAAAAGGACCATCCAGACTGTTACCAGTAACAAGTCAAAAACCCAGGGTCTGTCATGGTATGGGGTTGTATCATTGCTCTTGGAAAAGGTAACTCACACTTCTGTGATTGAGCATTAATGCAGAAAAGTACACTGAGATTTTGGAGCAACATATGCTGCCTTCAGGACGACATCTTTTCCAGAAATTTTTCAACAAGACAATGCAAAGCCACATTCTGCACACATTACAAAGGCACGGCTGTGGAAGAAGAGGGTGCCTGTCCTCTCTGTCCTCAATAGAGAATGTGTGGCGAATTTTGAAATGAAAAATATAATAATGATGATCCCGTACTGTCGCACACCTTAAGCCCTGTTTACAGGAAGAATGGGACAAAATACCACCTGAAACACTTCATCACTTGCTGTCTTCAGTCCCTAAACATCTTTTAAGTGTTGTAAGGAGGAATGGCTTCATTATAAAGTGCTAAATGCTTTCCCGTCCCAGTCTTGTTTGAAATGTATTGCAAGGACCAAAATTGTACATATATTCAATACAATAACAGTTAATTTTGAAAAAAAAAACAATAAAAGTCATGAGGTAAAACATCAAATAATGTGCTTTGTATTGTTTTGTGTGCAATACAGGTCTAAGATTATTTACAAATCATTGTTTTCAGTTTTAATTTCAATTCAACATACCTTCGCAACATTTTCTGATTAGGGGCTGTACATTAAATGTTATGAAACAACATTACTTACATTATGGCAGCTATAAACAGTCTTTTATTATAATAAAATATAATAAAATGATCATAAAATGACATATAAAAATAAAACAAACACATTATTATAAATCTGTCAGATGAATATTTGTTTTAAATCGTCAAACATAAATGGTAATCAATTTTGCATTTATAACACGACAGTATTCGTGTAGACACTCTCTACAGCTTCACTTATCCCAAGCGCATATGTCAGCTAAATGGTTAGAAATATAATAGGTATGTATTTGCAGCAGAAGATGTCTCAAAGTTTTATGAATGCGCTGTTAGTCAATGCAAATTAGAGTCTACTCAAAAACAAAAACAGCCTACTCATAGCGGAGTTTCTTCTCTCATCCTTATGTCATGAAAAGACAAGATAACACCAAACATGTCAAAACATGACTTTCAAAATTTGACATAAGCCTTACATAAATCCCAAAACATTATTTATGCAAGCTTTATGAATACCTTAGGAATGAGGGTGCACTGTAGATACCCTTCAAGTAAAGTGTTATGGATTCTGCTGTCATCCTTGTACAGCAGTAAATATTTTAACGGGTTCGAGAAACATTCTCTTGGTCAGTGTTGGGGTGGCACAGAATACACTGGTCTACAGCCAAAATGTTCCCGAAATAAATATAGTCAAACTTTACTAATTCTGGGTCGCTGAGAACGAAAATGAAACTTAAAATTGTTCATTGGCTCTAGTTTTCAAGATTGGCTCTATGAATAAATCTATGATTGGGTTTGGATAGTACTTACTTTTTTGGCAAAACAATGAATGATGCAATCTGAAGCCAGTATTGCATTATACACGATATCATGTTATTCCTAGAAGTCACTGATGATGCAATCATAAGTCAATTTACATCACTCTGCTGAACAAATTGCCCTGTAATCAGCTCAGAAAAAAAAAATCATACAGTGCTCTGCACTCGAGATGAAGTTTTTGCTTGACAAGCTTGACAAGAGATGCGCCGTCTCATGAATACAAGACACAAGCTGCCAAAAATCACTGACTACACAGTGAATAAGAACTAAACCTATTCAGTACTTATACATGATTGTTTTTAGCCGTTTGGTTCATAATGCATTTTATTTACAGTGGTGCTTGAAAGTTTGTGAACCCTTTAGAATGTTCTATATTTCTGCATAAATATGACCTAAAACATCGTCAGATTTTCACACAAGTCCTAAAAGTAGATAAAGAGAACCCAGTTAAACAAATGAGACAAAAATATTATACTTGGTCATTTATTTATTGAGGAAAATGATCCAATATTACATATCTGTGAGTGGCAAAAGTATGTGAACCTTTGCTTTCAGTATCTGGTGTGACCCCCTTGTGCAGCAATAACTGCAACTAAATGTTTCCGGTAACTGTTGATCAGTCCTGCACACCGGCTTGGAGGAATTTTAGCCCATTCCTCCGTACAGAACAGCTTCAACTCTGGGATGTTGGTGGGTTTCCTCACATGAACTGCTCACTTCAGGTCCTTCCACAACATTTTGATTGGATTAAGGTCAGGACTTTGACTTGGCCATTCCAAAACATTAACTTTATTCTTCTTTGACCATTCTTTGGTAGAACTTAGGGTCGTTGTCTTGCTGCATGATCCACCTTCTCTTGAGATTCAGTTCATGGACAGATGTCCTGACATTTTCCTTTAGAATTCGCTGGTATAATTCAGAATTCATTGTTCCATTAATGATGGCAAGCCATCCTGACCCAGATGCAGCAAAACGGGCCCAAACCATGATACTACCACCACCATGTTTCACAGATGGGATAAGGTTCTTACGCTGGAATGCAGCATTTTCCTTTCTCCAAACATAACGCTTCTCATTTAAACCAAAAAGTTCTATTTTGGTCTCATCCGTACACAAAACATTTTTCCAATAGCCTTCTGGCTTGTCCACGTGATCTTTAGCAAACTGCAGATGAGCAGCAATGCTCTTTTTGGAGAGCAGTGGCTTTCTCCTTGCAACCCTGCCATGCACACAATTGTTGTTCAGTCTTCTCCTGATGGTGGACTCATGAACATTAACATTAGCCAATGTGAGAGAGGCCTTCAGTTGCTTAGAAGTTACCCTGGGGTCCTTTGTGACCTTGCCAACTATTACACACCTTGCTCTTAGAGTGATCTTTGTTGGTCGACCACTCCTGGGGAGTGTAACAATGGTCTTGAATTTACTCCATTTGTACATAGTCTGTCTGACTATGGATTGGTGGAGTCCAAACTCTTTAGAGATGGTTTTGTAACCTTTTCCAGCCAATGATACTACCACCACCATGTTTCACAGATGGGATAAGGTTCTTACGCTGGAATGCAGCATTTTCCTTGTAGCCAATGAGCATCAACAGCACTTTTTTCTGAGGTCCTCAGAAATCTCCTTTGTTCATGCCATGATACACTTCCACAAACATGTGTTGTGAAGATCAGACTTTGATAGATCCCTGTTCTTTAAATAAAACAGGGTGCCCACTCACACCTGATTGTCATCCCATTGATTGAAAACACCTGACTCTTATTTCACCTTCAAATTAACTGCTAATCCTAGTGGTTCACATACTTTTGCCACTCACAAATATGTAATATTGGATCATTTTCCTCAATAAATAAATGACCGAGTATAATATTTTTGTCTCATTTGTTTAACTGGGTTCTCTTTATCTACTTTTAGGACTTGTGTGAAAACCTGATGATGTTTTACGTCATAATTATGCAGAAATATAGAAAATTCTAAAGGGTTCACAAACTTTCAAGCACCACTGTATATCAACTTTTTGCTGATTTTCTAGTGTTACATAAAGAGAACAGGTGAAATATCATGTAAACCAACTAGAAACACATGAAAAGACCTAGGTTTACAATTTATACTTAAAACATTACTATCTACACAATGTACATAAGTATAAAATGTAAAATCTTAAATATCTTGGAAGCCGTAGCCAATCAGCTGTTTTAATTGTCATATTTGAATTCAACACACCAAATTTCATAACAGACAGCTAGTTTCTTCTCTGAAGCAGACAACTTCTGAAAATTTGTTGACTAGTGATACAGGAACTAACTAACTATCTAACAAACTTATAAAGGAATATCATTAAATAATGAAATCAATCAATCAATCTTGAATTTAGATAGACAGACAGACAGACAGACAGACTACCGTTCAAAAGTTTGGGGTCACCCAGACAATTTTGTGTTTTCCATGAAAAGTCACACTTTTATTTACCACCATAAGTTGTAAAATGAATAGAAAATATAGTCAAGACATTTTTCTGGCCATTTTGAGCATTTAATCGACCCCACAAATGTGATGCTCCAGAAACTCAATCTGCTCAAAGGAAGGTCAGTTTTATAGCTTCTCTAAAGAGCTCAACTGTTTTCAGCTGTGCTAACATGATTGTACAAGGGTTTTCTAATCATCCATTAGCCTTCTGAGGCAATGAGCAAACACATTGTACCATTAGAACACTGGAGTGAGAGTTGCTGGAAATGGGCCTCTATACACCTATGGAGATATTGCACCAAAAACCAGACATTTGCAGCTAGAATAGTCATTTACCACATTAGCAATGTATAGAGTGGATTTCTGATTACTTTAAAGTGATCTTCATTGAAAAGAACAGTGCTTTTCTTTCAAAAATAAGGACATTTCAAAGTGACCCCAAACTTTTGAACGATAGATAGATAGATAGATAGATAGATAGATAGATAGATAGATAGATAGATAGATAGATAGATAGATGTTTGTTTTTGTTCATGGTCCTAACTTCTATCTAAGTTGTGTGTTATCATTTGCTTATTGTGCTTCATTAAAATGTGTGCATTTTTGTGCATACTTATTAATTAAAATAAATTATTTGTTTCCATTTCTATTTGTTTCCAATTTGCATCCTTTGGGTGGTTTTGTGAAAATATGATTACAAATCTGTACAAATGACACACAAACAATAACACTGCTTCCCAGTGGTAAGCTGTTACTATTAGAGCTGGGACTTGAGCTCAGCCAAAACTTAGCCAGACACAACAAAAAAGTAACAGGGCAAAGGATTTTGTAAGGGATTAGTGGCAGGCTGCCAGGTAGCTCCGTTGTGTGTCATTGTCGATGTTGATTTTAAAAGTAACTAAGTAAATTACACAGGGAAACAAATACTTAAGTCTGAGTGAAAAATACTGTAGCGAAGAAGAAGAAGAGTCTGGAGACAAAAATCTTAGTTTCTCGGTCGTTAGCCTGTGCTACTTGCTCTTGATAGCACTGACCTGACCGCTTTATTAACATTCGCTAACACTACTGATGAACACTACACCGGCTGGAAGGTGACTTCACTGCTGTGCTGACGGCGCTGATTTGTGGTTAAGCTCGCGTTGCCTTCAAGCAGGCCAAGGGTGATAAATTTTTGGTTCCTCCCACTATAAATCAAAATCTGATTGGTTAATTCATCTGTCACTTCCTACATAAACATACACTGCCATGGCCTTCTGTCCCGGCAATGAAGTCCTAACCAGTGAGTGAGTCAGCTCGAAACTCTTCTCAGCCTAGAGACAACAAACAAAAAAAAATCTCACTGGATAACTCGATTTTCATGTTTTCAGGACAGTAACCCTTTCATTTCTGAAGCACATTTGACAGAAAATGAGGCAAAATTAGAATTCAAAGAGAATAATTAATTATAATGAAATTATGAAAGCAATTAAAGAATGAAAGAAATGAAATATAACATTTGAAATGCTGATATGTTTGTCCTTCTCTGAACGCCTAGAAGGCCCTGACGGTTCCCCTCCGCTGCTTCCTTTTTTCAGCTCCAGAGCTTATAACAGTGAATTATACATCCTGTTACCTTCATCATCGCTTGCGTTTATAGCTTGTCTTAAGCCTTACAGTATATTTACAGAGAGTCTATAGTTGTTAATGATCCTTATTTGTTGTCCTGTTTCCATGGTGACACTCTAGGAGCTTCTTCAGGCAGCACTGACCTTCTCCCCGCCCCCAGTGCTGCTTTTAATTGGACGATGTCACTGCTGACAGATGGCGGGCGCGACAGTGAGCTCATATTCCGATTTGATGGACGGCAAGCAGCAAAGATTCCTGACTGGGTGGCACCACAGAATTTGACGGATCAGTTCACCATAGCAACATGGATGAAGCACGGGCCGAGCCCTGGACTGAGAGGGGAGAAAGAGACGTTGCTCTGTAACTCTGATAAAACAGGTGAGAGACTGAGCAAGACTTGATACTTCACTTTTAAAGTGTTTTGGTAAGGCTTTTTTTTTCTTATATAGTATTTCACAATAAAGCTCATTTAAAACATAAGAAATAGTTTTGTTTTATGAAATACTTTAAACAATTATAATTACAAATTCATTCATATATCTTCAGTAATTGATCCTGAAGTGGATCAAGGTTGATCCTGATTGATCTTGGTCAGTAGACATAATGGATCCAGAGCCTGTCCCAGGAACTCTGGGCATGAGGCAAGAACACGCCCTGAATTGGATGCCAGACTTATTCACCAAGGGCAGTTTATCTTAGCCAATTCATCGACTAGCATGGTTTTGAAAGGAGGGAGGAAACCAGGGAACTCTGAGGAACCCTACGTGGACACAGGAAGAACATGCAACTCAAAGTAAAATACTGGGGAAATAAGAACATAAAAACTGTACAACATAAGTACATTATATAATCTATACAGTGTCTTGCAAAAGTATTGATCCCCCTTGGTGTTTGTCCTGTTTTGTCGCATTATAAGCTGGAATTAAAATGGAATTTGGGGGGGTTAGCACCATTTAATTTACATAACATGCCTACAACTTAGCCCTGTGATGACCTGGCGACTTGTCCAGGGTGTACCCCGCCTTTCACCCGTAGTCAGCTGGGATAGGCTCCAGCTTGCCTGCGACCTTGTAGAACAGGATAAAGCAGCTAGAGATAATGAGATGAGATGAGATGAGATGCCTACAACTTTAAAGGTGCAAATTGTTTTATTTATTGTGACACAAACAATAATTAAGATGCAAAAACGGAAATCTGGCATGTGCATAAATATATACCCCCTCCCCCACCCCAAAAGTAAATACTTTGTAGAACCACCTTTTGCTGCAATTACAGCTGCAAGTTTCTTGGGGTATGTCTCTATTAGCTTAGCACATCTAGCCACTGGGATTTTTGCCCATTCCTCAAGGCAAAACTGATCCAACTCCTTCAAGTTAGATGGGTTGTGTTGGTGTACAGCAATCTTCAAGTTATGCCACAGAGTCTCAACTGGCTTGAAGTCTGAGCTTTGACTAGGCCATTCCAAGATATTTAAATGTTTCCCTTCAAACCACTCTAGTATAGCTTTAGCAGTATGTTTAGGTTCATTGTCCTGCTGGAACATGAACCTTCGTCCCAGTCTCAAACCTCTGGCTGACTCAAACAGGTTTTCCTCCAGAATTGCCCTGTATTTAGTGCCATCCATCTTTCCTTCAGTCCTGACCTGCTTTCCTGTCCCTGCAGATGAAAAACATCCCCACAGCATGATGCTGCCACCACCATGCTTCACGGTAGGAATGGTGTTCTCAGGGTGTTGGGTTTGCGCCACACATGGCATTTCCCATGATGGCCAAAAATATCAGTTTTAGTCTCATTTGACCAGAAAATCATCTTCCATGTGTTTGGGGAGTCTGCTACATACTGTTGGGTAAACTCCAAACATGTTTTCTTAAGCAGTGACGTTTTTCTGGACACTTTTCCATCAAGCCCCACTCTGTGGAGTGTACGACTTAAAGTGCTCCTAAGGACAGATACTCCCATCTCCGCTGTGGATCTTTGCAGCTCCTTCAGTGTTATCTTTGGTGTTTTTGTTGCATCTCTGATTCATGCCCTCCTTGCCCGGTCTGTGAGTTTTGGTGGGCGGCCTTCTCTTGTCAGGTTTGTAGTGGTGACATATTCTTTCCATTTTACTATAATGGATTTAATGGTGCTCCGTGGGATATTCAAAGTTTGGGATATTTTTTTTTTTTTATGACCCAACCCTGATCTATACTTCTCCACAACTTTGTCTCTGACCTGTTTGGAGGCTCCTTGGTTCTCATGTTGCTTGCTTAGTAGTGTTGCAGAGTCAGGGTCCTTCCAGAACAGGTTGATTTATACAGACATCATGTGACAGATCATGTGACACTTTGATTGCACACAGGTGGATCTTAATCAACTAATTATGTGACTTATGAAGTGAATCGGTTGGACCAGTTCTTAATTATTGTTTGTCACAATTAAAAAAAAACAACAATTTGCACCTTTAATGTAGTAGGCATGTTGTGCAAATCAGATGGTGCTAACCCTCCCAAAATCTAGTTTAATTCCATCTTGTAATGCAACAAAACAGGAAAAACACCAAGGGGGATCAACACTTTTGCAAGATGCTGTAAGTACATTTACAGAAGAATATTTAGTTAAATAAAAAAGATTAATTTTAAATGTATCCCTAATATCCCTTATCCCTAAACATGTACACAGCATTCTATACCTCAACCATCACCATGGCGATCTTCTCTTCCTCACGTCATGAAAAAAGACTCACTCAAGAACCTGTTAGTTTGAGCATGAAACACCTCATTATCAGTCTTTCATGGCTTGCACTGGACCTAGTCCTCCACTATTTTATTTTTATCATATTTCTGTCTTGTCAGCCATGTTGCTAGTTTTTTCCTGGCCCTGTATTAAATTTCAGTTAAATAGGAACACCCATGGAATAAATGAAATACCATTTCAGGACTCCCACAAAATGGATATCCTTTATGAGTCCATGTCACCAGTCCTTCTGTCAGTGCCTCAACGTTGCCCCAATCTCACACTTGGACTTTGACTGTGAAACTTCACATAGTACCTTAAAATGAAGCACCTTTATGTTAAAATGATATATGTCTTTCTTGAAGGGGATTGGAAGACTCCTGTTTCTTGTGTTTTTAAAAATAGAAAAGTATCTTCAGTCTCCTGCCGCCAACAACAACAACAAAAAATCATGCTGGGGCTTTTCAACTTGTGAAGCCAGAAATGGTACAGCTCGTCTTTCTTCGAAGAGCTTATGAAAAGTTTGCACAGATTGAAAACCTGCATTCGGTGAATCCTGAAAAATCCATTGTCTGTCTTCTCTCAGATGATGTATTTTGCTAACTCCAGGGCAGTTTGCAACTTTTGTGAACTCAGCAGCTTAACTGGCTGCAAGGTGTTTAAAAAATTCTTTGAAAGCCAATGGTCCGGGTATAACCAGAGTGCATCTGCCACATTTGCAGTGTGCAAATGTAAAAACATGTGAGTCTGTTTATGTCCAGCTTATGCATTGTCAAATAAAAACAGAGACCTGAGCAGCCCACTGTGTTCAGCAAGGCACCAGTGACATCCATCCACTTCTGCTGTTGGTGATAGAGGAGCCTTTGAATTGCCTGTAGAGGGAAAATAACCAAGCTGCTCCTGATGTTAATCAGTCCTTGTCCCCCTTCATGGACAGGAAGATAAAGTACTGCTTCCTTTAAGAAGGACTTTATCCACAGTTTATACAATGCAGGATGCAACTGTGTAAAACAATTGGCTCCATGACAACAAGAAATTATTCCCTACTGCAAAAGCCTATAAGGTTTTAAAGATTTTCATGGTCTACCAAATCAAAAGCTTTTCCCTGATCTAAGAAGAGCTGAACCCACATCAACCCCATTGATCAGAAGAGTAGTAACCAGGTGCTGGCCGTGGTGTTGAGACGCCAATCCAGACTTAACTCCAACCAAGATGGATAGATAGACAGACAGACAGACAGACAGACAGACAGACCCACCTACCTACTTACCGTACCTACCCCCATAGGTGCTGCAGATAAGTTAGGTATATGAGTTGTACCTTTTTTTTTTTTTTTTTTGATGATACTGATTTGGAAACTGTTGTGGAAATCTAAGGAAGCTGAAGCAAATAATCAAATTCAGTTCATTTGGATATGGTTAGAGAAGCAGCTTTGGGACCAAAAAGTCACCGGTTTGATTCCCTGGACCAGCAAGAATGGCTGAAGTGCCCTTGAGCAAGGCACCTAACCCCTAACTGCCCCCCAGGCTGCTCTGGGCATGTTGTATGTCACTCTGGATAAGAGTGTCTGCTAAATGCTGTTAATATAATGTAAGAGAAAGATTTCTTCATATAGGTTTTTTTGGTTGGTTGGTTGGTTGGTGTTTTTTTTTCTGGGTGCAGTATGATTGGTCTTTATGGACAAGATCACCATGAAAAAAATGTACAAACCAACAGCTTATAGTCAAAATCCTTATAGGTAAGTCTTGGTAACGTGCCTATTGATATAATATGACAAAGATCAAGCCCTGTCTAAATGAATGGGGAGAGAACTATAACTGCACTTTCAGTAGCTACTGGAACATAAAAACTGCATATATAGAATCAACAGTCAAATCTGATAAAAAACGCTTAAAAAGTTTGGTGACTTTGCCAAACTTTTTTCCCACAGGTTACACTTCTGGTACATATGCACAAGGTCGCTATACTTCTCCTACACATCCACAACTGTGTGCTTGCATCAGTACAACAACACAATTAGCTTTGTATGCTTCCCAGTTCAATAGATGATTGACTTTTTGGGGAGAGGGGTGGGATATGTGCATACAATCTCCATCTTTAGCGTTACAGACTTTTCCTATCGATTTCTATTCTGAATTGTTTAAGTGGTTTGTCTCCTCCCTTATATCATCTCTATTATAGTTCACACAAAGGTTTGCAACAAGCTTTGAGTTCTTTAGGATAAAATTTCCCAACTCTGGTCCTGGAATACCCCTTGTCCTACACATGTTTGTGTTTTCCCTGCTCTTAAACACTTGACTGAACTAATAAGCTAATTACCAGCCCTTTCTGAGTTGAAGTGAGTGTATTTAGAGCAGGGAAAACACTAAAATGCAAAGGACATGGGATAGTCCAGGACCAGGTTTGGAAACCTGTGCTTTAGGAGACTCAGGTCACATGTGTATGTCAACCAAGCTAGTACAGCACACTGAAAATTTTTTTGGAAGAACTATCATTAAAACAATTTTGAAGCACCTTAAAAGATCGTGTCCAATGATTTGCCATAATCTCATCTTATCTCATTATCTCTAGCCGCTTTATCCTGTTCTACAGGGTCGCAGGCAAGCTGGAGCCTATCCCAGCTGATTACGGGCGAAAGGTGGGGTACACCCTGGACAAGTCGCCAGGTCATCACAGGGCTGACACATAGACACAGACAACCATTCACATTCACATTCACACCTACGGTCAATTTAGAGTCACCAGTTAACCTAACCTGCATGTCTTTGGACTGTGGGGGAAACCGGAGCACCCGGAGGAAACCCACGCGGACACGGGGAGAACATGCAAACTCCGCACAGAAAGGCCCTTGTCAGCCACGGGGCTTGAACCCGGACCTTCTTGCTGTGAGGTGGCAACGCTAACCACTACACCACCGTGCCGCCCTGATTTGCCATAATGACTGATGAAATTGCATTGGTAGTATCAATACCAGGGCATGTTCTGCTTTCATTTGTTGAACTGCTTCAGTCAGTTCTTGAAAAGAAAGCGCTCTGGCCATGTTACAGGATGCATTTCATCTAATCTGGGCTTCTGCTGCAGTAGTTCTAATGTACACTGATCGTCTGAGCCTTCAGATCCAAAGAGGTCTGAGATAAAAGAAACCGTACACATTTCATTTGATCTGAGGTTTTTGACCCATTTGAAGAGCTCTAACAGTGTATTCCACTTTGTTGTTTTGTACTTTGGGCAGCACAGTGGTGCAGTGGTTCGCACTGCCGCCTCACACCAAGCAGGTTCTGGGTTTTAACTTGGTGGTCAACTGGGGCCTTTCTGTGTGGAGTACTCTAGTTTCCTCCAACAGTCCAAAGACATGTGAATTAGGTCAACTACCTAGCTTTAAATTGCCCAAAAGTGTCAATGTGAGGGTGAATAACTGTCTGTCCCGCTGTGTTAGCCCCAGAATAGATTGAAGACCTGTCAAGGGTGTATCCTGCCTCTTGCCCGAAGTCAGCTTGGATTGGCTCCAGCCCACCTGCAACCCACAATGGATAAGCATCACAGAGAATGAATGAATGGATGGATGGATGGATGGATGGATGGATGGATGGATGGAATTTATTCAAGTAAAAATTCCATGCAAATCAGAAATAAAGTAAACAAATACAATACAACTGATAAACATGATATTAAACCAAGGATAACACAAAGTGTAAAAACACTTATTTCCATTGTGAATGAATGAATCCAAACATTTCACAATCAATGAATGAATGAGTGTTTTGTGCTTCCAAGGTTGAAAAAGGAAGCAGTAAATTTGATAATGAAAGAGTTCTCACCAGTGTACCATTTATTCTAATTAATTTGCACTAGTAACAGTAGCACAAACTGTTACTCACACTCAGGATCTTTCTATTTTATTCCTATTATTATTATTATTATTATTATTATGATGATGATCCTAACATTTTTAGGATGCTATTTCTCCTTCAGTTTTCAACCACTCTTCACCAAATTTCACGTGAAGTGTAATTTACCTCTGGGCTGAATTACATTGCTATTACTTTTGGTGCTGATCTGGATCACTGATCTAGAAAGATCCATGAAAAGCTGGCTTTTTTTCCAATCACTTAACTCTGTCAATTTTCATGATTTTTTATATCAAGGTTTTGTTTTGTTTTTTAAATTTTGCTCAGAACAGCAGGGCGCAACTTTTCCTTGACAACTTTTCCTTCAATTGACAAAGATCAGCTGGCGCAAATTGATGTGATTGTAGTCACAATCTCTATCTAGTTTACACTGAATTTTCTTGGATTTGCTTTTTCTCCTTTAACTAGTCAGAGTCATGTTGCTGCTCCATGCTTGCTTTATGTAAAAATAAAAAAAAACAACAAAAAAAAAACCCTGTTCTAGTTTATATGTGAATGGCAGCCTGGAAAAACCCTTCACATCTTCAAATTGTGAACATTTTGTACTATATACGACTTGGGCACTCATTGTACATCGCTCTGGAAAATAGCGTCTGATAAAAGCCATGTAATGTAATATACAGAGTCTTGCATACGTATTCACTCTCTTGAAAATTTCCACATTTTATAGTGTTACAACATGGGACTGAAATAGACCTTATTGGGATTATCTACACAAAATAGTCCATCATATTAAAGTGGGGGAAATCAATTTAGTTATTGTGAAATTATCACAAGTAAAAGAAACAAAAGTTTTGATTGCATAAATATTCACCCCTGTGCTGTGATATCCTTAAATTGAATGGTGTTGACTTGTATGCATTTAAAGTGTCACATGATCTCAATATAAATACACCTGTTCCTGGAGTTTCTTAGAGAGCATCATTAAACAAACTTTGAACATCCTTTGGGGCACCATTATTAATTTTTTTTTTTTTGAAAGAGTATGGCACACCACGACTTTGCCTAGAGAACGCCATCCACTTAAAATTTAGGGACCTGGTAAGGAGAGTATTAATTAGAAAAGCAACCAAGATGCCAAGGGGAAACCATGACCTAATGGTTAGAGAAGCAGCTTTGGAACAAAAAGGTTGGCAGTTCAATTCCCTGGACCAGCAGAAATGGCTGAATTGCCCTTGAGCAGGGTACCTGCTCCCCAGGCTGCTCTGGGTATGTTGGACATTGCTCTGGATAAGAGAGTCTGCTAAATGCCTGTAATGTAACTCTGAAGAGGCTGGTGAGATCCATAGCTCACTGATGGAGGGGAGAAGTCATTCACAGGACATCCTTAGCATGGACACTCCACAAAACTAGGTTTTATGGAAGAGTGTTATGCTGTATGAAGACCTAAAGGCATGTTGGAGTTTCAGAACACATGAATATTTTGGTGGAAACTGAACACTGCTCTGAATCTGCTCTTAAACATCATCCGCACAGTAAAGCATGGTGTTGGTAGCATCATGTTGAGCATTACCTATGGCTTCTTGGTTGCATCTTTTGGCTAATACCCTCCTTACCTGGTCACTGGATGGTTTCCTCTAGGTAGAGCCATAAACCTTTATTGATGCTTTTCCAGAACGTTGTCCTGGACTTGTTTTGATAGCTCATTGGTCTTCATGATGCTCTTTGTTTAGGTATTTTCTGAAGCATCTCTGTGGCCTTTCAGGAACAGGAGCATTTTATTGACATCATATGGCAATTTAATTGCACATAGGTCAACTCTGTTCATCTGATTATGCGAGTTTTGATGGCAACTTGGTGCACCTGAACTAATTTAGGGATTTCACAGGGAAGGGTATGAATATTTATGCAACCACGCCTTTTTTTTTTCCTTTTCTTTTTTTTTTTGGTAAATGCAAGATATATTCAGTATTATGAGCTAATTTATGTAGAAATGTAACATTCATTGTCAATTACACTACCGTTCAAAAGTTTGGGGTCACTTTGAAATGTCCTTATTTTTGAAAGAAAAGCACTGTTCTTTTCAATGAAGATCACTTTAAACTAATCAGAAATCCACTCTATACATTGCTAATGTGGTAAATGACTATTCTAGCTGCAAATGTCTGGTTTTTGGTGCAATATCTCCATAGGTGTATAGAGGCCCATTTCCAGCAACTCTCACTCCAGTGTTCTAATGGTACAATGTGTTTGCTCATTGCCTCAGAAGGCTAATGGATGATTAGAAAACCCTTGTACAATCATGTTAGCACAGCTGAAAACAGTTTAGCTCTTTAGAGAAGCTATAAAACTGACCTTCCTTTGAGCAGATTGAGTTTCTGGAGCATCACATTTGTGGGGTCGATTAAATGCTCAAAATGGCCAGAAAAATGTCTTGACTATATTTTCTATTCATTTTACAACTTATGGTGGTACAACCCTGATTCCAAAAAAGTTGGGACAAAGTACAAATTGTAAATAAAAATGGAATGCAATAATTTACAAATCTCAAAAACTGATATTGTATTCACAATAGAACATAGACAACGTATCAAATGTCGAAAGTGAGACATTTTGAAATTTCATGCCAAATATTGGCTCATTTGAAATTTCATGACAGCAACACATCTCAAAAAAGTTGGGACAGGGGCAATAAGAGGCTGGAAAAGTTAAAGGTACAAAAAAAGGAACAGCTGGAGGACCAAATTGCAACTCATCAGGTCAATTGGCAATAGGTCATTAACATGACTGGGTATAAAAAGAGCATCTTGGAGTGGCAGCGGCTCTCAGAAGTAAAGATGGGAAGAGGATCACCAATCCCCCTAATTCTGTGCCGACAAATAGTGGAGCAATATCAGAAAGGAGTTCGACAGTGTAAAATTGCAAAGAGTTTGAACATATCATCATCTACAGTGCATAATATCATCAAAAGATTCAGAGAATCTGGAAGAATCTCTGTGCGTAAGGGTCAAGGCCGGAAAACCATACTGGGTGCCCGTGATCTTCGGGCCCTTAGACGGCACTGCATCACATACAGGCATGCTTCTGTATTGGAAATCACAAAATGGGCTCAGGAATATTTCCAGAGAACATTATCTGTGAACACAATTCACCGTGCCATCCGCCGTTGCCAGCCAAAACTCTATAGTTCAAAGAAGAAGCCGTATCTAAACATGATCCAGAAGCGCAGACGTCTTCTCTGGGCCAAGGCTCATTTAAAATGGACTGTGGCAAAGTGGAAAACTGTTCTGTGGTCAGACAAATCAAAATTTGAAGTTCTTTATGGAAATCAGGGACGCCGTGTCATTCGGACTAAAGAGGAGAAGGACGACCGAAGTTGATATCAGTGCTCAGTTCAGAAGCCTGCATCTCTGATGGTATGGGGTTGCATTAGTGCGTGTGGCATGGGCAGCTTACACATCTGGAAAGACACCATCAATGCTGAAAGTTATATCCAGGTTCTAGAGCAACATATGCTCCCATCCAGACGACGTCTCTTTCAGGGAAGACCTTGCATTTTCCAACATGACAATGCCAAACCACATACTGCATCAATTACAGCATCATGGCTGCGTAGAAGAAGGGTCCGGGTACTGAACTGGCCAGCCTGCAGTCCAGATCTTTCACCCATAGAAAACATTTGGCGCATCATAAAACGGAAGATACGACAAAAAAGACCTAAGACAGTTTAGCAACTAGAATCCTACATTAGACAAGAATGGGTTAACATTCCTATCCCTAAACTTGAGCAACTTGTCTCCTCAGTCCCCAGACGTTTACAGACTGTTGTAAAGAGAAAAGGGGATGTCTCACAGTGGTAAACATGGCCTTGTCCCAACTTTTTTGAAATGTGTTGTTGTCATGAAATTTAAAATCACCTAATTTTTCTCTTTAAATGATACATTTTCTCAGTTTAAACATTTGATGTGTCATCTATGTTCTATTCTGAATAAAATATGGAATTTTGAAACTTCCACATCATTGCATTCCGTTTTTATTTACAATTTGTACTTTGTCCCAACTTTTTTGGAATCGGGGTTGTAAATAAAAGTGTGACTTTTCATGGAAAACACAAAATTGTCTGGGTGACCCCAAACTTTTGAACGGTAGTGTATGTCTGTCCATTTCATTTGCAAGTTGTAACACTAGAAAATGTTCAAGGAGGATTTCAGGGTCTGACCACAGCAAGAAGGTCAGAACCTTGTTGCTGTGAGGCGAAAGTGCTAACCGCTACACCACCGTGTCGCCCCGCACTGTCTAGCATAAGCAGATTTCCATCGTTGTCACTTTGTGCGCTTCAGTTTTCCTGGAACACTGGAAATCTTTCTTTTCTTTTTTTTTTTTACAGTGTAATAGATTTGCATTGTACTTCCAATATGGACACCTTGGCTGTATTTGTGACAGAGTTATTTGTGAGAGGAATGAAATTTTGATCTGATATGCTACAGGCAACAATACTAGCAGCTGTGATTCTGTTATTGGTTGCTCTTCTGATATAACCTGTCCAGCCCTGCAGCACTGATTCTACCTTGTCATACTTGCCCGAGAGTTTTCTATGAAAATGTCTTTCTTTCTGCTCATCCACCAATTCATATTGGGCTGTAAAACGTTTCAGTGTAGACGAGAACGAAAAGTGTGGTTCATGATTTCTGTCCATTTTTTTCTTTTAACATCATTTCAGTTTATAAATATTGTTACCCTCTCCATCTTTGGAATGCATGTCTTTATACAAGTAAACACATTTTGCTATATAGTGCAATGTGGCAAGGCTCAGGACATGATCTATTTTGTTCTGTTCATCACAATGTGTTTCTTGTCGAAAAATTCCATTTGCGCTTTTTCAGACTGATACCCTCAGAAAGCATTGCTCGGTTTGTTTTATCCCTCGCCCTATTAATGTTTAAAGGATCCTACTCTGAAATCCTCCATGGTGCTAAAAAGGGCTGAAGAGAAGCAGAGTTAAAAAAAAAAAAGGCAGGTTAAGATAAGGCTACTGTTCATGTGCAGCTTTTTAAAATTTAATTTCATTTTATTTTCAGCTCTATTAGTTTTCCTATCTGCTGTTAAAAATGATTTTAATATCAAGCAGTTCTGTTTGGAAATGATATCATGGCCAATGTTCTGTTGTGCCTTTAGGACTGAAATCGGAAATATAAAGACATCAGTGGAATGTTTGGATCGAACTACGTTAGCTTTGCCTTTTGTTGCTTTGTATGGAGCGCTGTGTCTTTTTAATGCAAATTCGTAAACTTGGCGAAATTCATATGCAAGGAAGAATTTTATTGCGTATTGTAGAACATACTTGTGCACATGAACATGAAATATGAAAACTCTGAACGGCTGTCATCATCTGCATTCTCTTCATTTCCCTCGTTATCGCACAGTTTCTAGGTTTTTCAATTTCCAGATTAGACTTTTTGTTACTTGGATGATCATGCTCATTATTACATTGTGGCTCAGGTAATGGAGTGTTGCATGACTTGTGAGAGTCACTCACCTCCTGTGGAGCCTTAGGCTCTTTACCACTCTCATTACAGTTTCCTTCCTCGAGATCCATGGTGTTAACTCTAGCTCATTTTATAGCCATGGATCTCTCTCTCTCTCTCTCTCTCTCTCTCTCTGCATTAGCCTCTTTACTTTGTTCAATTTGTAACATATTGCTGCTGTTTTCCACTTTCCCAACATCTGTTTGGGCAGGACAGTCTTTCTGGTTATTATCTCATCTGGCTGACAGGTCATGAGCTTATGCCATCATGTGTTGTCTGTCCATTGTCTGTCATCCATCGTCCGTCATCCGTCCAGCATCGTCCACATTTCACAAAAATCGCTTCTTCTCTCTCAATTCTTCACTGATTTTTATTCTTTTTGGCAGGAAGGTGGGTCTGCCCATAGTCGCTACATGCCCCAATACACAATCCTCCTTGGTCTTCTTTTCCTACAAGTTATGACACGGAAAAATCCCAAAGCTGAGGGTTACCATTTTAGAAGTCATGTATTTCATAAACTGCCAGCTCCACAGCCAGACTACCAACCTTATTTTGATCATGAATCAGTAAAGGTTACCCGGCCCAACATGTTATTTAATTCAAGTTGATAATACTGATCCAAACGGTCGATTTTTTTTTTTTCAACTAAGAAGAAGTCTTCGTTGAAAAAAAATTAGTCACAAAATAAATTAGTAAGGACCATTTTGGACCTGCCCCCAAGAACTCACCTTGATCCTCATCATTTTAAGCGGCTGGGATGGTTGAGGGTAGAGGATAGAGTCTCTCAAATTGAATTGAGCATGGTATATAAGATTGTAAATGGAGATGTCCCTAAATATTTAAATCATTTTTTTAGTAGAGTGAGGGACGTTCATAGTTACTTCACTAGGGGGTGTTCCACAGATTTTGTTCCTCCAAGAGTGCAAACTAAAATAAGGAAGGACTCCTTTTTATATGTTGCAACTAGTCTGTGGAATAAGTTACCAGGTAATATTAAGGTAATCATTAGTTTGGATGGGTTTAAACGTGCTGTGAAAACATGGCTTAGAGATCAGATAGTGTAGGGCTTGCACTTATATAGTATGTATACAATGTTAATCTGATGTGTATACTGTCTATATAATTTTGTTTTACAATTTTAGTAATGTCACAGCGCCACTCTTGTCATTTTTACATCTGCTGCCATCCAACATCAAAGGACCACAATGGAAATAAGCTTTCGAGCTTTATTGTGTTATCCTGACTCTCTGTTTTTAGTTTAAGTATGTGGTGTGGTTTATTTGAAACTAAATCATATATTTATTTTTTATACAAGAACTGAGAATGTCAAATAAAATCAATCAATCAATCAATCAATCAATCAAAGAAAACTTCCAGTCTACTCCGCTGGTGCTACCATTTTGGAACTCAAATTATGCATTGCTGTGCACTGATTGGTTGAAAGGTGAGCGGCGTTGAATTCGTCTGCAAGGAACCACGCACCAGTGTTTTACATGTGAACGGTCAAAATAAGTAACAAAAACAGGATAAAAGGCTCACAATACCACACCGTGTCATGGTATGGAAGGGTTGGAAATTAAACAAGCAAACTTTTCAGCTCGATTCAGAAAATTGGCAGCAGGGAACACGAATATTAATTTGAAGTTGCTGAAATGTCGATTTGGGAAATCTTTATTGTTTTGTGATCAAATAGAGACCAACAGATTGTATGTGTAGTGGACCATTCATGAATTACAGCTTTGGGGATTTTTCCATGTCATAGCTTGCAGAAAAAGAAGACCGAGGAGGATTGTGTATTGGGGCATGTAGCGACTGTGAGTCTGCCTGGGGTGCATATACTGTAGATTCTACCCAAATTTGCATAATTGCAATTAATAATGAAGATATGGAGTAATTAAGCCTGAATGAGCAGTTTCCACACAATCGCTTCGTCTCCCTCAATTCTTCAATGATTTTGATTCTTTCTGGCATGAAGGTAGGGGTACCTAGGGTGCATATAACTTCTACCCAGATTTGCTTATTTACAATTATTAATGAAGTTATGGACTAATTAAGCCTTAATGAGCAGTTCAACAAAAATCGCTTCTTCTCCCACAATTCCTCGCTGTTTTGGATTTTTTCTGGCAAATAGGTCGGTATTCCTAGGATGTATATAGCTTCTATATATAGCTTGTATATAGTGTATATAGCTTGCAACATTTATTGCGCAAGGTGGCCCACTTTAGATCGTTCCTTCTGGACTAGACGGGGCCGGAGTGAGCTACACCATCACTGATGGTCTCATTTATTTAGATGTCTGCTTTCAAAGCAACACCTACACACTATCAGCTGTCTCCATTATCAATTCTCGATGACCCCTCAAAGGTCTTCCTAGATGTGCTCAGAGATACGAACCCCTGACACCTGACTGAAAATACATGTTTCAGCACAGAGCTTTTGCAGTCTATTGTAGAGGATGTCACTGATATATTCCCCAAATCTAGTAAGCTCTGTAGTGATTGTTTCATTAGGCAGAAAAGGTGGACTCTTTGAAATGGTGCACTTAAAAGTATATTCTCCCCAGTTCCCTCTCTCAACTAATTTCCCTTATTAAATGTTATTTTCTTTGGAAAACAATGATGTGCTTTTTCATCCTAGTTGCTGAATTAATTTTTTTATGGCTTACAGTATCCCCAATAGCTATAAACACAACTTTGAGAAATTCATTACTTCCCATTTTAATTGCAAAAGCCAATGTTTCCCATTCAGAGAGAGAGATGCCAGGCCTCTCTTGCACAAATTGAAGTGTCCTGCTGAGAAAATGACTCCTGAAAAATTAAGTTCAAAATAAAAATATGATAAACAGATAGGCAAAATGGGCGGCACGGTGGTGTAGTGGTTAGCGCTGTCGCTTCACAGCAAGAAGGTCCGGGTTCGAGCCCCGTGTCCGCGTGGGTTTCCTCCGGGTGCTCCGGTTTCCCCCACAGTCCAAAGACATGCAGGTTAGGTTAACTGGTGACTCTAAATTGACCGTAGGTGTGAATGTGAGTGTGAATGGTTGTCTGTGTCTATGTGTCAGCCCTGTGATGACCTGGCGACTTGTCCAGGGTGTACCCCGCCTTTCGCCCGTAGTCAGCTGGGATAGGCTCCAGCTTGCCTGCGACCCTGTAGAAGGATAAAGCAGCTACAGATGATGAGATGAGATAGGCAAAATGATAAGGAAAAGAAAAGCATTCAATCTACACACACAAAAAAGCTCAAACATGAGCATACCACTCCCACTTCCCAGGATGTGAGAGAGAAGGAAAGGAAAGGAAACAGGGGCGTATCCCCCGCGGGGGATGCGTACGTTTCATCCCCCCCACTTTTGTTGAAACACAATTTCATCCCCCGCACTTTTGTCAGATTAAAATGACATTATGAAAATTATACAGCTACTATAAAATGTGTAACAAGGAAGTAAACTATTGCCATAACGTTAGACAAAAAACAGCCACGCAACGGACTCAAAACAGTTTTTCTCACCCGACCAGTCAGCAGTTGCATGAATATAATAGCCAGTTTGCGTAGCGTGCCGAAAGCGCTCAATAATACAGTATCTGTCTGCAGAGCTGCAGAGCCAACACCAGTTTTACCGCTGCTGATTCACTGTTCCAGGTTTGATGTCGCATGCGGTGCTTACTGTGCCTGGCTCTGCAGACAGACCCTTCTCAAAGCGCTTGCGATGCCGTCGTTCAGACAGTTGTCCCAGGCGCCATGCCCTAAAAGATAGTGTTAATTTCCATAGGACTATTAATGCTGTCAGTGATGACAGTGATGTTAAATAGTAGTAGTTACTAGTTGTAATGTCAGTTGAGGCAAGTTTTTTATTACGAGTGTGTGTGTTTGTACCAAGTCTACTTTTCATGCATTATAACTGCTTATCACTTTTTAGAAGAGTTTTTCAATTGAGATTTAAAGGCATTTCAAATCGAATGAATGTTCAATAATTGTTGTACGGTAATGTTATTTGGCCATTAAGTGTTTGTTGTATGTGTAGTCTATTGCATCATTTTCAAATTGTATGCATTAAACCTGATGTAATGCATGATGCAAACAAGTTTTGTACACGAGTTTGAATAATTAAAGACATTAAAAGCAGGAACTGCCCCGTCTTATTTGAATGCTATACTAAAGAGGTCCTTCCAGGATGCTGCACTTCTCCATGAACTGATTAGCCATGCCTCCTGCTCACACAAAGCGATCCCAGTCCAAACTGTTATGCATGGTGGTGTATGATCTATACACTGTGTATGACTTCTTGGGCTATGTGAAGTTTTTGGTTTTGCTTATCTCCGTGTATACCAGTGTAGGCAGCAATACTGACATCTCTGTTATAGAACAGTATCCTGTTACCTAGAATTATCACTCAATACTTTTTGCCTTCACTTACTGAATAATTACATAGCCCTGGCAGTAACAACACCAAAACCCAACATGATAGATCTCTGCATGAAATGCAGAACTTGGCTGGAGTCAACTGGATTTATAGGCTTTCTGCTGTCCTCCCTTTCATTTGCATCCATGGACCATGGGTATGAAAAAGTTCCATATCGGTCATTGACAGTACATCACAGTGTACACGCCGGGCGTGTATATAGCCATAAACCGATTTCTAATGATATGGCTTCCCCATTCCAGAACACCCCCACTTTTGGAAAGCTTGATACGCCCCTGAAAGGAAAGGAAAATAATCAGAAAGGAAAGAAATGGGAAGCTAAAGAATCGGAAAGGAAAGAATCTTAAAGGAAAGAATCGGAAAAGAAAGGATAAGATTTAGATAGGAATGGAAAGATAAAGGAAAGGAAAGGGTATGATTTAGAAAGGAAAGATCAAGGAAAATAATTGGAAAGGAGAGGAAAGGAAAGAATAGAAAAGCAAAGGATATTATTTAGAAAGGAATGGAAACAGAAAGGAACTAGAAGAGCACACGGTAGAGTGCATAACTCTGCCACGCCACATATTATCAACATCAGAATCGGATCACTTGAACCTAGGATAATATTTAAGCTGTACACCAAATTTCATGAGTTACATTGGGAACAGTCAAAAAATCCTGGATCCACAAACATATACTGTATACAGATTTACAGCAAAACCTAATTGAAGGTTCTTTGGTCCATGGCACCTTTCCTCAAAATTTCATCCAAATCCGTTCACTACTTTTTTTTTTTTTTTTAAAGATATTTTTTTTGGGCTTTTTGCACCTTTATTAGATAGGACAGTGTAGAGACAGGAAATGAGCGGGAGAGAGACAGACGGGAAGGGATCGGGAAATGACCTCGGGCCGGAATCGAACCCGGGTCGCCCGCATTCATGGTATGGCGCCTTAACCACCTGAGCCACGACGCCCCCCGTTCACTACTTTTTAAGTTGCGTTGGGAACGGAAAAACAAACGGAGGCAAAAACATAACCTCCTCTAATCAAACTGACAGAGGTAAAGATAAAGGAAAACAATTGAAAAGGAAAGCAAAGAAATGAAACAGAAGAGGAAAGGAAATGATAACAAAAATGAACAGAATGTACAGCAAAGGTATATCCTTGAAACATCCATCCATCCATCCATCCATTATCTGTAGCCGCTTATCCTGTACAGGGTTGCGGGCAAGCTGGAACCTATCCCAGCTGACTATGAGCGAGAGGCGGGGTACACCCTGGACAAGTCGCCAGATCATCGCAGGGCTATCCTTGAAACATACATTTATAATAATGTATTTTGTTTGTGTAACTGCATGCTTATGTCTGTTACATTGACTTCACTTTGAGTGAGTTAAGCTACAATCATTGTGCTGGAATACTGAGATATCTCGAGTCCACATTCATCCAAATAAAGTATTACTTTTTGACTTGTTACCCACTAATGGCTTCATAAATAAGTCGTGCCTCTTCCAAGGTTGTTATACTGCAAGCAGCATGTTCTCTGTAAAGACTGGACTCAAAAATATTTCAAAAATTTTAATCTGTATCTAGACATATGGTGAATAAAACTGATACTATATATATGTTATTTACCAGCTGGGAGGTCCGTATCGTGAAATACCGTGACCGAGGTCTTGAAAATACTGACCAAGGCCCTCTGGGCCGAGGTCAGTATTCAAGGCTGAGGTCATGGTATTTCACCATACAGACCGACCTTAAGCTGGTAAATAATATGTATATTTTTTTCTTTACCAAATTCTAACAGAAAACGAGAGCGCCCGAAAGGGAAAACCGAGCCGAGGCAAGCCACCATTTTGAATCCTCATTCACGGCTGTAATGCAAATGGCTTCCTCCTCGGTATACAAGTGCACTTCCATGGCAGGAAAAAAAAACTACATTTTGCCACCTATGTAGTCCCCTATTTATACAAAATTGAGTCATTCAGGATTCAGCCAATGTTTTTGCTCGGCGTTAGCAAGTTAGAGGTTTTTAGCTTTCTCCTGAAATGTTTTCTTTTATTTCTTCTTCCTCAGGGTAGTAAAACTCGCTTTCGCTGTGAACACTGTCGTTATCGCTATCCATGCTGTAAAATTAATGCTATTCTCCTGAGAAATGCTGGCAAAAATTTATAAGATTTTTGATAATCTTATAAATTAATCTTATAAAAAAAGATAAATGTTGACAAAAAATTCTACTATGTTTGTTGTTGTTGTGAACTAGCGAGTCGTCAGAGGTCCATAACCGGGGTCCGTAACTGGGATCCGTATCATATGATACCGACCCGCTCGCCAGCCAATCAGAGCGCAGGATTTGATGGAAACCGCACCATGAAAAAATATGAATTATTACACCTTTTACAATTATAGAAACAACAAAACCAAACCTAACTGGAAAATCGATGCCAATTATAACTAATTTAAAAAATCCTAATTCTAATAACAACAGTGAAGTGAGGTGAGATGAGAAAAGAATCAAGAAGACAGCAAGGTTTAGGAGAAGAACAAGTGAGTAAGGTGGGAGAGAGGAGGAGGAGGAGAATACAAGGGAGGATGACTATATCAGCAGTTTCCTTTGGCCCTGTTCACTTTATCACTTAGTTCAAGTTCAAGTTACTGGCCTTGCCTGATAATTAATACTCTCTCTCTCTCTCTCTCTCTCTCTCTCCAGAGATGAACAGACATCATTACTCTCTGTATGTGCACAACTGCAGACTGGTGTTTCTACTGAGGAGAGATTACACCCAGAGCTCCTCTTTCAGACCGGCCGAGTTTCACTGGAAACTGGAACAGGTGAGAGTGAGAGACGGATAGAGAGAGGAGAGGAAGATAAAAGAGGAAGGAGTGGGGGTTCTTGTTTGTGTATATGTCTATACATGTCATGAAGGAAATACAAGATGAGCGGTAACCTGGGATTGAGGGATGACACAGGGCCGAGGTTATCCATGGACAGCTGAGTCCTCTCAGAGAGAATGGCATGATGGGTGAGCTAGTGGACAGACGTGCACTTTTGATTGGACAAGGACAAAAGGAGAGAGAAATATGTCAGCGTGTGTCTCTAAAAGTCTGGTTGGCTTTAGAAAATAATGACAGAACAATCATGACAAGTGATTAACCAGTCAGAAGCTTGATCATATGATCTCTATAGTAGTGAGCATAATGTTAGTTACTATAGGCGAGGTCATAGTAATGCTTATTAATTAACTAGTTAGTCCTAAGCTTGCTTATATATTACATTAATGGTATTTAGCAGACGCTCTTATCCAGAGCGACGTACAGCATACCCAGAGCAGCCTGGGGTTAGGTGCCTTGCTCAAGGGCACTTCAGCCATTCCTGCTGGTCCAGGGAATTGAACCGGCAACCTTTTGGCCCCAAAGCTGCTTCTGTAACCATTAGGTCATGGCTTCGCCCACATTAGCTTATGCCCCACATTATGCAGTCACATTAGATCAAAAACAGAATGTTTAGTAGTGTGTTTCTACAGGGCATCTGGTTAAAGCGAGACGACCTTTCGATTTCATAAAATCGGTGAAATTTAGCTCACTCTGAAATTTGGTCATTGTGATGTATGTTTATTTCTGTAATATCTCACAAAATATCATGCCATTCCGTGGCTGGGAAGTTATTTAATTTGAGGGGATTAAAGCAAATAACGTGCATGAAATTGCCGGCTTCGCGCAGTCACGCAGACAGAGGAAGTCCATGTGTGTGTGCGCATGCGCAGGTTTACGTACCTTTGAGCGTGCACTGACAGTTACATCTTTTTTGTCACTAAACGAACAGCTGATCACACCGAGGTGCTCGCTGACCACCGATATTTATTAGTTTGGTCCTGCATTTCCTTTCCTTCGCAACATAACATCTTTTCTTCTCACTTACCGTTACTGTAGTCGGTCTTTCACGTTTCATTCACACACTCACGTCCTCTGTTTTTCTCTCCTATTTCAAATTTGTATCCCACAATGCCTTGTGCGAACGGGGAAAGCCCACCACGTGATGCATAACGTAGTATCTTGAATTGTGTCATGGTGAAGCAGGAAAAAATAGTGGAGAATTTAGGACTACGTGGCCCTAAATTCATTAATTTTAAAAAATTAACAAAATTGGGCGTATGTGATTTCAAATTCAGTAGCTTTCAGTCCACTAAACAAAAATAACTGTGTGTTGGAGAAAATTATTTTTATGACCTGAACTTGAAAAATCTGAAAGGCAGTTTATAACTAAAAAATACTTGTGGTCTAGCCCATGGCTGCTTCTGGTTTAAAATATGAATACAGAAATGAATATTTGGAGCATTAAACAAATATAAATACAGCTAAAGATGGTGGCATTGTGTTTCATACCTAATTAATATTTTAAGTAATTGAACCATTTTTAAAATTCAAATGCATTTTTCAAAAAAAAGGAAAAAAAAGATGGTTTTAACCTATGATCTTTGTTCTTCATTAGCTATTTTGTACTGTTTATTATTTTGCAATTCAATGAAGCTATTTAAGCTTCATATTAGTGTACAACCCCGATTCCAAAAAAGTTGGGACAAAGTACAAATTGTCAATAAAAACGGAATGCAATAATTTACAAATCTGAAAAACTGATATTGTATTCACAATAGAACATAGACAACATATCAAATGTCGAAAGTGAGACATTTTGAAATTTCATGCCAAATATTGGCTCATTTGAAATTTCATGACAGCAACACATCTCAAAAAAGTTGGGACAGGGGCAATAAGAGGCTGGAAAAGTTAAAGGTACAAAAAAGGAACAGCTGGAGGACCAAATTGCAACTCATTAGGTCAATTGGCAATAGGTCATTAACATGACTGGGTATAAAAAGAGCATCTTGGAGTGGCAGCGGCTCTCAGAAGTAAAGATGGGAAGAGGATCACCAATCCCCCTAATTCTGCGCCGACAAATAGTGGAGCAATATCAGAAAGGAGTTCGACAGTGTAAAATTGCAAAGAGTTTGAACATATCATCATCTACAGTGCATAATATCATCAAAAGATTCAGAGAATCTGGGGGCGTCGTGGCTCAGTTGTATAAGGCGCCATACCATAAATCCGGGGACCTGGGTTTAATTCCGACCCGAGGTCATTTCCCGATCCCTCCCCGTCTCTCTCTCCCGCTCATTTCCTGTCTCTACACTGTCCTATCCAGTAAAGGTGAAAAAAGCCCCAAAAAGAATCTTAAAAAAAAAGATTCAGAGACTCTGGAAGAATCTCTGTGCGTAAGGGTCAAGGCCGGAAAACTATACTGGGTGCCCGTGATCTTCGGGCCCTTAGACGGCACTGCGTCACATACAGGCATGCTTCTGTATTGGAAATCACAAAATGGGCTCAGGAATATTTCCAGATAACATTATCTGTGAACACAATTCACCGTGCCATCCGCCGTTGCCAGCTAAAACTCTCTATAGTTCAAAGAAGAAGCCGTATCTAAACACGATCCAGAAGCGCAGACGTCTTCTCTTGGCTAAGGCTCATTTAAAATGGACTGTGGCAAAGTGGAAAACTGTTCTGTGGTCAGACGAATCAAAATTTGAAGTTCTTTATGGAAATCAGGGATGCCGTGTCATTCGGACTAAAGAGGAGAAGGACGACCCAAGTTGTTATCAGCGCTCAGTTCAGAAGCCTGCATCTCTGATGGTATGGGGTTGCATTAGTGCATGTGCATGTGCATGGGCAGCTTACACATCTGGAAAGACACCATCAATGCTGGAAGGTATATCCAGGTTCTAGAGCAACATATGCTCCCATCCAGACGACGTCTCTTTCAGGGAAGACCTTGCATTTTCCAACATGACAATGCCAAACCACATACTGCATCAATTACAGCATCATGGCTGCGTAGAAGAAGGGTCCGGGTACTGAACTGGCCAGCCTGCAGTCCAGATCTTTCACCCATAGAAAACATTTGGCGCATCATAAAACGGAAGATACGACAAAAAAGACCTAAGACAGTTGAGCAACTAGAATCCTACATTAGACAAGAATGGGTTAACATTCCTATCCCTAAACTTGAGCAACTTGTCTCCTCAGTCCCCAGACGTTTACAGACTGTTGTAAAGAGAAAAGGGGATGTCTCACAGTGGTAAACATGGCCTTGTCCCAACTTTTTTGAGATGTGTTGTTGTCATGAAATTTAAAATCACCTAATTTTTCTCTTTAAATGATACATGTTCTCAGTTTAAACATTTGATGTGTCATCTATGTTCTATTCTGAATAAAACATGGAATTTTGAAACTTCCACATCATTGCATTCCGATTTTTATTTACAATCCGTACTTTGTCCCAATTTTTTTGGAATCGGGGTTGTATGGATAAATCTGGCTTTGATGTTTTATACATTATTGAAGAATCTGTCAAAGGAAAATCATGAACAGATCAATTATTTCTCCTGTCATTAATATAAAATTGCAATATTCTTGCTTTTTTTTCTTCTTCTCAAATTTAGCCTTTCTTTCTCTCATCCTCTGTCTCTCTGTTATGATTGAGAAAGCTCCAGGGCTAAAAGTTTCATTAAGCCCTCAATCTTTCACTCGCCTCCCTAATCTTTAAAGCTAAATGACCTCTTTAGTATTGCCATCTCTTTCCCCCATCTCTCTTTTGCTGTCTTTCCATCTCGCTCTCTGCCCTTTGTCAGCCTGCCCTAATCAATTTCCACAAAAACCACCTTGTGCATACACACGCGAAGATGAAAGAGATGAGGATCTGTTCAAATGTCAGCGTCTGATCATGAGAGAAGGAAAATGATGGCAATTACTGTGGTAAATTAGCCTCTGTATTTCACTCTGTTGATGTATAATCCTTTCAGCCAAAGTAATGTTAATGTAACACACGCACTGGCATTTTAAATCGGCTACACGGGCACTTAGTGCAGCAGGAGGGGAAGTGGAGCAGCAAAGGTGAGCGAGAGAGAGAGAGAGAGAGAGAGAGAGACAGATGTGTGTGGTTCATGTACCAGTTACAAATTTGGCACATAGGAGGAACATTGACTAGAGTCCCTATATGAACCATACGCTAAGAACATGCAATCAGTGCACAGTAAAACTGCAAACAGTGCATGCAGGGCAGAATTATACTGATATCCATTAATCATACAGATATAAAAAGGGCAATCAAATTATGGAAGCAGCTAAAAAATAGCACCTAAGCTCATATTATTAGAAAGTTCCGCAATAGCAGGAGCTGAGTAAGGAAAACAGTCACAAGTCATTTTTTAAGCTCAACAACACTCACTGCATCTCAAAAACCTCACACTCACAAAAGGTTATTTATTTATTTATTTATTTACTTACTTACTTACTTATAACAGGGGGCGGCACGGTGGTGTAGTGGTTAGCGCTGTCGCCTCACAGCAAGAAGGTCTGGGTTCGAGCCCCGTGGCCGGCGAGGGCCTTTCTGTGTGGAGTTTGCATGTTCTCCCCATGTCCGCGTGGGTTTCCTCCGGGTGCTCCGGTTTCCCCCACAGTCCAAAGACATGCAGGTTAGGTTAACTGGTGACTCTAAATTGACCGTAGGTGTGAATGTGAGTGTGAATGGTTGTCTGTGTCTATGTGTCAGCCCTGTGATGACCTGGTGACTTGTCCAGGGTGTACCCCGCCTTTCGCCCGTAGTCAGCTGGGATAGGCTCCAGCTTGCCTGCGACCCTGTAGAACAGGATAAAGCGGCTAGAGATAATGAGATGAGACTTATAACAGGATTCGTTGGCTTTAGGATGCCACTCCACTGTAAGGAAAAGACGACAGAATAGATGATCACACAATCACAGATATAACTAGAGATGCATTTCTGCAAGAAAATACGATGTGATTGCTCCGGTGCGGAAAAAAAAGATGAGTGTAGCTCATGATGGACAGATGTGTATGTCAGGTGAATGGTTCTGAACTTCAAAATGAAATTTGGTGACTCTCTGGTGAAGCGTGACTGAGCAGAACGACTTTGATTCTGAAACTTCATTCATTCATTAATTTCATTGGGACCAAAACTGCATTGCTGCTAATGGGAGTAAAATGGATGGACAAAAAGCAAGAAAAAGACAAGTGCAGGGGCGGCACGGTGGTGTAGTGGTTAGCGCTCTCGCCTCACAGCAAGAAGGCCCGGGTTCGAGCCCCGTGGCCGGCAAGGGCCTTTCTGTGCAGAGTTTGCATATTCTCCCTGTGTCCGCGTGGGTTTCCTCCGGGTGCTCCGGTTTCCCCCACAGTCCAAAGACATGCAGGTTAGGTTAACTGGTGACTCTAAATTGACCGTAGGTGTGAGTGTGAATGGTTGTCTGTGTCAGCCCTGTGATGACCTGGCGACTTGTCCAGGGTGTACCCTGCCTTTCGCCCGTAGTCAGCTGGGATAGGCTCCAGCTTGCCTGCAACCCTGTAGAAGGATAAAGCGGCTAG
Organism: Neoarius graeffei; assembly: GCF_027579695.1. Taxonomy (NCBI): domain Eukaryota; kingdom Metazoa; phylum Chordata; class Actinopteri; order Siluriformes; family Ariidae; genus Neoarius; species Neoarius graeffei. The sequence goes on along the minus strand of NC_083585.1, from coordinate 46,873,358 downwards.
AGATAATGAGATGAGATGAGAAGACAAGTGCAGGTTATAGTTGATTTCATGAATGTCTTGAGTGAGCTGGCATAAAGTGTGTTGCCATGTACTGTATATGAGGTGATAGACGGATATGAGTGCAGAAAGATCTTTATTAATGGCATACTGGCAAGTAGAATCAAAATGTGAGGCAAAGAGCATTAACATAAACAGGCAGAGATCAGGCGAGACACAAACAGGATATCAGAGGTTAAGAAATGCGTGCTCGGGAAACAGAAAACAAAGTCAAAAACCAGGGTAGCAACGCAGAATATAAGGCTTGGTAACTTCAGACACAGGGTACAGAGCATTTGCAAAGTCTGTGTGCACTGAGAGTCCTTATAAGCGCGAGTTGGGACTGCTCTCTGATCAGGAACAGGTGCATGGGAATTAGTTGTAATGAGCTAGAGTGCAGTGCTGTGCTTGAGTTGCAGTCCAAGGAGCCAACGTGTACAGACGTGACAGTTGTATGACGTTTGGTGGCTCTCTGATGAAGTCTGATCAGGCAGGAAGAGTTTGATCCTGAATCTCTATTCATTTTAACGGGGCAATGTAACAAAAGAAAAATGAGAAGATAGAGGAAAGGGTGTCTCTTTTCAAAAGCTGTATGGAAGCACACTATTTCCAGGCAGGATGGACAAATTGACTTTGGTTTAGGGTCAAGACATGGGGTCAAAAACTGCCGTACAAGAAGGGTAGGAAAAAAAGTGGTCGGAATAAAATTTGCTCCACATTAACACTAAGAAGTTTCATCATTCCAAAAAGAAAGCATATAGAATATATTATTTATAGTTTATATTATATAGACCCCTTCGCATGTTTGTAAACAAACCGACCGTTGCCAGGATGCGCGCGCAGCCTGGACTCGGAAACAATGGCGCTGCCCATAGACCGGCATTATGAGCGGTCAGATTATGCCAAACAATTGTCGTTACAAGATCGAGAATGCTACATAAATAAGTTAACTCTAACAAGTGGACATCGCCTACCGGATCCGTATTTAATTAAAGAGTGGACGGACGATGTTAGTAAGTTCCCTGGTATACAATGGCCAGATATATACTCGTACCTTATTGACAAGACTTCATTGTACACCCACGAAAAACTTCGTGCCTACAAGTCTTTAGACGCATATGATTATGTTATGTGCGGGCATGTACAACTTGATTAACAATGGGACATTCATATTCATTTTGTTTTAATCAAATTATGCCAGTGATGTGATGGCAATGTGGCTTTAGCTACAACAGCAAATACCAACACTAAACAGCAATTTGCAGGAGGGAGTGGCATGAAAGGAATGATAGTGTAAAGAGTGCAGCTAAGAGAAATCAGAGCTGCGTAAAAAGCGAGAGGCAGAGAGCAGAAATGAAACTGAACGGGGCGGGAGCTACAGTAGGTTAGAGCAGTCAACGTAAGTTGGCATTTAGAGCGAGGGCACGCAATTTTACCTTTCCATCCTTGCTTTAAAATTGTGATTTTCGGCATACACAAATAATGATGGCACAAAATCTGGACTGCTTGAGTCAAGCGAGAGCTCTCCTACAAACAAAACTGCATGCAAAGCTAAGTTAACATGCTAACAATATTCATTACATTGTGTAACTATGACCAGCTAATCAGACAAACGTTACCAAAGTATTTTGCTACATCAATAAACGAAGACTAGAAAGAATAAAAAAGAAAGATTTAATAAATAGCCTGATCTTACCTGTGATGAAGTGGGCGCTGCAAACCCGCGCATTTTTGATAGTGCTTTCATCCCGGTCTACACGTTTGATGGCTTGTAGTCATAGACGTCGCGATTTTTTTTGGAATGGGTGAGATCCTGCTGGAATTCTGAACATTTTAACCCCATCACTGCTACGATTCTGACACCCGACAACACAACAACTAGGCATTTCTGAGTCTTTTTTGGGTCCAGGCTGCGCGCGCGATTTCCGCTTACGTATGAATGACGTTTACTGCGAAGGGGTCTATAGGAGGTTGCTGTCTGTAAGGTTTGAACACTTTATCCAGGTTAGGGCCATAGTTGATCCGAAGTCTGGCCTGTGAACGCTGAGCATGACATGGGAATACACCCTGAATGGAACTGCAGTTCATCGCAGGGAGACCTTGCACACAAACTAAGGTGTTTGTGGTATTTTGCACACATTTTCAATAGACAAAGGTTTTCCAGGTAGCAGTGTTGTAGTCGAGTCACTAAACCTTGAGTCTGAGTCCAGTCTCGAGTCCCCAGTCTTCAAGTCTAAGTCATTAACAAAATTTTGAGTCGAGTCCACTATTGATCTGAGTTGAGTCTGAAAACAAGACTCCAACCGCACCATTTGACGGTGGCTGTTTTACCACCATTAACATTAGTTTGTTCCTGAACATGATGTATGAACAGGTGAATGTGCTTCTCTTTGTCAGGGAGTGTGAAGTATTCTGTCAGAGATGGTTGGGGGACGGATGTAAGTGCAGAAGGTGTGTTTATTAATACAAGTGAAGACAGATAAACAGTCCAGAATGGCAGGCAAAATCGTAAAACAGTGAAACAGGCAATAGGTCGTGCGAGGCACAAACAGGCTATCGTAGACTCGGCAGAATCAAAGATGAGAAACAGGAAACCAGGTATCAGGAAACCAAACAAGGAAATAAGGCTTGGTAATGTGTCAGCAAAGCAACTCAATACTTCGTAAAGTAAGTGTGTTTTTACATAGGTGCACTGATTGCGCCTTAATCCTGTGCAGGTGCAAGTCGTTTACGGCGCCCATGAGAGTCCACTTGGCGCCTGAGAGTCTGTCTGATGCATGCGCCAAGGCACACAGGTGTGACACTCTTGCATGAAATTAGTGTAAAAATTAATGCAGATATGAATATCTTATGCCAAATTATTATGGCACGTTACAAAAAATAAAGAAAAAATCAGAGTCCTCGCCTCCAATTTACAAGTCCGAATGCAGTTAATGCACAAGTCCGAGTCATCAGTGCTCAAGTCCAAGTCGAGTCAAGAGTCCTTAAAATTAGGGCACGAGTCGGACTCGAGTCCGAGTCCTGGACTCAAGTACTACAAGTCTGCCAGATGGAGTGATTTATTGCTCCAAAACAGCACTGGGTAGTGACCGAGACCCAATAAGCACCCAAACTCGATGACAGCTGTGAAATTAAGCAAGGTATAGTATACGGTGTAGTGAACTCGGGTGTAATGTGAAATGCAGGAGGGAAAATTGTTATTACTGCAGTCTCCTACTGTCACAAATTCCCCCTCTCAGTATACAGAGTGGTTCTCAGAGCAACAAGCACAGCTTTCATGTTATTTAATTTTGGGTTCATGTCATGTGCTTTGGTTTCTGTTATAGTCCTGTCTCTGCTATTGGTTTGTTACCTGATTGTGTTCACCTGTTCAGTGTCTCACCTATGATTAGTTGGTGTACTTATACTATGTCATGTCATAATATTTTGTGTCTTACTGTATATGTTTAGCATTAAATCCAAGTTCTGTTCTGTGTATAGTATAAAAGTATAATTTTGACCATGATTATGGATCTTTTTAGTTTGTCTTTGTTTTAACCCCTGCCCTGGACATTACAATGAGTCTTAGATTTGCCCCGAATAAAGCGTACACTGTATCCAGCAGAGGGGAACCATCAGGGCCTTCTAGGCATTCAGAGAAGGCCCAAACATACAGTATCAGCATTTCAAATCTCATCTCATTATCTCTAGCCGCTTTATCCTGTTCTACAGGGTCGCAGGCAAGCTGGAGCCTATCCCAGCTGACTACGGGCGAAAGGCGGGGTACACCCTGGACAAGTCGCCAGGTCATCACAGGGCTGACACATAGACACAGACAACCATTCACACTCACATTCACACCTACGGTCAATTTAGAGTCACCAGTTAACCTAACCTGCATGTCTTTGGACTGTGGGGGAAACCGGAGCACCCGGAGGAAACTCACACGGACATGGGGAGAACATGCAAACTCCACACAGAAAGGCCCTCGCCGGCCACGGGGCTCGAACCCGGACCTTCTTGCTGTGAGGCGACAGCGCTAACCACTACACCACCGTGCCGCCCTAGCATTTCAAATATTATATTTAATTTCTTTCATTCTTTCATAATTTCATTATCATCATTCTCTTCTAATTTGGTCTTATTTTCTATCAAATGTGCTTCAGAAATGAAAGGGTTACTGTCCTGAAAACATTAAAATCGAGTTATCCAGTGAGAATTTTTTGTTTGTTGTCTCTAGGTTGAGAAGAGGTTAGAGCCGGCTCACTCATTGGTTAGGACTTCATTGCGGGACAGAAGGCCATGACAGTGTATGTTTATGTCAGAAATGACAGATGAATTAACCAATCAGATTTTGATTTATAGTGGGAGGGACCAAAAGTTTATTAGCCTCAGCCTTTTCGAAGGCCAGCACAAGCTTAACCGTGACTCAGCGCCATCAGTGCAGCAGTGAAGTCACCTTCCAGCCGGTGTAGCGTTCATCAGTAGTGTTATCGGATGCTAATAAAGCGGTCAAGCCAGTGTTATCAAGAGCAAGTAGCACAGGCTAACGACTGAGAAACTAAGATTTCTGTCTCCAGACTCTTCTTCCACACACGCTCGCTACAGTATTTTTCACTCAAACTTAAGTATTAATTTCCCTGTGTAATTTACTCAGTTACTTTTAAAATCAACATCGACAACGGCACACAACAGAGCTACCTGGCAGCTTGCCACTAATCCCTTGCAAAATCCTTTGCCCTGTTGCTTTTTTGTTGTGTCTGGCTAAGTTTTGGCTGAGCTCAAGTCTCAGCTCTAATAGTAACAGCTCGCCACTGGTATCCAGCCTTCACTAATTGCATGTTATACCTACATTTTACAAATGTGGCCATTTTTTTTTTGTCATCTTATAACATGGAATTTGAATTTCAACTTCAATTTTAGGGAAACACATCATGTAAACTTAATTTATACTAATTCAGTTACAATGTTTATACATCAGGGGCGGTGGTGTAGTGGTTAGTGCTGTCGCCTCACAGCAAGAAGGTCCGGGTTCGAGCCCCGTGGCCGGCGAGGGCCTTTCTGTGCGGAGTTTGCATGTTCTCCCCGTGTCCACGTGGGTTTCCTCCGGGTGCTCCGGTTTCCCCCACAGTCCAAAGACATGCAGGTTAGGTTAACTGGTGACTCTAAATTGACCGTAAGTGTGAATGTGAGTGTGAATGGTTGTCTGTGTCTATGTGTCGGCCCTGTGATGACCTGGCGACTTGTCCAGGGTGTACCCCGCCTTTCGCCCGTAGTCAGCTGGGATAGGCTCCAGCTTGCCTGCGACCCTGTAGAACAGGATAAAGCAGCTAGAGGTAATGAGGTGAGATGAGATGTTTATACATCAAATGTCTCCCTACTGGCATTTTTTTCTGAGGTGGGAAGAAAAACTAAAAACCCAAAGGAGGCCCATGCAGACAAAGGGAGAACAGGCAAAACTCAACACAGTTAGTAACCTGAGCTCAGGATTGAACCGTGAGGTGCCAACGTTACCCATTGCGCCATCCCTCACCAAATTCTTTTATCAGTAAATTCTCAGACCATTTTATCAATATGGTTTCCAGACAAGATTTCTACTGTGAACAGCAAAGCAATTTTAGCTACAGAGGAATCAAAATTGATCTTTAGATGACATCTAAACTGTTTCTATTAAAGGTCTATGGTCCCTAATAGTGCTATATTGTCCTTTATTGCTGAAGTAACAAAGGGGTTTCTATTTAGGGAGCAATTTGCAGAGATGAATAAAATATCATGATATTAACCATTAACAGAGAATTGAAAGCTGCATGTTTTAAAATCTATCGGTCCAAATTAAAATGTATTTTATTTGCAAGGTAGATTTTAGCTTGAAAATTGTGTTCGAGAGGATGTAATACAAGGATTTAGTACAGCAACGAAAACACAAGATTTTGTGTATTTATTTATGGCTTATTGAAGTGTTTGGTGAGGAACTAGGTCTTTAGTCTTCATTAGACGGCAGTCAGTGACTCAGCTGTTCAGCTGCTCCGAAGTTCATTCCACCACCCGAGTGCCAGAACAGAGATATTTTGATGCATATCTTCATTGTATCTTGATGGATGGTAGGTCAAGTCAAGCTGTGAAATAAACATGGTGTGGCGTGCAGTTTGATAAGTGCCTTCAGGTAGGTGGAGGTGATACTTAGGCAGCCAGAAGTCCAGTCGTAATTGAAGCAAGGATAGCTTGTGTACGGTTAGGTTAGAAAGTGTAACTTGAGTTACACTAACTAATCAACCAGGGTTCCTTTAACTGCAACAACCAGCACCTGATTATAAGCTCTTCCCACAGATTTCACAGCTTAGGGGGGCATAAAACCCCTCATGACTACACATCTGTGCCAATTAACAAGCCAACAGACACACTAAAATAATACTAAAATCAACAATACTAACCGTCTACAGAGCCGAGGGGATAGCAAACAAAAAAAAAGGGGGACTCATTTATCAAAGTGTGCACAGAATAAGTTTTACTTCTGTGTGTAAAACCCACCAGCATAAGAACATTGGCATTTATCACACATGCATGAGCATGTGCTGAATTCTCATCTCATTATCTCTAGCCGCTTTATTCTTCTACAGGGTCGCAGGCAAGCTGGAGCCTATCCCAGCTGACTACGGGCGAAAGGCGGGGTACACCCTGGACAAGTCGCCAGGTCATCACAGGGCTGACACATAGACACAGACAACCATTCACACTCACATTCACACCTACGGTCAATTTAGAGTCGCCAGTTAACCTAACCTGCATGTCTTTGGACTGTGGGGGAAACCGGAGCACCCGGAGGAAACCCACGCGGACACGGGGAGAACATGCAAACTCCGCACAGAAAGGCTCTTGCCGGCCCCGGGGCTCGAACCCGGACCTTCTTGCTGTGAGGCGACAGCGCTAACCACTACACCACCGTGCCGCCCTGTGCTGAATTGACATTGATAAATCCTGCACATTCAATACTGCTCTGCTTGTGCATGTCCACAATTATTTACATCAAAAACCACCTCCAAATCATACCAACTTCCCTTCAAAAGCATGATTTTATGGCAGTGTGTGTACTATTGCCTGAGTAACATTTGGAAAACCTGCAATGACATCAAAGTCCATCTTTATTGCTGTCAGTTCTGCTGCCATATTTGGAAATGTATTGCGATGAATGTCAGGGATATGAATGCATGGAAGATGTCATTACACGGCTAATATTAGGTTGGGAAATATCAGGCCTTCCTCCAATTTCTCATTGAAATGCATGTTAACTTATTAACTATTCTCTGCTCAAAGCTGTAAAGACCGAAAACTTCAAGCAAGGCATCACTATTTACAGCACCAGTCAAAAGTCCAGACACACCTTCTAATTCAGTGGTTTCTCTTTATTCTTATTAATTAAGTCACTTCATGTCTTAAAGTAATGCTGGATGTCGTTTCTCTTTACTTAGTTGAGCGCTTCTTGACATAATATGGATTACTACAGTTGTGGAATAGGGATATTTACTGTATTTTTATTATTTACTGTTTACTGTTTGATCTCAAACGCATAAATAAGGCAATAAATTGCACTAAACGACTTTTCACGAGGCACACATGTTAATTGAAAAGCATTCCAGGTGACGACCTCATGAAGCTGGTTAAGATAATGCCAGTAGTGTGCAAAGCATCATCAAGGTAAACGCTGGCTACTTTGAAGAATCTAAAATATGAAACTTATTTTGTTTAACACTTTTTTTTTTTACCACATAATTCCATATATGTTCCTGATGTGTTATTTCATGGTTTTGATGTCTTCAGTATTTTTCGACAATGTAGAAAATACAAAATACAGAAGAAGAAAAAGCCTAATACATATATTTATTCTATCCACAGTCACTGTATATAAGCAATTGCGTGCTCTGATTGGCTAATCTACTATTAGGCTATCAGCTCATACAACCCCAATTCCAAAAAAGTTGGAACACTGTGTAAAACGTAAATAAAAACAGAATGTGAAGAACTGCAAATCATGGAAACCCTATATTTCATTGAAAATAGTACAAAGACAACGTATCAAATGTTGAAACTGAGAAATTTTATTGTTTTTGAAAAATATATGAACATTTTGAATTTGATATCAGCAACATGTTTCAGAAAAGTTGGGACGGAGCAACAAAAGACTGAAAAAGTTGTGTAATGCTAAAAAACCAAACAAATAAACAAAAAACCTAATTAGATTAATTGGCAACAGGTCAGTAACTTGATTGGGTATAAAAAGAGCATCCCAGAGAGGCGGAGTCTCTCAGAAGTAAAGATGGTGAGGGATTCACCGCTCTGTGAAAGACTGCATGGACAAACAGTGAAACAATTTAAGAATAACGTTCCTCAATGTAAAATTGCAAAGAATTTGGGGATCACATCATCTATGGTACATAATATCATTAAAAGATCCAGAGACTCTGGAGAAATCTCTGTATGCAAGAGACAAGGCTGAAAACTGACATTGGATGCCTGTGATCTTCAGGCCCTCAGGAGATACTGCATTAAAAGCAGACACATGTCTGTAGTGGAAATCACTGTATGGGCTCAGGAACACTTCAGAAAACCATCGTCTGTGAAAGCATTTCATTACTGCATCCATAAATGCAAGTTAAAACCAGATATAAACAATATCCAGAAACACCGCCACCTTCTCTGGGTCCGAGCTCTTTTATAATGGACTGAGGTGAAGTGGAAAATTGTCCCGAGGTCTGATGAATCAAAAGTAGAAATTCTTTTTAGAAATCATGGACACCACGTCCTCCAGGCTAAAGAGGAGAGGGACCATCTGGCTTGTTATCAGTGGACAGTTCAAAAGCCAGCATCTGTGATGGTATGAGGGTGCATTAGTGCACATGGCATGGGTAGCTTGTACATCTGGGAAGGCATCATTAATGCTGAATGATATCTACACGTTTCAGAGCAATATGCTGCCATCCAGACAAAATCTTGTTCAGGGAAGGCCTTCCTTCTTTCAGCAAGACAATGCCAAACTGCTTTCTGCACAGATTAAAACTGCATGGCTTTGTAGTAAAAGAGTCCATGTGCTAAACTGGCCCGCCTGCAGTCCAGACCTGTCTCCCATTTAAAGCATTTGGTGCATTACGAAGCACAAAATATGATAAAGGAGACCCCGAACTGTTGAGGAACTGAAATTGTATATTAGGCAAGAATGAGACAACATTTCTCTTTGAAAACTACAGCAATTGCTCTCCTCAGTTCCCAAACATTTACAGAGTGTTGTGAAAAGTAGAGGTGATGCAACACAGTGGTAAACATGTCCCTGTCCAAACTTTTCTGAAACGTGTTGCTGACATCAAATTCAAAACGAGCATATATTTTTCAAAAAACAATAAAATGTATCAGTTTCAACATTTGTTGCCAATGTACCGTTTTCAGTGAAATATAGGGTTTCCATGATTTGCAAATTATTGCATTCTGTTTTAATTTACAGCTTACAGAGTGTCCCGACTTTTTTGGAATTGGGGTTGTATATTACGAGTAGAGAAAAACAAAATTGTGAAGCATGTTGTTGAACCAATCGAGAACAAAATAAAAACTCTACTCAAAAACAAAACCCCATAAATTGTTGTCAAGTATTTAAAAGAAACAGAAATAGATAAAAGAATGTAGTGTGTGTTTGTTTTTTCCCCGACAATATCTCCTGTTCCACCACACTTCAGCCCAGTTGGTGGCAGTAATGCAACTTTAAGTTGGTTTGCCAACTTCCAAAAAACCCAAAAGAAGAAGAAGAAAACCCCCAAAATACAAAAAAAAGCAACAAAGTACGGAATGAAAGTATTTGATGGAAAGAATGTATCTTTTTTTATTTTTCAAGAATTATTATTATAGCATTTTTCACAAATTGCTGCTGTCATTTCGCCAGTTTGTTTACATTCTAAGTGGAAAAGATTTTGTTGGATGCTTTGTATAAAGTTTTTGTTTATCAGATTTGCTAAAAATAAAAATGTTCTGTTTCTCAAAAGCCAGTGAATGTGGATAGAATAAAACAGCTATTCCACTCAATCTTGTTGTGCATGGCTTATAGCCAACTTGGTGCTATGCTCCTTGTCAGTTATCAGCTCATGTACAACTCCATTTCGTGGAATAACTGTTAAATATATTTAGGCACTGCCTAAATAAGAGATCCCGATGAGTGTATGAGCAAAATATTTGCAAGGGCACAAAATCAACATGAATAGATTAATATTATAGCATATGAACCATTGAATTATGTAGAGCAGTGTATTTCACATCAATAAATTGCTGCATTGACTGACAGTGATACCAACAATGAGATTCACATCGACGTTACGAATACATATTTATTCCTTTCTTTGACCCCACATGCCATGCGCCAGAAACAACACCACAACATTTATTATGGTGTGACTCTGCTGGGTGCCTGGTGTTCAGCAGTGAACCAGTGCTTTCACTTTCCATCATTACTATATAGTTATAATCGAATATCAAACTTGATATGTCAAACAGTTGTCTGGTTATATCAGTCACGTCCACACGCTTTTAGAGCTTGGAGTGCAGAGATATAGGCTGCAAAGCGCACATGCCATTAGGACTAATCACCATGCACCTGTTCCTGATTTAGAGCTCAATCACAGCGCATATATATAAAGACTCTTAAGGCCAATTTATGCTGACAACGCAGTCCTCGCAGACGGAGTCGCAGATAGCGTCTGCGTAGCCCCCCCACCTTCGCAGACGCTCTGCGCGCACCTCCCAAAAATTGTGACCACCGCAGAAGCCTCGCAGACAGCGTTGCAGACAAGAGGGCTCTGATTGGTCCACTCTACATCCGCTGTACACGCACTTCCGCTTCCCTACTTTCCCGGTTTGGTTTGTTTTCATGACCGCCATTTTTAAAAACACGAGCGAAGATGGAGCAGCACGAAGAGCGGTTGATCGAGGAAGTGAGGAAGTACGTACATCTATACGACTCCAGTTCTAGTCATTATAAGTAACCGGAGGATAAACACTCCACTAACCACACCCACCAACTACTCCTAGCGATTTCGCGACTTCGCGCCCCCTTGCGTTGTAGCAGTGAATAACATCGCGCACACCTATTACTCCCCACTCAACGATAAATTACAACTGTCTGCGAAAAGCTTTCTGCGAAAGCCTTGTCGCAAGAGCATGCAGAGGCCTTTAGGAACACACAGACTTTGCGAAACCATTATGTCTTATATCGTGTTTCTGGTTTTGACCCCATTTGTGTTTTTGGACTGTGAGTATTGTATTATCTCTGATATCCTGCCCGTGCCTCACTTGACCACTGCCTGTTTTTTGACTCTGCCTTTGTCTCTGTTGTGGATCTGTTTGCTAGCATGCTTATAATAAAACTCTTCCTGCACTTACATCCTTCTATCGCCCTTAAATGACAAACTGTCAACTGTCCAACAAGCTAGTGGACTAATAAAACTGTTTTAAAGGAGATCTGAAGTCATTTTTAAACTTGCTTTATTTCTTAATTAACGTGTTATTCAATTACGTCTTCAGTTTTAGTAACCTTATATTGTGACTCGTATTGGCAACTAATTACAATTAAATATTATACTTATCGGCCTATTCGGTTTTTAGCCATGTTGAATTTAGTTCGTTTGGTCCACAGCAGGCGTCACTTATCCGCGCGACCTTCACGAGACTTGTGCGAGACTTCGAAACATGAAGTGTCAACCAGGTGTCAGTGCCGCCATTTTGAAAACTGTTTTCCAGACAAAATATTGCACAAAAACGAGTTTAAATGACGATTACTGCCTACTTTTTTTCAAACTTTCCTGATTGCTATCAAAACAAACAAAACTTCCGGCTTGATTACATCAGCATTCGAAAGAGGGCGCGTGCGTCTTTTGACAATGCTGGCAGATGTTGGTCACTTTGATTTCCGCTGTACGTTTTACTTCCGTCCTACGACGTCTCGCACAGGTCTCGACAAATCTCTTTTACGGCCATTGCTTTGACATATGGACTGATATATTACAGAGCATATTTCAAACACTCATAACTTGCTATAGCAGCGACAAAATAGCTATCAAAATTGCATTCCTATATTTAATAAAATGAGATATAGAATTTTGATCATAAAAAATTTGCCTTCAGTTCTCTTTTAACTTGTCTTATATGAAAGTGTCGTGAATATTTCCGTAAAACGTGTTAGTAAATAATCCCATGTTATTTTTTAAAAAGCAAATTAAAAATAAGTGCTGGATAAAAACCCATCTATCTTGTGTAAATAAAGATACAAATTTCGTTGTCTGGTGGTCAAGTGTTTGAGATACATTGCTTTACACTTATGATCAGTTTCCCTGCCGTGGTACATGTTCATCGTACGGATGTTGTATGGTCAAAGCCATCAAAAATCAGGTCAATGCATTTATCTTAAGTATGGGGCTCTACTCCATGCATGATTAGCTCCGCTATGAATGAGTACGTGTTCAAACTTTTGATTGTTACTGTTTTTTTATGTGCGCTTTATATGATTTTACTTTACATTTAATGTGTCTGTACCTTGAACACCATTGCAAGGGATTCCTGTCCATTATGCTGACATGATTAACAATGATACGTTTCTATGGGTTTTGTCCGGTACACTACCGTTCAAAAGTTTGGGGTCACTTTGAAATGTCCTTATTTTTGAAAGAAAAGCACAGTTCTTTTCAATGAAGATCACTTTAAACTAATCAGAAATCCACTCTATACATTGCTAATGTGGTAAATGACTATTCTAGCTGCAAATGTCTGGTTTTTGGTGCAATATCTCCATAGGTGTATAGAGGCCCATTTCCAGCAACTATCACTCCAGTGTTCTAATGGTACAATGTGTTTGCTCATTGCCTCAGAAGGCTAATGGATGATTAGAAAACCCTTGTACAATCATGTTAGCACAGCTGAAAACAGTTGAGCTCTTTAGAGAAGCTATAAAACTGACCTTCCTTTGAGCAGATTGAGTTTTTGGAGCATCACATTTGTGGGGTCGATTAAATGCTCAAAATGGCCAGAAAAATGTCTTGACTATATTTTCTATTCATTTTACAACTTATGGTGGTAAATAAAAGTGTGACTTTTCATGGAAAACACAAAATTGTCTGGGTGACCCCAAACTTTTGAACGGTAGTGTATATACACACCATCAGGAGTAGTTCTAAGTATACACACAATAAGAACTTGATAAATCACATTCTATGTGTACCGTAGAAAACTATGAGTAAGCCAGCTTGGTAAATGAGATCCAGAAAATTAGGGAAAAAAGAAAACCCTCAAAGGACTGATTGGAATCAACTGATTGGTGTCTCATTACTAATTCATTGCTAGTTCCTTTGGAGCTGCTGGCTCCACACACGTCCAATTTACACCATCTTGCCACTTTCCTCTAGCCACCATTGGCTGTTCTCTGTAACAGTAATGCATTTACATCCTGGAACATCATTTTTACCGTTTTCAAAGAGGAAAATATTCAATGTTATTGTCATTCTTTAATTTCTGCACACTCTCAAACCCAAATGGATTTTGCAGTGCCGGTAAAGTACTTTGAATTGAATAGAATGGAACTGAATTATACCGAATTGAGAGAAAAGAGAGAGACAATGTGATCAGGAGATTGGATTTTGCTTCCCACTGTGCTGAAAATTGAGTGGCTGAGAGAATTACTAACCTCTGCACATGCACGCATGCGCACACACACACACGCACACCCGGACAGAGTGTTGGAGTGTGTTTGTATATGACCTTCACCTGGGTTCTCCACTCAGCCACATACAGATTTCTCCATCTTCAGTCAACCCATGACCAGACACTTCTACTTCGCGCACACACACATAGTCACGCTAACCTTGTGAGTACCTTCCATTGACATTTATGCAGCTAATTAATGCTATGCTACACCAAAATCTTACCCGGACCTTGACCTCAGTTATTTGATGCCCTTTTTTTAATATAAAAGCCACGGGGTGTTTTATTTATTTATTTATTTATTTATTGGTAAAGAAGTAGTTTTCCTCATGGAGACATGCCAAATGTCCCCATAAGATCAAAACTGTCAGATATTCATATCCTTGTGGGGACATAACCTGCCAACACATACAGTACATACACCATCCATTATCCGTAACTGCTTATCCTGTGCAGGTTCACAGGCAAGCTGGAGCCTATCCCAGCTGACTATGGGCGAGAGGCGGGGTACACCCTGGACAAGTCGCCAGGTCATCGCACGGCTGACACATAGAGACAAACAACCATTCACACTCACGGTCAATTTAGAGCCACCAGTTAGCCTAACCTGCATGTCTGACAGTGCTAACCACTACACCACCGTGCCGCCTCAGTACATACACACAAGCACAAAAACAAACACACATAAGGATTATTAACCTGGGCCTTTTTTAAAATTCATATAGTGTAATGTTACTCCCTAGGTAAACTCGGCTGCGTTTCAAGGAATGCCTCCACCAACACACACAAAGCACGGTCTATAATCCACAAGTTTCTGACACTAAATGCAACGATGTTACTTGATGAAGAGACACAGGAGGAGCTCACAATAGGGCTAAGGGATATTTTAGTCCTCAGAATAGCAATGAGGACATCAAACACTTTGAACATGAGGCTGCAAATCAATGGAGAGTCAGAACTGATAGGGTGTAAATGTGTAGGCTATTTAGCCTGACTTGGAAAGATAGTCCACAGCAGGGTTCAGAGAACAGGCAAACACGGTCAGAAAAACAGGTCAAAAATAAAACCTTCACTATTTTCACTTTCACCCAAAATAAAGACCAAGGCATGTGGAGCATTTAAAATTTCCTTATTTAGTTTTGCACTAAGCATCATCTGCTATTTTATGAAACTGTTCATGGACAAAATAGTGTTATGGAGCCACACAACACTTCTGGCTTCTGAGGTGAGTGTGATGATGATTGTTTGTTTGTTTTATTAGGATCCCCATTAGCTGCAGCAAAACTGCAGCTATTCTTCCTGGGGTCCGACACATAGTATACAATACATTACAACAGACATTCATCTCATATCTCATCTCATCTCATCTCATATCTCATCTCATCTCATCTCATCTCATCATCTCTAGCCGCTTTATCCTGCTGACTACGGGCGAAAGGCGGGGTACACCCTGGACAAGTCGCCAGGTCATCACAGGGCCGACACATAGACACAGACAACCAGGGGCGCCGCTAGAAATCTTGGGCCCTATGAAAGATTACAATTTAGGGCCCCCCCGGTAAAATTTTCAAGCTCAAGCAACTGAATTTGAAGTCTTTTTTTGGCTGCACTTCTACTTTACTATGCATGTGATCAGCTGCCGAGCAAGTTTAGGTGATACAATTATTTGGTATATGAACATTTTAAATGCAGAACTGTCAGAATTAGACTGAATAGACTGTTGCCTTAAAAATGATATATATGGAAGATATATATAATTTTTTTTTCTTTTATGACCAACTATTATTAGGCCACTCAGTAGCCTATGGAGTTCATTCAATCCAAATGTTTGTGTTGAGAGAAATTGCATGTATCACTGTATCAGTATGGATTTATAACATTCTCCAGCCCTCCAACAAACATCATCAATAATCAGGATTGCAAAATGTATTCCTTTGTTTCCTCCATTTATTGACTTATGCTGCGTTCATGTGCTATGGGAAGATGATATTTTCCAGTTGGGAAGTGGTATTTACCAGTGTGTTGTGTTCACATGCTTTTGTTGTTGTTGACAAATTAAAGATGGTGGACCAGATTCAGAATCAGGCCTGTTATTTGGCTAAAACAATTATAGATTGCCTTGTTCATCAGCTGCAGCAGGAATATGAGTTATCAAAAGTCAAAAAAATGCTGAATATTTCCTGATCATGACAAGTAGAGATTTTCTTAACACATTGAATGCCACGCAGTTTTTGGAAATTTGGCTGTAGCCACAATGAGAGTAGCCAGTATCTAGATCATTGTTGGCGTTCTTTGGACAGCCACAGAATATTTTGTAGTAGGCTATAATATACATATTATAATCATATAATATACATAACATGACTCGTTTAAAAGGTGAGAGTCAGCTTCCCGTAGGTGAAAACCACTTCTTTCTTGGTTCATAAGCTAGTCTTGTACCGCTCACCGCCATGTTGAAAAGGTTAAAGTTCATCTCATCTCGGCAACTCGTGTATCAAAATTTTCTACGAGTTGCCCAGTGGAAAATACCACAAGAGGGGGCGTTCATGTGTGCTTTCCATGTCGGCGTTTGGTATTTACCATAATTCCCATAGCACATGAACGCAGCATTATTGTATGTGATCAAATGTATGCCTTGATGAATAACTACACTAGTTTTTTGATACAGTTACAGAGTGCGCTGCAAGAAATCCACTAAGTGTTTTTGGTTTCGTTTAGGCATCACACATTTATTAGAAAACACAGCAAATGTTCAAATATTCGAGTTAAATACTTAGCAACAGTATCAATAAATCCACACATGAACAATAGCAATGATATCTATGACCACAGCTAATGTGCAAAATATTAAAGTTAAATACTTAATATCAACAAATCCACACATGAACAAACATCTAGACTTAATTATACAATAAAGATACCTATGAAAAAAGGTGATTTTTTTTTTCACACACAGTGTGATATCCGGACTTCATAATTCATCACACCTGCTCCTGCTTAGCAACTTCTAGAATGTTCACCTCTGCTGCGCACACCTCACGTGTCCCGCGCCCAGAATCAGACTGTACCATTAGTAAAAAGGGTGGAGGGGTGAAATGACAATATCATAAATAATTCAAGAAAAATGTTATAGCAAATCATAACCATGTATAATTTGCATATTTTAACAGATAAAATGAAATATTTTATTTCAAAAACTTACACGAGGCAATACTATTAAAATAATATTAATATCCCTCACAGGCCCCCCTGTCAGTGCCAGGCCCTTAGAATCGTCCTAACTTTCCCCCCCCTAGCGGCGCCCCTGCAGACAACCATTCACACTCACACCTACAGTCAATTTAGAGTCACCAGTTAACCTAACCTGCATGTCTTTGGACTGTGGGGGAAACCGGAGCACCCGGAGGAAACCCACGCGGACACGGGGAGAACATGCAAACTCCGCACAGAAAGGCCCTCGCCGGCCACAGGGCTCGAACCCGGACCTTCTTGCTGTGAGGCGACAGCGCTAACCACTACACCACCGTGCCGCCCCCAATTTGAAATCTTTTTTCCTAATAGTTTGCCCGAAGTGTTTGGGGAGTACTGTAAGTTCCATGTATACATGGCTCTGTACATCACCGTTCTTTTACTGTAGTTTGCTTTTATTTTTGGCAGTGAAAATTTTCCTCTTGCCGCATGTCTCGTAGTGTAGTTATGATTGTCTGAACTCTAATATAGTTTCCTGTGTAGAACTTGCAGGACTTTGGATGTGGATACATTTCTTACAAATATTAATAGCGAATAAAATAGTTTGTTTCTCACCATTAACCAGCTGAGATTTTTATGCATTTTAAATACATTTGTTCTGAAATCACAACCAAGGACAATGATGATGATGATGATGATGATAATGAGACATGCTATCTGTACAACACTAAATCTGCGAGCACTTCATTGGACCTGTATTGTTCAACTAAAGAGGTAAACTTTGACCACAAAATCTTAGATAGCCAGATGCTGGTAATACATCAAGGTCAAAATATAGCCTAAGTAGGTCAAACCCAGAAACTCTATGAACAAGAGGTGTGCAACGGGAAAAAGAAGGAACAGGGTAATACAGATCAGAAATACACTGGACTATTCAGAGAGGCAAACCATAGGGGAATAGAAATGTACCCGACAGAATTTTCTTTTTAATTTAAACCCCAGTGACCCTGACCAGGTAGTTACTAAGGATGAATGAATTAACCTTCTAAATGTCCCGCATTGCATGTTCACATTAATGAACGTCTGCTTTCTTTGTCCCACCAGCTTGCAACCCCAAGCTTCATATCTGATTACTCACTGCATGAAAGTAAAAAGGTGCATCCTGTGAGATTCCTGTCTGATGCACAGCTCTAGCCTCTGGCAAGAAAAAAGGGGGGAAAAACATGTAGCACACCTTCTATTCTTATCTGTATTTGTATCTGTATTTAGAACATGTTATCTGTTCAATCTGAGTAATGTATTTGTATTCAGTTACATCTCTAGTACAAATGATGGGTGAAGGGGTGTGGCCAAGGCAGATCCAGAGCAAGAACTGGGGTAAAATCAGGATGTTAAACATTAATTTTCTATGCTGATTATCCGTCATGGGTGAGCCAGAGACAATCCCAGCTGACATAGGCTACGTTTACATTAGACCGTATCTGTCTCGTTTTCTTCGCGGATGCACTGTCCGTTTACATTAAACTGCCTGGAAACGCCGGGAAACGGGAATCCGCCAGCGTCCACGTATTCAATCCAGATCGTGTCAGCTCCGGTGCTGTGTAAACATTGAGAATATGCCGATACGCTGTGCTGAGCTCTAGCTGGCGTCTCATTGGACAACGTCACTGTGACATCCACCTTCCTGATTCGCTGGCGTTGGTCATGTGACGCGACTGCTGAAAAACGGCGCGGACTTCCGCCTTGTATCACCTTTCATTAAAGAGTATAAAAGTATGAAAATACTGCAAATACTGATGCAAATACTGCCCATTGTGTAGTTATGATTGTCTTTAGGCTTGCCATCCTTCCACTTGCAAGTGGTAAGTGACGCGCATGCCCGACATGCACTGAGATCTGCTGTTCAGGGCAGAGTGATTTGGAGCGCAGGATGCCTGCGGAGCTGAGCGTATCCGTGTATTGGTATTGCTATGTGCACGCGAATCGTGTATTGGTGTTGCTGTGTGCACACTAATTGTTTTAAAAACGTTAATCTGATGATCCGCTGATACGGTCTAATGTAAACATGGGCATAGGGTAAGAGGTCAGGTTCACCCTGGACAGGTCGGCAATCTATCACAGGGCTAAAACTGAGAGACAGACAACCATTCACACCTATGAAAAATTCAGAGTAGCCACTTGACTTAATCCACATGTTTCTGGACTGTAGGAGGAAACCAGTGAACCCAGAGGAAACCTACACAGGCATGAGGAGAGCATGCAAACTCCACACGGAAAGACCCCAGTCGGCCAGCAGGTTCAAACCCAGAATTTGCTTGCTGTGAGGCGACAGTGCAAACCACTACACCACCATACCATCCGGATGTTAAACAGAATGTTAAAAATGACAAACGTGCTTCATGGTAGAGGATCATCAGGGACTTTTGCATCATAACATCACATTCAGGATAAATCAGTGGCAAAGCAAGTACTCTCTTTGAAAGGATGACCTTCAAGTCATCATAAACTTTATAATTGTTTAAAGAAAGTTACTTTTAATGAAAGTAAACAAGTGTGGATTGGTGCAAAATTGTCGTGACTTTTTTTTTGCATTCTTTTAGGAAACAACAGTTGCTGAACATGTTATTGGAAAATCAGACTCATGGCCCTTTTCCACTACCCTTTTTCAGCTCACTTCAGCTCACTTCAGCCCGACACGGCTCACGTTTCGACTATCTAAGAACAGCACGACTCAGCTCGCTTCAGCCCTGCTCAGCCCCCAAAACTCGCACGGTTTTGGAGTGGGGCTGAAGCGAGCCAAACCGAGCTGAGTGAGGCTAGGGGCGTGAGGAGACACTCCCCTGTGCACTGATTGGTGAGGAGGAGTGTCCTCACATGCCCACACACGCCCCGCGAGCACGCTGGGATCTGTAAACATCGTAAACCCGGAAGAAGGAGAATTACGAATTACGAGAATTATGAAGCCTTATGCGCCTCGCCTCATCTATACGCTCTTGCCAGTATCTGTTGGCGTTGTCGGTGACAACAAGCCACAGCACCAAGACCAGCAACACTAACGACACCATGTCCTCCATGTTTATTGTTTACCATCTGGGTTGTGAGACTACCGCTTAAAAGGTCACTGATGTCACTGTTTGCGCCGCATAACGACATCACGTGACGTCCACCCACTTTCGCTAACTCCACCCAATGTGTCCACCCACTTCCAGCCAGCACGGTTCAGCGCGGTTGTAGTCGAAATGCAACTCCAACAGCCCCACTCAGCTCGACTCAGCCCAACTCAGCACGGCACGGCTCAGCCCAACTCAGCCGCGTTGGTAGTGGAAAAGCGGCATTAGTATTGAACATAATTAAATATAGGAGACAGTCAGGAGGGCGGCATGGTGGTGTAGTGGTTAGCGCTGTCGCCTCACAGCAAGAAGGTCCGGGTTCGAGCCCCGTGGCCGGCGAGGGCCTTTCTGTGCGGAGTTTGCATGTTCTCCCCGTGTCCGCGTGGGTTTCCTCCGGGTGCTCCGGTTTCCCCCACAGTCCAAAGACATGCAGGTTAGGTTAACTGGTGACTCTAAATTGAGCGTAGGTGTGAATGTGAGTGTGAATGGTTGTCTGTGTCTATGTGTCAGCCCTGTGATGACCTGGCGACTTGTCCAGGGTGTACCCCGCCTCTCGCCCGTAGTCAGCTGGGATAGGCTCCAGCTTGCCTGCGACCCTGTAGAACAGGATAAAGCGGCTAGAGATAATGAGATGAGATGAGACAGTCAGGTGGCACAGTGGTGTAGTGGTTAGTACTGTTGCCTCATAGCAAGAAGGTTCAGGGTTTGAGCCCAGTGGCTGACGGTGGCCTTTCTGTGTGGAGTTTGCATGTTCTCCCCGTATCTGTGTGGGTTTCCTCCAGGTGCTCCGGTTTCCCCCAAAGAATGCAGGTTTGGCTAATTGGTGGCTCTAAATTGACCGTAGGCGTGAATGTGAATGGTTGTTTGTCTCTATGTGTCAGCCCTGCAATGACCTGGGAACTTGTCCAGGATGTACCCCATATCTCACCCATAGGCAGCTGGGATAGGCTCCAGCTTGCCCACAACCCTACACAGGATAAGCAGTTACAGATAATGGATGGATGGACAGTCAGGTTCTGTGTGCAAATGCAGGCCATGTTTGGGGTTTACCACCAGGGGAACTAGAAAACTCATAATTAAACCTCACATCATGAAGCATTTTCTTCATTCATAACACAGCAATTTGAAAACGCTAACAAAGTTTATTTATTAAAAACTGACACGTCATACACATCATCCATTTATATTTATATACACTGATCAGCGATAACCACTAACAGGTGAAATGAATAACCTTGATTATCTCATGACAATGGCACCTGTTAAGCGGTGGGATATATTATGCAGCAAGAGAACAGTCAGTTCTTGAAGTTGATGTGTTGGAAGCAGGAAAAATGGGCAAGCGTAAGGATCTGAGTGACTTTGATAAGGGCCAAATTCTGATGGCAAGATGACTGGGTCTGAACATCTCCAAAATGGCACATTTTGTGGGGTGTTCCCAGTATGTAGTGGTTAGTACCGACCAAAAGTGGTCCAAGGAAGGACAACCGGTGAACTAGTGACAGGGTCATAGGTGTCAAAGGCTCATTGATTCGCATTTATTGAGATAACGAAGGCTAGCCAATATGGTTCAATCCCACAGAAGAGCTACTGTAGCACAACCTGCTGAAAAAGTTAATGCTGACACCTTTGTTTTAACCAGCATTAACTTTTTCAGCATTATCATTATCATTAACTGCCTAATGTATCTCACCTCTTAACAGGTGCCATTGTAATGAGATAATCAGTGTTATTCACTTCACCTGTCAGTGGTCATAATGTTATAGCTGGTCAGTGTATATGTTTTGGAATATCTGTGACACAAGGTAGTTCCTGTTATTACTGACATTTTAGCAGCAATAAATAGTCATTCCAGGGGCGGCACGGTGGTGTAGTGGTTAGCGCTGTCGCCTCACAGCAAGAAGGCCCGGGTTCAAGCCCCGTGGCCAGTGAGGGCCTTTCTGTGTGGAGTTTGCATGTTCTCCCCGTGTCCGCATGGGTTTCCTCCGGGTGCTCTGGTTTCCCCCACAGTCCAAAGACATGCAGGTTAGGTTAACTGGTGACTCTAAATTGACCGTAGGTGTGAATGGTTGTCTGTGTCTATGTGTCAGCCCTGTGATGACCTGGCGACTTGTCCAGGGTGTACCCCGCCTTTCGCCCGTAGTCAGCTGGGATCGGCTCCAGCTTGCCTGCGACCCTGTAGAACAGGATAAAGCGGCTAGAGATAATGAGATGAGAAATAGTCATTCCCTCACAAATGTAGCTTTTTTTCCTTCTTCCTTGAAAAAAAAATGTGTGTAGGTTCTCGTGTTATGCCCGCCTTACACCAAAGAAATGTCAAAATCATGAGAGATTTGCTCCAGTTGTAATGCGCTCCCTGTCATCTTAATCGTCTGGTATAAGGTGGTCAGGATAGCTGTCTTCAGTCCGTCTTTTTCTTGTCTTGACATTCCCCTAAAATCAACCGTGTTTAATATTATGTTTAGTCTTGGCTCATGCAAATAGTGACCCTTCAAGATCACCAGTCTTTGCAAAAGCATAGACAATTGCTTGAAAAGTCATTTGGTGTAAGGCCGGTGTAACTCTGTGACTAATGGCACATTGTGTATAAATGTGAGAGGGTGTCAGACTTTAGTCTTTTAAAAGTCTTTTCATAGTCTTTCAGTGTCTTCTAGTGTATGGTTAGCATTACAGAGAAGCCACAAAGCCCTGTCATAAAGACTTTCCTGTAGTGGAAAATGTAAAGTTACAGCTTTACCTCTGACTGTTACCAAGCACTAACACTGCAGAATCCAGGACAGCATGGTGGTGCAGTGGTTAGCATTGTCGCCTCACAGCAAGAAGGGTCTGGGTTTGAACCTCACGGCCAACGGGGGCCTTTCTGTGTGGAGTTTGCATGTTCACCCTGTGTCTACGTGGGTTTCCTCTGGGTGCTCCAGTTTCTCCCACAGTCCAAAGACATACAAATTAGGTAAAATAACCAGCCGTTAGGGTTGTACAAGACGGTGTATACTTAATGCTGGTCCCAAGCCCAGGTAGATTTGAAGGCCCAGTATGAGATTAGCGTGAGCTAAACTGGTTATTAACCTTCTGAAAATAAAGTCACTGAAAGTCCTTCTGCAAATAAAATCAATAAACATCTCGAAGAAAACTTCACTGCATCAGCAATTACACATTCTTGAATCCGTTTATGAAACATCTGCCATAAAAATTCCTTGTGAGTTAGCTGTTACTAGAGAAACGATTTGAATGAACACATTAAGATAAAAATTTAGATCAAAGGTACAAGTGTCCGTGCTGTTGACATAGAAACTTATTCAACGCTTTTTCACTAATCAGACTGAGAATTTGTTGTTGTGGGATAAATATATTTTAAATAGTGCTGTCAAGCGATTAAAATATTTAATCGCGATTAATGTCGTGACTGTCATAGTTAACTCGCGATTAATCGCAATTTAATCGCACATTTTTGTCACATGAAAAACCATTGTAATTCTCTTATCAGCATAAAAATGTGAATGGGCTTGCTTTGTACCAATGTTCTTTTTATTGCAAAGCATAACACGTCTTGACACAGCCACTGCAAAGTGAAACCTAAGCCGAGCACCGGTGCTAGCAAAAGAATCATTAGTGAAGTGATCTACGGCTTGAGTTAGTCTACAACTCACAGTGACGGTAGGCTTGACATGCTTGATTATAATATAAAGTACACTATTATATTAACTTGAAGTTGTTCGTTGATAAATATTGCATTGAATCTGATCTTTACTGTTTCAGCTCACTTAACACATTTTGTACTTTTACACTTTCTGCCTGTTGATGCGTCGCGCTGTCCAATCCGAGGCGGCCAAATTTGCATATTACAGGAAGGATTTCTGGGATAGCATTGAGTTTACAGTTCAGAGGGATCTGGCTTCTTTAGACGCTGTCTTCTTAAAACTGAATAAATATTTAAAAAGAGCCAAATGAGCCAGTCTTTTGAACGGCTCTTTTCAAAGAACAGATCACAAAGATGCGGATCCCATCAAAGAGCCATAAATCCCATCTCTACTAGCGCGCCCTGCCCGCGCTGGTTCTTTGGGGGAGGAGGGCAGAGGACTCTGGCTGTGCGGGGTGTGGCATTACAATCTAGCTGCTATCGGTTTTCTGTTCCAAGTTCCTGGCAGTTTCAAAAGCTTATGAAAAACCTACATCATGTCACAGAGCGTTAATCTCGCGATAGAAAAATTATCGCCGTTAAAATTGAGTCAAGTTAACGCGTTAATAACGCGACATTTTTGACAGCACTAATTTTAAACAGTATATGATGTGTGTAAATGATACAGTATGCTTTTTGGCTACTACCATTGCAATGCTCATTAAAACATAACAGTATTATTGAATGGTACAGTATAAAATGGCTGTAAACATTACATTGATTCTGGGGATCACAAACTAAAGCCTGCTTCACTCCTGCATGATGGTAATTAACGGCCTGACCAAAAGTAGGATTTCCTGGACTCTCTCTCTCTCTCTCTCTCTCTCTCTCTCTCTCTCCTCTTTCTCTCTGTTACTCTAATGTATCATCAACAGTAAGACATATAAAAGACATGTAATGTGTTTTTTTTTCAATGCCCTTGACAACACACCCTCATAAATTATTACAAAAGCACTACTTTATTTTGCATACCCAATCTAGACAGGAAGCTTTGTTTTTCTTTGCTCTCTTTCTCCCTTTCTCTCCCCCTCTGTCACACTGATAAATTGGTCTGTTTTTTCTAAAAGGCTTCAGCTCCAAGTCTTTTACCACCTCGATTGATTCAGCAGTCTACTCTTACTGAGCACATAGTGAGAACAGATCACCTTCAGGCACTCTCCCCTTTAATTGACCTGCACCCTGTGTGTGTGTGTGTGTGTGTGTGTGTGTGTGTGTGTACTCAATTTGTAAGGACCTAATGGTCTGATGTTGAATAGAAAACATGGCAATTCTAATTTTGCTGGATACTTTGAAAAACATTTTATATATATATATTTATTTATATATATATATATATATATATATATATATATATATATATATATATATAGTGGTAGGTGGCACAGTGGTGTAGTGGTTAGTGCTGTCGCCTCACAGCAAGAAGGTCCGGGTTCGAGCCCCGTGGCTGGCGAGGGCCTTCCTGTGCGGAGTTTGTATGGTGTCCGCGTGGGTTTCCTCCAGGTGCTCCGGTTTCCCCCACAGTCCAAAGACATGCAGGTTAGGTTAACTGGTGACTCTAAGGCCCTGTCCACACGGCAACGGATTCAGGTAAATATGATAAAATTGTTTTTCGTTTCGGCCTGGCGTCCACACGGCAAGTTTTGGGTGCCCCAAAACAAAATCTTTTGAGAACGGGTTCCAGAGTGAAAAAATCTGGCAACGGCGCCGTTGCGAAGTCATCTGGATGAGTAGAATGGATTTGTTTACAATGACGTCACAACCACATGACTGTCAGTGCTTCACGCCGGGTAGAAGTGTAACGAACTCGATGCGAGTTGTCAACAAATCCTATAACTTGGTTCATGAAACGCGCTTACAAAATATTTTCACTGTGAATATTTATTGTGTAATGGTGCAAAGTGAGAGAGAGAGAGAGAGAGAGAGAGAGAATAGCCCTTAGGACAGAGTCTTTAGTCCAAACACTGCGGAAGCAGTACCAAACCGCGCACCGCCCATGCGCTTTCCAAAAACAAAAACAATCCCGCCAGCAAACATAGGAAAAAAAAAGGAGCGATCTCACCTCTTCAGATGTTGGTTCAAGTCCGACAATACATTCCTCAAAAAGGGCGTAGAAGAACAAAGTAATCCATCAACGTGTAGCATTCAATTTATTCCGGACCATTAAAGAATTCTGGAGGATCTCAGAATGTTGGCGTACCGGCTTCCATCTACCCCTGTTCATTCCTCTCTCTCTCCATCTACCCCCGTTCATTCCTCTTTCCGCGTCTCCATTCAAAAAACGAGTACGTGATTTAAAGAGACTATAGCCATAGGACAGGGAGTGAGAAGGTGTGCACGTGTGACAGTGACAGGGAAGAACCTAGGCTCATGCTCGCCCTGAATTTCTCTTAAAGTGAAGGCAGAAGAACGTTCAGCACCTGGCCAGGCTTTCTATGTATTAATTTACATAGACGTTTTAATATGAAATATAAATAAGTGTCTTAGACAATAGATACTATTTTACGCTACTGACTAATAATCAAAACTTTATGTGGCTAATGCTACAGAAGAAGGGGTTTATGCGCATGCATCTACTTCTTCTATTGTTCTGGTGTCTCCGATGGGACCGTCTTACAGCGCACGTAGAGGTGTGGCATGTGTATTGCATCGTTTTCAGCAAGTGTTGCGTTGCCATATGAACCGGATATTTTACTGATCCATTGCCCATGTGAACGCAATATTTAAAAAAAAAAATCTCGTTGCCGTTGTCGTGTGGATGTAGCCTAAATTGACCGTAGGTGTCAATGGGAGTGTGAATGGTTGTCTGTGTCTGTGTGTCAGCCCTGTGATGATCTGGCGACTTGTCCAGGGTGTACCCCGCCTTTCGCCCGTAGTCAGCTGGGATAGGCTCCAGCTTGCCTGCAACCCTGTAGAACAGGATAAAGCGGCTAGAGATAATGAGATGAGATGATATATACAGTGGTAGGCGGCACGGTGGTGTAGTGGTTAGCACTGTCACCTCGCAGCAAGAAGGTCCAGGTTCGAGCCCCGTGGCCGGCGAGGGCCTTTCTGTGCGGAGTTTGCATGTTCTCCCCGTGTCCGCGTGGGTTTCCTCCGAGTGCTCCGGTTTCCCCCACAGTCCAAAGACATGCAGGTTAGGTTAACTGGTGACTCTAAATTGACCGTAGGTGTGAATGTGAGTGTGAATGGTTGTCTGTGTCTATGTGTCAGCCCTGTGATGACCTGGCGACTTGTCCAGGGTGTACCCCGCCTTTCGCCCGTAGTCAGCTGGGATAGACTCCAGCTTGTCTGCGACCCTGTAGAACAGGATAAAGCAGCTAGAAATGATGAGATGAGATATACAGTGGTATGCAAAAGTTTGGGCACCCCTGGTCAAAATTGCTGTGACTGTGAACAGTTAAGCAAGTTGAAGATGAAATGACCTCCAAAAGGCATAAAGTTAAAGACGACTCATTCCCTTTATATTTTAAGCAAAAACAATTTTTTTATTTTCATCTTTTACATTTTCAAAATTACAAAAAAGGAAAAAGGCCCAAAGCAAAAGTTTGGGCACCCTGCATGGTTAGTACCTAGTAACACCCCCTTTGGTAAGTATCACAGCTTGTAAACACTTTTTGTAGCCAGCTAATAATCTTTCAGTTCTTACCTGGGGGATTTTCACACATTCATCCTTGCAAAAGGCTTCCAGTTCTACAAGTTTCTTGGGCTGTCTTTCATGCACTGCTCTTGTGAGATCTATCCACAGATTTTCAATGATGTTTAGGTCAGGGGACTGTGAGGGCCCGGGCAAAACCTTCAGCTTGTGCCTCTTGAGGCCATTGTAGATTTTGAGGTGTGTTTTGGATCATTGTCTTATTGTAGGACCCGTCCTCTTTTTAACTTCAACTTTTTTACAGATGGTGTGATGTTTGCTTCCAGAATTTGCTGGTATTTATTCGAATCCATGCTTCCCTCGACCAATGAAATGTGCCCTGTGCCACTGGCTGCAACACAACCCCAAAGCATGATCGATCCACACCCATGCTTCAGAGTTGGAGAGGTGTTCTTTTCCTGGAATTTGGCACCCTTTTTTCTCCAAACATACCTTTGCACATTGTGGCCAAAAAGTTCTATTTTGATTTCATCAGTCCACAGGACTTGTTTCCAAAATGCATCAGGCTTATTTAAATGTTCATTTGCAAACTTCAGATGCTGAATTTTGTGGCTAGGACGCAGGAAAGGTTTTCTTCTGATGACTCTTCCATGAAGGTCATATTTGTTCAGGTGTCGCTGCATAGTAGAACAGTGCACCACCACTCCAGGGTCTGCTTAATCTTTCTGAAGGTCTTTTGCAGTCAAACAGGGGTTTTTATTTGCTTTTCTAACAATCCAACGAGCAGTTCTTTCAGCAAGTTTTCTTCATCTTCCAGACCTCACCTTGATCTCCACTCTTTCTGTTAACTGCCATTTCTTAATAACATTACAATCTGAGGAAACAGCTACCTGAAAACACTTCGCTACGTTCTCGTAGCCTTCTCCTGCTTTGTGAGCATCAATTATTTTATTATTCAGAATGCGAGGGAGTTGCTTAGAGGAGCCCATGGTTGTTGATTTTAGGGACAAGTTTGAGGAGTCAGAGAATTTATACAGCTTTGAAATCTGCATCATCTGACCTTTCCTCATGAAGAATTTGAATAAGCCGCAGCTCAATAAGCTAATTAAAGTCTGGAACCTTGGTAAAAGTTACCTGAGAACTCAAATGTATTGGGGTGCCCAAACTTTCGCATGGTGTTCCTTTTCTTTTTTCACTGTCCAATTGTACAAAACAAAAATAATACACAAATCTTGCAGAAAATGCTGAAAAGAAATGTGTCGTCTTTACCTTTATGCCTTTTGGTGATCAGTTCATCTTCTGCTCACTTAACTATTCACAGATATATATACACACAGTGGCATGCAAAAGTTTGGACACCCTTACTGAAAATGTCTGTTACTGTGAATAGTTAAGTGAGCAGAAGATGAACTGATCACCAAAAGGCATAAAGGTAAAGACGACACATTTCTTTTCAGCATTTTCTGCAAGATTTGTGTATTATTTTTGTTTTGTACAATTTTATATATACAGTGGGGCAAAAAAGTATTTAGTCAGCCACCAATTGTGCAAGTTCTCCCACTTAAAAAGATGAGAGAGGCCTGTAATTTTCATCATAGGTACACTTCAACTATGAGAGACAGAATGGGGGGAAAGAATCCAGGAAATCACATTGTAGGATTTTTAATGAATTAATTCGTAAATTTCTCGGTAAAATAAGTATTTGGTCACCTACAAACAAGCAAGATTTCTGGCTCTCACAGACCTGTAACTTCTTCTTTAAGAGGCTCCTCTGTCCTCCACTCGTTACCTGTATTAATGGCACCTGTTTGAACTCGTTATCAGTATAAAAGACACCTGTCCACAACCTCAAACAGTCACACTCCAAACTCCACTATGGCCAAGACCAAAGAGCTGTCAAAGGACACCAGAAGCAAAATTGTAGACCTGCACCAGGCTGGGAAGACTGAATCTGCAATAGGTAAGCAGCTTGGTGTGAAGAAATCAACTGTGGGAGCAATTATTAGAAAATGGAAGACATACAAGACCACTGATAATCTTCCTCGATCTGGGGCTCCACGCAAGATCTCACCCTGTGGGGTCAAAATGATCACAAGAACGGTGAGCAAAAATCCCAGAACCACACGGGGGGACCTAGTGAATGACCTCCAGAGAGCTGGGACCAAAGTAACAAAGGCTACCATCAGTAACACACTACGCCGCCAGGGACTCAAATCCTGCAGTGCCAGACGTGTCCCCCTGCTTAAGCCAGTACATGTCCAGGCCCGTCTGAAGTTTGCTAGACAGCATTTGGATGATCCAGAAGAGGATTGGGAGAAGGTCATATGGTCAGATGAAACCAAAATAGAACTTTTTGGTAAAAACTCAACTTGTCGTGTTTGGAGGAGAAAGAATGCTGAGTTGCATCCAAAGAACACCATACCTACTGTGAAGCATGGGGGTGGAAACATCATGCTTTGGGGCTGTTTTTCTGCAAAGGGACCAGGACGACTGATCCGTGTAAAGGAAAGAATGAATGGGGCCATGTATCATGAGATTTTGAGTGAAAACCTCCTTTCATCAGCAAGGGCATTGAAGATGAAACGTGGCTGGGTCTTTCAGCATGACAGTGATCCCAAACACACCGCCTGGGCAACGGAGTGGCTTCGTAAGAAGCATTTCAAGGTCCTGGAGTGGCCTAGCCAGTCTCCAGATCTCAACCCCATAGAAAATCTTTGGAGGGAGTTGAAAGTCCGTGTTGCCCAGCGACAGCCCCAAAACATCACTGCTCTAGAGGAGATCTGCATGGAGGAATGGGCCAAAATACCAGCAACAGTGTGTGAAAACCTTGTGAAGACTTACAGAAAACGTTTGACCTCTGTCACTGCCAACAAAGGGTATATAACAAAGTATTGAGATAAACTTTTGTTATTGACCAAATACTTATTTTCCACCATAATTTGCAAATAAATTCTTTAAAAATCAGACACTGATTTTCTGGATTTTTTTTCTCATTCTGTCTCTCATAGTTGAAAATTACAGGCCTCTCTCATCTTTTTAAGTGGGAGAACTTGCACAATTGGTGACTGACTAAATACTTTTTTGCCCCACTGTGTGTGTGTGTGTGTGTGTGTGTGTATATATATATATATATATGTATATATATGTATGTGTGTGTGTATGTATTAGTGCCCTCCACAATTATTGGCACCCCTAGTAATACATATTACTAAAAAAAAATCCACCTTTTGGTGAAGTAACTTCATCTCACACTGAAAAAAAAAAATGTGAAAAATCCATTCCAACCCCTTATCCTGTTCCGCATCGTGTGCAAGCTGGAGCCTATCCCAGCTGACTATGGGTGAGAGGCGGGGTACACTCTGGACAAGTTGCCAGATCATTGCAGGGCTGACACCGGAGCACCCAGAGGAAACCCACGCAGACACTGGGAGAGCATGCAAACCCCACACAGAAAGACCCCCGTCGGCCACTGGGCTTGAACCCAGAACATTCATGCTGTGAGGCAACAGTGCTAACCACTATGCCACCATGCCACCCCCAATTTGAAAAATCCAGCCTTTAATTGAAATAAATTTATTCAGAGAAAAACAAATCCCTCATCAAGAAATGATTATTTTCAACAAAAACACACATGCCAATATTACTG
Source organism: Neoarius graeffei (assembly GCF_027579695.1). Lineage (NCBI taxonomy): Eukaryota > Metazoa > Chordata > Actinopteri > Siluriformes > Ariidae > Neoarius > Neoarius graeffei. The sequence continues at coordinate 46,842,408 of NC_083585.1, read as the reverse complement.
GCACCCCTGGAAATTATAGTGAACACAATGTAACTGAAGCATGTTTCCCATTTAAATTGTACAGTATTTTTGAGTTGATTGGAGTGTGTAGGAACTTTCAAGCTGTGATCCATGACTTCCTGATTAACTGGGGAACAAATATGAGGTGACACAGAGGCCAAATTCCCTTAGTCCTCCATCAACATGGGAAAGATAAGAGAACAAACAAAACAAATGATGAAGTGTGTTGACCTTCATAAGTCAGGGAATGGTTATAAAAAATAGCTACTCACCTGAAAATGTCCATTTCTACTGTTAGGTCAATAATAAAAAAGTGGATACCAACTGGAACTGGTATAAACTCACCTGGAAAAGGGCCCAAGTTTATTTTATTCCCACGTACAGTGAGGAGGAGGATAAGAGAGGCAAAAAAATATCCCCAATGATTCTCCACTGTTGGTGAATTACAAGAAAAAGTAAAATATTGGGGTTTTCAAGTCTCCACAACCACCATCAGACTCCACCTCCCTGCCAACAGATTATTTGGAAGGTCAGCCAGAGAAAAAGCCTTTTCGGTCAGTTAACCACAAATGTAAGCACCTGAAGTTTGTGAAACACTACTACTACGACTTTGACCGGAACTGTGTTCTATGATCTGATGGAACAAAAATGGAGCTTTTTGGCAATAAACATGCAAGGTGGGTTTGGTGTAAAAAGAAGGATGGCTATCATGAGCAAAACCTTATCCTAATTGTAAAATATGGTGGAAGTTCTGTGGTGTTTTTGGGCTGTTTTTCATCTTAAGGTCCTGAAAATCTTATTCGGGTACATGGCATCATGGACTCCATGAAATACCAGGAAAACAACTAAGTAGATTACTGAAATTACTGGAATTGGGTTACAAACTGTCCAACACATTATTAAAACCTGGAAGGACAGTGGTGAACTGTCAACTTCACAGAAGAAATGTGGTCGGCAAAAAATCCTGACACCATGATAGAAGATCACTTAAACGCTCATAAAAAATTGAGAGTAGAATTCATGGCTGTGTTTAATAGTGAAAGTAAAAACATTCGCACGCATGCAATGTGATGAGAACTCACAGGATTGGGACTAAACAGCTGTGTAGCCATAAGAATACCACTTGTTATTGAGGCTAATTGGAAGAAAAAGGCTTCAATTTGTTCGAGAACATAAAGATTGGACTCTGGAGCAATGGAAAAAGATCATGTGGTCTGATGAGTCCAGCTTTACCCTATTCCAGAGTGATGGGAACATCAGGATAAAAACAGAAGTGCATGAAGCGATGCAGCCATCATGCTTAGTGGCCACTGTACAAGCCTCTGGAGGAGGTGTTATGATCTGGGGTTGCTTCAGTTGGTCAGGCCAAGTCTCAACAATGTTATGCGCAATAAAATGAAGTCAGCTGATGACCTGATGTAATGAATGACCAGGTTATCATATCAATGGATTTTTTTTCTTCCTTGATTGAACAGGAGTATTCCAGGATGACAATACTAGGATTCAGCGGGCTCAACTTGTGAAAGAGTGGTTCAGGGAGCATGAGGAATCATTTTCACACATGAATTGGCCACCACAGAGTCCTGAATTTAACCCCAGGGAAAGCCTTTGTGAATTGCTGGAGAAGACTATCTAAATTGGTTTGACTCCTCTGTCATCAATACAAGATCTTGGAGAAAAATTGGATGGAACACTGGATGGAAATAAATGTTGTGATGTTGCATAAGGTTGTTGAAACAATACCACAGTGAAAATGTGCCATAATCAAAGCTAAAGGCGGGCCAATGAAATATTAATGTGCGACCTTTTTTTTGGCCAGGCAGTGTATATACTGGTGGGTTGGCCTAGTGGTTAGTGTATCTGCCTCTTGATTGGAAGACAGTGAGATCTACTCATGGTTGGGTCATGCCAAAGACCATCTGGTGAGGCATGCCGCACTACAGATGTGAGTAATAATAATTTTAATAAAACAGACTAAAATATGCTTTATTATCTTATTTAATTGTCTGCCTATAGCCTCAGCAAGCACCTAATAATTCTTTTTCGAGCAACATGAGTTTTGAGAGTGTAACTCAACAAGATCCAATTCGCTTTAGCAGAGAAAATATTTCTGTTTATAACGCTAAGATTTTAGAGTACATGAAAAAAGGAAAAAAAAAACCATCTTGGCTTTTCAATGTGCTCATGTGTAACTAATGTGCTAATTAGGTAAAAAGTACAGCTTGCCCATGAACACAATCTGATAATTAGGCATTCTGCTAATTATCTTAATATCACTACCATCATGACTATGTATATAAAATGGTAAACATGTTAAATAGCTTTGCTCACATTCAGGCATAAAGAGGCTGATTGAGCAGGAAGGAAGTCACTTTAGTTTCTGTAACTAAAGTAACGATGATTGGTACTTCGGTAGTCTTGATTTCACTTCAACAAATTACAATTCCCAATTCCAAAAAAGTTGGGATGCTGTGTAAACTGTAAATAAAAACAGAATGCAGAAATTTACAAATCATGGAAACCCTATGGTATATTTCATTGAAAATAGTACAAAAAGAACATATCAGATGTTGAAACGGAGAAATTTTATTGTTTTTTGCAAAATATATGCTCATTTTGAATTTGATGTCAGCAAGACATTTCAGAAAAGTTGGGACAGGGGCATGTTTACCATTGTGTTACATCACCTTTACTTTTAACAACACTCTGTAAATGTTTGTGAATTGAGGAGACCAGTTGCTGTAGTTTTGAAAGAGAAATGTTGTCCCATTCTTGCCTGATATATAATTTCAGTTGCTCAACAGTTCAGGGTCTCATTTGTCATATTTTGCACTTCATAATGCACCAAATGTTTTAAATGGGGACAAGTCTGGACTGCAGGCAGGCCAGTTTAGCACCTGGACTCTTTTACAACAGAGCCATGCAGTTTTAATATGTGCGGAAAGCAGTTTGGTATCGTCTTGCTTAAAGACGAAAGACCTTCCCTGAAAAAGATTTTGTCTGGATGGCAGCATATTGCTCTGAAACTTGTATATATCATTCAGCATTAATGATGCCTTCCCAGATTTACAAGCTACCCAAGTCATGTGCACTAATGCACCCTCATACCATCACAGATGCTGGCTTTTGAATGTACTGATAACAAGCCGGATGGTCCCTCTCCTCTTTAGCCTGGAGGACATGGTGTCCATGATTTCTAAAAAGAATTTCTACTTTTGATTTGCCATTCCTCAGGACAGTTTTCCACTTCGCCTCAGTCCATTGTAAAAGAGCTCAGGCCCAGAGAAGGTGGCGGTGTTTCTGGACATTGATTATATTTGGTTTTAACTTGCATTTGTGGATGCAGTGATGAACTATTTTCACAGATGATGGTTTTCTGAAGTGTTCCTAAGCCCATACAGTGCTTTCCACTACAGACATGTGTCTGCTTTTAATGCAGTGTCACCTGAGGGCCTGAAGATCACAGGCATCCAATGTCAGTTTTCAGCCTTGTGTCTTGCATACATAACTTTTATGGACAGAGTTTCTAGGCACAGCCAAGAGGCAGAGGGTGTTCAGTTTGTTGGCATCAGGATCGTCTCTCTGCTTTTCGTGGATGATGTGGTCCTGTTGGCTTCATCAACCTGTGACCTACAGCATGTGCTGGGATGGTTTCCAGCCAAGTATGAAGCGGCTGGGATGAGGATCAGCACCTCCAAGTCTGTGGCCATGGCGCTCAGCCAGAAATGGGTGGAGTGCCTACTTCGGTTCAGGGAGGAATTGCTGCCTCAAGTGGAGGAGTTTAAGTATCTCAGGGTCTTGTTCACGAGTGAGGGTAGGGGGGAGCGGGAGTTGGACAGACGGATCAGAGCAGCATCAGCAGTGATGCGCATGCTAAACCAATCTGTTGTGGTAAAGAGAGAGCTGAGCCAAAAGGCAAAGCTCTCAATTTACTGGTCCATCTAAGTTCCCACTCTCACCTATGGTCACAAGCTGTGGGTTGTAACTGAAAGAATGAGATCACGGATACAAGCAGTCAAAATGAGTTTTCTCCACAGGGTGGCTGAGCTCTCCCTTAGAGACAGGGTGAGAAGCTTGGTCATTCGGGAGAGACTCTGAGTAGAACCGCTGCTCCTCCATATCGAAAGGAGTCAGTTGAGGTGGTTCGGGCACCTTGTTGGGATGCCCCCTAGATGCCTCCCAGGGGAGGTTCTCTGGGCATGCCCCACCAGGAGGAGACCTTAGGGCAGACCCAAGACACGCTGGAGAGATTACATCCCTAGGCTAGCCTGGGAACACCTCGGTATTTCCCTGGAAGAGCTGGTGGAGCTGGCCAGGGAGAGGAAAGTCTGGACTGCTCTGCTTAGGCTGCTACCCCCGCGACCCAGACCCAGATAAGCAGCAGAAAATGGATAGATGGATGGATGGATCTTGCATACAGAGATTTCTCCAGATTCTCTGAATCTTTTAATGATATCATGTACCATAGATGATGTGATCCCCAAATTTTTTTGCAATTTTACATTGAGGAACGTTATTCTTAAATTGTTGCACTGTTTGCCCACACAGTCTTTCACAGAGCGATGAACCCCTCCCCATCTTTACTTCTAAGAGACTCCGCCTCTCTGGGATGCTCTTTTTATACCCAATCATGTTACTGACCTGTTGCCAAATAACCAGATTAGTTTTTTTTAGCATTACACATCTTTTTCAGTCTTTTGTTGTCCCTGCCCCGACTTTTCTGAAACATGTTGCTGACATCAAATTCAAAATGAACATATATTTTTCAAAAAACAATAAAATTTATCAGTTTCAACATTTGATATGTTGTCTTTGTACTATTTTCAATGAAATATAGGGCTTCCATGATTTGCAAATCTTCACATTCTGTTTTTATTCATGTTTTACATAGTGTCCCAACTTTATTTGGAATTGGGATTGTATAAAATGAATTGGTGAGAAGGAAATGACAGAAAATGTACATTTGGAAATCGTTGGACAGAAGCTAATTATGAAAGTAGACAAGGGCAGTGAAACACACAAAGTAACGTGTGTGTTTTCCTGCTACTTCAGATGTAAGCCAGATATAAAACTTCTCTTCCTTTCTTACAGGATTAGCATGTAGAGCTCTCTATGAGCTGTACAGGATACACACACTGTGGGGAGGTTGTAATGAAGGTGCATCAGCTGCCTGTCATATTGATCATTGTGCATCTCTTTCATACATACTACTCTCCTATTCCTATTGGCCTTGGCAGAAAATCAATCGATGCATGGGGAGACAGGGACAGGTTGAAGATGAGATGAATGTCAAATGACTGTTAAATGTTTGAAAGATTAGAAAATAAAGCACATCTATTCAGGTTCAACTATGAAATTGTTCAGCAGGAGGCAGGAAAAGGCCAGTGATTCATCATTTATATCTTTTCTTTTATTTCTGTCTGTCTGTGTGTTGATTTATTCCTTTTCCCATTGGAGAACCTTATCGACATTTGTCTGCATTAATCCGCTTATAAATTCATGTTTAGTTTTAATAATATGGACAGTGGATACACCTGTCTAACCGTGCATATTCATCAGTAAGGAATCCAAGTATTGTATTTTTTTATACTTGCCTTGAACATGTGTTATTTTTAATTCATTTTGGCAATGTATTAGTCCAGGATCATTATTTTCCATCATTCTCAAACCTCCATTTTCCCAAAGCCTTCCACTGTTATGCCAATGGCACACAGTTTTCTTTACCTCCATCAACCTCAAAGCCTCAGAGAATATATCAAACTAACTCTTCTAAGATATCTTCCTCCTTGTTGAAGACTTGTCATCTAAAACTCAACCTCAAAAGAAAAAACCCTGATCTATGATCTGTGCCGGACCTGTCAATCACCACCCACACTTTCAGACTCTGAACTAGACACACAACCAAGAATTTTGGTGTGATTCTAGGTGGCAAGTTCAATTCCTCTGATCACTTTACATCAATTCCTCAATCCTACGTATTTCTTCTCAACAACATCAGAAGAAAAAGACCTTTCCTTACTACAGAAACCTTTCCCCAGTTTCATAAATTCCTGAGGTTCTTTCATGTGACTCCCCTACTGAGATCACTCCATGCTCCCTGTTCATGCCAAAATCAAATTCAAAACTTTTCTCCTGGCTTTTTAAGTCTCAGTGGAATCTGCACCAGGCAATCAATATACATTGGTTCAGAACCATACACCCACGTCAGCTCGGGTCTTCAGCTTAATCCTCAGGGTGACTGACATTCTTCTCTGAGCTCTTAGCAAAAATACCGTAAGTCTCTTGTTACTTCAGGTTCAGGCTTCTCACTGGAGAAATACATGAGACCAATGTTTAGATGCAATTTATTAAGCAGAATTCTAATGGTTCAAAATTGTAACCGTTCACAAGTCCACTTCCTCCTTAGGAGCCATTTCCAAACAACTGATAAGGACCTGTATAAAAAATTGTATGCATACAAACATATTGGGACCACAAAGACACTACATTGTTCAAGTAAGAGGCGGAAATTAACTCCCAGGGATGATTGAACTTTGGTCTGAAAGGTTTAACTGAACCCCATGACATTAACGATGGAACCAGTGAAGGACTTGGAGGCATCAGGTACCAAAGTACATAACCATTAAGAAACACCTACATTACCTTACAGGCATTTAACAGACAGTCTTATCCAGAGCGACATACAACATACCCAGAACAGACTAGGGATCAGTTGGGGGTTAGGTGCCTTGCTCAAGGGCACTTCAGCTATTCTTGCTGGTCCAGGGAATTGAACCAGTGACCTTTTGGTCCCAAAGCTGCTTCTTTAACCATTAGGCCATGGCTTCCTATATCAATTTACCTGAAAAGCAGTTCAGCAGTGAAGAAGCCTCTATTATAAGACAGCCTGATGTAGGGCAGCCAAGGCCAAAAGGGTATAGCTTTGGGACCAAAAGGTTGCTGGTTTGATTCTTTAGACCAGCAAGAAAAATGTGTGGGTGGGGGGAGTGAATGAACAGCACTTTCCCCTCCCTTTTCATCCATGGCTGAAGTGCCCTTGAGCAAGGCACATGAGTTGCCCACTGCTCTGGGTTTGTGTGTGTGTGTGTGTGTGTGTGTGTGTGTGTGTGTGTGTGTGTGTGTGTGTGTGTTCACCCTCCAGAGAAAGAATTTCACTGTGCTATAATGTACATGTAACAAATAAAGGCTTAAAATTCCTAGCAAAATTTTAAAAAGCCAGACTGAAGTTTGCAGGTGATCATCAGGCTTTTGGAGAAGTGTTCTCTGGTGACATGAAACAAAAATGGAACTGTTTGGTCATAATGTTCAACACCATGTATGGAGGGAAAGGAATGAGGTTTTTAATCTGAAGAACACCATCCCAAATGTGAAGCATGAGGGTGGTAGCATCATGATCTGGGGATATTTTGCTGGTAAAGGGGCTGGTGCACTTCAGAAAATAGATGGCATCATGAGAAAGGAGGATTGTCTAGAAGAAAAAACTCAAGCTATCAAATGGAAAGTTAAAATGTTGATGGACAGGCAAAAGGAAACACAAAATACCCAACTTTTTTTTCTTGCAAATGATCAGAAATGATAGATGATCATCACAGAAGCTCTAACTGTTTTAAATAGCATTCTCAGGGCCTTTAACATTAGGTTACAGTACATCCTGATGACCACCATAAACATTTGGACTTTATGACTATTTAAGAATGCCGTTTGGACTATATAATTACCACCCATCGATGGCTCAAGCCACTATGCATGACTTATTTAAATAACATTCTCCTTTTTCTCAGGATTTCAAGAGCAACCTAAAGAGGTTAGCGAGACCTCCAGAGCCTTGAGTTTTTCTCCAGTCAGAAATCTGTCTTCTAAAGATCTCAAGTACTATCAAGTACCTGAGGTAATTTTTAAGATTCTGCCAAACTGCTCCTCCTTTCATGATGCAGTAAACACCTCTATCAGCCATAACGACCTGGGTAAATAAAGAGCGCTTTTAATCCAGCTTCAGGATGCCAGAGTGCCTACACGCCTGCAGACAGAGGAGTGGGTAAAAAGTATGAGAGAGTGTAGGGTTTTTTTAGTGATGAAAAGTGTGGCTGTGGGAGAAAAGGGAAGTGAATGAAAGATAAATTAACTGATGTCTTGTAGGAATGGGGCAGAGATGTGACAGAGATTACAAAGATAAGGTATAGCCATTTTGTCTTGCAGTACTTTTCCTCCTGTTATCTCTCTCTTTGTGTGTATGTATGTGTGAGCGTGTATACAAGACTGAGAGGTTTACAATCAGTTCCGCTAGACTTAATGACCTATTCCATCTGCAGTACAGCCCACACACACACACACACACACACACACACACACACTCTCTCTCTCTCTCTCTCTCTCTCTCTCTCTCTCTCTCTCTCTCTCTCATATGTAACACAGCAAGCAGGCCTAGTTTGCCAGCATGCTGTACAGGATGGCAGCAGTATAAGCACACTTCAAAGACAAAAGTGGAATTACACCCCCATATATGTGTGTATATGTGTGTGTGTGTGTGTGTGTGTGTGTGTGTGTGTGTGTGTGTGTATTATGTGTATATATATGTGTGTGTGTGTGTGTGTGTGTATTATACTGTGTATATCTATGTAATGCTTTGTAAAGTATCACATGCCCTGGCACCAATAATGCCAGTAACCAGAGGTGATTTTGTACAATTACTGACGTGTGCAATTGTTATTCAATTTGTGTCAAATCAACAGCCTAGTAACAAATTCCTTGAACAAATGTTAGTGACTCTCCTGATTTGGCTCTCCAGCTCACATCACTGCTGTTGGTTTTATGAATTGAGACAGCAGGTTTGTTCAATTCCACCAGTGTGTAAAGCCTGACTGAGTTACTCTTGCAAAAACCTCCTATCCCAGTAACAAATCACTGATCACCATTGTTTCCCAATGACCAATCACTGTTTCCATTGTTCCTAATGACCAGTCACTGATCACCACTGTTCGCAACAACCAATCATTGACTGCCACTGTTCCCAATGACCAATCACCAGTCACCACTGTTTCCAATAACCAATTATCAATTGCCATCTTTCTCAAAGACTAATCACTATTGTTCCCAACAGACAATCATTAATAACCACTGTTTCCAATGAAGGGCGGCACAGTGGTGTAGTGGCTAGCACCGTCACCTCACAGCAAGAAGGTTCTGGGTTCAAGCCCAGTGGCCAACAGGGGCCTTTCTGTGTGGAGTTTGCATGTTCTCCCCGTGTCCGTGTGGGTTTCCTCCAGGTGCTCCGGTTTCCTCCACAGTCCAAAGACATGCAGGTTAGGCTAATTGGTAGCTCTAAATTGACCGTACTGTAGGTGTGAATGTGAGTATGAATGGTTGTGTGTCTCTATGTGTCGGCCCTGTGATGATCTGGCGACTTGTCCAGGGTGTACCCTGCCTCTCGCTGATAGTCAACTGGGATAGGCTCCAGCTTGCCCACAACCCTGCATGGGATAAGCAGTTACGGATAATGGATGGATGGATGTTTCCGATGACCAATTACTGATCACCATTGTTCCCAACAACCAATCATTAATCATCACTGTTCCCAATAACCAATCACCATTGTTCCCAATGATCAACCACTGATCACCATTGTTGAGGATGGAATCTGACCTATTCCAACTCCTCCTACCTCGGCAGAATGGAAACAAATGTAAAAGGGTAGAGGAAAACTTAATGTGTTTCAGTCTGATGAAGTGTGTTGTTCCATGTTGTAGAGCATTTCAAAGGTTAGTGGTTTGGGTTTAGGGTTAGAGGAATTAGGAATCGGTTTATGTCCAGCTTCACCCAATGAACTTTTGGTTCTGCAGAAAAAGAAGATATCGATCAATCAATCAATCAATCAATCAATCAGTCAATCAGTCAATCAATCAATATCTTCTTTTTCTGCATGTGTGATAGAAATGATAGTATTTTGTAAAAATGTAAAGAGTTGGATTATTTCTATTTTATAGATATGGAAATAGTTAGTTTGTAGTGTCATGGCCAAACACTTTTTCTTTAAGAAGTTAATCTATTCTGATAGAATTCTATTCTATTCTAAGTGTCTTCAGAAAATTCTTCTTCATATAACATGCTTTGATATGCAAATGATCGTGATGAATCAGTGGATATACAAATTAGTCTGTGACATCATCTGGTGACTTCTAGTGACTTTGGCAACCATACAGTTAACACCACTAACTGCTGCTCCATCACCTCTGACCATATCCTAATTGGCTAGTGGACCTTTCTCAGCAAGATGGTTGCAAGTGTCTCAGCTCCAGTAGTGCTGTTAACCCAATACACTTTCTGCTCACTTTATCAGTCACACCTCCCTTATTGAGTGCCTTCTTGCATTTAATACATTTGTACCATCACCACACACATTGCTGTGTCAGTGCTATACTGGGAATAGTCTACCGCCCACACATTTAATGCTCATCTTTTGATGAGTATGGTAAAATGGAGCACATAACTTGTGAATAGCGACAGATGGGCTACAAAGTGCACTTAACTAACTGGCAATAGACAGCACAGATATATATAAAGACATGAATGCAGCGCAATTACTCTGTGGAATATGAGTGAATTTCCCCTCCTCTTTCTCTTTTTTTCAGTGAAAGTTTACATTATTGTATTATAAATGAAATTGCTTCACGACCTGCAATCTCATTTCCATTTGTAAAATATCTGACGTTGTTCCATGCTGGGTGTTTCTATTCCAGTCATGGCTTAAAGCTGCCTCGTTCTCAATACAGAAATCCAAAAACTGTAACTTTCATCTACAGGATATGTGATACAGAGGGAACCCAATCTGACAACCCAGGCTTCCATGCAAATGGGTCAGTTTGAGAGCACAGAACCAGTCTAGCAGCCTGTTGTTCTTCTGCACTTTTTCTCTTTTTTTTTCTTTCCCTCAGAGTCACCTTGTTCCCACAGCTCATCAATCTCTCTTGGAAGTGCTCCACAAACTCCACCCACTACACTTCACTTATGCCTCTTGTTCTTTTTTCCATCCCCTCTCTCCCCTTCCCTTTTGAGTGAGCCAACAGCATTTGAGTTATGTATCTCTCTCTAGTCTCTTTTCTTCATAGCCTGGCATCAGCATCTTTTTCACAGGCTCACATTTTACTTATCATTCTCTGCTGTCTCTACAACCCTCCCTCTCTCTCCCTCTCTCTCGTTTTGGTTGGTTTGAGATCTGTGCTTGGCACAGACATTCCATTTCTTCATGTTTTTGGGGAAAAATAGTAGAAAGAAGAAAGGGAGGGATGTGAAAAAAAGGAGAAGAGCTCTCAGTGGAAATGTTGCTTTGATGTTGTTCCCTCTTGCACTTACTATACAGAGAATCAAGTGCTGCTCTCTCTCTCTCTCTCTCTCTCTCTCTCTCTCTCTCAAATCCATTTATTTCATGCCATGGTTTTTGCCCGTCCCTTCATTAATCTCCTGCGGGTTTTGTTTGCCCAGTGTTCGTTTTCTATATAAAGAATTGTTCCTCTCTCTGCTAACGCTAGTGTTTGAAAATGAGCTGATTCGGACATACAAAGCTGCTTGCAATTTAAATTTTTCCTGGAAAGCGAGACACTCTTATGACTTGAGGACTCCACAGTAATGAGACTACTTTTATATTGCGGAGCAAAAAGTAAATCAGTAGGCAGTTTGATATTGATACGCATGTCAAGAAAGACAGGTTTCTCTATCTGCCAGCATTGAATTTCCACTTTCAATAAAGTTATCAAGCATGAATTATTTTCTTGGTTGATTATTTTGGCTTGGGGAATCTTAAGTGTCTCTGGGTTTTAAATGAAGATATAAACTCATTGAAACCTTATTAGGAACATCTTTACACCTATTCATTTATGCAATTATCAAACAAGACCATCAATGATAGCATAGCTCACTCCGGCCCTGTCTCGTCCAGAAGGAACTATTTAAAGTGGGCCACCTTGCGCAATAAATGTTGCAAACTATACAGACTTTATACAAGCTATATATAGAAGCCATATACACCCTAGGAATACTTACCTATTTGCCAGAAAGAATCCAAAAAGGTGAGGAATTGACCGAGAAGAGGCGATTTTTGTTGAACTGCTTGTTTGGGCTTAATTACTCCATATCTTCATTATTAATTGCAATTATGCAAATTTAGGTAGAAGCTATATGCACCCCAGGCAGACTTACCTTCCTGCCAAAAAGAATAAAAGTTGGTGAAGAATTGAGAGATAAGAAGCGATTTTCATGAGATGTGTATGACGACGGACGGACGACGGACAACACATGATGGCATAAGCTCATCGCCTGTCAGCCAGGTGAGATAATAATCAGCCAATCATGTGGCAGCAGTGCAATGCATAAAATCATGCAAATGTGGGCCAACAGCTTTGAGTAATGTTCACATCAACCCTCAGAATGTGGAAAACATGTGATCTCAGTGATTTTGACCATGGCATGATTGTTGGTACCAGATGGGTCGGTTTGAGTATTTTTGTAAACGCTGATCTCCTGTATGGGATATTTACACACTGCAGTCTCTAGAGTTTACACAGAATGATGCAATAAAGAAAAAAAAACATCCAGTGAGTGGCAGTTCTGCAGATGGAAATGCCTCGTTGATGAGAGAGGTCAACTGAGAATGGCTAGACTGGTTAGAGCTACAGTAACTCAGATAACTACTCTGTATAATTGTGGTGAGCAGAAAAGCATCTCAGAATGCACAACACATCAAACTTTGAGGCAGATGGGTTACAATAGCAGAAGACCATATTGGGTTCCACTTCTGTCAGCCAAAAACAGAAAGCTGAGGCTGCAGTGGGCACAGGCTCCCTGAAACTGGACAGTTGAAGACAAAATCATAGCCTGGTCTGATGAATCTTGATTTCTCTTGAGGCACACAGATATTAGGGCCATAATTTGGTGCCAACAGCATGAATCCTTGTGTCAACAATCCAGACTGGTGGGGGTGGTGTAACGTTGTGGGGAATGTTTTCTTGGCACACTTTGAGCCCATTAATACCAATCATCGCTTGAATGTCACAGCCTATTTGTGTATTGTTGTTGACCATGTGCATCCCTTCATGGCTACAATTTACCCTTCTTCTAATGACTACCGGTACTTCCAGCATGATAGTGCACCATGTAACAAAGCAAAACTTGCCTCAAACTGATTTCATGGACATGACAGTGAGTTCAGTGTTCTTCATTGGACCTGAATCCAGTAGAACGCCTTTGGGATGTGGTAAAACAGGAGCTTCGCAGCATCAAAGTTTACCTGAAAACGGGGGCGTCGTGGCTCAGGTGGTTAAGGCGCCATACCATGAATGCGGGCGACCCGGGTTCGATTCTGGCCCGAGGTCATTTCCCAATCCCTTCCCGTCTCTCTCTCTCTCTCCCGCTCATTTCCTGTCTCTACACTGTCCTATCCAATAAAGGTGCAAAAAGCCCAAAAAAATATCTTTAAAAAAAAAAAAAGTTTACCTGAAAACTCTGCAGGATTTGCATGATGCAGTCATGTCAGCATGGACCAGAATCTCAAATGAAAAATGTTTCAAACATATTGTGGAATCCATGCCATGAAGAATTGAGGTTGTTTTGAGAGCAAAGGATGCCCTATGTAGTATTCGCATAGTGTTCATAAAAGTATTCTGTATTAAAAGTTGTTTTTTAGTGTCATGTAAAGCCCAAGGATGGGGTCAGCCCCAGCAGTCTTCATCTGAAGCTTGGTCTCCTGGATCTGGATATTGACCTGAGGTATAGGCATTTGCAGTGGTTTGGCCACGTGTGGCGCAGTTCCACCACGACTGCAAGAATCATGGCCCACCATGTGGAAGGCGCAATAAAGAGGGGCAGGCCCCGCAAGACCTGGAAAGAGCTAGTGGCACAGGACTTAAGGGAGTGGGGCCTCACTGCTGAGGATGCCCTGGATTGAAAGTATTGGAGAAAGATGCAACAGTCAAGGCAGCACGGTGGTGCAGTGGTTAGCACTGTTGCCTCACAGCAAGCAGGTTCTGGGTTCAAGCCAAGTGGCCAAAAGGGGCCTTTCTGTCTGGAGTTTACATGTTCTCCCCATGTCTGTGTGGGTTTTCTCCAAGTGCTCAGGTTTCCCCCACAGTCCAAAGACATGCAGGTTAGGCTAATTGGTGGCTCTAAATTGACCATAGGTGTGAATGTGAGTGTGAATGGTTGTGTGTCTCTATGTGTCAGCCCTGTGATGATCTGGTGACTTGTCTAGGGTGTACCCCACCTCTCGCCCATAGTCAGCTGTGATGGGCTCCAGCTTGCCTGCGACCCTGCACAGGATAAGTGGCTATGGATAATGGATAGATGGATGTGACAGTCAAGCTGTGCATCGTCTGATACACCTGTGGTGTAAGAAGAAGTTAAAATGGACAGTGAGTAATGAGTTTTTATAAAAATTCCTTGCTTCCAAAGATAAGCAATTAACATGGCTGAATAGTGACAACAGTTTACCTTTTAATTAGTGATTAGTTTGACTATACGTTGATCTCTCTCTCTCTCTCTCTCTCTCATTATCTCTAGCCGCTTTATCCTTCTACAGGGTCACAGGCAAGCTGGAGCCTATCCCAGCTGACTACGGGCGAAAGGCGGGGTACACCCTGGACAAGTCGCCAGGTCATCACAGGGCTGACACATAGACACAGACAACCATTCACACTCACATTCACACCTACGGTCAATTTAGAGTCACCAGTTAACCTAACCTGCATGTCTTTGGACTGTGGGGGAAACCGGAGCACCCGGAGGAAACCCATGCAGACACAGGGAGAACATGCAAACTCCACACAGAAAGGCCCTCGCCGGCCACAGGGCTCGAACCCAGACCTTCTTGCTGTGAGGCGACAGTGCTAACCACTACACCACCGTGCCGCCTTATACGTTGATCTGCTCTGCTATAGTATTTTTTTTTGAGTGCATAGTTCGAGCTCCTGTGGTCAACCCCTTGACAAACCCTTGATCAAGACTTTTACTCTTGGTACAACAGAGATTTCACTTTTAATGAGCATACACAATTACCATAGAAGGGCATACAAGTTGAAGACCTCAGTTGACGTGTGGTTTGTGTTCTTGTATACAGCTCCTAACCAGTGTTTGTAGATAATGTGGTTCAAAGCTCTTTGAAGCCTGGGATTTTAAAGTCAGAGATTTACATTTGATTATTTTATTCTGAGTGCCACCACCATTGTAAAGAAGTGGCATGGCCTCAAAGTATTTTTTTCCAGAGATTTAGATAAAAGAAATCAAATTATAGTTAAAAGCAAATTAAAATGACATATAGAGGACTGGGCTGCTGTGGCTGTGTTTAACCTTTAGCAGCAGCACAGGTCATATCAATGTCTGGTAGGTCTGTGTATATGCATGCTCCTGTCTTTTGTCGAAATGCTAGCAGGATGACTAAAGAGTCAGCTTGCAAATATTTGCAGTGATTGATTAAGGAGGTCAGGTGAAGCCGTAGATACGTATTGATTCCTTACCATTTAACTCTTACCTGAAAGGGAGAATTAGTAGAGTGCATTTGATTGTATTTATCAGCCTGGTGTGTGGGGTTGTTTTACGTAGGAGTTGAAGATCAATCAAACAATCTGTTCGGGAAGTGTAAAAATGTAAAACTCAGTTGCTTGGTTACTTGTGGGATTTTTCATATTAAACCTCTGTAGGCACAGAAGTGAACAAGATACTGACTTTTTTTTCTTTGCCTTTGCCTTGTTTTCCAGCTAATAAATATATCTCATTTCATACTATATCAGAGGTTCTCGGCCATTTTAACAGTCCAAAATGTATGCCCCACTTCAATTTTTAGGCCTACAACATTTAAAGTGCTGATGACACGTTTTTGACATCTTTGGCGATGTTTTATAACATAAAAAGTAATTCCCAATGATCCATATATTAATTCACAAAGGCACCTATTTTACAAGTTATGATAAAAAACGCGGCTATTTGGGCAAATTTGACGGGGCTGCAGCACCCAGGAGACGAATGAGGAGGAGGAGCTATATGACGTCAGCGAAAGAACCTTCCTCCTAACTTACCAGTTTGTTGTTGATGCGAGAGGTGTTCAGTTTATCATTATTAGTATTATTATTATACATTATTATACATTATTATGGCGGCACGGTGGTGTAGTGGTTAGCGCTGTCGCCTCACAGCAAGAAAGTCCTGGGTTCGAGCCCCGGGGCCGGCGAGGGCCTTTCTGTGTGGAGTTTGCATGTTCTCCCCGTGTCCGCGTGGGTTTCCTCCGGGTGCTCCGGTTTCCCCCACAGTCCAAAGACATGCAGGTTAGGTTAACTGGTGACTCTAAATTGACCGTAGGTGTGAATGTGAGTGTGAATGGTTGTCTGTGTCTATGTGTCAGCCCTGTGATGACCTGGCGACTTGTCCAGGGTGTACCCCGCCTTTCGCCCGTAGTCAGCTGGGATAGGCTCCAGCTTGCCTGCGACCCTGTAGAAGGATAAAGCGGCTAGAGATAATGAGATGAGATGATATATATATAGTTATTATGCCTTCGCGTTGTGTTGCCGGCTTTTGCTCCAAAACCCACAAGGACGGGGTAAGTTTATTCAAGTTTCCCAGAGATCCCGAGCTGCATGCGAAGTGGGTGAAGCAAGTCAGGCGCACTCGTGACAAGTGGGAGCCCTCACCAACATCCGTCCTGTGCTCTGAACACTTCGATTTGGATTGTTTTGACACCCTTCCCAGCTTAAAGGAATCTCTTGGGTGTTCAGTTCAGCACAAACGTGTGCTGCTACCATCAGCAGTGCCTACAGTATTCCGGAGGGGGTCTACTAGTAGCTATGCCGGATCCAGCAGTCGCCTGGGACAAGGCGACTCCTCCAAAGACAGTCCTCCTGTTAGAACATGTGTTGAGAAATGACATAAGATAAAGGTACGTAGAGCTATAGAGTGCTCCGACATGATGCTAAAAATAGTAACCATGCGGTCTGCGCGGCCATCTTGGAAGTGACTCGCTCCAGAGCGCTCATAGAGTACACATCATAGAGTACACATTCATGATAATCATAAATGTAATCATAAAGTCGGCGTGATATCAGTCATGTATTTGCTTGTGAAAGCTTGTTTCTCAAAGCAAACACTGAGGGAAAGCTAGCTTAGCCAGACAAGTAGGCTACAGATTGTCATTTGCTTACGCTGATGTAGGTTATCAAATATTTTGCTTCATTCAAGGATAAAACTAAGAAGCCATAAACTAGAAGACGTGCCTGCCAATATTATCCTAAATGTATCACGGATCAGGCATAGTCGTAAGCTTATTATGTTAGCCGTTTGCATGCTCCATTAGGAACTATGTATTCAGTGTAGCATACGGCTTACATGATATAAGCAGTGTTTACACATGCAAGACAACAATACACAATATTAAAATATTGATTCCGTAACATTTTGAACAAATACGGGTTGACCTACCAATCCTTGTTATCCAACCTTGTGGTGTTCAATGCTGGGCTGTCTGCCTGTCCGCTGTCCATCTTGGAGTCGGAGTCGCTCTCAGATTGCACAGTAACAGGTTCAAACCTGTACGGTTGGATGCACCCGTGTCGTCATCACTTGATTCTTTCGATCTATCCCACTCACAACACAATTCTGGACTCCCAGAAGAGGAAGAGCTAGAGAGTTCACCGGCGTTTTCATGCGCCATTTCCATTGAGTAGAACAGCCAGTGAACCGCAGCGTGTTCTTCCGCTGACGTCACAACATGGCCGCGAACCACGGACCCAGTTTTCTTGCGCTGTGCAATTAAAAGTTGGATATTCGCGTAACAACAGCTTCTTTTCACGTAATTATAACAGAAATCTAACATGTTTGCCATGTTGTATAGTTTATTTAAGAAATTGCATAGAGTCATGTTCGTGTCATCAGCCCTTTAAAACTCATTGTGTTTGACTGTAAAATGCTGCACAGTCCATATCCGTATTGCATTCTTTCTCTCGTCTTTAATCAAAATGCATTTCATTAATAGTCATCATTTATCATTTGAATACAGTATCAATGATATAAAAGACTCTTGTACATATATTGTACTCATGGAAACGCATTTCAATAATTTTTTTTTTACATCATCTAACATCATTTAACATATTTTATGCTTTTCAGGCACCATGGTAGTGTAGTGGTTAGCACTGTCACCTTACAGCAAGAAGGTTCCGGGTTCAAACCTCACAGCTGACAGGACCTTTCTGTGTGGAGTTTGCATGTTCTTCCTGTGTCTACATGGGTTTACTCTGGGTGCTCTGGTTTCCCCTACAGTCCAAAGACATACAGATTAGTTCAAATACCCAGCTGCTGGGGTTGTACAAGCCAGTGCATACTTAGTCCCAAGCACAGATAGCTTGGGGAGGGTTGCGCCAGGAAGGGCATCCGGTGTGAAACCTATGCCAAATCAAATATGTGGAAAAAAGATCTGCTGTGGCGACCCCTAATGGGAGCAGCCAGAAGAAGAATACATTTTATGCTTTTATGAATTGCTGTGTGTTGAGCCGACAAACACAGACCTTTCATTCATTCACTGGATCTGTGAGAGTACTGGGTTTGTGTCACATTCATTTCTACCCCAACAAACACTCCATTTTACTGTAATTTAAGTACTGCAGTGGATTAAGGCTTAAGAGGCACTTCAGGATATTAACTCACAACTCTGTACTTTTGCAGATCCTTAACTTCTGAGTTACCACTGCCCCAGGAAATAAGTTATTTAACCCTCTAAAGCCTGCAGAGATGAAGAAATGCCTGGACATACAGTACTGTGCAAAAGTCTTAGGCAACCTATACTGTGAGTTGGCCTAGTGGTTAGCATGTCCGCCTCTCGATTGGGAGATCGTGAGTTCTACTCATGGTCGGGTCATACCAAAGACCATCATAAAAATGGTACCTTCTGGCAAGGCACGCTGCAATACAGATGCGAGTGGGGACTCAAACTCTCGTGGTTACCAGAGGACTAGCCTCCCACTGTAACCCTAGCTATGTAATAGGCGAGAGGCCAAGGGCTACGGAGATTGGCACCGCCACATGGCGTGGGAAAGACTTTAATTTGACTTATATATATATATATATATATATATATATATATATATATATACAAACTTTGTTATAGATTTCTATTTTATGACTTCTACATTATCGAGGCAGTACAAAAATATTTTAGAGTCCAAACGTTCATTTTCCAGCACAAAATTAAATGTAACAGGAAAAAAATTTGTATCTGAGCAGCATATTACATCAGAGCCCACTTTTCAGATTAAAAAAAGAAAACATAATGAAGGCTACTGGGTTTTGGTGCAAAATGAAGAAGCGAGTGTGACAGTCAAAGTGTCCAGAAGAACTGGGGCTGGTTCTGTAAGACGCTCAGTAAAACCTACAGCTCATTTCCGCATAAAACTGCACTCACTGTACCTCAGACTACTATTTGTTTTTAAAGCAAAGGGTCGTCTCACACCAAATATTGACTTTGTTTCATTTATTATGGCTTACTGCTGTATAAAGTATATTTTTATGTTGAAACATTTCATTTCATTATTTTAAAGCTGTTATTGGTCTACAGCATTTCTTTACGCATGCCTAAGACTTTCATATGATTATCATATGATTCAGGGGAATCTACCCTTTCTTTCTAGTGCAGTGTAATGTCACTATCATGCATTACCTTTGTATGGGCATTCAATATATGCCATTTAAAAAAACGCTTGTGTTTTGTTGAATACATTTTAACACTCGGAGGCACTTCTCCTTGTGTTATTCAGCAGAATTGCTGCGCGCTCCCACAACCAATGTGGGAGTCAGTGCATAGAAACTTCCCCTCCAGTAAGCTTGTGTTCCTGTACCATGTGATTGCACGCACTGGGTATCGTAAAAGCACCATAAATGCATCGGAAAGCAGAGAATCTCATGGTTCAGACACAATTTAAAGCTTGTCTCGATCATAAAAGGCTCAAACGTTATTTAATATTTTGTATAACGTGTCGGTGTTGCATTGATGCAACACTCGGTTTGTCTGGGTTACCATAACCTAAGCCTGTAATGACTTAATTCTGGTGTATCACAACAAACCAAACAAGAACCCTGCAGTGCTGTAACCTTTCTCAAGCTTAGCTTAATCCCACCAATTTATTCAGTAGCAGTATCCGCTATAGGCAACATAGGTAATTCACTAGAGTGAACTGTGTTCTTTCGGAAAAAAATTCCACTTTTGCTACTCTGCCCCATTTAATCGACATGGTTTATCGATTGCCGTCTACAAGTAGAGTGCTACTTGTTCTAATTATAGACAGTACAAGAGTGCAAGTGATCACCAATATTATCAAAGACACTAAAAGCATAGCATTCCCTACAGACGATCGACTAACACCTCACCAGCTCAATGCCTCTTCCTCACTTCCAACTGAACTGAGAAAAAGTATGTACGGTATTACTTTACAGGGAGTAGGCCGAGAGAGCAGCACTATGAAACTACTACTCAGTGAAGAGCCAAACATTAACACTTTCATCACGACTATTAGCTACCACAGAATACTGGATAATTACTCAGGAAGTAATTTGATTCTTTTATTCAAACTGCATGGCCTGAAGTGTTTTATTTCTCTTACAGTATACAATAGTAATTTGCCAACAATATCACATCATAGTTTTCTCAATTTGGAGTCCAGTTAATGTTGTAGAACATCCATGAAACATCTTCCTGTTATCACTTATGTTACAGCCACTATTATTCTGTCCACATTTACTGGATATGAGCAATCACGCGCTCTGATTGGCTACTCTACTACTAGGCTATCAGCTCATATACCGTGAGTAGAGAAAAACAAAATGGCAAAGCATGTTGCTGAACCAACAGAGGGCGTAATAAAAACTTTACTTGAAAACAAAACCAAAAAAAAAAGCAACTGTCAGGGTGCAGGCACTTACAGATGCAAACGAAGGGGAGAGTGGGTGCATCGCAAACTGTAAACAAAGCCAAATTGGGAAACTGGAGACATAGTCTGGGACGGGCAAGGGTCAGTCGATTGGCGAACAGAATATCAGAGATCAGGCGAAAGAACGAAGTCAGAAATAAACAGAGTTCAATAACAGGAGGTCAGGCAGAGAGTTAAACGGCTCGGTAAAGTCAGGTACAGGGACACAGAACAATACTTCGCAAAGTCAGAGTGTGAGAGCTGATCTTATACAGGGAAGGTGATTGCTGGCAAATTAGAGACGGGTGTTGAGGTTTGAATTCTGGTGACGAGGGGCGCTGTGGCACTTGGGAAGTGTAGTCTGGAGTGGTCATGTTTGGAGGCTGCTCCAAACTTAGGTTTTCAGCACTGTTACTGACGGCAATGAAATATTGAATAAAAGTATTTGATGGTAAGAATGTATCTTTTTTTTTCAATTTTCAAGAATTATTATTATCGCATTTTTCACAAATTGTTACTGTCATTTTGGCTGTTTGTTAAGCGGAAATGATTTTGTCAGACATTTTGTATAAAGTTTTTATTTATCGAATCTGTAAAAAATAAAAATGTTCTGTTTCTCAAAATCCAGTGAATGTGGATAGAATAAAACAGTTATTCCACTCAATTTCGTCATACATGGCTTATAGCCAACTCATCGTGACGCGCCTCGTTGGCTATGTACAACTCGATTTCGTGGAATAACTGTTAATAAACAGTCATTCCCTCACCAAGATAATTTGTTACCAAGAAACCACAAATTCCTCCATTGGATAGCTTTTCCCATGTAAGAAAAGTTACAGTTGTACCTTTACCTGACACTGGACACTCCTTCCAAATACCAATTTCTGAATCTCATCACATATTACAATTGCACATTGTTTAATCAACAGCCATCATACAAGTCTGTGTAAATGGGTTGGTACTGTCGAAACAATAATGTGTTCGAGCGAGTGAATTAGTATCAATCTGTGTTTTGATTACAGTCAGCACAACAGTCAGAGCTGCTCATAGAGAAAATTAACAACTTTCGATGAATTAGTTTGAGAATTCAACAGTATTGTGGTATAATAATAGAATAATACACTTGGTTTATTCACTATGCATTTTCTTTATACGGGCAATTCTTCAACAGTTGTCATGAACAGTTTTGCACTCAAGTTTCCATTAATGAAGAGTTTATAACATCAACGAAACTGACTTCATGTTAAAACTGTTAACGTTATAGTCATGTTGTCTGTTGTTGCCCAAATGAGGATGGGTTCCCTTTTGAGTCTGGTTCCTCTCGAGGTTTCTTCCTCATGTCATCCTTGCCACCATCGCCACAGGCTTGCTCATTGGGGATAGATTAGGGATAAAATTAGTTCATGTTTTAAGTCGTTCAAATTCTGTAAAGCTGCTTTGTGACAATGTCTATTGTTAAAAGCGCTATACAAATAAACTTGACTTGACTTCAGCAGAGAGGCCAAAATTCTGAAATTTTAAGATTGCCTTAACTTGTCAGCTCAGTGATATTGCTAAAGTATGGAATCCAAGGCAAAATGTATTGAAAACCATATTTAAAAATCATCAGCCCAGTTATAGCAATGCTGCTTCAGAGAAATCTTGGTTTGAATTTAAAAAAAAAAATGAAAGTTCAGTTTTTTCTGATGTAATTCCATGACTGACTTTTCTTTCCTCGCAAAAGCTTTTGCATTCAGAGTTAAACATAGCCAATTTTTCTATGCTTTTTTTAGGCTCAAAAGATACCCCGTGCAGTGTGAAATTTTTATTTAATACCATTATCTTGAGTACTGGCGGCACGGTGGTGTAGTGGTTAGCGCTGTCGCCTCACAGCAAGAAGGTCCTGGGTTCGAGCCCCGTGGCCGGCGAGGGCCTTTCTGTGTGGAGTTTGCATGTTCTCCCCGTGTCTGCGTGGGTTTCCTCCGGGTGCTCCGGTTTCCCCCACAGTCCAAAGACATGCAGGTTAGGTTAACTGGTGACTCTAAATTGAGCGTAGGTGTGAATGTGAGTGTGAATGGTTGTCTGTGTCTATGTGTCAGCCCTGTGATGACCTGGCGACTTGTCCAGGGTGTACCCCGCCTTTCGCCCATAGTCAGCTGGGATAGGCTCCAGCTTGCCTGCGACCCTGTAGAACAGGATAAAGCAGCTAGAGATAATGAGATGAATGAGATCTTGAGTACTGCAACTAAAAAGTTACCACTGTGCATGTAATTCCGTTACTGAAGAACTCATCTCATCTCATTACCTCTAGCCGCTTTATCCTGTTCTGCAGGGTCGCAGGCAAGCTGGAGCCTATCCCAGCTGACTACGGGCGAAAGGCGGGGTACACCCTGGACAAGTCGCCAGGTCATCACAGGGCTGACACATAGACAGCCATTCACACTCACATTCACACCTACGGTCAATTTAGAGCTGGGGTGCCATGGTAACGGCCCGCGGGCCGAATACGGCCCGATTGGTCATCACATCCGGCCCGGTGGTTCATGAGACTTTTTTTTTTAATAATAAATTAATAAAAGTCGAATGTTGTGTTTTTTTTGTAATGATTTTAAATCTAATGTTTCAATTTGATTCCATTTTCGTGTAATCCATCGGTTCGTTTTTAGCTGCTCTCTGCTTGCTGCAGCACGCGCAGGTGCAATGACCCGGATTTAATGTAGAGTCGGCGAGTTGTTGCTCGTTCACAAGCAACAACAGTCTAAAAAGAGAAAAGTTGATTCTGAGGGTCGCATCTTTCAGGAAAAATGGAGAGAGAAATACTTTTTCTGGGAAGTAGGGGGAAAACCTGTTTGTCTGATTTGTTCGCAACAAGTGGCTGTACCGAAGGAATACAATGTCAAAAGACATTACGAGACCCACGCCGACAAATACAGCCAATTCACCGGGCAACGCAGGACTGAAAAGCTAAATGAGCTTGCCTCAAACCTTCAAAAACAGCAAGCAGCTTTCTCAAAGTCTCGAGAGACACATGAAGGTTCGTTTTAATATCATACATCATCTTCAGTTCTCCTTTAATGTTAAATGCGGCTGTTTTCAAAGAGGGGTGTCTCAATATCTTTGTTGTACATTTTATTTCATGTTAGGGGCAGTGAAGGCGAGCTACATCATCGCGTGGGAGATCGCAAAAAAGTGTCCAAGCCATTTTCGGAGGGTGCATTCGTCAAGGATAAATACGCATCTGTTGGAATCCAATCTTTCTATCAGTCATTGCCACCAGAGTACCCAATTATCACGGCCTTTGCCGGTAAAATACTCTGTATGTTTGGGACAACATATTTATGTGAACAGGCATTTTCAGTAATGAATATTAATAAATCGAAACTGCGTAGTCGTCTGACCCATGGACATCTCAACGATGTCATGAAAATAGCAACTGCCCAGAGTCTGTCCCTCAATGTCGACAAGCTGGTAAAAAGTAAAAGACTTCTGGCTTCCACATGTAAAATGTAGCTGGTATTTCTCCCCCATGTAACCTTGTGCTGTGTGCTTGAGGGGGAATAAACAGGATGGGTGTGTGGAAATATATGTGGGACTTGACCAGCAAAGTTAATGTGCCATCTGTAGTTTGTTTTTATTGGTATGTTCAGTCATATTTGGCTCTTTTAAACTAATGCTACTGGATATTTAGTCACTTGACCTATTGGTGGAATTATTTACCCTGGCACTTCTTTCTTTTGACTCGTTTAGGCCTACTTGCCAATCGTTTTAATTGGCCTAATTAGGCCTATGCATTGACATGTTTTTGATGTGCAAGATCAATAAATCTGATCTAAGTCATTTACAGTTTACACTTGTGTTATTTGTGTCTTAGTCCATTTCTGTAGCATTTTTTTTATAAATGTAGGCTACTTGCATGCTTAGACTGTTACATTTTCAGAGGGTAAATTGCTTTTGTCTGCCATGTTATTGTGCACCTCATTTTGAGGCTATAGCTTTACAATTCCTTTTGGGCATATAGGCCTTCAAAAATCATATAAAATAATGTCCTTTTGTTGAGTTAGTGTCTGTTTTTTTCAGGCCAAAAGTGTAATTTGGCCCCCAAGGTCCCACTTGAAAAAAATCTGGCCCCCTTACCAATTTCACCCTGGCACCCCTGATTTAGAGTCACCAGTTAGCCTAACCTGCATGTCTTTGGACTGTCGGGGAAACCGGAGCACCCGGAGGAAACCCACGCGGACACGGGGAGAACATGCAAACTCCGCACAGAAAGGCCCTCGCCGGCCACGGGGCTCGAACCCGGACCTTCTTGCTGTGAGGCGACAGCGCTAACCACTACACCACCGTGCCGCCTACTGAAGAACTACCCATCTATAATGCTCTGTATTACTACATAACTGGACAGCTAATGAATGTGTTCAAATTGCAAAAACATAAAAGCAACTAAGGGCACTCGGTTGAGTACACACCTCTACCAAGCTCCATATTATCAGCATCAGAATAACATGACTTGAACATAGGATAATACTAAAGCTGTACACCACGTTTCATCCAAATCCGTTCACTACTTGTTGAGTTACATTGAGAACAGGCAAAAAAAAAAAACTGCATCTGTATACGTATCTGGATTTGCATCAAAATCCAGTCAGTTGTTTCTTGGCCCATGGGTCACCTTTCTTCCAAATTTTATCAAAATCCATTCACTAATTTTTGAGTTATGTTGGGAACAAACAAACAAACAGAGACAAAAAGGTAACCTCCTCCAACACAGTTGGCCGAGGTAATAATTTACATGTGTTAGAAGGGCACAACAAACTGCAAAAGTAGCTCTTTTCTTTTATATCTATTTATTGATTTTGCCATAGGAAAGGCCAGGGAGGTCTTTATTTATTGACTTTTTCATGCTTTTGTAATGATAAAATATTTTCATTGTTGTATTTGTGATGGTTTCTTTGTGAAATCTTGTGAAGCAAATCGATTGGATTAACATTGTGTAGTAGTACACAGCAATATTTGTGGAGGGATGGATATTATTGGTGGTGGTTTGTGGCTATGTTTTTTTGTTTTTTGGGGGGATGTTTGTCTAGCTTGCCGCATAAGTCAGGGTTTCCTCAGAGTGTTTATTTATTACACTTCTATCTCAGGAGTGACATCAGACACCTAAAGCCAAGGTTAGGCTTTTAGATCCATGTTGTAAGTCTTCAGATTTTTTTTTTTCCTGGAACACATATTCTGTTTCTGGGTATCAGACGCTGTCTCTGACCACCTGTACTCCTACACCGCACCTGCTTCTGTGTGTGTGTGTGTGTGTGTGTGTGTGTGTGTGTGTGTGTGAGAGAGAGATGCCTCTCGAGCTTTTTTCTGAGTTTGATAAATATCTCGCCTTGAATTGCAAAGCAGCTTTATCATGATGCTGGAATCTTTCTGCTGCTTCTGAAGTCTTTGTTTTCAAATAAAACTGTTCTGCTTATTCATTTGTAACATATTGTGTTATATCATTAATATTAATAATGAATAGGGTGTCCAGACTATAATATAAGCTCCTCTTTCCTTCTGTCAGATCTGTGATAAGGAGTGGCATTACTATGTCATTAATGTTGAGTTTCCTGTGGTGACGCTGTATGTGGACGGCGTGACCTATGACCCCTATCTGGTGACGGACGACTGGCCGATTCACTCGTCTCAGATCGACGTACAGCTCACCGTCGGAGCCTGCTGGCAAGGTCAGTGGGTGGAGTCATGGGTGAAATGGAGAGGCATGGATTTGTTCAGATTAGAATTGTTGACCTTTGTCGGGTCAAGCTGCCTGTTAACGAGGTCTCCGTCTCATTCAGTAAGCACACTGAAATTGTTAAGAGGTGTCTTTCTGGTATTTTGACAAATTGCTGGAGCAAGGTTAAATCCTCTTTGCAGTCAGTGTGTAGAAGGTTTATCCTTTAACAGTTTTTATTGATTTTCCATTAAGCATATATATTTGTTACAGCTTAGTTTAACCATCAGCATGTACATAAGCAAAGAATAGCTGCAATATTCAAATATTCAAATAATTACAATTACAAGTGAGACAACACAACAACAGTAACAAACAGAAAAAATAAAATAAATAAATAATACTAATAAATTAAAAAATACATTAAAAAATAATTAAAAAATAATAATAATAATAATAATCCCATCACTTCCTTCCTACTTCCCTCTCAACCCACCAAGAAATAAACTGAGCATGTTAGTAACGACAGGCAGAGACTAAGCCCATGTTTACATTAGACCGTATCAGCGGATCATCAGATTAACGTTTTTAAAACGATTAGTGTGCACACAGCAACACCAATACACGATTTGCGTGCACACAGCAACACCAATACACGGATACGCTCGGCTCCGCAGGCATCCTGCGCTCCAAATCACTCCGCCCTGAACAGCGAGTGCCCTCTGGAGGGTGCGCACTCCGGCCCTGCGCAGCTCACAGAGCGCGCGAGTGAAGTGAACAAGCTGTGATTCGGGACTGAGCCGCTGTGTGTGTGATCCCAGCGCATATCACTTACCACTTGCAAGTGGAAGGATGGCAAGCCTAAAGACCATCATAACTACACAATGGGCAGTATTTGCATCAGTATTTGCAGTATTTTCATACTTTTATACTCTTTAATGAAAGGTGATACAAGGCGGAAGTCCGCGCCGTTTTTCAGCAGTCGCGTCACATGACCAACGCCAGCGAATCAGGAAGGTGGATGTCACAGTGACGTTGTCCAATGACGACGCTAGCTAGAGCTCAGCACAGCGTATCCGCGTATCTCAATGTTTACACAGCACCGGAGCTGACACGATCTGGATTGAATACGTGGACCCTGGCGGATTCCCGTTTCCCGGCGTTTCCAGGCGGTTTAATGTAAACGGACAGTGCATCCGCGAAGAAAACGTGACAGATACGGTCTAATGTAAACTTGGCCTAAAAGAGGAGAAGAAGAAAATAAAAGGAGTGGGAACAAAGTAAGTACGTGACTATTAACGTTACGCACACACACACATACAAACACAAAAAAAGTGGGGGGGGGGGGTCGGGGATCACCATTACCTTTCATCAGTATTGGTATTCTAATCATCTGCATTCAGTGGTATTTGTAGATTCTCATAATATTCAAGAAAGGGGGTCCAAATCTTTCTAAATTTTTGCAGGGAACCTTTGAGGGTATATCTGATTTTCTCTAGTTTCAGGAGATACATAGTATCTCTAATCCATCTTGTAAAATTGGGAGGTTCTTGCTCCTTCCAGGAGAGAAGACTGAGATGTCTTGCAAGTAAGGAGGTAAATGCTA
This sequence comes from Neoarius graeffei, assembly GCF_027579695.1. Lineage (NCBI taxonomy): Eukaryota > Metazoa > Chordata > Actinopteri > Siluriformes > Ariidae > Neoarius > Neoarius graeffei. The sequence goes on along the minus strand of NC_083585.1, from coordinate 46,814,189 downwards.
TAACTGCATGAGCTTCGCCATGAAGGGAGCAAGTTTCAGGAGTGGATCCAAATAGTGCGCATATAGGGTTGGGGGTGATGTGTTTTTGGAATATCTCGGAGTAGGTGTGGAAGATATTGGTCCAGAATGTGTTAAGTTTAGGGCAGGACCACAGCTTGTGCATGTAATCCGCTGGTTTGCCTTTACAGCGAGGGCAAGAGGGGTTTATATTAGGGAAGATTTTTGCCAGTCTTGCATTAGTCAAATGTGCTCTCAACACAATTTTAAGTTGAATTAAGCCGTGTCTGGCACACGGGGAGGAGGTATGTATCAAGTCAAGCGCTACGTCCCATTGGTCATCTGTCATTTCCTCTCCAATATCGTTCTCCCAGAGTTTCCTAACATCTTGCAATGAATGAGGGACAATATCACAGATATTCTTATATATTGTGGAAATTAGACCTCTACAGTGAGGAGACAATGAGAGAATATTATCTATAGCATCGGCTGTTGGAAGGTCTGGAAACGAAGTCATGCTTTTTTTGGATAAAATTTCTAATTTGGGGGCGGTACGGTGGTGTAGTGGTTAGCGCTGTCGCCTCACAGCAAGAAGGTCCGGGTTCGAGCCCCGTGGCCGGCGAGGGCCTTTCTGTGCGGAGTTTGCATGTTCTCCCCGTGTCCGCGTGGGTTTCCTCCGGGTGCTCCGGTTTCCCCCACAGTCCAAAGACATGCAGGTTAGGTTAACTGGTGACTCTAAATTGACCGTAGGTGTGAATGTGAGTGTGAATGGTTGTCTGTGTCTATGTGTCAGCCCTGTGATGACCTGGCGACTTGTCCAGGGTGTACCCCGCCTTTCACCCGTAGTCAGCTGGGATAGGCTCCAGCTTGCCTGCGACCCTGTAGAACAGGATAAAGCGGCTAGAGATAATGAGATGAGATGAGATTTCTAATTTGAAGATACCTAAAAAAGTCTGATTTTGGTAAATTGAATAATTGTGAGAGTTGTGCAAATGAAGCAAATCTGCCTTTCACATATAAATCGGAAATAGATTTCACACCCTTTGATGACCAGACTCTAAAAGTGGAGTCCGAGAGGGAAGGAGGAAAGTTGTAGTTACTATGAATGGGAGAGTGCACCGATGTTGTCTGCAACTTGAAGTGCCTTCGAAATTGCGACCAGATTCTAATTGAGTGAAGGATCACAGGGTTAGAGCAAAGTTGGTTTTGGGGAGGGAGTGAGGGGGCACATAATATGGACCCTTTTCACGTGACGTCACGACAAACGCGGCCGCCATTTTGGACATGTACTACCAGTAGTCTACCACAGCCAACAACGAGGAACGACGGCGAAGCATCGAAAGGAATATAGCCATCAAAGAAAGTTTTTACTTTCAGCAAGACTTCCATCATGCCATTATATTGTTGTGCACCTGGATGTAGTAACCATCAACACACAAGGCAAGATTTATCATTTTATCGGATCCCGACAGATGCTGACCGACGGAGAAGATGGATGGTCTCTAAAATATTGGCAAAATGATGTTTATTGACATAGCAATCGTGTGTAACGGGAAGCATTTGCATATCCGAAGTGTTGTGTTTACATCAAAGCTAAAATAAACCGATATGACAACGACTGCTGCTGCCAGGTTGGGGACACAAACTAGTAGAAAGGAAGTGTGCCAACAGTGCCAACAGACTTCCTTTGTGGTCGATTCTGCTTTAAGGTAAGATGCATTTAATTATTCGTCTGCTGTGGGTTTGGAATCGGTAGCCTGACCGATTCGTTCATGTTCGTGGTGCCATTTGTTTGTTGACGCGTGTTGAAATGGAAGATTGGTTGTTGACATGATTTCCAGTGATGCTTTGGTGCTGCTGTGGATCAGATGTGTTGAGTAGCCTGACTGTGTTTTTTTTTTTCCTTGCGTGTGGTATCATTGTTGACGCAAGGTTGTTTTTTGAACATGCCAATGCGGACACGATTTCCCCTGATGAGTTATGACTTCAGACGCGATGCGTGTGTGGAGGTGTGGAGTCCGCGTGATATGTGCGTAAGATAGGCTTCTCATGTGTTTGGAGATCCGCGCTCTGAGACAAGCGCAAGCATCCCCCCAAGGGAAAAAAGGGACCCCCCGAAAATATCGGCATAGTTCGAACACTGGGTTGGAGAAAGTAATGGCAAATAGTGAGTGCACAAACCATAGAAGGTAAACTGTACACAGCGCCAGGGCAGTGTGATGGTATGTCTACTTTTAGATTGTGTTAGCTTATCAATGAACACACTCGTCACTCGACGAGTTTCACGTCTTTACGATGGATACTTAAATGTGTGTTAGGTATTATTGTTGCAGTCTAAGCAGTCATTGTAGCAGCTAGATGAGCGAGAACCGAAAGGGTCTGTGCCATAAACCGTTATTTCTTCATGTCCAAAATGGCGGTCGCGCTTACGAAGGTCACGTGAGTGAAAAGGGTCTATAGATGCCAGGTTGAGTGTATTACAAGCATATTCCATTTGCACCCACACCTCACATTTACTAGGAAGGTCTCGTATAATCCACTGTAACATCATCTTTATGTTACATGCCCAATAATAATAAATAAAATTAGGCTGGGCCAGACCTGCAAAATTTTTCGGTCTTTGAAGCGCACTTGGGCGGCACGGTGGTGTAGTGGTTAGCGCTGTCGCCTCACAGCAAGAAGGTCCGGGTTCGAGCCCCGTGGCCGGCGAGGGCCTTTCTGTGCGGAGTTTGCATGTTCTCCCCGTGTCCGCGTGGGTTTCCTCCGGGTGCTCCGGTTTCCCCCACAGTCCAAAGACATGCAGGTTAGGTTAACTGGCGACTCTAAATTGACCGTAGGTGTGAATGTGAGTGTGAATGGTTGTCTGTGTCTATGTGTCAGCCCTGTGATGACCTGGCGACTTGTCCAGGGTGTACCCCGCCTTTCGCCCGTAGTCAGCTGGGATAGGCTCCAGCTTGCCTGCGACCCTGTAGAAGGATAAAGCGGCTACAGATAATGAGATGAGATGAGATGAAGCGCACTTCTTTTAATTCTTGGTGGTTTGCCATTCCAGATGAACGACGATATGCTCGTTTCCAGCAAATTGAAGAATGACTTTTTAATCAGAATGGGAATGTTTTGAAAAAGGTAAAGGAATTTTGGTAGCACAATCATTTTAATAAGATTAATTTGTCCAGCCACCGACAGTGGAAGATTTTTCCATCTGGCCATATCGTTTTTGCATTTTTCGAATAAAATCCCAAAATTTTTCGTGAAAAGTTGTGGGAAAGAAGATGTGATTTCTATCCCAAGGTATTTAAAGCCTTTTCTAACAACTCTGAATGGAAAGCGTGAGGCTGGGATTAGATTAGCTGTTGGATTAAGTGGAAACATCTCACTTTTTTCAAAGTTGATTTTGTAACCTGAAAGTTTTCCGAATTGAGCGAGAATGTTGAGTATGGGGGGGATGGATTTTAATGGGTCTGTCACATATAAAATAACATCATCTGCATATAAGGACAATTTGCGTGTAAGGCCCCCTCGATTTATGCCCAGAAAGTCATCGGAATATCTAAGAGCAATGGCCAAGGGCTCAATTGCAATGGCGAACAGGAGAGGGGACATATTGCAGCCCTGGCGAGTGCCTCTGCCGAGCGGGAAGTATTCAGATTGCTGACCATTAGTAATCACAGCTGCTAGAAGTTGAGAATAGAGACGTTTTATCCAGGATATAAAGGATTCCTCAAAGCCAAATTTCTCTAGGGCTAAAAACAAATGTTTCCGTTCAACGCGATCGAAGGCTTTTTCCGCATCGAGTGATATGGCCATTTCAGCAGATTGAGTTGAGACAATATTAAGGAGCCTTCTAATATTAGAACTAGAGTGCTGATTCAAAATAAACCCTGTTTGAGTCAGTGAGATTATTTGAGGAGCAATTTTCTCCAGTCTTGTTGCTAGAATTTTTGATAAAATTTTGTAATCTACATTTAGCAAAGAAATTGGCCGATAGGATGCACACAGAAGAGGGTCTTTGCCTGGCTTTGCTAGCAGTGTTATTACAGCTTGTCGCAAGGTGGGAGGGAGATGCCCAGCTGACAAGGACTCGTTAAACATGGTTTGGAGAAGGGGGCAGAGCTCGGAAGCAAATTTTTTATAAAATTCTGAGATATACCCATCTGGGCCTGGCGACTTATTACCATTTAGAGATTTCTGCACTGGAAATTTCATTTCTCAGTAAGGAGTTTTGGTCATCTGAAACAGAAAGTAAAGTAAGGTTATCAAAGAAATGATTAAGTTGGGATAAGTTATCATCACATTCTGAGCGATATAGGCTGCTGTAATACTGTTTGAAAGTGTTATTAATTTCCATATGCTCTGTGATCATCTCACCTGTTGTGTCACAGATTTTAGGAATGAGACGTGAGGATTGGGCTTGACGGGCTTGCTGAGCTAGCAACTAGCCAGCCTTATCGCCTGAGTCATAGGATACGCTGACACTTGCACGATTCCGTGGCATGCATTGGCACGACTCGAGTCGTGCCAGTGCGCAAACTAGTCGTAAACTGGCGTGAAGTGTGCGTAAACCCGTCGTGATTGCGTGCCATGTCGGGATGAGAATTTTGAAATGTTCAAAATTTTGGTCACGACAAAATTTCGCGACCGGGTCGTGAACTATGCGCAAACTGTTCGTGATCTCGTCGTGAACTTGTTGGGACGATGTGGGAGGATGCGTGCCAGTGCGTGGAAGTGCGCGCCATGCCACGACTGTCACGAACTGCCACGAATAGTTCACGAACAGCTCACGTCGAGTTCACGAGTAGTTCACGACATGTTCACGAATTGGTGCGCGTCGCAGCGTGGCCGTGCCTTCCCACTGACACGGTCACGCATTGATGGCACAAGCAGTTCACGGCTAGTTTACGCACTTCACAAACAGTTTGCGCATGGCATGAGCAGTTCACGATTACTGCGCGACAGTGGCGCTCGCGTCGGTGCGGGGGTATATATAGGGCTTCCCGGACACTTCTCGCCATTCACAATTTTTTTTCTTGCTTTTTTCTTTAATGTCTTTTATTTTCTATTCCTTCATGACTTTTTTTTTTGGGGGGGGAGTTTCGTTTCTTTTATTTCAAAAATGGAACAACTGTGGATGCAGCTCATGAAGCTACTACCATTCTTTCTTGCCAAGGGACAGCACCAGCAGGGGACATGTAGTAATGTGACAGGTAGTCTCGCTGATCCTTTGCATCCTTCTGGGTATGATGGCCGGTTAGAGGCAGCAGCCCCTGCAGGTGTCGGTCAGTCCTCCATCCACCAGGGATCAGATCATGTGTGTCCGGACCTTCGCGGTCCACTTCTGAAATTGTGTGTGGGTATCTGATGAGGATGAGGTTGTGCATGACACAGGCGTGCCCAAGTCGGCACGACACCGTCCGAATTGCGCAAACTCGTCGTGCCAATGCGGGAAGTGCGTAAACTATGCGCAAACTATGCGTGAACTCGTTGTGCCAGTTCGTGAATGTGGACGGGCACGCATTCGTGAACTCGTCGTGAACTATGCGTGAACTAGTCGTGAACAGTGCGGGAGCCTCCCAGTTCGTGCCCCAAAATGGCACGACTTGCCACGACAAAATCGTGGCCAAAAGTCGTGCAAGTGTCAGCCTAGGGATATATGTTACATCGAGCCTTTGTAAGTACTGTCAGTGGAAAGAAGGTTATATTCTGTCTGTGGCCGTAGTCTGTCTTTAAATAGTGCTGGAGAGGGAGCAGATGAGTATTGGCTATCAATATCTGCGATGGAATGTGAAATATCAATAAGCTTAGATTCTCCTTCTTTTTTAGCCCTGGCGGAGTATTCAATTATTTGGCCACGAAGGTATGCCTTTAGGGTCTCCCATGATGTTGAATGAGAAATATCTGGAGAGGCATTAGTTTCTAGGAAGAAGCGAATTTGAGTGGAGACATGATTTACAAAGTGTTCATCAGCTAGAAGGAGGGGGTTAAGTCTCCAGCTGCGAGAGGGCCGAAAGCAAGTTGGCAACATTACCTGAAATGAGAGGGCCCCGTGATCCAATATAGTAATGCTATGATATGAGCAGGAGTTTACATTTCCAATCAACCTATTATCCACAAGAAAGTAATCAATGCGTGTGTATGTATGATGTGCATTGGAGAAGAAAGAGAATACTTTTTTGTTGTTATATTTAAATCTCCATATATCTGAGACACCACTCTTTGTAATATATTCGTTGATAACTTTTGCAGATTTGGTAAGAGACTGTGGTCTGTTTGATGACCTGTCTAATACGGTATTGAGCACACAGTTAAAGTCACCTCCTATTATCAAGTTGTAATTATCATCTGTGGGTATGGTGGAGAAGAGCTTGTTAAAGGTCCCATGGCATGAAATTTTCACTTTCTGAGGTTTTTTAACGTTAAAATGAGTTCCTCTGACCTTCACCCCAGTGGCTAGAAATTTCATAATGTGTAAACCAAACTATGCCCAACATTTGAGAATGGCGCGTCAAAACGGCGCGTTGATAAGCTCTTCCCTTTACTACGTCAGCAAGGGAGATGATCCCCACACCCCCCCTCTGGATTCCCACCCACCGTATGGATTGCCCGCCCAGTTGTAGTGAGGAGACCATAGAGGACACAACAACATGGCATCACCTAAGCGAGCGAAACATGGAAGTTGCGCTGTACATGGATGTGACAACACAGAAAAGAGTCTGTTTTTACTGCCGACGGGAGAGCCCCTGAAGACGCAGTGGCTTAATTTTATTTACTCCAATAATACGCCGTCGAGTCTACCTAAGACGGTGTATGTTTGTCGGAAGCATTTTCCTGAGGAATGTTTCCACAACTTGGGACAGTACAGGGCAGGTTTTGCACATCAACTGTCACTGAAGCCTGGGTCCGTACCAAGCATCCCTGCCGCATCAGCAACAAACACCGAACAAGCAAGTGTATAACTGTTAAGTCGTTTTGCTGTGTTTTAAAATCGGTGCGTTTGCAATGGCTACATTAGCTGTGCAGCTAACCGCTTCCTGCAGTTAGCCAGGTACTCTGCGCTACCTCTGTTATAATAGCCAATCAAAACAGTTTTTACAAAGACACCCACATTCTTTTTTTTAAGTCACTCGTTCATGTTATTTGTTTGTTTGTTCAGTAAAAACCCAAACATTTGTTGAATTAATTTTATTTCCTCGCGTCGCACCTTAATGACGTCAGCGCGCGGTATTTTTCCCTGATTCTGGGCCGGGGTGTCATGAGTGGCAGAGCAGCTCCATCGCTGCGATCCATTGAAAGTCAGCCCTAGATCCAATCTTTTGTCGGGAGCCGAGGTCGCGCGGGCGGCCCTCCAGCGGCACCGGCCGCCCGTGGAGGCAGCGGTTCTCCCAGGGGCGACTTGGGGGGAGGAAACGGCAAAGTCCCCACTCCTCCATGGTAAAACTGCTCAGTTTTACCATGGGCCTCAGGCTGAAAAAAAATCGACAAAGTCCCAGTTTTACCATGGACTCGAGTTGTACCATTTTTTTAGACAGGGCGGACGGACTGGGGCATTCGCCCGCCTGGCCGTGCCCGACAAGGAGCGCTCTTGGCCGGCTTGGGAGGCAGACGGCAGCCCCTCCCCCTCCCCCCATGGCACGCCCCCACCCTCTACCCTTCCCCGCCTCCTGCTTCTCATTAGCAAAACGACGCACTGGGAAAAGCGCTGAAATGGGGCTTTCTTCCAGGAGGCTATATCTACGTTCCGAGTGTTCATTTCGAGAAAGGCTGCGGATATAACATCCGGAAGCCTCCACGATCCCGTTTAAAGCATCAACAAACCACCATGCCATGGGTCCTTTAAAGAAATTACAATCATCATAGTTTAGAGCGTAGACATTGACCAGAACGACAAGACTGGCGAACAACAGACCCGAAACAATGACAAACCTCCCGTTAACATCAGAGATAATCTCCTTGGCTTGAAATGGGACATCTTTATGTATGATAATTGCTGTCCCTCTGGCCTTAGCGTTGAACCGTGAGTGATATATTTGCCCAACCCAGCCTTTTTTAAGGTAATTGATGTGATCATTCTTAAGGTGAGTTTCCTGTAGAAAGGCTATATCGGCATTCAATTGTTGTACATTATTTTTTGTCTTTTCACCCAGGTATTCATGCCTTTAGCATTCAAAGAGACAAAATGGACGGACTGATTTTGATTACAATTTGATGTACAGTCGTGCTTGAAAGTTTGTGAACCCTTTAGAATTTTTTATATTTCTGCATAAATATGACCTAAAACATCATCAGATTTTCACACAAGTCCTAAAAGTAGATAAAGAGAACCCAGTTAAACAAATGAGACAAAAATATTATACTTGGTCATTTATTTATTGAGGAAAATGATCCAATATTACATATCTGTGAGTGGCAAAAGTATGTGAACCTCTAGGATTAGCAGTTAATTAGAAGGTGAAATTAGAGTCAGGTGTTTTCAATCAATGGGATGACAATCAGGTGTGAGTGGGCACCCTGTTTTATTTAAAGAACAGGGATCTATCAAAGTCTGATCTTCACAACACATGTTTGTGGAAAGTGTATCATGGCACGAACAAAGGAGATTTCTGGGGACCTCAGAAAAAGCGTTGTTGATGCTCCTCAGGCTGGAAAAGGTTACAAAACCATCTCTAAAGAGTTTGGACTCCACCAATCCACAGTCAGACAGATTGTGTACAAGTAGAGGAAATTTAAGACCATTGTTACCCTCCCCAGGAGTGGTCGACCAACAAAGATCACTCCAAGAGCAAGGCGTGTAATAGTCGGTGAGGTCACAAAGGACCCCAGGGTAACTTCTAAGCAACTGAAGGCCTCTCTCATATTGGCTAAAGTTAATGGTCATGAGTCCACCATCAGAAGAACACTGAACAACAATGGTGTGCATGGCAGGGTTGCAAGGAGAAAGCCACTGCTCTCCAAAAAGAGCATTGCTGCTCATCTGCAGTTTTTAAAGATCACATGGACAAGCCAGAAGGCTATTGGAAAAATGTTTTGTGGATGGATGAGACCAAAATAGAACTTTTTGGTTTAAATGAGAAGTGTTATGTTTGGAGAAAGGAAAACACTGCATTCCAGCATAAGAACCTTATCCCATCTGTGAAACATGGTGGTGGTAGTATCATGGTTTGGGCCTGTTTTGCTGCATCTGGGCCAGGACGGCTTGCCATCATTGATGGAACAATGAATTTTGAATCATCCCAGTAAATTCTAAAGGAAAATGTCAGGACATCTGTCCATGAACTGAATCTCAAGAGACATTGGGTCATGCAGCAAGACAACAACCCTCAGCACACAAGTCGTTCTACCAAAGAATAGTTAAAGAAGAATAAAGTTAATGTTTTGGAATGGCCAAGTCAAAGTCCTGACCTTAATCCAATTGAAATGTTGTGGAAGGACCTGAAGCGAGCAGTTCATGTGAGGAAACCCACCAACATCCCAGAGTTGAAGCTGTTCTGTACGGACGAACGGGCTAAAATTCCTCCAAGCCGGTGTGCAGGACTGATCAACAGTTACCGGAAACATTTAGTTGCAGTTATTGCTGCACAAGGGGGTCACACCAGATACTGAAAGCAAAGGTTCACATACTTTTGCCACTCACAGATATGTAATATTGGATCATTTTCCTCAATACATAAATGACCAAGTATAATATTTTTGTCTCATTTGTTTAACTGGGTTCTCTTTATCTACTTTTAGGATTTGTGTGAAAATCTGATGATGTTTTAGGCCATATTTATGCAGAAATATCAAAAATTCTAAAGGGTTCACAAACTTTCAAGCACCACTGTAGGTGTCATATTCTAGGAGGAAATGTGATAGATGAGCGGCAAAGGTGATGGTGGGGGGGCACAGAAGAAAAGGGGAAAAAGAAAAAAAAAGGAAAAAGAAAAATGAATCATGCTCTTAACCGCCAGCGTGAAAAGAACACCTAACTTACTTGAACTCTGTTTTTACAGAAAGGGATAGGGATAAATTTAACATGAAACTGCGCAAACCTGTTGATAATGACAGCTGGAATTACAGATGGCCCAGTAAGGTCAATATACACATTAGTATACAGTGTATATTAGGGTGCATCAGTTGCCCTCACTTTCATAAAATCTGATGCATTTTTGTTTGGGTGTTCCTTTTCACCAATAAAGACATCCTGTAAAATTTTTTGACCATATTCAGAAGTCTAATGGTGGCACCATGAGGTTCATTTTTTGCCAAAAAACGCTTATTTTGTGTTTTCGCGTAAGGTTTGAATCACAATGTTGGACTCCATTTATTGATTTCTTGTGACCCAGAGATCATGTTAAGAACCTTTGCAAGGGATTGAGAAGCATTAATGTGATTCATAATACATTTGTATTGTTTAAAAGTAGTTGAACAATGATTCAATGAACAGCTAAAACTCAAACTGTGCTTGATAATATATTTAGAATATGCACTAAAAATGTGTATCTAAGATATTTGGTATACTCTATAAGATGCCATAGACTACGTTCAGACTGCACCCTGAAATGACCCATATCCGATTTTTTTGCCCATATGCGACCTGTATCCGATTTGTTATTGACAATCTGAACGACACAGATCCGATTTTTTCACATGTGACCCAGGTCGCTTGGATATGTGGTCCTAAATCCGATGCATATCCGATATTTTCACATGCGACTGCAATCTGACCGGACAGGTCGCATTCATGCGACCTACACGTCATCAACAAGAGACAAACGTCACTATTCTGCGTTGGCTAATCCCGCCTCTTTGGTGGAAAACAACAACATTTGTACAGTTTTCAGAATTTAAATAGACTTTTATAGAATTGATCAAGCTAATGGTGGATTTGGTAGGGACCTGGATGTTGATCTGTTAGCGTGATTAAATAAAACAGTTTCTATAACTGATTTATAACTTAAACCATCCTGTATTACAAGATTATAAGATTGTTCTGGAAATTTCCAGTAATTTGACACCTTCGGTCTCATTACTCTGCTGCCCACATTAATCAGATTATTGTGCGAGTTCCGCCGCCGCCACAAAAACCACATCGCCAGGTCTCGCCTCATCTCCATCGCAAACTGCACTGGTGTTTCTGCACCTTGAGCCAGCGCTGAGAGAAGTTGCAGAATTCAGCTGGCTATAAACAATCTAAATAAATATTTATAAAAATGTAGAAAAAGTTTATTAATATGACGAAATAAATATGTGCAAATTATTAAGCCTGAATTAAGAGTTTGGTAATACAGCAGCCGTATCCCAAATGACTGCCTACTGAAGCTCGAGTGCACTATATAGAGTTTAAAAATCCATTCCTTCCTAGTAACATGTAGTGCACTTATATAGAAATTAGAGAGACATTTAGGAGTCAACCCTCGTTACCAGGCTACACATTTTCATTTCAGTTCAGAAACAAAAACACACACGAGACGTCACACTTTAACACTAACCGGATAATTAAACAAACAAACAAAAAAAGAAATCATTAAACTTGAAGAGTGCGCTTTTTTTTTTGTTTACGTATTACGTAGATGTGCTTATTACGTGTCAATTTGCGCATGTGGGACACTTTTGGGTCGTTTTCCGTTCATATTGGAGATCGCATACAAGTCTCATATAATTGGTAATGTGAACGGCCTAACAAAAAAATCGGATTTCACAACAAATCGGATATGGGTCGTTTCAGGTTGCAGTCTGAACGTAGTGATAATGTTTCATGAAAAGTGATCGAAATTTTGTCATAAAAGTCATAAAATAGCAGCTTTTTCCATAACTTTGAGCTCCTGGTGCCACTATTAAACTTTTGAATTTTGTCAAAAATATTTCACCCAGTGTGTTTTCTTACCAAAAGGAACATAAAAACAAAAATGCATCATGATCGGAGGAACTTTTCATTTTTAGGGGGCAACTGATGCACCCTAGTGTATATACATGTGTTTATGCATGGGATCAATCAAGCTTCAGCCTGCATTACTCTCGTTTCTTCACTAATATCCATTTACCTTCATTCAGAGTTTTAGGAATAGAAAGCAGTGTAGTAGTGTACATGACAGGAGCAGCAGCGGTATAAATGATGTGTTATGAGTCTAGCTGACATTTCTTTCAATGCCATAGTCTCTGAGTCAGTGTCACATCCTTCAACCACTTATGTGGGGAGCAGGAGCGCAACATCATTTAACGGGGAGCGAAACCATGAGCTCATACACTATGAACTTTACTACTGTAAAACTATATCAAATTTGAACTAACCTCGATTCTTTTTACATAATCACTTATTTATTTCAAACTAGACCGAAAAGTGAAAAGCAGTAATGGAGAGAGGGTATTACCTAAAGAAGCAGGCACCTTCGGTGAATAGCATTACCGTTAGATATGGCTGTACTCAGGCAGCTTTCGGACCGCTACTGCCTCATGAAGGAGATGAAGTGGGATGTGAATCTGACCTGCTGTTTTGGAGAAAAGAGGAAACTTCACCTGGCGAGAAAAACATCAGTTTTTGTCCGTTCTTATCGGTGACTTGGAGCTTAGCGGGGAAAAGCATCCTGTAGGCGAAACCGGCGCTCCTCAGCTGCGACTTGACCGTGAAGTATGCTGCTCGTTTCTTAGAGACATCGACGCTGTAGTCGGGGTAGATGTGCACTTCAGACCCGCGGAAGGAGAGGGATCCACCGGCCTCTCTTGCCAGCTTCAGGATACGCTCCTTGGTCTCTGGGTAGGAAAACCCAGAGGCTTTTCCTACTCCTCCATCTGTCGACAGAGTCCACAGAATCACCACCCGCTGCAAGAAGCAAGATGACCCCCCGCGCCTGCTCATTGCATGGTGGATCCGTGCAATGAGCAGGCGCGGGGGGTCATCTTGCTTCTTGCGGCGGGTGGCGATTCTGTGGGCTCTGTCAACAGATGGAGGAGTAGGAAAAGCCTCTGGGCCGAACATTTCTCTCAGAAATACCTCCATAAAAGCAGTTGGATGGGTGCCCTCAACTTTTTCAGGTAAGCCAGTAATGCGGATGTTGTTGCGTCTCGATCTGTTTTCCAAGTCGTCTATCTTAAATTTGAGGGCATCGTTGTCCTTAGACAGGGCGATGCAGGTGGACTCGAGGGTTGCCAGTCTAGTCTCCATGTCATTAAATGACATCTCCATATGCTGAATTGATTGGTCATGGCGATCAATGGTTGCTCGGTCAGCAGAAAGTTGGTCGGAGAGTTTGGCTATGATGCGGTCCTCCATTGATTTGAAAAGTTTCTCCATGTCAGCCAGGGTTAGCGGCGTGTTGCTAGTAGCATCTTCTTGGTTTTGGCTAGCTTGCGTTCCGTCACCTTGCCTATTTTCAGATGAGTGTTCGTCTGCTTAGTGGTTTGGCTTTTTTGTAGGTTTTCCCATGTTTAACAATCTTTTGCACAAGTTTGCATAGGTTTGTCGCAGCAATAACTCCCTTAAATTAAGGATTAAGACAGGATTTTAACAGAGCTCTCCCGGCGTGCAACTTACTCCATCCTGCGACAAACCGGAAGTCCTAGAAGGTTTATCCTGACAGATACTGTGTTACTACGTACTGTATTATCAAATGGATCTGATTTTTAATATTCATGCATGAACAAAGTGAGACAATTTTTGACTTTGTGGTCAATGTAGCTTGAATTTTTCAAGTATTAGAGGTGATTCTGGAGCTTGTGGAAACTGACAGTAGATCTGGCTACACGGATGCCTTTTCCTTGTTCCCCTCCTTCCATCCATCCATCCATCCATCCATCCATCCATCCATCCATCCATCCATCCAGCATCACTGCTGGAGTCTCCAAAAAATATGCATTTCATTCATTTTAAAAATATTAACTTGTACATTCATTGAGTGTGTTTTTCATCATTCGTAAATGATCGTTCTCCATCATTAGATAGTCATATCATTAGAGAAGATAATCTTCCAGAAACATCATTTGGCTATTTGTAGTAATAGAAGTCTGATAGCGAATCTACTGAACGTTTCTGGTCTTTCTGGAATGAAACAAACCCAAAAAACTGAAGTAAATCTAATAAAGATATGGTCACTTTGGTGACTCTTGTCTAGAATCAACACAGTGCTGATTTGGGAAAGACGTTGTTTTTAAAGATCATGAGCTAGCTTACTTAGAAAAATTGCCAGAAAGGTCCACAGGTTATCTGGTTGAGACCAATGAACTCAAGTGTTGAAGATGATTTTTTTTTTTAAAAGAGGATGAGTGTTTAAGATAATACCAATAGTGTACAAAGCATCATCAAGGTAAACGCTGGCTACTTTGAAGAATCTAAAATATGAAATATATGTGGTTTTTAACATTTTTTTTTACCAAATAATAAGCAATTATTGGACAAGGTTGAAGAAAATATTGTGATTTGTTAGTGGCGAGCAAGCAGTTAATTATTTGCCAATGTGGAAGGCAGAGGCAAGTAATTGTTTGAGACACTAACAAATCATGATATTTTGTGAAAACTGAGTTCAATAATCGTTATCTCATTCAATTAAAAAAAAATACTGATTATAAAGTTCATGTAACGAGTCATATGATAACAAAGAAATTGAGCCATGTTGACAAAAGTGCAAAGTAACTGTGCATGAACAGACGGTTATTTGTAGGTAATTATTTGCAGTTCGCACAGCCCATCAAAACAGCATAAAAATAATTTGAATGATAATTCCATATATGTTCCATTTTTTATTTCATAGTTTTGATGTCTTCAGTAGTGTTCTAGAATGTAGAAAAGATAGACACTGTGACTAAAGTCACAGTAATTTTGGGGCGTCGTGGCTCAGGTGGATAAGGCGCCATACCATAAATCCGGGGACCTGGGTTTCATTCCGTCCCGATTCCTCCCTGTCTCTCTCCTCCTCATTTCCTGTCTCTACACTGTCCTATCCAATAAAGGTGAAAAAAGCCCAAAAAATGTCTTTAAAAATAATAAAGTCACAGTAATTTGCACTAGCTGACCTTTGTCAATTGAAGGTCAAGGAAAAGTGAACAAAATAAAAAAAACTGATTGAAAAAAATCATGAAAATTGACAGATATAAGTGATTGAAAAAAAAGCCCATTTTTCATGGATCGTTCCAGATCAGTACCAAAAGTCATAGCAATGTAATTCAGCTCAGAGATATTCATGTGAAATTTGGTGATGATTGGTTGAAAACTGAGGGAGAAATAGCATCCTACAAATTTTAGAAGAAGAAAGTAGAAAGCTCCTGAGTGAGAGTAACAATTTGCTCTACAGCTGCAAGTGCAAATTAGTCAAAATACAGAAAAACCTAGGGATGTACAAACTTTTGAATGGTACTGTATGTTCCAGATTTCAAATACCGGTATAAGTCTCCGTACCAAACAGTCATTCTTTTAGTGATGATCCTTGACCTCCAGGTTGCCTCAGTATATTAAAATATGGAATACCATGATAGATTTTATTTTATTATTATTATTATTATTATTATTATTATTATTATTTTATTTTATTCAAACACAAGAGCTGGAAAATAAATGAAGGGGCACACCTGGATAAAGAGGAAATTCAGTGTATGAAAATGTGCAGGATTTTAGATGAAGGAAAGGAAGCACAGGAATTACAGTGAAGCTGAACAAACTAGATATGAAATCTCTGCAATGTAAACAAGAAACTAATTAAAGTAATGACATAGCCATGATTACAATCTGAAGCAAGGGGGAAAATTAAGTAGAAAAACTGACTTCACACATACAGGAAAAAAAACAATCATGATAAAAAAAACCTTAATAGCTCATTACCCGTGTTATACACATCCAGACGAGCTGATGATTCAAATTTATATTCAAAAGCAGTTTATCCCTAAAGGGCAATCCATTTTACAGCATGTTGCAGCACACCTCACAGCGGATTAGCACAGTAATAATGAAATACAGTCAAATAAAAAGAAGCAATTACTTGCATCTAATGCTAACTACTTGCAGAGGAGTGCTACCAGCAGCTTTATAAATCATTCGTTAGAAATTTGTGCCATTTGCAGAAAGAATCGTTCTTCTGACTCTCTGTAGGGGATGAGAGAACGAGAAGTGTTTTTGGAAATGAAAAATTGAGTTTTGGCCAAAAATATGATTAGAGTTCACTAGAATGAATCGGTAATGTATTTTCTTTGAAACACTGATTTGCATGCCTTCCTGCAAAGATCACATTTTGTCACCATTTGATCAATTTTTTTTTGCAAAAAGATAAATGTTTTTCAGTTCAGGAAAGTCTGTAGTGTTCCTATATCATAGAAAATCCTGAAGTTTCAGCATATGGAAGCTTTTGGAAGTATATGGAAGCTTTTCTCAGGCCACCACACACATGCACATCATATCTATATACGGTCCACATGGCTACCAGTGACATTTCACATTTGCTATTAGCCAATGTTTGTGCTGAGTATATCTCATCTCATCTCATTATCTCTAGCCGCTTTATCCTTCTACAGGGTCACAGGCAAGCTGGAGCCTATCCCAGCTGACTACAGGCGAAAGGCGGGGTACACCCTGGACAAGTCGCCAGGTCATCACAGGGCTGACACATAGACACAGACAACCATTCACACTCACATTCACACCTACGGTCAATTTAGAGTCACCAGTTAACCTAACCTGCATGTCTTTGGACTGTGGGGGAAACCGGAGCACCCGGAGGAAACCCACGCGGACACGGGGAGAACATGCAAACTCCACACAGAAAGGCCCTCGCCGGCCCCGGGGCTCGAACCCAGGACCTTCTTGCTGTGAGGCGACAGCGCTAACCACTACACCACCGTGCCGCCCTGTGCTGAGTATATACAACCCCGATTCCAAAAAAGTTGGGACAAAGTACAAATTGTAAATAAAAACGGAATGCAATGATTTACAAATCTCAAAAACTGATATTGTATTCACAATAGAACATAGACAATATATCAAATGTCGAAAGTGAGACATTTTGAAATTTCATGCCAAATATTGGCTCATTTGAAATTTCATGACAGCAACACATCTCAAAAAAGTTGGGACAGGGGCAATAAGAGGCTGGAAAAGTTAAAGGTACAAAAAAGGAACAGCTGGAGGACCAACTTGCAACTCATTAGGTCAATTGGCAATAGGTCATTAACATGACTGGGTATAAAAAGAGCATCTTGGAGTGGCAGCGGCTCTCAGAAGTAAAGATGGGAAGAGGATCACCAATCCCCCGAATTCTGCGCCGACAAATAGTGGAGCAATATCAGAAAGGAGTTTGACAGTGTAAAATTGCAACGAGTTTGAACATATCATCATCTACAGTGCATAATATCATCAAAAGATCCAGAGAATCTGGAAGAATCTCTGTGCGTAAGGGTCAAGGCCGGAAAACCATACTGGGTGCCCGTGATCTTCGGGCCCTTAGACGGCATTGCATCACATACAGGCATGCTTCTGTATTGGAAATCACAAAATGGGCTCAGGAATATTTCCAGAGAACATTATCTGTGAACACAATTCACCGTGCCATCTGCCGTTGCCAGCTAAAACTCTATAGTTCAAAGAAGAAGCCATATCTAAACATGATCCAGAAGTGCAGACGTCTTCTCTGGGCCAAGGCTCATTTAAAATGGACTGTGGCAAAGTGGAAAACGGTTCTGTGGTCAGACGAATCAAAATTTGAAGTTCTTTATGGAAATCAGGGATGCCGTGTCATTCAGACTAAAGAGGAGAAGGACGACCCAAGTTGTTATCAGCGCTCAGTTCAGAAGCCTGCATCTCTGATGGTATGGGGTTGCATTAGTGTGTGTGGCATGGGCAGCTTACACATCTAGAAAGACACCATCAATGCTGAAAGGTATATCCAGGTTCTAGAGCAACATATGCTCCCATCCAGACGACGTCTCTTTCAGGGAAGACCTTGTATTTTCCAACATGACAATGCCAAACCACATACTGCATCAATTACAGCATCATGGCTGCGTAGAAGAAGGGTCCGGGTACTGAACTGGCCAGCCTGCAGTCCAGATCTTTCACCCATAGAAAACA
The DNA here is from genome assembly GCF_027579695.1 of Neoarius graeffei. Classification (NCBI taxonomy): domain Eukaryota; kingdom Metazoa; phylum Chordata; class Actinopteri; order Siluriformes; family Ariidae; genus Neoarius; species Neoarius graeffei. The sequence goes on along the minus strand of NC_083585.1, from coordinate 46,796,173 downwards.
TTTGGCGCATCATAAAACAGAAGATACGACAAAAAAGACCTAAGACAGTTGAGCAACTAGAATCCTACATTAGACAAGAATGGGTTAACATTCCTATCCCTAAACTTGAGCAACTTGTCTCCTCAGTCCCCAGACGTTTACAGACTGTTGTAAAGAGAAAAGGGGATGTCTCACAGTGGTAAACATGGCCTTGTCCCAACTTTTTTGAGATGTGTTGTTGTCATGAAATTTAAAATCACCTAATTTTTCTCTTTAAATGATACATTTTCTCAGTTTAAACATTAATATGTCATCTATGTTCTATTCTGAATAAAATATGAAATTTTGAAACTTCCACATCATTGCATTCCGTTTTTATTTGCAATTTGTACTTTGTCCCAACTTTTTTGGAATCGGGGTTGTACACCAGCAAATCAGAAAAAGTTGGAATGGTATGGGCAAAGAAGGCAGTGGTTTCTAACAGGGGCGCAGATACGTTTTTTGAACTGGGGGGGACAAAGCTGCCAGCAAACCAACCCCAACCCCACCCCCACCCCATTACTCACTACGACATTACTTTGAACAGACTATCAAAAAATTGCAAGGTGATATGATAAAGTAAGGCACAGTTTACTTAGTCGTTGTTTTTTGAAAAAACGATGCAATCGTTTTCTGCCTTTTCGGTTTGGCACCCTTCATCATGCCGTGTTGGGGTCCTGAACTAGAAGCTGTCCCCGATATGCCTGTCAAACTTGTTGTGGGTAACCATAGCAACCAAGCTCAAGCTCGCAACCTGTGCAGTCTGTGCAGCTCAACCAACCGAATATCAGTCTTTGTTTTGTTTTATGTGAGTTGTTGCAACTATGTATGTACTGCTGTGCACCTCAATAAACCGAATGGTAATTAGTCTTTTGATTTTTCCGTGAGGTTTGCCTTATGCAAAGAAAGACAGCATAGATGTTTTTCCTCCCTATAAGTGGGGGGGACCGAACGAGGTGAATTTAAATCTGGGTGGGACGAATCCCACCCGTCCCCCTCTCTATCTGCGCCCGTGGTTTCTAAATTTATTTTGACTTGTATTTCATTGCAGACAGTATGAACCCAAGATATTTCATATTTTTCTGGTCAGCTTCATTTCATTTGTTAATATACATCCATTCCTGTGTTTCAGACCTGCAACACATTCCAAAAAAAGTTGTGACACGTCAATTTAGGACAAGTAATGAGGTAAACCAATCAAATAATGGTATGATTTGAAACCGGTGATTGTAATTGTGATTTGGTACAAAATCAGTATCCAGGAAAGGCCTAGTCCTGAAGCACCAAAGATGGGCTGAGGATCTCCAGTTTGTCAACAAATGCATGAGAAAATCATTAAAATGTTTAAAAACAATATTCCTCAAAGAAAGATAGGAAGGGATTTGAATATTTCACCCTCTACAGTGCATAACATCATTAAATGATTCAAAGAATCTGGAGGAATTTCGGTGCATAAAGGGCAAGGGCTCAAGCCTAAGCTGAACACCCGTGATCTCTGATCGCTCAGACGGCACTGCATCAAGAACCGTCATTCATCTATAGCTGATATAACCACATGGGATCAGGATTACTTTGGCAAACCTTTGCCAAGCACTACAATACAGTTAGATCCACAAATGCCAGTAAAAATTTTACTGTGCAAAAATGAAGCCTGAGGTTCACTGTGTCCAGAAGCAGCATCAACTTCTCTGGGCTCGAAGGCATTTGGGATGGACCATGACACAGTGGAAACGTGTATTCCAGGAAATCAGTATTCCAGGTCTTTTTTGGAAGAAATGGATGCCGTGTGCTCTGGACCAAAGCTGAATAGGACCATCCAGACTGGTACCAGCAGCAAGTCCAAAAGCCAGGGTCTGTCATGGTATAGGGTTGTGGCAGCACCCTGGGTGAAAGTAACTTACACTTCTGTGATGGCAGCATTAATGCAGAAAAGTACATTGACATTTTGGAGCACCATACGGTATGTTGCCTTTGAAGAAGAAGAAATGACATCTTTTCCAGGGATATTTGAACAAAGACACATTCTGAACACATTACAAAGGCATGGCTGTGGAAGAAGAGGGTGCCTGTCCCTGATAGAGAATGTGTGGTGAATTTTGAAACAAAAAATATGACAGTGACGACCCTGTACTGTCGCACACCTTAAGACCTGTTTGCAGGAAGAATGGGACATAATAACACCTGAAACGTTTCATCACTTGGTGTTTTCAGTCCCTAAACATCTCTTAAGTGTTGTCAAAAGGAATGGTAACATTATGAAGTGGTAAATGCTTTACCATTAGCCTAGTAAACTAGACCCACCCGCCTAGCGGCCAAAAATATTTTTTGCCTGCGAGTGGGTCTAGCCTCGCACCATATCAACAAAACACCCCGGGCATCAAATCGTGCCCGCCAATCACAACGCAAGGTTTTTGTTTGGATTCTTTGGGCGGGCTTTTGCAGGAGTGACGACAAGGCTGTGCGATGCTGGAGAAAGCACAACAGGAAAGATGGCTACGGCTAGTGAACAGCGTGCGTTTGACTCCGCTTTGGAATCAGTTTTAGAAGAATTAGACTTGGAGTTTTCGTTGAAACATGAGCAGGAAGAGGCTCTCCGCTCATTCCTTTTCCAGAAGGGCGTTTTCGCTGTTTTGCCGACCGGCTATGGCAAAAGTCTGATCTACCAGCTGGCTCCGCTCGTAGCCAAAAGGATGGGGCTAGTTTGTGCGGTACGAAGAATTAATAAACAGCTTTGAAACATTACGTTTTGATTGTTTCTTACTTTCCCGTTATTTTAAATTTAAGGGAAATTATTTCACCAAACACCACTAAATAAAAACTCTCAAAAACAGTTGAAGCAAACCCTCGAAAAACACTTGAAAAAAATAAGTGCATGTTAAGTATGTGGTACAGACTCCAAACTTGTGGTCATTATCTCCAAACTTCTTAATATCAAGAACCTGTTTATTAATTAATACGCATTTTGAAAAATTATTTATTTCAAGGTCTCCCCCACTGCTTTCTGTCGCTCTGACTACGTCACAGTCACTGTTGCGCTGATTGGTCAGAGCGTTGGCCTATATGCACAGAGACAGTTTGAAAGACAGCGGGTTGTTCCACGCCCACCCTTCGGAAATGTCTACGAGCGAGGCCAGACTAAACATTCACATTTAGTCTGGCTTGCCAGGCTACTTTACCATCCCAACTTTTTTTGAAATTCCTTGAAAGAATCGAAATTTCAACATACCATCCCAACTTTTTCTTATTTGTAGGTGTACATAAACATTTCTGAGAAATTCCAATGAATGTAACACGTATTCTGTAAATTTTACTTTCACAGAAACCCGGAATAGTCCTCATTAATCCTGAAAAAAAAAAACTCTCTCTTGCTGTGTGTGTGGTTACAGATAAGTCTAATGTGTGGTTGTTCTGCTGTGATGGTGTACTTTGTCGTGTGGATTGTAGAGAGGTGGCCCAAGGAGAAGATTATGGACCACTAATAAAGAAATGAATGTAGAGACTAAAGCAGAACTAAGCCTCTTTAAATGGCCTTTGATGTTGCACGCACACACTTACTCGGGCTTCTCATCTCTTTGTGTGGAAGAGAAAATGAGTGTGTGTGTCACTGAGAGGGAATGAGAGTAGAGGAGTGGAGAAGGAATAAACCAATAAAAGTTATCTCCAAAGCTGATTTGGAGAGCGAGAGAAACTTTCAGCGTGACGAACATGATGAAATCAGAGCTGCACGCTTTTGAGAAGGCACTGTAATCACTGGTGCTGCTTCCCCTGTACTGCAGTGTGTGCATACGCACACACACACACACACGTCTCACTATCCTTATGAGGACCTTCCATTGACATAAACATTATTGCAGTTAGTTAATGCCGTGCTTGCACCTAACCCTAACCTCAGTAATGAAAAGGAAACTTTTTGGCTCTTTTATTTGATTTTTTAAATTTTTGTTTAAATAAAACGCAACAGGGCGGCACGGTGGTGTAGTGGTTAGCGCTGTCGCCTCACAGCAAGAAGGTCCGGGTTCAAGCCCCGTGGCCGGTGAGGGCCTTTCTGTGCGGAGTTTGCATGTTCTCCCCGTGTCCGCGTGGGTTTCCTCCGGGTGCTCCGGTTTCCCCCACAGTCCAAAGACATGCAGGTTAGGTTAACTGGTGACTCTAAATTGACCGTAGGTGTGAATGGTTGTCTGTGTCTATGGCCAAGTTTACATTAGACCGTATCTGTCTCGTTTTCTTCGCGGATGCGCTGTCCGTTTACATTAAACCGCCTGGAAACGCCGGGAAACGGGAATCCGCCAGCGTCCACGTATTTAATCCAGATCGTGTCTGGTCCGGTGCTGTGTAAACATTGAGATACGCGGATACGCTGTGCTGAGCTCTAGCTGGCGTCGTCATTGGACAACGTCACTGTGACATCCACCTTCCTGATTCGCTGGCGTTGGTCATGTGACGCGACTGCTGAAAAACGGCGCGGACTTCCGCCTTGTATCACCTTTCATTAAAGAGTATAAAAGTATGAAAATACTGCAAATACTGATGCAAATACTGCCCATTGTGTAGTTATGATTGTCTTTAGGCTTGCCATCCTTCCACTTGCAAGTGGTAAGTGATATGCGCTGGGATCTCACACACAGCGGCTCAGTCCCGAAAACACTGCTTGTGCACTTCACTCGCGCGCTCTGTGAGCTGCGCAGGGCCGGAGTGCGCACCCTCCAGAGGGCACTCGCTGTTCAGGGCGGAGTGATTTGGAGCGCAGGATGCCTGCGGAGCCGAGCGTATCCGTGTATTGGTGTTGCTGTGTGCACGCAAATCGTTTTAAAAACGTTAATCTGATGATCCGCTGATACGGTCTAATGTAAACCCCACCTATGTGTCAGCCCTGTGATGACCTGGTGACTTGTCCAGGGTGTACCCCGCCTTTCGCCCGTAGTCAGCTGGGATAGGCTCCAGCTTGCCTGAAACCCTGTAGAACAGGATAAAGCGGCTAGAGATAATGAGATGAGATGAGATAAAACGCAACAACAGCAATTTCCTTGTGGGGACCATCCAAATGTCCCCACAAGGTCGAAATTGTTAGATTTTACTATCCTTGTGGGAACATTTGGTCCTCAGTAGTACATAAACACACACACACACACCTTACTATCATTGTGAGGACCTTCCAGTTCTTCTGTGGGGACCATCCAAATGTCCCCACAAGGTCAAAGCTGTCAGATATTCTTATTTTTGGTATAAATATAAGATATAAAACACATACATACATGCATACATACATACATACATATATATGTGCAGTGCCAGTCAAAAGTTTGTACACCCCTAATCATTCATACGGTAGGTTTTTCTCTATTGTGACTGTTTTCTACATTGTAGAACAACACTGAAGACATCAAAACTATGAAATAACACGTGGTAAACAAAAAAAAGCGTTAAACAAAATCTGTTTCACATTTAAGATTCTTCAAAGTAGCCACCGTTTACCTTGATGAAGCTTTGCATACTATTGTCATTATCTTAACCAGCTTCATGAGGTCGTCACCTGGAATGCTTTTCAATTAACAGCTCTGGCCAAGTTTACATTAGACCGTATCTGTCTCGTTTTCTTCGCGGATGCACTGTCCGTTCACATTAAAACGCCGGGAAACGGGAATCCGCCAGGGCCCACGTATTCAACCCAGTTCGTATCTGATCCGGTGCTGTGTAAACATTGAGATACGAGGATACGCTGTGCTGAGCGCTAGCTGACGTCGTCATTGGACAACGTCACTGTGACATCCACCTTCCTGATTTGCTGGCGTTGGTCATGTGACGCGACTGCTGAAAAACGGCGCGGACTTCCGCGTTGTATCACCTTTCATTAAAGAGTATAAAAGTATGAAAATACTGCAAATACTGATGCAAATACTGCCCATTGTGTAGTTATGATTGTCTTTAGGCTTGCCATCCTTCCACTTGCAAGTGGTAAGTGACTTGCGCATGCCCGATATGCACTGGGATCACACACACAGCGGCTCAGTCCCGAATCACTGCTCATGCGCTTCACTCGCGCGCTCTGTGAGCTGCGCAGGGCCAGGGAGTGCGCACCCTCCAGAGGGCTCTCGCTGTTCAGGGCGGAGTGTTTTGGAGCGCAGGATGCCTGCAGAGCCGAGCCGCTGAGGAGAAATGTACACATTACATTTCAACTTACGTGCCGTCTAATTAGTCATGCGATTAGCGTATCCGTGTATTGGCGTTGCTGTGTGCACGCGAATCGTGTATTGGCGTTGCTGTGTGCACGCTAATCGTTTTTAAAAACGTTAATCTGATGATCCGCTGATACGGTCTAATGTAAACCCCACCTCTGTCTCATCTAAAGTTAACTAGTGCAATTTCTTGCCTTTTTAACGCGTTTGACATCAAACAGTAAATAGCCCTATTCCACAACTGTAGTCATCTGCATATCAAATCAAGAACCACTCAACTAAGTAAAGAGAAACGACATCCATCATTACTTTAAGAGCTTATTACCTTTCATGGAGCTCTGATTGCTTAAGGGTCCTGACTCACGCCTACACATGGTCTCACAGTCCTCATCAGCTCCATCAGTTTTGATTGTACGCGATGCACCGTGTCACTTGCTGTTTCCTGCACATCATTCACTTTTAATAGCAGGGAGCAGAAATGTGTGCATTGTGTGCTAACCTTTTAACAATGTCACTAACATTTAATATATGTCTAGCTCACTCAGAAACATCTAGTTCTTTGTAATTGTAAGGCAGGGATCACATTGGAAAATAACGAAGTGGTAGCGGCAGAGCATAATCCAAAGCTCAGATGGTAATAATTATGTTTCTGAAACAAAGTTCTGTCTCTTTCTTAAGTGATGTGAAGCTTCCATAACTTTCCATACAACAATGAAAAAAGAAAGAAAGAAAGAAAGAAAGAAAGAAAGAAAGAAGTTTGGGCCCATGAGATGTTGCTTTCATAAAAAGCTCATCTCGTCATTTCAGATGTCCCGCCCCTGTATGAATCCAACCGCTTTGATTCGTCAAATCACCTGACCCATTCCTAGAATACACTAAACTGACATTGATGAGCACTGCATTATGCTCAGAAAGTTGAATCAACTTCAGCTTAAACCAACACTCTGCTTTTATGTCACTAGCATAACTCTAGAGGTGTCACCCGTTCCAATGCTGAACCATATCAACTTCTGCTGCTCAGTGTGATCCCACCTAAGACTTGTTGACGTGATTTCAGTCAAAGCATGACTTACTATACAGTACTGTGCAAAAGTCTTAGGCATCCTGTTTTTTTTTTCCATACAAACTTTGTTATAGATTTCTATTTGATGACCTCTACATTATCGAGTCAGTACAGAAACATTTTAGAGTTCCAAACGTTCATTTATTTCCAGCACAAAATTAAATGTTATAGAAAAAAAAGTTTGTATCTGAGCAGCATATTACACAAGAGAGCAATTTTCAGATTAAAAAAGAAAACATAATGAAGGCTGCTGGGTTTTGGTGCAAAATGAAGAAGCGAGGGTGACAGTCAAAGTGTCCAGAAGAACTGGGGCTGGTTCTGTAAGATGCTCAGTAAAACCTACAGCTCATTTCCGCATAAAACTGCACTCACTGTACCTCAGACTACTATTTTTTTTTTTAAAAGCAAAGGTTCGACTCGTCTCATACCAAATACTTTGACTTATGACTTTGTTTCATTTATTATGGCTTACTGTAGTATTTTTTTTATGTTGAAACATTTCATTTCGTTATTTTTAAGCCATTTTTGGTCTGTAGCATTTCTTTACACGGGCCTAACACTTTTGCACAGTGTGTGTTTATCTTCATAATTTGGTATTATTATGTGCATTATGATCTACGTAGAATTCCACTAACTATTTGATTGTTTGATGGCCAGATTTACACTCGTGACCTTTTACAATCCCACCTCACAATGTTTGATGGTAAAATTGTACCAAAAATTGGTTCTTTCTTTCTTTCTTTCTTTCTTTCTTTCTTTCTTTCTTTCTTTCTTTCTTTCTTGTTATATGGAAAAAAAAACAATGGGTATTTGTGGATGACAAAAATCGGTGGGTAAAAATGCTGTTCAGGGGAACATTGTATAAAATTATTCATGAAATTATATACTTGTATATTGTATAATTTTTTATTATTATTGTCTTTTTGCTGTCTTAAGCATCGAGACACTTTATTATATTAAACAGACAGCGACATATCAACATAATACTGTAAAAGGATAGAAATATGACAAAACACTGCTCAGAAACCTGCCAAAGATATTAATCAGACCAACTTGAGAATTCTTTCAGCATGGTCTAATATATATATATGTGTGTGTGTGTGTGTGTGTGTGTGTGTGTGTGTGTGTGTGTGTGTGTTATTTACCAGCTGGGAGCGAGGTCCGTATCGTGAAATACCATGATCGAGGTCTGGAAAGTACTGACCGAGACCCTCTGGGCCGAGGTCAGTATTCAAGGCCGAGGTCACGGTATTTCACCATACGGCTCGACCTTAAGCTGATATTTTTTTTTCCAAATTCTAACAGAAAACAAGAGCGCCCGAAAGGGAAAACTGAGCCGAGGCAAGCCACCATTTTGAATCCTCATTCACGCCTGTAATACAAATGGCTTCCTCCTCGGTATACAAGTGCACTTCCATGGCAGGAAAAAAACTACATTTTGCCGCCTATGTAGTCCCCTATTTATACACAATTGAGTCATTCAGGATTCAGACATGTTTTTGTTCAGCGTTAGCAAGTTAGAGGTTTTAGCTTTCTCCTGAAATGTTTTCTTTTTTTTCTTCTTCCTCAGGGTAGTAAAACTCGCTTTCGCTGTGAACACTGTCGTTATCGCTATCCATGCTGTAAAATTAATGCTGTTCTCCTGAGAAATGCTGGCAAAAATTTATAAGATTTTTGATAATCTTATAAATAAATATTATTAAAAAAAGATAAATGTTGACAAAAATTGCTACTATGTTTGCTGTTGTTGTGAACGAGCGAGTCGCCAGAGGTCCATAACCGGGGTCCGTATCGTAGGATACAGACCCGCTCGCCGGCCAATCAGAGCGCAGGATTTGATGGAAACCGGACCGTGAAAAAAATAATTAATTTTATTTCATTTTATTAAAATCCTAGTCCAACCTCCATTGGGCTCTCCATTGATTTGATTTACAATTTCAGGTTAGATTGCAGGCGGCACGGTGATGTAATGGTTAGCACTGTCGCCTCACAGCAAGAAGGTTCTGGGTTCCAGCCCAGTGGCCAACAGGGGCCTTTCTGTGTGGAGTTTGCATGTTCTTCCCGTGTCTGCGTGGGTTTCCTCCGGTTTCCCCCACAGTTCAAAGACATGCAGGTTAGGTTAATTGGTGGCTCTAAATTGACTGTGAGTGTGAACAGTTTTGTCTCTATGGGTCAGCCCTGCAATGACCTGGCGACTTGTCCAGGGTGTACCCTGCCTCTCGCCCGTAGTCAGCCCGCGACCGTGAACAGGAAAAATGGTTATAGATAATGGATGGATGGATGGATGGATGGATGGATGGATGGTTTGCATTTAAAGGAAGTATAGAGTTAATTTATGAATCAAAATTGGATTTTTTGCCCCAAATACAGCCTTTCCTGTCCAACTTTGACATTGAAGAAGTGAAAGAAGGAATATTAGGGAAAGAATAGAGGCTAATGATATACAGACAGACAGACAGACTTAGTGTCATGAATGTAATGTCTTCTTCCATGCATTAAAATTTAGAGGTTTTTCTTTCCTTCTTTTTTTTTGACCTAATGGCCTAATATTCTAATGAGCATGCTTGATTGGCATGTCTGTTTTCAAGATTACCAGCCTGCTATGCAACCCAAGCAGAGTCAAAACAAAAGTAGGCAATCCAGACGGTTCACCCGTACATGGTACAGATACACCAAATTAAAGAGTTAGCACAGCAGACTCCAGTCATCAGGTTAGCTTTTGCTTGTGTGTTCATTCAGAATCAGATAATGCTTTACAGTACAGTTTTAATAGCAGTCGTGTTTGAAGAATATATGACATGAGCATTGTGATCAGTAGGGGTTCACCAAAATGATCTCCGCCTACTTTATATTCAAAAGGGAAATTTTGGACAGGTGTATAAAACATTCAAAAGCCATCATCTTGTTTTTTCCTGCATTTTCTTTTCACAAGACCAATACTTACCTAATTAAAAAGCAATCACGGACTGCCTGGGGCTAAAAGCATATTTAGATAGCATTAATAGGCATAACATTAAATACTCTGTGTGTGTGTGTGTGTGTGCAGGAGGCGAGGTTTCGAAAGCCAGGTTCACGCAGTATTTCCGTGGGAGTCTGTCGGGTCTGACAGTGAGGCCGGGAAAGATCGAGAGTCAGAAGGTGATTTCCTGCCTGCAGGCCTGCAAAGAGGGACTGGACATCACGTCTCTGGAGAGCATGGACAAGGGCTTAAAGGTAGTGCACACACACATATATACATATGCACAAATATAAAATGTAATACATATGCAAAACTGAATACAACAAAACAGAGCAACAGATAGAGGTGAAGAAAAAGCAGAAGAAGAAGAAGTGACATCTTTTTCCAGGGATATTTGAACAAAGACACATTCTGAACACATTACCAAGGCATGGCTGTGGAAGAAGAGGGTGCCTGTCCCCGATAGAGAATATGTGGTGAATTTTGAAACAAAAAATATGACAGTAACAACCCCGTACTGAAGAAGGTAAATCAAAGGGGAACTGAAGGCAAATTTATTATCAAAATTCTATTTATCTCATTTTATTAAATATAGGAATGCATTTCCGATAGCTATTTTGTCGCTGCTATAGCAAGTTATGAGTGTTTGAAATATGCTCTGTAATATATCAGTCCATATGTCAAAGCAATGGCCGTAAACGAGATTCGTCGAGACCTGTGCGAGACATCGTAGGACGGAAGTAAAACGTACAGCGGAAATCAAAATGACCAACATCTGCCATCGTTGTCAAAAGATGCGCGCATCCTCTTTCGAATGCTGATGTAATCAAGCTGGAAGTTTTGTTTGTTTTGATAGCAATCAGGAAAGTTTGAAAAAAGTAGGCAGTAATCGTCATTTAAACTCGTTTTTGTGCAATATTTCGTTTAGAAAACAGTTTTCAAAATGGCGGCACTGACACCTGGCTGACACTTCACGTTTCAAAGTCTCATACAAGTCTTGTGAGATCACGCAGATAAGCGACGCCTGCTGTGGACCACTCATTCATCTCATTATCTCTAGCCGCTTTATCCTTCTACAGGGTCGCAGGCAAGCTGGAGCCTATCCCAGCTGACTACGGGCGAAAGGCGGGGTACACCCTGGACAAGTCGCCAGGTCATCACAGGGCTGACACATAGACACAGACAACCATTCACACTCACATTCACACCTACGGTCAATTTAGAGTCGCCAGTTAACCTAACCTGCATGTCTTTGGACTGTGGGGGAAACCGGAGCACCCGGAGGAAACCCACGCGGACACGGGGAGAACATGCAAACTCCACACAGAAAGGCCCTCGCCGGCCCCGGTGCTCGAACCCGGACCTTCTTGCTGTGAGGCGACAGCGCTAACCACTACACCACCGTGCCGCCCCTGCCGTGGACCAAACGAACTAAATTCAACATGGCTACAAACCGAATAGGCCGATAAGTATAATATTTAATTGCAATTAGTTGCCAATACGAGTCACGATATAAGGTTACTAAAACTGAAAACGTAATTGAACAACACGTTAATTAAGAAATAAAGCAAGTTTAAAAATGACTTCAGTTCCCCTTTAAGGGACTGGGGTTTTTTGATGAATGCTATGAAAGTCACAGACATTATCCTTTAGTTTTCTCTTCATGCCCAAAGCAGGAGGTTAAACTTCATGACTTTTAACCCAGCAGCTACATACTGATGAGTCCACAGCGCTGGTGAATTCTCAGTTGTTCAGAAGATGCTGATTTATTAATTTCACAGGTTTATATTAATGCTGTCGTTCAAATGTTATCGTTTCTATAGTAACAACTTTCACAGGGACTCGTATGTCAGATGCTCTTCACAAACAGATTAAAACACATGGAACTCTTAATATGGAGAGATTTCTTTTAGGAGACGTTTATTTAGCATTTTCAGAAGGAGTCTGTAGTGTTGGTGCTTTCTTACAGTCAGAGGTGAAGTTTCTCATAAAGGAGAGTCTACAGAACAGGACATGCATGACATTTTTTTCTTAATAACTTCAAGAGAGACTAGTGACTAGTGAATGACTGTTTATAGCTGTTATAGCGCAAGTGATAAAAGGAGCTAGCACATATTAAAGGTGACATATTTTACCCCTTTTCCACAAGTTGACATAGTTCCCTGAGGTCTTAATGAAATGTCTGTGACATACTTTGGTTGAAATACCACAAGGATAAAACACCACAGATCCCTTCTCACCCTGTCTAAACAGCTCTGTTCAAAACAGTTGATTTGAGTGACTGTTCCTTTAAATGATAATGAGCCACTGCTCAGTCCGCCCCCATCTTCTGCCAACCAATCAGGCAGCACTTTCCTCACACAAAGGCAGTTCTCAAGCCATGAGTCGAGATACTCAGATGAAGGGGCGGGATCATTCTAATGAGCTCCTCTTGTGACATAGTAAGGGAGACAAATCTGAATGTCTTATTGAAGCACGTCTCATCTCATCTCATTATCTGTAGCCGCTTTATCCTGTTCTACAGGGTCACAGGCAAGCTGGAGCCTATCCCAGCTGACTACGGGCGAAAGGCGGGGTACACCCTGGACAAGTCGCCAGGTCATCACAGGGCTGACACATATGCCGCTTTTCCACTACCAACGCGGCTGAGTTGGGCTGAGCCGTGCAGTGCTGAGTTGGGCTGAGTCGAGCTGAGCGGGGCTGTTGGAGTTGCATTTCGACTACAACCACGCTGAACCGTGCTGGCTGGAAGTGGGTGGACACATTGGGTGGAGTTAGCGAAAGTGGGTGGACGTCACGTGATGTCGTTAGGCGGCGCAAACAGTGACATCAGTGATCTTTTAAGCGGTAGTCTCACGACCCGGATAGTAAACAATAAACATGGAGGACATGGAGTCGTTAGTGTTGCTGGTCTTGGTGCTGTGGCTTGTTGTCACCGACAACACCAACAGATACTGGCAAGAGCGTATAGATGAGGCGAGGCGCATAAGGCTTCAGAAATTCTCATAATTCGTAATTACTCTTCTTCCGGGTTTACGGTGTTTACAGATCCCAGCATGCTCACGGGGCGTGTGTGGGCATGTGAGGACACTCCTCCTCACCAATCAGTGCACAGAGGAGTGTCTGCTCACGCCCCTAGCCCCACTCGGCTCGGTTTGGCTCGCTTCAGCCCTACTCCAAAACCGTGCGAGTTTTGGGTGCTAAGCAGGGCTGAAGCGAGCTGAGTCGTGCTGCTCTGCGGGCCGTGTCGGGCTGAAGTGAGCTGAGAAAGGGTAGTGGAAAAGGCCCAATAGACACAGACAACCATTCACACTCACATTCACACCTACGGTCAATTTAGAGTCACCAGTTAACCTAACCTGCATGTCTTTGGACTGTGGGGGAAACCGGAGCACCCGGAGGAAACCCACGCGGACACGGGGAGAACATGCAAACTCCGCACAGAAAGGCCCTCGCCGGCCACGGGGCTCGAACCCGGACCTTCTTGCTGTGAGGCGACAGCGCTAACCACTACACCACCGTGCCGCCCTTTATTGAAGCACATGTTTTCTAAAATAGACAGAACAAAAGAAACTGACTGGGTGTCTTATTTCAGAGTTTGTTCGTTGGTAAGCACTTCAGATACTCAAATGTTTATGTACAAGCACTGAAAAAGTGCGTTTTTCATATGTCCCCTTTAATTGTAGCTAATAACGGATTAAATATACGCTGCCTCTTTAATTAATAGGAAAAAAACAATTCTTGGCGCATTTCCATGGTACATAAAATGCAGGAGAACTAAAAAGGCAGATTTTATTGGTGATTTTAGATGTATTTGAAAGAACAGATTGCCAGTCTGTTTCGAGTTATAGGTCTCGCCTTGATTACACAGATAGGAGGCTGTTTTTGTATACTGCCTGGGAATGTGGCCAAGATGGCTGCTGAGTGGACAGACTTTACTATAAGGACTTTGTAATGACCTTCAGAGAGCATCTTTCTTTTTTAGTATATAATAATAATAGTAATAATAATTTTAAACGTTGCATTCCATAATCATCAATCGCGTCGCTCAATCAAGAATAATAAACACAATGATATTCAGGATCAGCTCTCACTCTGATAAATGGGACGTTGTCGGTTCAACTCCCAAAATAATAAACACAATTCCATATCAATTCCATTGCATTCCATAATCATCAATCACGTCGATCGATCACGAATAATAAACACAATCATATTCAGGACTAAATCTCACTCCGATAAATGGGAAGTTGTTGGTTTGAATCCCAAAACTACCACAGAGCCGCTGTTAGGCCTTTGAGCCAGACACTTAACCCCTGATCTACTCAGCTGTGCGTCTCAAATGTAAGATTTGGATGAAAGCATCTGCCAAATGAATAAATGTAAATGTTCTGCAGGCACCATTTTTTCATTTTCTCTCTGTGGATGCTATTCTTTTGTTCTTTAATATTCAGTGACTTAAGAAAAGAGTTTAGAAACATAAAGGATTTCAGAGGGAGACAAAGGGGAGGGAGGGACAGACAGAGACAGAGAGATAGAGAGACTAAAGCTTTCAACACATATGTGTATTCCCTCTTTCCTCTCCAGGCATCCAGATATCTCTCTCTCTCTCTCTCTCTCTCTCTCTCTTTTTCTCATCTGTTCATCTGTTTTAAGCTGTTTTCCTGTTCATTCTTTAGCTGAATTCTGGCACAGCCTCACAGAAAATGTTTATTTTACACACACACACACACACACACACACACACACACACACACACACACACACACACACACAGAAAGAGAGATTCACACTCCATAACAATTTCAAATACTGTATTTTACACAGTCTCACGCTGTTATAGACACTTTCATACACACAGTCTTCACTCTGTAATTGACACTTACTAGGAAGAAGTCCTGCTGTTTCTCTAAACGCTGTGTGTTCTCTTCTCGTGTTTCTGTCAGTTCCACTTTAACCCGGCGCAGTCGGTGCTAGTCATAGAGGGTGAAGATCTGGAGCAGGTCAACGCAGCGCTGAGGAAAGTCTCCTACATCAACTCGCGCCAGTTCCCCACGGCCGGAGCGCGCCGCATCCACATCTCCACCACAGTACAGTACGATCGATATAACTATCACCACCCATTTCATATCCTCACTTATTTCAATACCCACGACCCATCATCAGGCCCAGACTCCTTTCCACTTCCACAGCATCACTGTTAGACGAGTATCCAAATTCAGTGTGGTGTTAAGTTTATAAACTCATCGTAAAATGCCCATACTGCCTCAGAACTCAATGTCAGACTGTTCATGTAGTTCATATATGTCGCCATGATAGTAGTCTGATCAAAAGTTCAAAGTAACTCAACATAACATGGATTTAGTATTATGAGGTTGTGTTTGGGTTAAGAATGAATAAGAGACAGAACTGACGATGTTTTATTCAAGACTCAATTTTTACTTTTATTACACTTTCAAAACCTCACTAAAACCATTAACCTAAAAGTAAACACCATATCATTTGGAAAAAGAAAGACTAGTGAGGGAACTATTGTTTACAGTGGCTATAATATGAATGATAACATTTACCAGTTATTCCACTCAATCGAGTCGTACATGAGCTGATAGCCGACAAGACGCGTAGCACTGAGTCAGCTATAAACCATGTATGATAAGATTGAGTGGAATAACTGTTTTATTCTATTCACATTCACCGGATTTTGAGAAACAGAGCGTTTTTATTTTTAATTTTTGCAAATTCGAGAAATAAAATCTCTATACAAAACATCCAACAAAATAATTTCCGCTTAGAATGTAAACAAACCATCAAAATGAAAGTAGCAATTTGTGAAAAATGTGATAATAATAATTCTTGAAAAATAAAAAGCGATATGTTCTTACCATCAAATACTTTCATTCCATATTTTGTTGCTTTTTTGTATTTTGGGGGGGTTGTTTATTATTATTATTATTATTATTATTATTATTATTATTATTATTAAGGGTTTTTTGGTGGTTGGGAAACCAAATTAAAGGTTCATTACCACCACCGACTGGGCTGGAATGTGGAACAGGAGATACTGGGGGGGGCAAACAAACAAAAAGCTATATACTTTTAGCTATTTCTGTTTCTTTTAAATACTTGATAATTTTGGGGGTTTTGTTTTCGAGTTTTTATTTCGTCCTCGGTTGGTTCAGCAACACGCGCCGCCATTTTGTTTTTCTCTACTTATGGTATATGAGCTGATATCCTTGTAGTAGAGTAGCCAATCAGAGCATGTGATTGCTCATATCCAGTGAATGTGGATAGAATAAATACACGATATTTAATGACAACATTAAATATCCATATGGAGGTGGTGTGATATATTCGTCTGATACCTGATCTATTTGTATGGTCTGAAGTGCATTACCTCTCTTGTATCACAGCAATTTTTTATTGTAATTATTATTCAATCAATCAATGACTTATTGAACATTTTAAGTGTTTTTATTTACATACATTTAATACTTTGGAAGGTTGGCAAGACAAGTTAGTTTCTGTTTTTGCTTACATTAGAAAAAGTCCCGCCCTCATCAGCCTTCTGCTTGAAGCTAATTAGAGAAAAAACGCAACATTTGATTCTACCAAGAAACCAGAAAGCATTAAAATATATATATATATATATATATATATATATATATATATATATATATATATATATAAATTTTTTTTTTTTTTTGGGGGGGGAAATTTACAAAGTGCCCAAGACTCCTTCCATTCATGCTGACTAAATGTCTCTTAATAAAAAACTTCATCACATCAGTGATTATGCAGGACATTTTTCTTTGCTTAACAACAGCAGGCTTTTATTATTACTCATAGAATCTGTGAAAAGTCCAACATACAGTCCCTGTCTATGAGCTATTACCAAAAAAAACATATTTGAATGAGCACATTAATATAAACCTATTGTTTATGCTACAACCAGAACTACTGCATGATCCATGCTGCTTTATAAAGTTAATCCACGCCTTCTGACCAATCAGATTTGAGAATTTAACTATACTATGGTAGAAAAACAGATGAAGTATGACAAGTTCGTTCATTAATTAAAAAAAATTTAAATATTGGCTAATGGATGTGGTACAAGAGGAATAAAACACTTCAGAGTGGTAATGGTATTAAAAAATAATAACTAACTAATCATTAAATAATTGCTGTTGATTATTTTCCAATAATAACAGGCCCCTAAGTACAATGGCACATCAGGGCCATTGTAGGTAAAAAAAAAAAAGAGAGAGAGAGAGAGAGAATTTTTTTTTGGGGGGGGGGAATATTCTGAGAAAAAAAAATTCTGAGATTAAAGTTGTAAATTTATGAAGAAAAAAGAACACCTCAGATATTCTTTGAGATTGTAAAGTTATAAATTTGTGAGAAAAAAACTCCAATTTTCCAAGAGTAAACTCACAAATTTATGAGGAAAAAAATACAAATTTACAAGAAACCTAACTCAGAAAAATAGAAGTATATCTTGCACAATAATTATATATTTACAACCCCGATTCCAAAAAAGTTGGGACAAAGTACAAATTGTAAATAAAAATGGAATGCAATACTTTACAAATCTCAAAAACTGATATTGTATTCACAATAGAACATAGACAACATATCAAATGTCAAAAGTGAGACATTTTGAGATTTCATGCCAAATATTGGCTCATTTGAAATTTCATGCCAGCAACACATCTCAAAAAAGTTGGGACAGGGGCAATAAGAGGCTGGAAAAGTTAAAGGTACAAAAAAGGAACAGCTGGAGGACCAAATTGCAACTCAATAGGTCAATTGGCAATAGGTCATTGTGGCAGCGGGGGCGTGGTCAAGCGTCGGTCTGTGAAGGGAGGGCGGAGTCAGGGAAGGTAAGTGGCAGAATCACTGCACCTGACGGGAATTAACCTGTTTGTGTGTCTTCCCCAGTGACCGCACCCTATAAGAGGAGAGGGAGCGCAGAGGAAGGGAGCTCTCCCGATCAGAACGTGTGTGTGTGTGTGTGTGTGTGTGTGTGTGTGTGTGTGTGTATATAGATATATGAGTGAATATAAAATCTGAAAAGCTAAAATAAAAAGAGTTATTGAGAACTCAGTTCTGGCCTGCCGTGCTTCTATGCTCCACCCACCTGGTATAATTCTACATTCATTAACATGACTGGGTATAAAAAGAGCATCTTGGAGTGGCAGCGGCTCTCAGAAGTAAAGATGGGAAGAGGATCACCAATCCCCCTAATTCTGCGCCGACAAATAGTGGAGCAATATCAGAAAGGAGTTCGACAGTGTAAAATTGCAAAGAGTTTGAACATATCATCATCTACAGTGCATAATATCATCAAAAGATTCAGAGAATCTGGAAGAATCTCTGTGCGTAAGGGTCAAGGCCGGAAAACCATACTGGGTGCCCGTGATCTTCGGGCCCTTAGACGGCACTGCATTACATACAGGCATGCTTCTGCATTGGAAATCACAAAATGGGCTCAGGAATATTTCCAGAGAACATTATCTGTGAACACAATTCACCGTGCCATCCGCCGTTGCCAGCTAAAACTCTATAGTTCAAAGAAGAAGCCGTATCTAAACATGATCCAGAAGCGCAGACGTCTTCTCTGGGCCAAGGCTCATTTAAAATGGACTGTGGCAAAGTGGAAAACTGTTCTGTGGTCAGACGAATCAAAATTTGAAGTTCTTTATGGAAATCAGGGACGCCGTGTCATTCGGACTAAAGAGGAGAAGGACGACCCAAGTTGTTATCAGCGCTCAGTTCAGAAGCCTACATCTCTGATGGTATGGGGTTGCATTAGTGCGTGTGGCATGGGCAGCTTACACATCTGGAAAGACACCATCAATGCTGAAAGGTATATCCAGGTTCTAGAGCAACATATGCTCCCATCCAGACGACGTCTCTTTCAGGGAAGACCTTGCATTTTCCAACATGACAATGCCAAACCACATACTGCATCAATTACAGCGTCATGGCTGCGTAGAAGAAGGGTCCGGGTACTGAACTGGCCAGCCTGCAGTCCAGATCTTTCACCCATAGAAAACATTTGGCGCATCATAAAACGGAAGATACGACGAAAAAAGACCTAAGACAGTTGTGCAACTAGAATCCTACGTTAGACAAGAATGGGTTAACATTCCTATCCCTAAACTTGAGCAACTTGTCTCCTCAGTCCCCAGACGTTTACAGACTTGTAAAGAGAAAAGGGGATGTCTCACAGTGGTAAACATGGCCTTGTCCCAACTTTTTTGAGATGTGTTGTTGTCATGAAATTTAAAATCACCTAATTTTTCTCTTTAAATGATACATTTTCTCAGTTTAAACATTTGATATGTCATCTATGTTCTATTCTGAATAAAATATGGAATTTTGAAACTTCCACATTATTGCATTCCGTTTTTATTTACAATTTGTACTTTGTCCCAACTTCTTTGGAATCGGGGTTGTATAAACAGCGAAGACAAAAAAAACTGACATGGATAAACAAAGCTCTGCAGTTTATACGTTTATTTTCTCTTCTTCCAGCTGCAGTGCATTCTGAGAAATGTAGTTGAAAATCTCTTACCACTTTATTCTTTTATATTGCGCCATTGAGAAGGAAAGACTGCATTTCCTCTAACTCTCGGCTCAGCCGTGGCGTCTGTGGTGTGATGATGGTGATCTAACCTTGCAAAGTGAAATGATGTGCTTCCTTGACACACGCACAAAAAAAAACCCAGCACATTTTTTCCGAGTTTTGTTTCTTGTAAATTTGTGACTTTGCTTCTCGCAAATTTATGACTTAACAATTTTAGTGAATATCCAAATTGTTTTCTAATCAATTTACAACTTTAATCTCAGAAATTCTGAGGCTTTTTTATTTTCTTGGAATATTACCTCCTACAATAGCCCTAAAACGCCAAGTCTTTTATTCCTTACTTATAATTATAGAACATTGATTGTGTACGATTGAACAACAGCGTACATATGTATGATCATTATGAACCATAACCCATACTGCACTGCATTATTAAATGAAGCAGTCATTATCTGAAACCCATCATGCATCTCTCACCGTTCCTGTAATCCGGTAATCACATTTTCATTATGACTGTGGAGTGATAAGCCTTTAGTGAGTTACTGAACTGGTAATAATGCATTATTTCAAAACACTTCTACTATTCAGAGTAAAAAAATGAATGTGTGATATTTTTGGGTTCTGATTTTTGTTTCTTTTCTCTTTTTCTGTCTTTTTCTTTTCTGCTTTAATCCTCGTTCTGCCCCAAAGCGGTTTTAGCTGTTTACTTACTGGTGTGTGTGTGTGTGTGGTGTATGAGACTATTACCACTGTTGGACTGCCGTACCCCAAGGGACTATGTGAATATGCATGACAGAAAATGAATATTCATGAGGCTTGGGGGAGGACAGCACATCTCCTGTGGGGAGTGCCATGAAGCCGTGGGTGGAGTCCCTTCAGCAAAGAACAGTGGGAAATTAGCATTGAGGATGAGTGTGTGCGCATGTACACACACACACACACACACACATATAGCATCCTTCAGATAGGCAGTAGGATCTGGGGGTAAAGTGTGACGGGTTATTGAATTATAAAATATATTCTGTTCTTTTACACTACATTTGTGTGATAAAGAAGACAGGCTTACCCTCGAGTCATGTTTCTGTGCAGCTGGAAGTGGTAGATGAATTTCCCTGTTGTTTCTGACCTTAAAACAAAAACGAATCTGAATCTGAGCATATTCACAAACTTTGTGTGTACAAAACAGAAAGTTTACAGTGTAGTGAATTGCACTGAGGTTTCATCATTGGTTGAATATCCAGCAGGGAAAAAATGGAGCAGTGCACACTTTTGCTTTTCCTGTTCTTACACTCAATTCAGAGGCGTAAAGAGTTTGATAATAACATGATGACTTTAATCAGATGAAGAGCAGGGAACGCGTCAAAATGGGGCTGGATAATGTTAAATTACACATCATTTTCCCTCATTCACGTCCACTCAATGCACAGTTTATTCTTTCTGCATATGACCCGTCATGTCCGGCTGCTTCTAAATCATCCACTGTAAATGGCATCATTGTAACCCTCATCATCGTCAGGGTTTCGCCTGGGAATAATCTGTAGGATATAAAACACAGCAATTTACATGGAGCTTCATGGTCGTGTTTGAGTCACAAATATAAAAACATGGCATGGAAGATGGCAAGTCCATATATGGAAATGAGAATGGCTTTCTATGGTCATGACTTGAAGGCCATGTATGGGAATGTGGGTGTGGCATTGAGTCTTTACATAAAATTATTTAAATCAGGAATTTTTTTTGAGATCCATAACAATATCATGATGCATTTTTGCTCCCAGATTTTGTTTGTCACCTATATATTTACAGCACCACTCGAAAATTTGGACACACCTTCTAATTCAAAGTTTTTTCTTTATATTTATTAATTAAGTCACTTCATATTTTAAAGTAATGTTGGATGCCGTTTCTCTTTACTTCCTTGAGTGGTTCTTGACATAATATGGATTACTACAGTCGTGGAATAGGGCTATTTACTGTATTATTATTATTATTATTATTATTATTATTTACT
The DNA here is from genome assembly GCF_027579695.1 of Neoarius graeffei. Lineage (NCBI taxonomy): Eukaryota > Metazoa > Chordata > Actinopteri > Siluriformes > Ariidae > Neoarius > Neoarius graeffei. Next base: position 46,774,360 of record NC_083585.1, on the reverse strand, counting down.
ATTTACTGTTTGATCTCAAATGCATTAAGAAGGCAAGAAATTGCACTAATTAACTTTAGACAAGACAGAGCTCATCTCATCTCATTACCTCTAGTTGCTTTATCCTGTTCTACAGGGTCGCAGGCAAGCCGGAGCCTATCCCAGCTGACTACGGGCGAAAGGCGGGGTACACCCTGGACAAGTCACCAGGTCATCACAGGGCTGACACATAGACACAGATAACCATTCACACTCACATTCACACCTACGGTCAATTTAGAGTCACCAGTCAACCTAACCTGCATGTCTTTGGACTGTGGGGGAAACCGGAGCACCCGGAGGAAACCCACGCGGACACGGGGAGAACATGCAAACTCCGCACAGAAAGGCCCTCGCCGGCCACGGGGCTCGAACCCGGACCTTCTTGCTGTGAGGCGACAGCGCCAACCACTACACCACCGTGCCGCCCCAAGACAGAGCTGTTAATTGAAAAGCATTCCAGGTGACGACCTCATGAAGCTGGTTAAGATAATGCCAATAGTGTGCAAAGCGGCATCAAGGTAAACGCTGGCTACTTTTAAGTATCTAAAATATCAAACAGTTTTCATTTTTTGTTTTTACCACTTTTTTGTTTTGCACATAATTAAATATACACTCCCCGGCCACTTTCATAGGAACTTGTTCTTGATTCTAAGATCCCTGTTCTTGGCTGCAGGACTGGCCCCCAGTGTGTTCTTCTGCTGTTGCATGCTGAGATGCTTTTCTGCTCACCACGGTTGTAAAGAGTGATTACATGAGTTACTGTATCCTTCCTGGCAGCTCAAACCAATCTGGCCATTTTCCTCTGACCTCTCTTATCAACAAGGTGTTTGTTTCCACCCACAAAACTGCCATTCACTCAATTTTTTTTGTTTGTCGCACCATCCTGTGTAAACTCAAGAGACTGTTGTGTGTGAAAACCCAAGGAAATCAGGAAATGTGAAGCATAATTGTTTTTTTTAACACTTTTTTTTTTGTTTACCACATAATTCCATATATGCTCCAAATGTTATTTCATAGTTTTGATGTCTTCATTATTGTTCTACAATGTAGAAAAGAGTCAAAATACAGAAACACCTCTGAATGAGTAGGGGTGGCCGAACTATTGACTGGTACTGTATCTAGGACTTTCCTCCAGTTTTCTTCCTAATTTGATCAGCTGCCACTCCCACCCACCGATCAGCTCTCCCCATCATATGACAGCTGTCATCCAGGGAGAGTGAAGCCTAACACTTGCTTCCTCTGGGAGGTGAAGCTAGACAACCACTTCTTTATAAACTGCTGCTCATGCTGCATCACAGAGCAGTGTAGCACACTCAGAGCAAAGCGCTATCTACCCTCTTCCACATACATGTACTCACCAATACGCAAATTTGACTAGTGATTGATTGACAAGGTAGAGTGAGTGAGTGTGTGTGCACCATCCCTTCCGCCCAGAGAGTAGTATCCAGGGACCAGTTTTGCTGTAGACTCCTGGCCGGGGATGGCTGTCGCATCGTTAGGATTCAAACTCATGATCTCCTGATGATAGAGCATGTAGCTATATCTGTTTAGTGCTCCAACTACCAACATCTGTCTCTAACATCACACCAAAATGGGTGTGGCCTCAACCAGATGGGGTTTTCTTTCATACATGTCAACCTATACGGAATGTCCGTATTTTATACAGGTTTGATTCAATAAACGTAGTATACAGGCGTACAAATAAAGTTATACAGATTCTTTAAAAAAAACTTCAATATTTATTTAGAGCTATAATCAATTCCCACGATGATAAAAGAGCGCATAACATTTACAAATGTACTGTATGCCACAGAAAGCACACACAGCCAGTAAAGAGTCTTATGAAATCGCGCGTTATCTTGTGGTAGCGAGACTTCGTTCCACTTTTGATCATGTGCACACCGCATTGCGAGAATCCCGCCAACCGGGAAGTAACATTTTGTTTGAAATGCGTATTTCCACCTGAGCGACTTTCACTAGCGACTGAAAAGATTCTGAATGGGCACTCCGGCAAGATCAACACAGACACTTGCTGTGACATGCAGCCTAGTGAGGTATTGGTGCAGAGCGCTAAAAAAGCTGTCATGGAGTACAATTCAGAACATTAGAGTGACACTTTGTGTTTTTGTCAAACATTGGAGCTTTGTATTCATTCTGAAGGTTTATTGTTATTAATATTGAATAAAAAGTAACTGGGATATATCATTGTTAATTATCATTCAAATTTTAGGTAAATTATTTTAATTTGCGTCTTATAAGGATTTTATAAGGGAAATACGGGTTTTGGAGGTTGGTTATACAGGTTTGATTGACCAAAGGTTGACATGTATGTTCTTTCTTTCTTTTTTTGTATACTCTCCTTTTTCTTTCTTTCTTCTTTGTGTATTCTTTTCTTTCTTTCTCTTTCTGTCTTTGCATACTCTCCTTTTTCTTCTTTGTGTATTCTACTCTCTTTCTTTGTATATTCTCCTTTTTCTTTCTTTCTTTTTTGCGTATTCTACTCTTTCTTTCCTTGTATACTCTCCTTTTTCCTTCTTTCTTTTTCTTTCCTCTTCTGTGTATTCTACTCTTTCTTTCTTTGTATACTCTCCTTTTTCTTTCTTTCTTTTTCTTTTTGTATTCTCATCTTTCTTTCTTTCTTTCTTTCTTTCTTTCTTTGTATATTCTTTTTCTTTCTTTCTTTTTTGCATATTCTACTCTTTCTTTCCTTGTATACTCTCCTTTTTCCTTCTTTCTTTTTCTTTCCTCTTCTGTGTATTCTACTCTCTTTCTTTCTTTGTATACTCTCCTTTTTCTTTCTTTCTTTTTCTTTTTGTATTCTCATCTTTCTTTCTTTCTTTCTTTCTTTCTTTCTTTCTTTGTATATTCTCCTTTTTCTTTCTTTCTTTTTTGCGTATTCTACTCTTTCTTTCCTTGTATACTCTCCTTTTTCCTTCTTTCTTTTTCTTTCCTCTTCTGTGTATTCTACTCTCTTTCTTTCTTTGTATACTCTCCTTTTTCTTTCTTTCTTTTTCTTTTTGTATTCTCATCTTTCTTTCTTTCTTTCTTTCTTTGTATACACTCCTTTTTCTTTCTTTCTTTTTTGCGTATTCTACTCTTTCTTTCCTTGTATACTCTCCTTTTTCCTTCTTTCTTTTTCTTTCCTCTTCTGTGTATTCTACTCTCTTTCTTTCTTTGTATACTCTCCTTTTTCTTTCTTTCTTTTTCTTTTTGTATTCTCATCTTTCTTTCTTTCTTTCTTTCTTTGTATATTCTCCTTTTTCTTTCTTTCTTTGTATACTCTCCTTTTTCTTTCTTTTTCTTTCTTTGTGTATTCCCCTTTTTCTTTCTTTCTTTCTTTCCTTTTTCTTTTTGTGTATTCTCCTTTCTTTCTTTCTTTCTTTCTTTCTTTCTTTCTAGATAATAATAAGTCACCTGTAGCTGGTGAAAGGCACGATATAAATATTACATTATTATTCACTTTCAGCTTGGTGTGTGAATTCTTGCTCTGACAGTTCCTCCGCCTCAGCTACATCATTCGAGTTCATAATTCATCTCAGCATAATAGGTTGCGTGAATTTTTATTTTAATCCCACTCGCTCAGGTATTATTTTTGTTACTACCTGTTTGTAATATTTTCTAGTGAATTTAGTTGGTTCTATTTCCAAACATCTAAACAAATTTGTAGCCTAATTTAAAAGCACCATGACCCTGAACATATGTCACATGTTAATCCTGTGAGCTTTATCTACACTATATAGCAAAATGGACATGGACTCCACTCATCTGAGCTTTTCATTAAGTTTTTATTTTATTTTATTTTTTTAATTGGTTGTGGGGATTTTCCCATTCAGCAACTAGAGAACAATAGGCAAGGCACTGATGTCCAACGAGGAGGCAAGGAGGCCTGGGATGAAGTTGGCATTCATCATGTATTCATTATGTACCTCCATTGTAATGCTGGAACAGGTTTGGACATCATAGTTCCTATGAAGAGAAATGTTAATGCTACAAAGACATTCGAGACAATTGTGTGTTTCCAACAGTTTGGGAAAGACCCTCATATGGATGTATGAACGTTATGTTCAGGTGTTATGTTCACAGTATCTGTACACTGTACATTCTGAAATCATATTCTGTTACATCACTAATAAAAAACACTTTTGAGCACCAGATAGGTGCCTACTCGGAAATGTTCCACTCCAAGCCAAGGCTAGTGATCTCCAGTTATCAGACAGCCACCACCAAACAAACCCCTATGGTATGTAATGTGTTTGGTGGGAAAACATTTCACCCTTCCTTGCTTTTCCTGAATTTAACTGAATGTGCTGTGTTCAGATATGAGTGGTTTAGGACAGCGATTTGATTATGTTTAGCAGTAAAAGCTGTTTATGCAGTACATCAGAGCGATGATGAATTATTGATGGATGGTGAACCTTTTATCCAGCCTTGCTTTTATGAGTGTTGTAATAACTTTTAAATGGATTGTAATTGGTTGTGTTCTTCCATTTACATTTCACATTGTTTTTAGTTGGGCGGCATGGTGGTGTAGTGGTTAGCACTGTCGCCTCACAGCAGGAAGGTTCTGGGTTCGAGCCCCATGGCCGGCGAGGGCCTTTCTGTGTGGAGTTTGCATGTTCTCCCCGTGTCCGCGTGGGTTTCCTCCGGGTGCTCTGGTTTCCTCCACAGTCCAAAGACATGCAGGTTAGGTTAACTGGTGACTCTAAATTGACCGTAGGTGTGAATGTGAGTGTGAATGGTTGTTTGGCTCTATGTGTCAGCTCTTTGATGACCTGGTGACTTGTCCAGGGTGTACCCCGCCTCTTGCCCATAGTCAGCTGGGATAGGCTCCAGCTTGGCCGTGACCCTGCACAGGATAAGTGGTTATGGATAATGGATGGGTTGTTTTTAATTTACTTTCTGATTATTAGAGATATATTCATGATCATATAGTTTAGATTCAGTTTCAGTAACTGTAGTTAGGACACAGTATATACAGCTATAGATGAACTGACAGTTCCTGATGTAGTGCTGTCTGAGGGATCAGAGATTATAGGTGTTCAGCTTAGGATTGCGCTCCTATCTTTCTTTCTTTTTTTAACATTTAAATCATTTTCTTATGCATTTGTAGACAAACTGGATATCCTTGGCCCATCTGTTAGGGAAATGCATGGACCACCAGGTATTTCGGATGCATCAATTAAAAAGGCACTAAATCTGATCTTGTGCCATGAAAATATCATCAGACATTCAGAGTCTCTTTCAGTTCAGTCATGTTTATTTCAAAGTTGTTACATCTATCTATCTATCTATCTATCTATCTATCTATCTATCTATCTATCTATCTATACATACTACACTACTAAAGGAAGGCTGTCTGTCTCTCTGTCTGTTTACCTATGCAATTTGACACAGCTGGACGCACATACTCCATACTTTGCACATGGACTGGTGACACCCCAGAGGGCCCCAAGACAACATTTTCAATTTTCCAAAACATGGGATTTGTGCTAATCCAACACACTATTAATTTCCCACAGGCTACATGCTCATGCTAACACACTGCGCACTGCCTCGGCGGGGAATCCCCTCCCCCACTCGCCCGCTCACCTGAGAGTTTCAATTGTACGGGACCTCGCAATCAGCGGTCCTCGCTAGAGACTTCCGCTAGGGCCGAGTCTACGTCACTCAGGAGATATGGGGTGCGATTTAGCCCCTGTGAATAGCACCATTCAGAGGAAATCAGGTTCACAGGCAATAACTACTAGTAAACACTAAAGTGGGATGCAATGTAATGTTTCTACCAAGACACTGAGCTTTTGCACATTCTTTCAAGTGGTTATCTACTGTAATATGTCCATTAGGGTGCATCAGTTGCCCCCTAAAAATGAAAAGTTCCTCCGATCATGATGCATTTTTGTTTTTATGTTCCTTTTGGTAAGAAAACACACTGGGTGAAATATTTTGACAAAATTCAAAAGTTTAATGGTGGCACCAGGAGCTCAAAGTTATGGAAAAAGCTGCTATTATATGACTTTTATGACAAAATTTCGGGCGGCACGGTGGTGTAGTGCTTAGCGCTGTAACCTCACAGCAAGAAGGTCCGGGTTCGAGCCCCGGGTTCGAGCCCCGTGGCTGGTGAGGGCCTTTCTGTGCGGAGTTTGCATGTTCTCCCCGTGTCCGCGTGGGTTTCCTCCGGGTGCTCCGGTTTCCCCCACAGTCCAAAGACATGCAGGTTAGGTTAACTGGTGGCTCTAAATTGAGCGTAGGTGTGAATGTGAGTGTGAATGGTTGTCTGTGTCTATGTGTCAGCCCTGTGATGACCTGGCGACTTGTCCAGGGTGTACCCCGCCTTTCGCCCATAGTCAGCTGGGATAGGCTCCAGCTTGCCTGCGACCCTGTAGAACAGGATAAGCGGCTACAGATAATGAGATGAGATGAGACATATTTTTAGTCCATATTCTAAATATATTATCAAGCACAGTTTGAGTTTTAGCTGTTCATTGAATCATTGTTCAACTACTTTTAAACAATACAAATGTATTATGAATCACATTAATGCTTCTCAATCCCTTGCAAATGTTCTTAACATGATCTCTGGGCCACAAGAAATCAATAAATGGAGTCCAACATTGTGATTCAAACCTTACGCGAAAACATAAAATAAGCGTTTTTTGGCCAAAAAATGAACCTCATGGTGCCACCATTAGACTTTTGAATATGGTCAAAAAATTTTACAGGATGTGTTTATTGGTGAAACGGAACACCCAAACAAAAATGCATCAGATTTTATGAAAGTGAGGGCAACTGATGCACCCTAATGTCCATGCTTATTCCTGCCTCCATCTGCTTTCACATCTTCTGGGTCAGCTTTGGTTTAACTATTTCTAGCTTTGCTGGATGAATTGATCAATCTTTGCTAATTCTTCATGAAATGTTGGTTCTAACCTGGTTAAATACTGCCTTCTTCAAAACAAGTCTAGAGACTGAGAGGGTCATGGCAAGACATTTGTTTTCCACAAAATCCTCTGATGATGTTAGATTTGAGCTCCTGTCATCTCATCTCATCTCATTATCTCTAGCCGCTTTATCCTTCTACAGGGTCGCAGGCGAGCTGGAGCCTATCCCAGCTGACTACGGGCGAAAGGCGGGGTACACCCTGGACAAGTCGCCAGGTCATCACAGGGCTGACACATAGACACAGACAACCATTCACACTCACATTCACACCTACGGTCAATTTAGAGTCACCAGTCAACCTAACCTGCATGTCTTTGGACTGTGGGGGAAACCGGAGCACCCGGAGGAAACCCACGCGGACACGGGGAGAACATGCAAACTCCGCACAGAAAGGCCCTCGCCGGCCACGGGGCTCGAACCCGGACCTTCTTATTGTGAGGCGACAGTGCTAACCACTACACCACCGTGCCACCCCAGTTCTTGTAATTTCTTGTCATTATTTGAAACTGTGTTTCATGTAAAAATACTTCAATAAATCTAATCTTTGGTAACTCCTTTTCCCTTTAAACATGCTAGGAGTGGTGCTCAGAGTGTAAGCAAAAGTGAAGACGTTATTCAGAATGAGCAGATAATATCTTCCAAACAGATATAAATACAGAATTGAATAGGAAATGCACTCTTGCTGGTTTTTCCCTTTTCAATCAAAAGTTTGGCAGAACTGTTCACATGGGGAAAAAAAAAGTGTGCATTGGATAACACGAGGGGGAGGTTTTTAAATTTTTTTCCACTGGTTGCGCAGTTCAATATGAAGCTCACAGGACAAAGACCACATTCATTAATTTGAATGATGCAATTATTCAGTCATCCTTAGTAAATGCCTGATCAGGATCACTGTGGCTTAAATTAAGCTACTAATTTGTTTCTGGAAAACACAACCAAATTAAATTGCTAGAAAATGTTGTGGCCATGTACTAACAAAATAATAACTACTTGAACATGCTTCTGGGCGGCGCAGTGGTGTAGTGGTTAGCACTGTCGCTTCACAGCAAGAAGGTTCTAGGTTCCAGCCCAGCAGCCGACAGGGGCCTTTCTGTGTGGAGTTTGCATGTTCTCCTCGTGTCTGCTTGGGTTTCCTCTGGGTGCTCCGGTTTCCCCCACAGTCCAAAGACATGTGGTTAGCTTAACATGGGGCAGCCGTGGCCTAAGGTTGAGCTGAAATACTCTTGTTCAAGAGCACCTAACCCACAACTGCTCCCCGGGCGCTGTAGCATTGCTGCCCACTGCTCTGGGCGTGCATCAGTTGCCCCCTAAAAATGAAAAGTTCCTCCAATCATGATGCATTTTTGTTTTTATGTTCCTTTTGGTAAGAAAACACACTGGGTGAAATATTTTGACAAAATTCAAAAGTTTAATGGTGGCACCAGGAGCTCAAAGTTATGGAAAAAGCTGCTATTTTATGACTTTTATGACAACATTTCGATCACTTTTCATGAAACATTATGGCACCTTATAGAGTATACCAAATATCTTAGATACACATTTTTAGTGCATATTCTAAATATATTATCAAGCACAGTTTGAGTTTTAGCTGTTCATTGAATCATTGTTCAACTACTTTTAAACAATACAAATGTATTATGAATCACATTAATGCTTCTCAATCCCTTGCAAATGTTCTTAACATGATCTCTGGCTCACAAGAAATCAATAAATGGAGTCCAACATTGTGATTCAAACCTTACGCGAAAACATAAAATAAGCGTTTTTTGGCAAAAAATGAACCTCATGGTGCCACCATTAGACTTTTGAATATGGTCAAAAAATTCTACAGGATGTCTTTATTGGTGAAAAGGAACACCCAAACAAAAATGCATCAGATTTTATGAAAGTGAGGCCAACTGATGCACCCTAATGTATGTGTGTGTGTTCACTGTTTCAGATAGGTTAAATGCAGAGGTTAAATTTCACTGTGTGTCTGTGCTTGAGTGTACGTGTGACAAATAAAGGCTTCTTGGCTTCATTTTAAAAAATAATAAATAAAACCCCTACACAAATCTCTATTTCGACAAAGGAAAGAAGGGAAAAGAAAAAAAACCCTTCTGGATTAAGTCATGCCCACTTTGGGTTTAAATCTCAATATAGATGCAAATATTCAAAGCACTAAACAGACAGAGATATAGGCATTTAGTTACACTCCCAGAAGGTGTAAACTTTTAATTAACTAAACAAAGGAGAAGATAAATGATCAAGCCAAACCCAAGAGTGTGTCGCTACAACTGCACGCTACGCACTAGCTCCACTCAACAAGATTAGCATCAGGACAAAGCAGGCGCTAGTATTGTTTGAAGCTGAGCAGATGGACTGGTAATTACACATGATTGTAAACCATATAAGTAGCAGCATCTGAAAGATGCTGTGCAAAGAGAATAAATATAACATCTGGAAAGACCAAGTGGAAGTGGGTTTTTAGTGTGCTGGCGCTGGATTCTCAACCATGGATGATGAACAGAACTTTCAAGCATTTGGTATGGAAATGATTTGTTGAATATCAAAAACTCATTTTGAGTCTGTGGAAAAGGATTAATCTAGAACAAGGTGTTCTTGTCGTAAATCACATGGATGTGGTGACACGACATTAGGCAATACTTCACTGTTTGAAATTTCAAGTTGGGTAAACGTTCACCTGCTGCACACACACACAAAAAAAGATAACCTTTGTTTCAACTCAAAGTTCCATCACACAAGTTGTTTAACTAATGCCCAGGTCAGATGGCAGAAAGACACATGGTGTTTTGATTCAAATCCTTTGTTGTGCTCAGACGTATTGCAAGACGCAGAGTTTTTAAGCTGTTACAACAGGATGCAACCAGTTGGAAGCAGACGCAGCTTGACGCAGCACACAAAAAAAAAAAACTTTAAAAAAAAATAAGACTGCTCGCAGGTTGTTGTAAACTATTTGCAGGCGCAGTCTGCGTCTACCTGCAATGCATCGCAGCCATCTCTAAAGACTTGTCTTCCCCTGCGTCAGCCTGCGTCTAGCTGCTACTACCTGCTTCAACCTGCGATTGGTCGCTCAAGCGTTGCATAACCGCCTGCCTCTACATGCGTCAACCTGCTATTTGCACCGATTGGAAGCGAATCGCAGCTGAAACGCAAACCGATCGTGATCCATTTGCGTCAACCTGCCTCTACTAAAGACCCTCTGCAACACTGCCATTATCTGCGTCGTCCTGCCTCGAAGCAAGACCAGCTTTGTGTCTACCTGCGATTTTGTTATTGCAGGTAAACACAAGTAGTTGAAAACTAGTAGCAGCCTGCCGTCTGACCTGGGCATAATGATCATTTGTTGTCTCAAGGTCAAAGCTTTTTTTATTGTCATTTCAGCCATATACAGCTGGTACAGTACACAGTTAAAACGAGAGAACATTTCTCCTGGACCATGGTGCTACATTAAAGATCACAGGACTACAAATCTACAATACAACAAAGTGCAAGAGTGCGGCGACTGTAAACATTGCAGACAATAAACTACACACAACATAAAGTGCAGACAACAAGGATGGTGCAAAAAACGACAACTAGCACAAACAGACAGTACATTGCCAACCAGTACCTGTCACCGATAATGTACAGAAGGTCTGAGTGAGCATTTTGAGGTAGTATCTCATCTCATCTCATTATCTCAAGCCGCTTTATCCTTCTACAGGGTTGCAGGCAAGCTGGAGCCTATCCCAGCTGACTACGGGCGAAAGGCGGGGTACACCCTGGACAAGTCGCCAGGTCATCACAGGGCTGACACATAGACACAGACAACCATTCACACTCACATTCACACCTACGCTCAATTTAGAGTCACCAGTTAACCTAACCTGCATGTCTTTGGGGGAAACCGGAGCACCCGGAGGAAACCCACGCGGACACGGGGAGAACATGCAAACTCCGCACAGAAAGGCCCTCGCCGGTCCCGGGGCTCGAACCCAGGACCTTCTTGCTGTGAGGCGACAGCGCTAACCACTACACCACCGTGCCGCCCATTTTGAGGTAGTATATGAAAAAAAAATGAATAAATGTAAACCGTGTGTGTGAGAAGCATTGTAACCAATGTAAAAAGTGATAGTGCATTATTGTTCACTATGCAAAGTCTGAGAAACTGTTACAGAGTCTGGCTGTGAAGGCCCGAATGGTTCGGTACTTTTTTCCAGACAGCAGGAGGGTGAAGAGATTGTGTGAGGGGTGTGTGGGGTCGGCCACAATGCTGGTGGCTTTCCTGATGCAGCATGTGGTGTAAATGTCCTTGATGGAGGGATGAGAAAACCAAAAATAGGTTTGAAAACAGGATATTTTAAAAATGTTTTTTTTTATCCATCCATTATCTGTAACCGCTTATCCTGTGCAGGGTCGCAGGCAAACTGGAGCCTACCCCAGATGACTATGGGCGAGAGGCAGGGTACACCCTGGACAAGTCGCCAGGTCATCGCAGGGCTGACACACAGACAACCATTCACACTCACATTCACACCTACGGTCAATTTAGAGTCACCAATTAACCGAACCTGCATGTCTTTGGACTGTAGGGGAAACTGGAGAACCCGGAGGAAACCCACACAGACAAGGGGAGAACATGCAAACTCGAAAGGCCCCCGTCAGCCACTGGGCTCAAACCCAGAACTTTCTTGCTGCGAGGTGACAGTGCTAACCACTACACCACCGTGCCATCCAAGATAATTATGATATATGCAGACTACATGCTCTCATATAACTTTTAATGCTGAAGTCAACAAATCCAGAAAGTTCCTTGTTGTTCTTGATCATCCTGTGGATGTCTGTGCTGGCACTGCTTACCTGTGTCTCATGGAACAATGCAGACCATCTGTCCATGACTACAGAATGAGTGACTTGTCCCCAAAGAGTTCTTTTCTCTGCTGAAAATACAGTATCAGTCCATCCAGGAACTGCAAGTGTGGATCACACTTTGCATCTCTAAAAGCATGGCCTTTCGAGTCTCCTCTGTTGTAATTGCACTTTGTCCTTCAGGTGGAAATGGCAAGTCATGGATCTCTCCCTTTTTTGGCTTCTTGACTGCCTTGCTGTTTTTCTGTCCCCTCTTTCTCTTATTTGCAAGAACTGCAGAGCTGCATTCAATTTCTGATGGTAATTGCCCATCTTGAATTTCAAGCTGAATACCCAGCAATACCATCCTTTGGCAGAACCCAGGTCTCTGAGATAAGGGCCCGGTCCCACAACACCAATAACTATACCTATGCGTGAATTTAGTTCCAGCCTGGAGCAGTCACACCACAACTATAATCCCGACTATAATATTGGTTGGTCCTGCCACTCAGGGAAATAAATATACATGGTTGTTGGTTTTTGCAGGAAAATGTGCACCCAGTGCACTCCACAGCACACAATGGCTGACAGTGACAGCGAGGAAGAGCTGCTTTTGATGTTCAATTTGCATAGAAGGCACAGCTTGTACAGCTTGTGCTTTTTGTCATAAAGCATGGGATTCTTCAACACTTCTATTATCAGCTTCTCCTCCATGGTGCAACAAGGATGTACAGAGATGCCTGAGGAAAAATAGCACATGCTCAGACAACGTCACATGTAAACAATTAGCTGATTGGTCAGATGTTCTATCGGATCAGGTCCAGGCCTGGAAAAATTGCTCCAGAAGCAATCTCACCGATACAGATAAACCCAGGCCTGAGCTATAGGTATTGTTATCGGTCTGGTGTAACCACCAACTACATAAACTGCAGGAGACCGATTTTTTTCGAGTTATTGTTATAGTTATCAGTATTGTGGGACCGGGCCTTAAGGGTGCTTTGCTACAAGAGCTGTAGCTACACTTTGATAATGGCCTTTACTTGGATAGGCAATGATTTTGGATATCACATCAGCTAGTTTGCCCAGGATTTCACTTTTAACACCCTGGGAGGCGACCATGACGGTTCCATCCTTGGTTTTGGCATCATTTGGTGCACTCAACATCATGTGAGAAATCAGGAATATCAAGAAGACAGAGTCATCTATATCGCCCGCCCTATATACCAACTATATACCAAGTTTCAAGATATTATTTGTCACATTTTTCAAGGTCTGCTGCAGGAAACCAACCCTACCTCTTTACACTGACCTCAGCAACCCATGGCATAAACCCACCGGACCTTTGGTCCAGGTGAGCTAAAAATTAAAATTTCTCACATTTCTTAGTATGAAAAGGCACAAATACATTACTTAATCAACACATATACCAACTTTCAAGACCGTACCACTCATAGTTTTCAAGTTCTGCTCTGGAAACAAAACCTACCCCTAAGACTAACCTGAGTGACTAAGTCTGAAATTGTTTCCATGGAAACATGGAAAAATTTAAAATTTCTCAAATGTCTTAGTATGAAAAGGCACATCTACATCACCTTGTTAACATGTATACCAAGTTTCAAATCCATATCATGAATAGTTTTGGATATATGCTCCGGAAACGAACATTGCTCTTAGAAACTAAGTCAAAATCTATTTTATGTCAATATTTGAATTTTTTTTTTCAAAAATCCAGAATGGCAAAAGGCACCAATTCACCTGTTGCTTGATATGTATACAAAGTGTCATGAAGATATCTTCAGTAGTTTTAAAGATATGGCCCTGAAACAAAAACATGACCGGACGGACGGACGGACACTAGGGTATATCAGTTGCCCTCACTTTCATAAAATCTGATGCATTTTTGTTTGGGTGTTCCTTTTCACCAATAAAGACATCCTGTAAAATGTTTTGACCATATTCAAAAGTCTAATGGTGGCACCATGAGGTTCATTTTTGGGCCAAAAAAACGCTTATTTAATGTTTTCGCGTAAGGTTTGAATCACAATGTTGGACTCCATTTATTGATTCCTTGTGACCCAGAGATCATGTTAAGAACCTTTGCAAGGGATTGAGAAGCATTAATGTGATTCATAATACATTTGTATTGTTTAAAAGTAGTTGAACAATGATTCAATGAACAGCTAAAACTCAAACTGTGCTTGATAATATATTTAGAATATGTACTAAAAATGTGTATCTAAGATATTTGGTATACTCTATAAGGTGCCATAATGTTTCATGAAAAGTGATCGAAATTTTGTCATAAAAGTCATAAAATAGCAGCTTTTTCCATAACTTTGAGCTCCTGGTGCCACCATTAAACTCTTGAATTTTGTCAAAATATTTCACCCAGTGTGTTTTCTTACCAAAAGGAACATAAAAACAAAAATGCATCATGATCGGAGGAACTTTTCATTTTTAGGGGGCAACTGATGCACCCGAATGGACATATTACAGTAGATAACCACTTGAAAGAATGTGCAAAAGCTCAGTGTCTTGGTAGAAACATTACATTGCATCCCACTTTAGTGTTTACTAGTAGTTATTGCCTGTGAACCTGATTTCCTCTGAATGGTGCTATTCACAGGGGCTAAATCGCACCCCATATCTCCTTAGTGACGTAGACTCGGCCCTAGCGGAAGTCTCTAGCGAGGAACGCTGATTGCGAGGTCCCGTACAATTGAAACTCTCAGGTGAGCGGGCGAGTGGGGGAGGGGATTCCCCGCCGAGGCAGTGCGCAGTGTGTTAGCATGAGCATGTAGCCTGTGGGAAATTAATAGTGTGTTGGATTAGCACAAATCCCATGTTTTGGAAAATTGAAAATGTTGTCTTGGGGCCCTCTGGGGTGTCACCAGTCCATGTGCAAAGTATGGAGTATGTGCATCCAGCTGTGTCAAATTGCATAGGTAAACAGACAGAGAGACAGACAGCCTTCCTTTAGTAGTGTAGTATGTATAGATAGATAGATAGATAGATAGATAGATAGATAGATAGATAGATAGATAGATAGATAGATAGATAGATAGATAGATGTAACAACTTTGAAATAAACATGACTGAACTGAAAGAGACTCTGAATGTCTGATGATATTTTCATGGCACAAGATCAGATTTAGTGCCTTTTTAATTGATGCATCCCAAATACCTGGTGGTCCATGCATTTCTCTAACAGATGGGCCAAGGAAATACAGTTTGTCGACAAATGCATAAGAAAATTATTTAAATGTTAAAAAAAGAAAGAAAGATAGGAGCACAATCCTAAGCTGAACACCCAAACAGACGGACCCCGTTTCTATATCCCCCGCCAAACTTTGTTTGGGTCGGGGATAACAAAAGGATCAGGCCTGATCCTGACACTGATGAAGCAGGACTTGGGGGAACTCAAGCTTGCAGTATCTCATGCTGAGTCAGAAACTGAATCAGAAAATGTGAACAAAACTTTTTGTTGCTTGATCGGTTGGTAAATCGTTGATGTTTGTCAAATTGTCAAGCTCATTTCGAAAGTCTGGATGTTCCAACTGTAGAATGAAGTTTCCTCGCAAGCCCAGATTGGTGTGCAGTGCTTCATACAGCTCCTTGATTGACTCACTCTCTAGAGTGAGACACCTTCACCTTATCTCTTGAGGTGACACAGTAACTTGGAGGACTTGGAGAAGCAGTACAGACTACGTGCATGAAATTGTACTTTCCGAGTGAAGACGTGTACGGTCTGCTAAGTGTTAAAACAGTAATATTTTTTATTGATTCTATCCACATTGACTGACTGGATATGAGCAATCGTGCGCTCTGACTGGCTACTCTACTCCTAGTCTATCAGCTCATATACCATGAGCAGAGAAAAACAAAACAGCGAAGCGTGTTGCTGAACCAACCGAGGACAAAATAAAAATTCTACTCGAAAACAAAACCCCAAAAAATATAAAAAAAGCAACAAAATATGGAATAAAAGTATTTGATGGTAAGAACATATCTTTTTTTTTTTTACTTTTCAAGAATTATTGTAGTATTTTTCACAAACTGCTCCTGTCATTTCGCCGGTTTGTTTACGTTCTAAGCGGAAATGATTTTGTCGGACGTTTTGTATAAAGTTTTCATTTTTCGAATTGGCAAAAAATAAAAATGCTCTGTTTCTCAAAATCCAGTGAATGTGGATAGAATAAAACGGTTATTCCAATCAATCTCGTCGTACATGGCTTATAGCCAACTCGGTGCTACGCGCCTCATCAGCTATCAGCTCGTGTACGACTCGATTACGTGGAGTAACTGTTAATTATTTGACATATTTGTTTAAAATACAACTTTAAAAACGCACATTGATAAAACTTGCTGAATTCGTGCTGAATTTATCTCAAGAAGAAAAGAAATATATCACAATGGAAAAATAACTTCGTTCCGCCTGAATAAGTTCCAAATCTGTGCTCAAATCAGAATTTAAGGGAGTTGTACTCAATAACGTACAATATGACTCGGGTAGTCAATGACATGGACAGGCTTTAATTTTCAAACAAATTTTGCATACACTGTACACACACAATCTTGCCTATAAATACCCGGGGGAAATGATGGGAAAATTGTCATTATTGAAGATGCCACGCCTAAGCCAAAATCAACGTGAACAGGCCATCGGGATGTCGCGTGCCGGAAGTACACAGACAGAGGTCGCCCGGCACTTCGGTGTTCATCATTCGACCATTTCCCGTTTGAGTCAGCGTTACAGACAGACAGGGAGCACCAGGGATCGTCCACGCCCTGGTCAGCCTCGAGTCACAACGCCAGTTCAGGATCAGCACATCAGGCTAGCTCACCTCCGTGACAGATTCCTGACACCCTCAGTCACTGCTGCTGAGACCCCTGGACGACGCAGACCCAGAATCTCCAGCATGACGGTCCGAACATGGACCAACTGTCACTTTGAATTTTTTTATTGTGAATTAATTCTTGAGTTTGACAATAAATGTCCTTTATCGATGTTTCAAGATGTGTGTGCATTACATACAATATCATAAATTTCAAATATACGCATGGATCTAAAGTGATATCGTGTTGAATTCCATTGTGCGTTTTTAAAGTTACTTAGTATATTATTTTTCAGCCATGCCTCTGCATATTGTATTATCTTGTAAGATTAGAATTGTGCAAATGAAACGTTTTGGCCAGAAGGTTCTTTTACACTGCAAGCATAAGGAGATGATTGTGACAGTGGCGCCCTTTCCTGCTCCGTAATTACACACTTCTTATATCTTATTCACGAGGGTTGCATATCTGGAAAAACAAATAAACAGAGGTGTTAATTAAGGCTTGTGAACATAATTAAATGTGGTTTCGAGTAATGCTTAATAAGTGTAATTACTGTGAGCAGGGCACTAATTAATTCTGAGAAAGAGGCTGAGATGGAGAGAGAGATTATGTTCTCGGTGCAGAAAAACTCTGGCAGAACGTGTTTGTGTGACAGATGTGTCTTTTTCCATTTCCACTGCATTAACTCGCTGAACAAATCACTGTCGCAACAGTTTGTTTCCCTTGTATGCGCATGTGTCAGTTTGTGCAACCTGTTTTACATGCCTTACTGAGTTTGATTGGACCCATAACTTTGCCAGGGTGTCTAGCTGTGTGTGTTTACTGTGAGCAAGTAATTACTGTGTGTGTCTATATGTGAGCATGTTTTTATATCTTAGAGGAGACCAAACATCCTTACAAGCACATGAATGTCTGAGAATTTTGACCTTGGGTCCCCATAAGGAAAACTGATTTTTTTTTATACAGAAACCGCAAAGAAAGAAAATGTTTCGGATTAGATTTAGGTGTCGTATAACATTAATTAGCTGCATTAATAATCATATCAGTAGAAGGTCCTTACATGGATAGTAAGACAAATGTTTGTGTGTGTAGGTGTTTCGGAGAGGACGTGTGCATCTCTGTTCCTGATATCGACGCAGTCGTCATGGTAATGCAACCAAGTGAACCACGGATCACAATAACAGGAGCGGAGCATCTCAGCATCCCTGCTTCTGACCTTGCCCTTGGCTTGTCATTGTTCAGGGATTTGCATATCAGCAGCACCGTCATGAAGAGCGACCAAACCTCACACAACACAGGTACTGATCAAAAACAAAGAATCTGAAGATTGCTTTCTTTTTTTTTTTTAAAGATTTGCACTGGAGCCATAAGGTTCATATTTCTAACATCTGTTTCCGTCCATACCTAGAGTAGTCAATCCACCATTTTTTTTTATGATGAAAGAGGTGAGAAGCTGAGCGAGGAAAACAGTCCTGAGTTGTTGTTTTTTTAAGTTCACCAGCCCTCATTGAAGCTCAACGAAATCTCACAATTACACATGGGTGCTTGCACATTTCCTGAAAAAATATGGTAGTGTATCAATCTCACTTCTACAAATAAGGACTCCAAATTCTCATTAAAATCAAGATATATTGTGATCTTTAAATGATTTACGAAGCGGCTCTTAGCAATAGTTTCAAACGCATCTCCTCACCGAATACTTTCATTTATTCATCTTTAAAAACCAATTTATCCTGGTCAGCGATCCAGAGGAATTATACACTTCACCATCACCATCAATTCTCAAACGCCACAAAACCCTTAATCTTCAATAATGCTTATAATAATCTAGACACAGGAATAAAAATGAGATAGAGACCGTGACTAAAGTCACAGTAATTTGCGCTAGCTGCTACAAACCAGGACGTCTGGTCACTGTACCCTATAGATCCAGGATGGTAAGAGATAGAGAATGACGCTTAGTGAGGAAAAGTTGTGCCCTGCTACCCTGAACAAAATTTAAAAAAAATAAAGAAAGAAATTTCATGAAAATTGACAGAGTTATAAGTGATTGAAAAAAAAATCCCGTTTGTCATGGATCATTCCGGTTCAGTGATCCAGATCAGCACCAAAAATCATAGCAACGTAATTCAGCCCAGAGGTATTCTTCATGTGAAATTTGGTGATGATGGGTTGAAAAAGCGTCCTAAAAATGTTAGGAGAATAATAATAAGAAGAAGAAGGAAAAGAACTAGATACATACTGTGACAAAATGATTTACTCTAGCTCTGACAAACCAGGACATCTGGTCACCGTACCCTATAGATCCAGAACAGTAAGAGATAGAGAATGACGCTGAGTGAGGGAGAAAAAAGCCAGTTTTTCATAGATCATTCCGGTTCGATGATCCAGATCAGCACCAAAAGTCACAGCAATGTGATTCAGCCCAGAGGTATTTTTCGTGTGAAATTTGGTGATGATGGGTTGAAAACTGAGGGAGAAATAGTGTCCTAAAAACGTTGGAGAATCTCATTATCTCTAGCCGCTTTATCCTGTTCTACAGGGTCACAGGCAAGCTGGAGCCTATCCCAACTGACTACGGGCGAAAGGCGGGGTACACCCTGGACAAGTCGCCAGGTCATCACAGGCCTGACATATAGACACAGACAACCATTCACACTCACATTCACACCTACGGTCAATTTAGAGCCACCAGTTAACCTAACCTGCATGTCTTTGGACTGTGGGGGAAACCGCAGCACCCGGAGGAAACCCACGCGGACACGGGGAGAACATGCAAACTCCGCACAGAAAGGCCCTCGCCGGCCACGGGGCTCGAACCCGAACCTTCTTGCTGTGAGGTGACAGCACTAACCACTACACCACCGTGCCGCCACGTTGGAGAAGAAGAAGAAAGTAGAAAGATCCTGAGTGAGAGTAACAATTTGCAGCAGTGCTCATCTCATCTCATTATCTCTAGCCGCTTTATCCTTCTACAGGGTCGCAGGCAAGCTGGAGCCTATCCCAGCTGACTACGGGCGAAAGGCGGGGTACACCCTGGACAAGTCACCAGGTCATCACAGGCCTGACACATAGACACAGACAACCATTCACACCTACGGTCAATTTAGAGTCACCAGTTAACCTAACCTGCATGTCTTTGGACTGTGGGGGAAACCAGAGCACCCGGAGGAAACCCACGCAGACACGGGGAGAACATGCAAACTCCGCACAGAAAGGCCCTCGCCGGCCACGGGGCTCGAACCCGGACCTTCTTGCTGTGAGGCAACAGCGCTAACCACTACACCACCGTGCCGCCACGTTGGAGAAGAAGAAGAAGAAAGTAGAAAGATCCTGAGTGAGAGTAACAATTTGCAGCAGTGCTGCTAGTGCAAATTAAAAAAAAAAACAAAATCATGATAAGATACATAACCTGCCTTAAGATTCAGTTATTGCTTTTAGGCTCATTATGAGTAAGTAAGTTATAATCCAGTCTAAACACTGAGCTGAGTGTTTGAGAGTCAAGGTTCTTGCTTGAGGGCCCAAGATTGAGTCAGAATCCATTTTATTGGCAAGTCACGCCTGAACACACAAGGAATGTGACTCCAGTTTGCAGTAGCTCTCGCAGACAAATACATGGCACAGAAATTAAGGATGTAAACCATGACAAGAACAATAAATATGTAGCAGTGATGAAGTAATGCCTTCTAATGCACAGACAGTATGTGTGTACTGTAAATATTGAGACACAATACCTATGTATTATAAATTATATATAATAGTTTTTAATCTGATTATCGTTATCATTAAAAGTATTTGTACCATGTTAGCTTGAACACTTAAACAGGTACTGCACACACAAGTGTGTTTTTTGAGCTGCAAACGAAACGTCACTTTTTCTTTTTTTTATAAAAATCTGCATTTTATGGGTTGAAAATGGCTCAAAACACCATCTACTGGTTAAAATCGTCCTGAACGTTGCAAGATCGATGCTGAAGTTAAATCGACCATTTTGTACCATGTCATTTAATTTTTTATTTGTTTTTAAAAAATGTTAATGCCCTCTAATTTGAGGTGGGCATCCCACCTCCGCCAGTCCCCGCCCTTGAGTGGGAGTCCGTGAAGCTGTGCTGGATTTCAAATATATGCTGATTGAGACTCACCTAGCAACTCCTGCTTCACACATCCATACCTGCCTTCCTCCTCAGCCACTTCCCAAATCTACCCCCCAAACCCCTTCCCTATTTTTCTCACTTTTCAAAATGATGCAGTGGGCGGAGTTAGACTCCGAGCTTGGGATGAAGTTACACTTCAACTATAGGCCTATTGAGTCATTTATTTAGTTTATTCTTTCCATTTCATGCCTTTTTTGACTATTTATGGCTGAATTTATTCAATGAATATTAAAATGTAGTTAAAAAGATGTTAGCTGTCCACAGTACCATTCAGAAGTTTGTACACCCGTACTCATTCATAGGTTTTTCTGTATTTTGATTATTTTCTACATTGTAGAACGATACTGAAGACATCGAGACTATAAAATAACACATGGAACAGATATGGAATTATGTAGAAAACAAAAGTGTTAAAAACAAAAAAACAAAAACAAAATACGTTTCATCTTTTAGATTCTTCAAAGTATCCACCATTTACCTTGATGATGCTTTGCTCACTATTGTCATTATCTTAACCAGATTCATGAGGGAGTCACCTGGAATGCTTTTCAATTAACAGCTGTGCCTCATCAAAAGTTAATTAGTGCAATTTCTTGCCTTCTTAATGCATTTGAGATCAAACAGTAAATAGTAAATCATAAAAATACAGTAAATAGTTCTATTCCACAACTGCAGTAATCCATATTATGTCAAGAACCGCTCAACTAAGTAAAGAGAAACGAGATCCATCATTACTTTAAGACATGAAGTGACTTTTAATTAATAACAGTAAAGAAAATCCACTGAATTACAAGGTGTGTCCAAACTTTTGACTGGTCCTGTATATACAGTGGTGCTTGAAAGTTTGTGAACCCTTTAGAATTTTCTATATTTCTGCATAAATATGACCGAAAACATTATCAGATTTTCACACAAGTCCTAAAAGTAGATAAAGAGAACCCAGTTAAACAAATGAGACAAAAATATTATACTTGGTCATTTATTTATTGAGGAAAATGATTCAATATTACATATGGTGGACCCCCAGGAGTAGTCGACCAGCAAAGATCACTCCAAGAGCAAGGCGTGTAATAGTCGGCGAGGTCACAAAGGACCCCAGGGTAACTTCTAAGCAACTGAAGGCCTCTCTCACATTGGCTAATGTTAATGTTCATGAGTCCACCATCAGGAGAACACTGAACAACAGTGGTGTGCATGACAGGGTTGCAAGGAGAAAGCCACTGCTCTCCATAAAGAACATTGCTGCTCATCTGCAGTTTGCTAAAGATCACGTGGACAAGCCAGAAGGCTCTTGGAAAAATGTTTTGAGGATGGATGAGACCAAAATAGAACTTTTTGGTTTAAATGAGAAGCATTATGTTTGGAGAAAGGAAAACACTGCATTCTAGCATAAGAACCTTATCCCATCTGTGAAACATGGTGGTGGTAGTATCATGGTTTGGGCCTGTTTTGCTGCAATTGGGCAAGGACGGCTTGCCATCATTGATGGAACAATGAATTCTGAATTATACCAGCGAATTCTAAAGGAAAATGTCAGGACATCTGTCCATGAACTGAATCTCAAGAGAAGGTGGGTCATGCAGCAAGACAACGAACCTAAGCACACAAGTCGTTCTACCAAAGAATGGTTAAAGAAGAATAAAGTTAATGTTTTGGAATGGCCAAGTCAAAGTCCTGACCTTAATCCAATCGAAATGTTGTGGAAGGACCTGAAGCGAGCAGTTCATGTGAGGAAACCCACCAACATCCCAGAGTTGAAGCTGTTCTGTACGGAGGAATGGGCTAAAATTCCTCCAAGCCGGTGTGCAGGACTGATCAACAGTTACCGGAAACGTTTAGTTGCAGTTATTGCTGCACAAGGGGGTCACACCAGATACTGAAAGCAAAGGTTCACATACTTTTGCCACTCACAGATATGTAATATTGGATCATTTTCCTCAATAAATAAATGACCAAGTATAATATTTTTGCCTCATTTGTTTAACTGGGTTCTCTTTATCTACTTTTAGGACTTGTGTGAAAATCTGACGATGTTTTAGGTCATATTTATACAGAAATATAGAAAATTATAAAGGGTTCACAAACTTTCAAGCACCACTGTATTTCTTTGATGTTAGGAAAGTAAAACATACCTGTACACTGAGTAATTTTATTATACATGAATGAACTCAAAGCATTCTCCCTTTACCTTGAATAATAGCGAGGGCACCACATCAGTGCATCTTTCAAGCATGAAAATCTGAAGGAGACAAGACACGAGTGAAAGGGAAAGGGAAGGGCAAGGGAAAGTGGGTGGGGCGTGCAGGATGTCAGTCAATATTAGAGAGCTCAGAACACCTGCACAGATGCCAGTCATTCCCGATTCAAGTCATTAGTGGTCAGGGTTTGGGAAAGAAGACTAACTCTTACACGTTTTCGAGTGATAACTAGTAGCTGTGGGGATCCTATGCAAAATTCAGAAAGGTTGGCATGCTATTCAAAGCCGCTAAGGTCCTCGAGTTGCAGTTCTAATATGAAAGACTATTTTATATTTGTTTTGACGTGTTAATTGGGAAGTTAAGTCTTATTATAAGAATGCCACCTGCCAAAATAGTCCTTTGTTCTTTCTCTCTCTCTCTCTCTCTCTCTCTCTCACACACACACACACACTGTTGTTTGCACCGCAGGCGTATGCCATGAGGGAAACAAACCTTGAAAATCAAGTCAGTCTAACCCAGTTGTTTTATTCCTGGGGCAAGCTTGGATCAACCATGCCTCACAGCAACAGCAGGTCTTGGGCAATGCTGCATCCAAGGGTGACACCCCAGTTACAGGGTTCAAAACTACACTCCGGGCATAAATTTTTCATCTGTGAGCGACCTGGAAGCCATGTTATTATACATGCCAGCCAGCCAACCAGCCAAAAGGGCACTTGGACAGTCTGAAGGCAGAAGTGCGTGAGGTCAAGCCCCATTTAGGTTTATCTTGCTGGAACTCCTATATAACAGAGCATGAAAAAAATACGGGGGCGGCACGGTGGTGTAGTGGTTAGCGCTGTGGCCTCACAGCAAGAAGGTCCAGGTTCGAGCCCCGTGGCCGGCGAGGGCCTTTCTGTGCGGAGTTTGCATGTTCTCCCCGTGTCCGCATGGGTTTCCTCCGGGTGCTCCGGTTTCCCCCACAGTCCAAAGACATGCAGGTTAGATTAACTGGTGACTCTAAATTGACCGTAGGTGTGAATGTGAGTGTGAATGGTGGTCTGTGTCTCTGTGTCAGCCCTGTGATGACCTGGCGATTTGTCCAGGGTGTACCCCGCCTTTCGCCCGTAGTCAGCTGGGATAGGCTCCAGCTCGCCTGCGACCCTGTAGAACAGGATAAAGCGGCTAGAGATAATGAGATGAGATGAAAAAAAATACCCTTGTGTTTTCCACAGTAAAATACGACTAGATTAGGGATGATATGACTCGCTATTTTTAGCTTGTTTTATAAAGAATGTGTCAAACTGTCCTTCAGCACAAGCTACAAATTAATTTTCCAGCTACAGAGCTTCTTTCTTTACGCTACACAGTTAATAATAAAAGGAAACTCGCCAATTCTGAAACTGACAGCGTGCAGCATAGTGTTGACACTCCGTCTACGTTAATGTAACGTCTACAGCAGCGTCCAGGACAGTGCAAGGATTTTATTTAAATATTCTATCGCTTTAATGGTTAATAAATGTAACAGCAGAAGGAATTACTTCATGACTATCTAGGACTTGCACACACTTCTCCATTTCATGCAAAGTAATTTCAAAGTGTTAATGGTGCATTAAAGCAAAGGAAAATAGACTAATCCCAGCATCGTCTTGTGCAGTTGATCAGAGAATTGGATTCATCAAGTGTGAAATCATTTATCACATACAGAGTACACTTAGCCAGCGTTCTTTACTGTCTGTCTCACTGTTTTTCCATCACCCTAATTCGTTGGCATGTCTACAGTGGCAAGTATTAAAGGTCTCATTGCATCGTTTTTTCATTAATTGTGCGGTGGTCGCTAGTATGAATGAATGCCCTGTGAGCCGGTTTTGGTGAAAAAAAAAATGCTGTGGTTCTCCTGTTTCAGGCTGTTCTAGTTTGGTGGAGGAGTGGGTGGCGGGAGAACGACAGGATTTCAGCTCTTACTCATTAATATTCATGACATGTAAACGTGTTACCTCTGATTGGCTAACAGCACTGTGACGCTACCTCCAGTGAGTCAGAACAAGCGGATGTGGGTGTCTTACTACAGCGAGAGAGAAGGAACAAATATTGCGTGCTGATGTCATTGAGGTGCGACGCGAGGAAATAAGAAAAATTTCAACAAATGTTTGGGTTTTTACTAAACAAACAAATGAATAAAATGAACGAGTGACTTAAAAAAAAAGAATGTGGGTGTCTTTGTAAAAACTGTTTTGATTGGCTATTATGGTCTCGACGTCGATGGTTTGACCAATAACAATGTAGATAACACGAATTTTACATCACATTCAACGAGATTTAAACGAGACTAAAGATGGCGACTTACAAATAATGTGTAAACATCGTTGGAGTTAATAAAGTTTGAACAGCATGAAGGAACATACCCCAACCCCCCGAAATTAATAATAAAAAAATTCTCAACGGATTTGGCATAATATAAAAAGGTCGTTTTTTACTCAGAAAAAGCGGAAAACTCTCATCCCTGCCTCGCTTGTGACCATGTCCTGCATGCTAACGTGGAGAATATGAACATGATATTTTGTAACAAAAACCTTCGAACAAAAAGTTCATGTTTTACTTACAGCTTGTGAGCTGGTGGTCGATCGTCTTGACGGCACAGATCCAGGGATTAAATGCAACCTCGAAGCAAAACCACTACTGACGGCACCGAAGTTTGAAAAGTCACTGTGGTTGAAATGATCAGAACACAGGACTAACGCTGCATTATACTTCGCTGGTGGCGTTCCAAAGATAAATTCCAACCATTTATCAGTCCCCCCAGGATTTCGTGGGCCTTTTTTGTGATTGTTGCGGGCTAAAATGTCTGACGTTGCGGTGTTTTTTAGGTTTTTGTTGCGATTACATTGCGGGAGGAAGTGAAAGTTGCGAGAAATTGTTGCGATTTTCTCTTTTTGTGATTTAAAATTGAGTGATATGTTAAATATTAAGTTATTACTGAAAAACTATTGATTAAAAAAACAAAGACACTGAGAAATGGTCCTATAAACAACTTTACCAATATAAAAGATTACCAGGACTACAAAAATGCAGAAAAATAGGCTTTACTTATCCAAATGCTCCTGTTGGTTCAAAAGTTAAAGTGCAGAGAACCTCACAGCACAACATGAAGTTACCTTAAAATATAATATAAATGCCTCAGCTTTCATGTAAGAAAAAAACTATTAATACTAGTACTGTGTGCAGGCAGTCTCTCCTGAAAACTAAATTAAACAATAATTATAAACTAATAAAATAAATGGCTCAGGCTTCATAGAAGAAAAAAACAATTTGAACAGAATCTCACAGTATGATGCTGAAGCTGCCTGAACAATGGAAAATAAAATACCATTTTGGCAAAAATGTTGGCATCCATTAATTTCTTGTATTAAGTAAAAAAAAATAATGTAAAGTGCACACAGTCCTTCACTGTAAACATAACATACTTTCAGTTACAGAATTTAAGCCTACATAAACACTGACTCGCACATTGACCGTATACATGGAAGTAAGGCGGAAGGTAGTTTGTCGACGTCACCTCAAGACGATGCCAACGATTGGTCAAATTTGCGGGAAAGTTGCAGTGATTGGATATAATTTCAACACCGCCCTAAATTCGCGGGGATTGGTTGAATTTGCGTTGAAGTTGCAAATCGCAACATCGCGAAATCCTGGAGGGTCTGATTTCTTCTTCACCTCTTCTATCTTGGGCAAGAAATGCAACGTTGATGTGTTACTGCCACAAATAACACAGGCACAAACTTGTTCAGACATGTTTTCAACTTGCTGTTAGGTCCTCTTCGTTAGCTACTGACGAGATGGGCTCTGCTCAGTGTTGCCAGATACTGCTAACGTTTTCCAGCCCAAAATATGTTCAAATCCGCCAAAATGCACTTAAAACCGCCCAATCTGGCAACACTGGCTCTGTTATCTCTCCTCGCGCTTAAATCCGAACTTCCTTCCCGTGGGCGGTCACAAGCCAAGGTGGGCGAGGCCATGAATACTAATTTACGAAGTGACGCAAGATCGTATGGCTTTTTCAGATCCGCTCGTTTTTCCGACTATTTTCTTTCATAAGCTAATACAACCCCGATTCCAAAAAAGTTGGGACAAAGTACAAATTGTAAATAAAAACAGAATGCAATGATGTGAAAGTTTCAAAATTCCATATTTTATTCAGAATAGAACATAGATGACATCACATGTTTAAACTGAGAAAATGTATCATTTAAAGAGAAAAATTAGGTGATTTTAAATTTCATGACAACAACACATCTCAAAAAAGTTGGGACAAGGCCATGTTTACCACTGTGAGACATCCCCTTTTCTCTTTACAACAGTCTGTAAATGTCTGGGGACTGAGGAGACAAGTTGCTCAAGTTTAGGGATAGGAATGTTAACCCATTCTTGTCTAATGTAGGATTCTAGTTGCTCAACTGTCTTAGGTCTTTTTTGTCGTATCTTCCGTTTTATGATGCGCCAAATGTTTTCTATGGGTGAAAGAGCTGGACTGCAGGCTGGCCAGTTCAGTACCCGGACCCTTCTTCTACGCAGCCATGATGCTGTAATTGATGCAGTATGTGGTTTGGCATTGTCATGTTGGAAAATGCAAGGTCTTCCCTGAAAGAGACGTCGTCTGGATGGGAGCATATGTTGCTCTAGAACGTGGATATACCTTTCAGCATTGATGGTGTCTTTCCAGATGTGTAAGCTGCCCATGCCACACGCACTAATGCAACCCCATACCATCAGAGATGCAGGCTTCTGAACTGAGCGCTGATAACAACTTGGGTTGTCCTTCTCCTCTTTAGTCCGAATGACACGGCGTCCCTGATTTCCATAAAGAACTTCAAATTTTGATTCGTCTGACCACAGAACAGTTTTCCACTTTGCCACAGTCCATTTTAAATGAGCCTTGGCCCAGAGAAGATGTCTGCGCTTCTGGATCATGTTTAGATATGGCTTCTTCTTTGAACTATAGAGTTTTAGCTGGCGACGGCGGATGGCACGGTGAATTGTGTTCACAGATAATGTTCTCTGGAAATATTCCTGAGCCCATTTTGTGATTTCCAATACAGGAGCATGCCTGTATGTGATGCAGTGCCATCTAAGGTCCCGAAGATCACGGGCACCCAGTATGGTTTTCCGGCCTTGACCCTTACGCACAGAGATTCTTCCAGATTCTCTGAATCTTTTGATGATATTATGCACTGTAGATGATGATATGTTCAAACTCTTTGCAATTTTACACTGTCGAACTCCTTTCTGATATTGCTCCACTATTTGTGGGCGCAGAATTAGGGGGATTGGTGATCCTCTTCCCATCTTTACTTCTGAGAGCCGCTGCCACTCCAAGATGCTCTTTTTATACCCAGTCATGTTAATGACCTATTGCCAATTGACCTGATGAGTTGCAATTTGGTCCTCCAGCTGTTCCTTTTTTGTACCTTTAACTTTTCCAGCCTCTTATTGCCCCTGTCCCAACTTTTTTGAGATGTGTTGCTGTCATGAAATTTCAAATGAGCCAATATTTGGCATGAAATTTCAAAATGTCTCACTTTCGACATTTGATATGTTGGCTATGTTCTATTGTGAAAACAATATCAGTTTTTGAGATTTGTAAATTATTGCATTCCGTTTTTATTTACAATTTGTACTTTGTCCCAACTTTTTTGGAATTGGGGTTGTACAGGGAATGGGGGTAGAATTACATTTTCACATGCAGCATGCATATGCAACTCGGAGTGAACTATGGTATTTCAAAAAGAGCCAGTATTAAACGTTTTTGGTGGAAGGGCACCTTTAACTAGTCTATGCAGCCCCTAATGAAGAAATTGCAATTCAATTTGAAATCTGTCACTTAAAATTAAGCTATGGGTAAACTTCAACAATTTGGGAAAACCTGCCAGATGTTAGTGTGGCGAACTTCCTGTTTTGACCAAGATTGAGGTTTACCTATATTGCCTCTAACATATTTTTAAAAGTATAAGTATATTTCACCAAAATAACATAGAAATGTTTTTTTCAAACCATGGTTTTTGTCTTTCTTACGAGATCATTATTTCATTATTTATTAGGTAAATAAGACACCAGTGAATGAAGCGATTGCTAGCCAAGCGTGCTTTTCTCACACGGTAAACGTCATGCTTTGATCATTATTCTTGGTTACATGCCAATAGTGAACTGAACGTAGGTTGGCCTACTTAGTTCAGTTTGTAAACTGACTAAATAATAGTGGTCAAATTATCCACAATTCACTCATTTACTGTAGACATGGTGGTGGACAAGTGTGTAATATTCAGTTCAATGCTAAGAAATGGGAAAGTTTGCCAACAGAAGAAATCTCACCCAATTAATCAGTGATTGTGGTTGAAGACAAGACTGATGGAGATAAAGTTTATGATCCAAGTGACTCATTTCCCATTGTGAACTTGTAATATTAGATTATACAGTGGTGCTTGAAAGTTTGTGAACCCTTTAAAATTTTCTATATTTCTACATAAATACACTATATTGCCAAAAGTATTCGCTCACCTGCCTTGACTCACATATGAGCTTAAGTGACATCCCATTCCTAATCCATAGGGTTCAATATGACGTCGGTCCACCCTTTGCAGCTAGAACAGCTTCAACTCTTCTGAGAAGGCTGTCCACAAGGTTTAGGAGTGTGTTCATGGGAATTTTTGACCATTCTTCCAGAAGTGCATTTGTGAGGTCACACACTGATGCTGGACGAGAAGGCCTGGCTCTCAGTCTCCGCTCTAATTAATCCCAAAGGTGTTCTATCGGGTTGAGGTCAGGACTCTGTGCAGGCCAGTTAAGTTCATCCACACCAGACTCTGTCCTCCATGTCTTTATGGACCTTGCTTCGTGCACTGGTGCACAGTCATGTTGGAAGAGGAAGGGGCCAGCTCCAAACTGTAAAAACAGTCTGCATGCCTAGGTGCTTGATTTTTATACACCTGTGGCCATGAAAGTGATTGGAACACCTGATTCCGATAATTTGGATGGGTGAGCAAATACTTTTGGCAATATAGTGTATGACCGAAAACATCATCAGATTTTCACACAAGTCCTAAAACTAGATAAAAAGAAACCAGTTAAACAAATGAGAGAAAAATATTATACTTGGTCATTTATTTATTGAGGAAAATGATCCAATATTACATATCTGTGAGTGGCAAAAGTATGTGAACCTCTAGGATTAGGTGTGAGTGGGCACCCTGTTTGATAGATCCCTGTGCTTTAAATAAAAGTCTGATCTTCACAACACGTGTTTGGGGAACTGTATCATGTCACGAACAAAGGAGATTTCTGAGGACCTCAGAAAAAGCGTTGTTGATGCTCATCAGGCTGGAAAAGCTTACAAAACCATCTCTAAAGAGTTTGGACTCCACCAATCCACAGTCAGACAGATTGTGTACAAATGGAGGAAATTCAAGACCATTGTTACCCTCCCCAGGAGTGGTCGACCAACAAAGATCACTCCAAGAGCAAGGCATGTAATAGTAGGCGAGGTCACAAAGGACCCCAGGGTAACTTCTAAGCAACTGAAGGCCTCTCTCACATTGGCTAATGTTAATGTTCATGAGTCCACCATCAGGAGAACACTGAACAACAATGGTGTGCATGGCAGGGTTGCAAGGAGAAAGCCACTGCTCTCCAAAAACAACATTGCTGCTCATCTGCAGTTTGCTAAAGGTCATGTGGACAAGCCAGAAGGCTATTGGAAAAATGTTTTGTGGATGGATGAGACCAAAATAGAACTTTTTGGTTTAAATGAGAAATGTTATGTTTGGAGAAAGGAAAACACTGCATTCCAGCATAAGAACCTTATCCCATCTGTGAAACATGGTGGTGGTAGTATCATGGTTTGGGCCTGTTTTGCTGCATCTGGGCCAGGACGGCTTGCCATTATTGACGGAACAATGAATTCTGAATTATACCAGCGAATTCTAAAGGAAAATCTCAGGACATCTGTCCATGAACTGAATCTCAAGAGAAGGTGGGTCATGCAGCAAGACAACGACCCTAAGCACACAAGTCCTTCTACCAAAGAATGGTTAAAGAAGAATAAAGTTAATGTTTTGGAATGGCCGAGTCAAAGTCCTGACCTTAATCCAATCGAAATGTTGTGGAAGGACCTGAAGCGAGCAGTTCATGTGAGGAAACCCACCAACATCCCAGAGTTGAAGCTGTTCTGTACGGAGGAACGGGCTAAAATTCCTCCAAGCCGGTGTGCAGGACTGATCAACAGTTACCGGAAACGTTTAGTTGCAGTTATTGCTGCACAAGGGGGTCACACCAGATACTGAAAGCAAAGGTTCACATACTTTTGCCACTCACAGATATGTAATATTGGATCATTTTCCTCAATAAATATATGACCAAGTATAATATTTTTCGTCTCATTTGTTTAACTGGGTTCTCTTTATCTACTTTTAGGACTTGTGTGAAAATCTGATGATGTTTTAGGTCATATTTATGCAGAAATATAGAAAATTCTCAAGGGTTCATGAACTTTCAAGCACCACTGTAAGATCATAGTACTGTATTATGAGCTACACTTGTCAATAACTCTAGGAAATAACTCTAGGAAAAATGAGTATATAAAATTTTGGGTGTGTACTTGTAATTAAAATGATTTGCTAGCTGCAATAGATTTGGGGCACCAATGCAGTGCAAAAAAGCAAAGGCTGGACTCCAAATACCTTCTGGTTGAAATATTTCATAGATGTACTGGATATAGCACTGTTAAATGGTGTGTGGCTACATCTGCCAACTTTATTGGAGGAATTTATGTTTTCGACTCTGTTTGTTTGTTTGACTGTTCCCAATCTAACTCAAAAAGTAGTGAACGGATTTTGATGGAATTTTGAGGAAAGGGGAGGGGTTCCTTGGCATGGGCCAAGGAACAACTGATTAGATTTTGTTGCAAATCAGGATATGTACTGTACGTAAATCCATGATTATTATTTTTTTGTCTGTTCCCAACGTAACTCAAAAAGTAGTGAACAGATTTGGATGAAATTTGGTGTACAGCTTTAGTATTATCCTTGGTTCAAGTGATTTGATTTTGATGTTGATAATAGGTGGCTTGGCGGAGGTATACACTCTACCATGTGCCCTTCTTCTATGTTAATGAAACTGTCTTAGACATAAGAGTACTGTGCAAAAGTCTTAGGCACATGTAAAGAAATGCTGTAGAAAAAAACATGCCTTCAAAAGTCATGAAATTAAATGTTTCTGCATGTAATAAAAATACTATAAAGAGCACTAAACAGTAATAATTGATACAAAGGCAATATGTGTTGTGATGACCCTTTGCTTAAAAAATATATAGTCTCAGGTATAGTCAGTGCAGCTTCATAAGGAAATTAAATGAGCTGTAAATTTTAGGGAACATCTTGCAGAACCATCCACAGTTCTTCTGGAGGCTTTACTATCACACCGCTCCTGTGAAGGACGGCCCCATGAGGACAGTTGAGGGTTATACCTGTTAAAACTGTTAATTTTATAGTCAGGCTGTCTGTTGTTGCCCAAATGAGGATGGGTTCCCGTTTGAGTCTGGTTCCTCTCGAGGTTTCTTCCTCATGTCGTCTGAGGGAGTTTTTCCTTGCCACCGTCGCCACAGGCTTGCTCATTGGCGATAGATTAGGGATAAAATTAGCTCATGTTTTAAGTCGTTCAAATTCTGTAAAGCTGCTTTGCGACAATGTTTATTGTTAAAAGCGCTATACAAATAAACTTGATTTAATTTGATTTGACACTTGCTTCTTATTTTTGCAGAAAACTCCGCAGCCTTCATCTTTTTTTCCTGAAAATCGTCTCTTCTGTAATCTGCTGCTTTCTTTACTGACATACGAACACTTTTTCTGTAAGATTTAATTTTGTGTCAGAAAACTAATATTTGAAATCTAAAATGTTTTCGTACTGACTGGATAATGAAGAAGTCATCAAATAAAAATCAAAGTTTTTACAAAAAAAAAAAAGGGTGCCTAAAACTTTTGTACAGTACGGTATACACTACCGTTCAAAAGTTTGGGGTCACCCAGACAACTTTGTGTTTTCCATGAAAAGTCACACTTTTATTTACCACCATAAGTTGTAAAATAATAGAAAATATAGTCAAGACATTTTTCTGGCCATTTTGAGCATTTAATCGACCCCACAAATGTGATGCTCCAGAAAGTCAATCTGCTCAAAGGAAGGTCAGTTTTATAGCTTCTCTAAAGAGCTCAACTGTTTTCAGCTGTGCTAACATGATTGTACAAGGGTTTTCTAATCATCCATTAGCCTTCTGAGGCAATGAGCAAACACATTGTACCATTAGAACACTGGAGTGAGAGTTGCTGGAAATGGGCCTCTATACACCTATGGAGATATTGCACCAAAAACCAGACATTTGCAGCTAGAATAGTCATTTACCACATTAGCAATGGATAGAGTGGATTTCTGATTAGTTTAAAGTGATCTTCATTGAAAAGAACAGTGCTTTTCTTTCAAAAATAAGGACATTTCAAAGTGACCCCAAACTTTTGAACGGTAGTGTATAATACCATATTTTATTATGGCATGGTCAGAGGGTCACAGAGCGAAACAGCTTTCACTCCAGCATGCAGAAGAGCATAGTGCATGTTACATTATTCATTTATCCTCACCCTCATGTGCTTCTGCTCAGGGATAACGGCAGCAAAAAATGACAACAAACCCATAAATAAGTGAGGAAACAATATGAGAGCGGAGAGGACGGTCCCTTCTCAGCTCTAAATAGACCAGAGCACTCATTTACGAGTGTTCTTGCAGCACAGAGCTCCCCTGGCTTCCACTTCCTGTACTGTAGGTCTCCTCTTGTCTCTCGATCATTTTCTAATCTAGCATGTTTGCCTACTCTATTTAATTCCCATGAAGACTTCCAATTTTTACACCTAGCAGACAGTCTGCTGCTGTTGATCGATGACTGAGGAGGAGAAAAAAAAAAAAAGAAGCAGAGTCCCTCGAGAGTCAGGCTTCAATTAGTCATTTAAAACCAAGCTCATGGCTTTCTCTGTGTGTGTGTGTGTGTGTGTGTGTGTGTGTGTGTAGTGCACAGATCAGGCATGTTAGAAGAAATCGTCCATAATCTCGACTACTGTGACATCCTGGTGTTAGGGGAGGAGTTACGGGAGGGGTTCGAGACCCTCCAGCTGCCGCACAGCGCACTATTGGGCAAACACTTGGATTATACCAACTCAACATCTGGCATGTCCATTTACGGTAAAGAGAACATCGAATCACCCAAATGCTACATACAGCTCGTGTCATAACCACATATAATCTCAAGTCTTGTCTCGTATCTGTGGTGCAGGTGTGGACTCCATGGTTCACTATGCGCAGGCCATCAGACAGGTGCGCTACCAGAACCTGCAGAACGATGCATCAGCAAGAATGTTCAGAGTAACCTGCTCCGAGCTCAACGGACGATACACCAGCAACCCATTTATGCAGCAGGTCAGAGACACGCAGTGTTAAAAGAAATCCACCCATTTCCTGATAACATATTTGGAGTCAGGCATGATATAATAATCAGAATATAGCAAGAGTAATAATTAACAGTTATTCCACAAAATCGAGTCGTACATGAGCCGATAGCCGACGAGGCACGTAGCACCGAGTCGGCTTGTACGACGAGATTGAGTGGAATAACTGTTTTATTCTTTCCACATTCACTAGATTTTGAGAAACAGGGCATTTTTATTTTTTGCAAATTTGATCAATAAAAACTTTATACAAAACGTCCGACAAAATAATTTCCACTTAGAACGTAAACAAACCGGTGAAATGACAGGAGCAATTTGTGAAAAACGCGATAATTCTTGTAAAATAATAAAAACGATAAATTCTTACCGTCAAATACTTTTATTCCATATTTTGTTGCTTTTTGGGGGTTTTGTTTTCAAGTAGAGTTTTTATTTCGTCCTCGGTTGGTTCAGCAACACGCTCTGCCATTTTGTTCTTCTCTACTCACGGTATATGAGCTGATATCCTAGTAGTAGAGTAGCCAATCAGAGCGCGCGATTGCTCATATCCAGTGAATGTGGATAGAATAATGGTAGTTAGTAAGGTTAAATGTACAGTATGTACAATTAACTCCAATTTATTGTCACTTCAGAAAAACGAGCTAAAATATACACTGGTTGGCCATGTCACAAAATCTATACAGTTGAAGATTGGGAATTTTTTCCCCCCTGTGCCTACTGTAGCCCTAAATTCACGTTCTTGGCTGACAGGAATGGAACCCTGGTGTTGTAACCCATCCACCTCTTCTGAGATGCTTTTCTGCTCACCATGGATGTAAAGAGCGGTAGTTTGAGTTACCTTATCCGTCCTGATTTCAGCTCAAATCAGTCTGGCCCCTCTCCTCTGACCTCCCTCTCAGCGTGGTGTTTCCACCCACAAAACTGTCATTCACAGGACGTTTTTAGTTTCTCTAAAATAAACAAACCAGCCCGTCAGGCATAAAAGTACATGACGTTCAAAGTCACCGAGATCACGTTTTTCCCCATCCTGATGTTTGATTTGAACATTAACTGAAGCTTCTGCCGTGTATCTGCACGATTTTATGCACTGAGCTGCCGCCGCGTGACACGGGTGTTCCTAAAAAAAGTGGCCAGCGAGTGTATATTTCAAATGATACATTTAAAATGCATCCGGTGATATTTTGAGTTCAAACGTAGGGTGATGTTACGCTGATTTTTCAAACACACAGGGGGAAAAAATGTATAGTACATTTTTTTTTAAATACAAAATATTGGCACCCTTACTGAGAGGAGAAAAGAAAAAGGAAGAAAGAAAATCACATCTCTGAACTTTCATAATTGTATTATTTCCCAAGTCACACTTAATGATATTTTGACTTTTTTTTTTTATATCAATTACCTGTCGGGTGTAGGTCAACCATTTGTCTCTTTGAAAGCTCTTTGTTTTTCCCCATGGATGATGGATAACTAAGTAATTGTATGTGTACAAATTATATACGTTTGCCATAAGCAAAGAGGAAAAAGGCAACAGAAATGAAACTAGATAGATAGATAGATAGATAGATAGATAGATAGATAGATAGATAGATAGATAGATAGATAGATAGATAATTTTATAAAATTAATACATTTTTCTAAATATTTCTGAGGGATGTCGATACTTTCCTTTTTAAAAAAAATGAGGTTTTTTGGAGGGGGGTTTGTTTTGTTTTTTTAGGACAAAGGTAAGTATTTTCACAAATGCAAATGTTCTCTTTAGGTATCGAACACACAAAATTTCTATTTAGCTATTAATAGCAGAATGTTTTAGCTACACATCCAGATTAATTGAGGTTAAGTTCACATCATGTAGAAAGTGTGATTGTGAGATTTTAATGGATTTTCTATCACATGGGGGGGGAAACAGATGGCAAAACAGGAAGCCATCAACAGCACAGATGGCACTTGAAAACCATAAATAGGTTTAAAACAGGATATTTTAAGAATGTTTTTTCATCCATCCATCCATCCATCCATTATCTGTAGCCGCTTTATCCTGTTCTACAGGGTCGCAGGCAAGCTGGAGCCTATCCCAGCTGACTACGGGCGAAAGGCGGGGTACACCCTGGACAAGTCGCCAGGTCATCACAGGGCTGACATATAGACACAGACAACCATTCACACTCACATTCACACCTACGGTCAATTTAGAGTCACCAGTTAACCTAACCTGCATGTCTTTGGACTGTGGGGGAAACCGGAGCACCCGGAGGAAACCCACGCGGACACGGGGAGAACATGCAAACTCCAGGCCCTCGCCGGCCACGGGGCTCGAACCCAGGACCTTCTTGCTGTGAGGCGACAGCGCTAACCACTACACCACCATGCCGCCCATGTTTATGTTTTGTTTTTTAATACAAGTATATTTTAAATGTTAAGAGCTTAGTGCCTCATTCATTGCAGTTACTGTGTGACATGTGAATACCCGTCCATTTATTCTTTTCCCCTGCACACACTGATGGCAGGTGCCAATTATCTGAGCGAGCACTGTATATAAAACTGGCAGCACCTTGAATATCATCCTGATACTAAATCAACTGAATTGAAAAACAAAATTAGATGAAATCATAGCAAATTACGAATACAGCAGAAACATGGTGTTGTACCTCATTTTACTTAAGATTCCTCATCTAACTGTCTTTCTTTCTTCTTCCACTCAGATTAATATACTTCACAGAGAACAGCCTGTCCAGCATATCAGTCATGTCATGGCTCAACCCAAATCCATGCAACTTAGTCATCACCCAGTCACAGTCTTCAACACCCAGAGCTCTGGTGAGTGACAGTGAGTGTGTGTGCTTATATATTAAGCAAAGACTGAATGATAGGTTGTGCTCGCGTTTGTCAGTTGTCCTTGTTTTTCATCGGCTTGGTTGTCATGTTTGTGCACAAAATCCATGTTTTACATATTGTTGATATGTGTACTTTCTAGGAATATGAAGAGGTGAGGGAATATTTAACATACATCTACACCCTCAAAAAGATGACAAAATTGTTCCTTTCCTCATTATATTTTTCGTACCTTCATCGTTCCTTTCTTTGTGACATCTTTTGTGCCTTATGGGAATAGCCATAAAGTATAGCCTGCAGCTCACTACATGATTTATACCGAGGCTTTGTTGGCAGGTTAAAAAAAAAAAAATATCTGAATATACTGCACATTTACAACCCCGATTCCAAAAAAGTTGGGACAAAGTACAAATTGTAAATAAAAACGGAATGCAATGATGTGGAAGTTTCAAAATTCCATATTTTATTCAGAATAGAACATAGATGACATATCAAATGTTTAAACTGAGAAAATGTATCATTTAAAGAGAAAAATTAGGTGATTTTTAAATTTCATGACAACAACACATCTCAAAAAAGTTGGGACAAGGCCATGTTTACCACTGTGAGACATCCCCTTTTCTCTTTACAACAGTCTGTAAACGTCTGGGGACTGAGGAGACAAGTTGCTCAAGTTTAGGGATAGGAATGTTAACCCATTCTTGTCTAATGTAGGATTCTAGTTGCTCAACTGTCTTAGGTCTTTTTTGTCGTATCTTCCGTTTTATGATGCGCCAAATGTTTTCTATGGGTGAAAGATCTGGACTGCAGGCTGGCCAGTTCAGTACCCGGACCCTTCTTCTACGCAGCCATGATGCTGTAATTGATGCAGTATGTGGTTTGGCATCGTCATGTTGGAAAATGCAAGGTCTTCCCTGAAAGAGACGTCGTCTGGATGGGAGCATATGTTGCTCTAGAACCTGGATATACCTTTCAGCATTGATGGTGTCTTTCCAGATGTGTAAGCTGCCCATGCCACATGCACTAATGCAACCCCATACCATCAGAGATGCAGGCTACTGAGCGCTGATAACAACTTGGGTCGTCCTTCTCCTCTTTAGTCCGAATGACACGGTGTCCCTGATTTCCATAAAGAACTTCAAATTTTGATTCGTCTGACCACAGAACAGTTTTCCACTTTGCCACAGTCCATTTTAAATGAGCCTTGGCCCAGAGAAGACGTCTGCGCTTCTGGATCATGTTTAGATACGGCTTCTTCTTTGAACTATAGAGTTTTAGCTGGCAACGGCGGATGGCACGGTGAATTGTGTTCACAGATAATGTTCTCTGGAAATATTCCTGAGCCCATTTTGTGATTTCCAATACAGAAGCATGCCTGTATGTGATGCAGTGCCGTCTAAGGACCCGAAGATCACGGGCATCCAGTATGATTTTCCGGCCTTGACCCTTACGCACAGAGATTCTTCCAGATTCTCTGAATCTTTTGATGATATTATGCACTGTAGATGATGATATGTTCAAACTCTTTGCAATTTTACACTGTCGAACTCCTTTCTGATATTGCTCCACTATTTGTGGGCGCAGAATTAGGGGGATTGGTGATCCTCTTCCCATCTTTACTTCTGAGAGCCGCTGCCACTCCAAGATGCTCTTTTTATACCCAGTCATGTTAATGACCTATTGCCAATTGACCTAATGAGTTGCAATTTGGTCCTCCAGCTGTTCCTTTTTTGTGCCTTTAACTTTTCCAGCCTCTTATTGCCCCTGTCCCAACTTTTTTGAGATGTGTTGCTGTCATGAAATTTCAAATGAGCCAATATTTGGCATGAAATTTCAAAATGTCTCACTTTCGACATTTGATATGTTGTCTATGTTCTATTGTGAATACAATATCAGTTTTTGAGATTTGTAAATTATTGCATTCCGTTTTTATTTACAATTTGTACTTTGTCCCAACTTTTTTGGAATTGGGGTTGTACCTACACATTTGAGGTTATAATGCTGCATTTGACTTAACTTGGAAGTGAGAAGTCAGAGCTCGAGCTCAGAATTACAAAAATCATAAACATCCCCATGTTCATGGTTTGTTAGCAACATGTTAGCAAGCTAACTGTGCTGAGTGATGTATAGAGTAGCGGCTGGGGTTATTTTTATTCATTTATTTTGGGGGGGGCAGTGAATAATACACAGGGTGTTTCAAAAAATTTGATATTATATCCTAGAAACTACACAGTCTAGGCAAAGGAAACTGAACAGGCTTAATGTTGAGCAATACGGTATAAGATTTATTCCTCAAACTTTTGAATGAGAAATTCAAAAGGTCAGTGGATTCCATGAACGATTTCACAAATTTCCAATATGTGCGCCGCCTGACACACAGACAGCCTTCCTCTTCGAACTTTTTCTGCCATGTCCAAATCTGCATTGCAGTTGGCGCATTTTTAGAGAATTCTCTCATAAACGCACGCTGCACACAGTCTTGTTCGACTGTATTCGAGCGTACTCGAACAC
Organism: Neoarius graeffei; assembly: GCF_027579695.1. Lineage (NCBI taxonomy): Eukaryota > Metazoa > Chordata > Actinopteri > Siluriformes > Ariidae > Neoarius > Neoarius graeffei. The sequence goes on along the minus strand of NC_083585.1, from coordinate 46,734,529 downwards.
ACAAAACACCTTTTCTTTTCCAGTAAATGGCATTTCTATACCTAAAAAGATTAAAAACAAAAAACATTCGACAAAGTTTTGACCTGTTTCCACACATGCTGTTAAAATTTGAAGTCGACCGAACGAGAATTGGCAAAAGTTATTAGATTGTGAAATGATATCAAATTTTTTGAAACACCCTGTATATCAATAATGTACAACCTCAATTCCAAAAAAGTTTGGACGCTGTGTAAACTGTAAATAAAAACAGAATGTGATCATCTGCGAATCATGGAAACCCTGTATTTCATTGAAAATAGTCCAAAAACAACATATCAAATGTTGAAAATGAGAAATTAATTTGATGTCAGCAACACGTTTCAGAAAAGTTGGGACAGGGGTTAGATTTAACAAGCAAATTATCTCTAAGCAGCCATGTTGAGTTAATGCCACTTGCAGAGTGGAGGAGACCATCCCAAGTTTCCGAGTAGGAATTCCCAAATTGTTCGGGAGTCAAAAAGTTGGAGATCAGAAATTAAGAGGTATGCGCTTTAGTTGAATGCAGCATGAGCTTAAGTTTTCCTTCCATTTTTGTTCATCAAACACTAAATGGGAACTAACTGCAAGTAGGAACTAAAGTTTGGATTGGGGAACAAAAGGAAAATCAGACCACATTGCCATAGAATTGGCAATTAAGAGTTGTTAGGCTATGATCACACTACAGCTTGCGATGCTTTGCAGTGGGTTATCAATGAAAATGAGATGTTTGGTGGCAATGCTTCCTGGAGCTTCGGGACGTATTCCCAAACCTGAAGCGAGTATTCGCCGGTTAGTTTGCCGACGAAAAACAAACAAACATCGCCACCAAATTTCAGTGCATACATTGAAAATTTTCACGATGTTTTTGGCCACTCACCAGGTGGAGAGACACCAAAAAACAACCCACAAAGCTTGGAGAACATTCACCGTGCATTATACTACTGGTGGTGATGCTACTAATTTTTCATCGTCGAATATTCGCAAACCCATCACGAGCTGAAGTGTGACCAGGGCCTTAAATGCATCATACCTAATTTAACTAAAGCTGAGAAAGTCTGAATTCAGATGTTGCTTGTCATGAAAGACGGAATCGCTGCTTTGTAATGTGCAAATACATCAAAAAAGCCTAGGTCACAACCGGACGTACGATTTTTTGGCCGTGCGATTTTTGGCGTTTCCCAAATCGCTGCATTTTTTTTGTTTGTGGAGAAAGACGCACGTTGGCCGTAAGTTTGTCTTGCAACCTGAAAAAAAACGTAAGCGCCCGTAGAGTTTGACATGACAAAGAACCTCTGCGGCCAGTCTACGGCTCGAAAATCAGCACGTCACACGCGCGCCCTCCGTGCGTTTCTTGCGTTTTTTTGCACGTAGACCAGCCGTAGGAGCACGTACGGCCGGTTGTGACCGAGGCTAAACAAATGGTCACCTGTCACTTTGTCGCTTGCTAGTGTGAATGTAGGTTAAGTGTGTTACTTTATCATCGTGAATGTAGTGTACCTTTCAAAATGATTTAAAGGTACATAGTTGGTCCTTAAGAACCACTTTGTACTTTTAATTATCTTTATTTTTTTAGTCATGCTGTACTTTAAATGCCCATTATATGCAACTTTCAAGGTAAAAGTACAAAAGTTGAACACTTACAGAGACCACACCAGTAAACAAGGAACGGTACAGTTTATTAGCCTTTTGTCGGAGAGTGCAGGATTTATTTTAGCGGGAGGCCCTTACGAAAAAATTGCCTGACCTGTAGAAAAGGACAGTTCACAGTCACTTTGTGCCACTTCATGTAAAGTTACAACCTGTAGATTGGTGGCTGCTGGTTGGTTAAATTGAGAGAAACAGCAGCAAAAACCTCGGCAGTGCTTTCAAAAAAATGTATTAGCTCACTGAGTCAAAGCAGCAACAAGCATTCACAGGTCATGAAGAATAAAAAATGATGAAAACCTACATCAGCTACTTCAGCGCAAAAGCAGAGCATGACCTCATTCTTGACAAATAGCTTCCGAAACAAACAAAAGAACAAAATGAGATCTTGTCCCGGACGAGCAACAAAATAATTCACGCTCTAGCTGATGCCGTACAAGCTCTCCCTGTTGTGTCATTTTCTGTAGTCACAAATGGCATTAAAGACTTCTGGGGCAGCAAAAAGAATCAATACTTCTGCATTATGTTGACATGAACCGGTTTCACGAGGGGCATTCACAAGCTTTTTTCACACATCATGTACTACAGGAACTGTCCCTGAAAAAAAAAAAAAGTCAGAAATGTTTTTCAGGTCTCTCTCTCTCCGTCATGCTTAGAAGGTGAGATTTACAGTGGTGCTCTGCCAGAAAAGTACAGTGAGTCATGAGGCAACATTAAAACTATTTCCTGTATATTCATTTTAGCACTGCGTCTGCTGTCATTCAAGCTGCTCCTTTTCACTGCTGCCAAAAAATGATGGATCAGAAGTCTTTATTTTTTTTTTTGAAATGGAGAATCATATGGGGGCGGCCCGGTGGTGTAGTGGTTAGTGCTGTCGCCTCACAGCAAGAAGGTCCGGGTTCGAGCCCCGGGGCCGGCGAGGGCCTTTCTGTGTGGAGTTTGCATGTTCTCCCCGTGTCCGCGTGGGTTTCCTCCGGGTGCTCCGGTTTCCCCCACAGTCCAAAGACATGCAGGTTAGGTTAACTGGTGACTCTAAATTGACCGTAGGTGTGAATGTGAGTGTGAATGGTTGTCTGTGTCTATGTGTCAGCCCTGTGATGACCTGGCGACTTGTCCAGGGTGTACCCCGCCTTTCGCCCGTAGTCAGCTGGGATAGGCTCCAGCGTGCCTGCGACCCTGTAGAAGGATAAAGCGGCTAGAGATAAGGAGATGAGATGAGGAAGCATTTATGCACTGGAAGTCATATAGGCCACTTTATTTGGAACACCTGCTCATTCATGACATCATGCAAATACATGTCAAGACCATCAGTGAATGTTCACATCATACATCAGACTTGGTGAAAAATGTAACCTCGGTGACTGACTGACACTGGAGGAAAAAAAAAAAAACATCCAGAGTGCAGCAATGGGCAGAAACACTTTAGACCTCGTTGATGAGTGAGAGAGACCAGAGGATAATGGTTAGACTGGTTCCAGCTGACAGGAAGGCTACAATAATACAAAGAATCACTATTTACAACCGTGGTGAGCAGAAAAGCATCTCAGAATGCATAACACATCAAACCTTGAGGTGGATGAACTACAACAGCAGAAAATCACATCAAGTTCTACTCGTGTCATTGGAAACCAGTGATCTGTGGTTACAGTGGGCACAGGTTTATTGAAAGTGTGCATTTTAAGACTGGAAAAAAAGAGTGCATGAACATTGAACGTGTACAGGTGTTCCGAATAAAGGGTTTGGTGAGTATTTTTAATAGATAAGACCCTGGGCGGCATGGTGGCGTGGTGGTTGGCACGGTCGCCTCACAACAAGAGGGTTCTGGGTTCGAACCCAACGGCCGGCGAAGGCCTTTCTGTGTGGAGTTTGCATGTTCTCCCCGTGTCTGCATGGGTTTCCTCCAGGTGCTCCGGTTTCCCCCACAGTCCAAAGACATGCGGTTAGGTTGACGTAGGGTAGCCTTCGGCTGGGGTGCCCTTGCGCAAGGTACCTAACCCCTGACTGCTCCCCGGGCGCTGTAGTGTGGCTGCCCACTGCTCTGGGTGTGTGTGTGTTCACTGCTTCAGATGAGTTGAATGCAGAGGATGAATTTCACTGTGCTTGAAGGGTGCATGTGACAAATAAAGGTTTCTTCTTCTTCCTTTAATTATCCAATAAACCCCTTTTTTTCTGAACATGTGCACCAGAATAGAATAGAATAGAATAGAATAAATCTTTATTGTCCACCAAGATGGAAAATTATCTTTGGCTCACCAACAACACACATTTCAACAACACAACTTGACAAACAGCAACACAGACAACAAACACAAAGGGTTGTCTCATCTCATTATCTGTAGCCGCTTTATCCTGTTCTACAGGGTCGCAGGCAAGCTGGAGCCTATCCCAGCTGACTACGGGCGAAAGGCGGGGTACACCCTGGACAAGTCGCCAGGTCATCACAGGGCTGACACATAGACACAGACAACCATTCACACTCACATTCACACCTACGGTCAATTTAGAGTCACCAGTTAACCTAACCTGCATGTCTTTGGACTGTGGGGGAAACCGGAGCACCCGGAGGAAACCCACGCGGACACGGGGAGAACATGCAAACTCCACCCAGAAAGGCCCTCGCCGGCCACGGGGCTCGAACCCGGACCTTCTTGCTGTGAGGCGACAGCGCTAACCACTACACCACCGCGCCGCCCCACACAAAGGGTTGTGCAAAATAAAATAAAGAAAAAAGACAAATAGAAATGATCAGTGTCTGTGGATCACTCACTTTGTTGAGTTAAGAATACTAATGGCATTTGGAATAAAATATTTTTTTAATACACTTTTAGCCAGAGGGGCCCTATAGGGCCTTCCAGACTTCAGAAGCTCAAATTGGCAAAAAAAAAAAAAAGGGATTGAAAGTGTCTGCCACTAATCTTGTAGATTTCCTCCTCAGCCTTTCAGTGTAGAGGTGAGCTAGATGTTTTGGGGGTTTTCCCACTATTTTGCTTGTCATTGACAATCCTATTTAATTTATTTTTGCACTTAAGTGTCCGAACCAAGCAGGGAGATGGAATGTTAAGGTACTCTCAATACGTGTTGTATACACAAGCTCTAAAATCTGACGGCTAACACCAAAACAGCTCAATCTTCTGAGAAGGTTGAGTCTCTGAGAACGCTTCTTAAAAATATAATCTGTGTTCTCAGTGAAACACAGCCGACAGTCAAGAAATGTGCCAAGACATTTAAAAGTTTGCACAGTTTCAACACACTGACCATCGAGTGAGACTGGCTCTGTTGTCAGGCCTTGCTTCTTACAGAAGATTAGCTCCTTTGTTTTTGTCACATTTATTTCTAACTGGCTGTTATTACACCATGCTCCCAGGGCCTTCACATGGGCGCAGTAGGTGGCCTCACCAGAGGGATCATTTTTCTGAAACAGGCCAACTGAGGCCATGTCATCCACATATTTAATCAATTTAACAGTGTCATTATTAAGAGCAAAATTATTTGTAAATAAAGAAAATAAGAGTGATACAACACCGCCTTGCGGACAGCCTGTGCTTATAGTAAGCACTCCTGATTGAGTGTCACCAGCTGATACCCTCTGAGGGTAAAATAAAAGATTGCATATACTAAGATTTGAAGTACTATACAGGGGGCTGCCAAAGTAGGTATACAGTAAGGATTATTCCAGTATTACCAGTATTATAATAGTGGTGCTAGGTTTCATTTACAACCCCGATTCCAAAAAAGTTGGGACAAAGTACAAATTGTAAATAAAAACGGAATGCAATAATTTACAAATCTCAAAAACTGATATTGTATTCACAATAGAACATAGACAACATATCAAATGTCGAAAGTGAGACAGTTTGAAATTTCATGCCAAATATTGGCTCATTTGAAATTTCATGACAGCAACACATCTCAAAAAAGTTGGGACGGGGCAATAAGAGGCTGGAAAAGTTAAAGGTACAAAAAAGGAACAGCTGGAGGACCAAATTGCAACTCATTAGGTCAATTGGCAATAGGTCATTAACATGACTGGGTATAAAAAGAGCATCTTGGAGTGGCAGCGGCTCTCAGAAGTAAAGATGGGAAGAGGATCACCAATCCCCCTAATTCTGCACCGACAAATAGTGGAGCAATATCAGAAAGGAGTTCGACAGTGTAAAATTGCAAAGAGTTTGAACATATCATCTACAGTGCATAATATCATCAAAAGATTCAGAGAATCTGGAAGAATCTCTGTGCGTAAGGGTCAAGGCCAGAAAACCATACTGGGTACCCGTGATCTTCGGGCCCTTAGACGGCACTGCATCACATACAGGCATGCTTCTGTATTGGAAATCACAAAATGGGCTCAGGAATATTTCCAGAGAACATTATCTGTGAACACAATTCACCGTGCCATCCGCCGTTGCCAGCTAAAACTCTCTATAGTTCAAAGAAGAAGCCGTATCTAAACATGATCCAGAAGCGCAGACGTCTTCTCTGGGCCAAGGCTCATTTAAAATGGACTGTGGCAAAGTGGAAAACTGTTCTGTGGTCAGACGAATCAAAATTTGAAGTTCTTTATGGAAATCAGGGACGCCGTGTCATTCGGACTAAAGAGGAGAAGGACGACCCGAGTTGTTATCAGCGCTCAGTTCAGAAGCCTGCATCTCTGATGGTATGGGGTTGCATTAGTGCGTGTGGCATAGGCAGCTTACACATCTGGAAAGACACCATCAATGCTGAAAGGTGTATCCAGGTTCTAGAGCAACATATGCTCCCATCCAGACGACGTCTCTTTCAGGGAAGACCTTGCATTTTCCAACATGACAATGCCAAACCACGTACTGCATCAATTACAGCATCATGGCTGCGTAGAAGAAGGGTCCGGGTACTGAACTGGCCAGCCTGCAGTCCAGATCTTTCACCCATAGAAAACATTTGGCGCATCATAAAACAGAAGATACGACAAAAAAGACCTAAGACAGTTGAGCAACTAGAATCCTACATTAGACAAGAATGGGTTAACATTCCTATCCCTAAACTTGAGCAACTTGTCTCCTCAGTCCCCAGACGTTTACAGACTGTTGTAAAGAGAAAAGGGGATGTCTCACAGTGGTAAACATGGCCTTGTCCCAACTTTTTTTAGATGTGTTGTTGTCATGAAATTTAAAATCGCCTAATTTTTCTCTTTAAATGATACATTTTCTCAGTTTAAACATTTGATATGTCATCTATGTTCTATTCTGAATAAAATATGGAATTTTGAAACTTCCACATCATTGCATTCCGTTTTTATTTACAATTTGTACATTGTCCCAACTTTTTTGGAATCAGGGTTGTAATACTAACATTTTGTGCAAACGTTTTGTTTTTCATTACTGTATACCTACTTATACAGGGGGCTGCAAATCATTTCCAAAGTTTGTTTGTATGTGGGAATCATATTAAGTCAATAAAAACGTGTCTTCCACATGAATTTATGAAGTTTTATTCCGAGCTTTCAGCCCTACAGTCCATTATCAGGGATCATTACTTTCCATTCTGTCCCTGATGATGGACCGTAGATCTGAAAGCTCGGAATAAAACTCCATAAATTCATGTGGAAGACACGTTTTTATTGACTTATCATTATTTCAACTTAATAGCACATTATTTTCATATATCAATCATCGTTATTTTAAGTTAATACCGTATCTCTTTATAACTACGTTGGAGATGGTTATGTTTTCGCCTTTGTTTGTCTATCTGTTCCCAACGTAACTCAAAAAGTAGTGAACGGATTTTGATGAAAATTTGAGGAAAGGTGAGCCATGGGCCAATTATTAGATTTTAATGAAAATCCGACTCTGTGGCTTGGCGGATCCGAGTCTGCGCTCGACAGTGTCTCCTAGTTTCAAGCTGCCATTATTTTGACTTTCAATGCTTGTGTATAAAGGATAATCCTCTCTCTTGAGTTAATTCTTCTTTCTCCAGATGTGTCCAGTGTAGTGATAGTGGTGTGTGTTGCTGTTCTGATGGTGGTGGTAGTCTCCGTTATCTACCAGCTTTACCTCAAACACGTCCAGGATGTCCCGGATGCACACGCACAATTAAAGGAAGAGAAAGACTTGGATCTCTCAGCCCTAACAATTACTGTGAACCCACTGGAGGTAAGAAGGGCAGTGATACACTGATGATAAAAATAATTCTGTAACTGACTTTAACGTGTGAATTCTTGCAAAGCCTCAGATGAGTTTGGATGGCTGTGAACAGAATGTGTTGCAGTCTTTAGATGAAACCACTGCCTTCCAGCAAAAGCTGGATTTGGAATGGAATAGATATCTCAAAGTGTGTTTACAAAAAAGGATGTAAATTTAGATCCCGAATGAACAAGACAGACTTAACAGTGATGAGGAAAAACTCCCCGAGATCACAACCAGACTCAACATAGAACCTGAACCATCTTTCTGGAGGACACCAGATAGTGGGGTTATGAATCATCAGGGGTAAAAGAGCAAAGACAAACAGTACTAAATGTGCCGCAAGGATGTGTTCAGTATGAGTAGATTGTAAATACGAGTCCTGAGATGACTGCAGGGCAGTTTTTATGATTACAGCAGCGGTCCATAGGCATCAGACTACAGTATCTAGCTGTGATCATCCTTGGGAATTGTAAATTGAGACTCAAAAATCTTGTAGGTGATCCTTCATGGATACCCTAAACAGCAGAAAGTCCAGAAACTCCAAGCAAAAGTAGAGCATCCGGAGAAAATCAGTGGAATATACTAATAATTGTATAATTTTGTGTGTGTATCTGTGTTGTGAAGAGCTTTGAGGAACTCCAGCCAGCAGAAGAATTAACTGAAGAAGAAGTGGAGGATGAGGAGGAAGATGACGACGACATCACTAGCAGTGAATCAGACAGTGATGAAGAAGACGCTCCAATTCCCAGCATGCAACCACAGCCAGAAATGCTGAGCAAGTTACACTGGCCAAAGGCATCATTGCACTGCTGAGAACACCTTCACACATACATTTCTCTCACACACACACACCCTTCATGCTGAAACAGGAATAAAAGAGATCCACTGAGAAGAATTTTCCAAGCCTGTACCACAGTCACAAGAGCAGACTTCTGATTGGCCGTGATGTTAAAAAAAAAAACTGCGAAGGGGACACTAAACATTATTTCAGGTGGTTTGAAAACAAATTTCGCCACGGAGAGCTACAATATAGTACGCTATATGCCCAAAAGTATGTGGACACCTGACAATCTCACCATTATTTGAGTCTTCGCCAAACTGTTACCACAAACCTAGAAGCACACAATTGCATAAAATGTCTTTGTATGCTCTAACATTAAGATTTACCTTCCCGGGAACTAACAGGCCCAAACCTGTTCCAGCATGATAATGCTCTGGTACACAAAACAAGATCCATGGTTTGCCAAGGCTGGAGTGGAAGATCTCGAGTGTCTTGTACAGAGCCCTGACCTCAACCCGACTGAACACCTTTGAGCGTGTTGAATTGAAACACCAACTGTATACTAGGCTTTCTCGCCTCTCGTGGCTGAATGATCACAAATCCTCACGGTCATGCTCTAAAATCTAGTGGAAAGCCTTCCCAGAAGAGCAGAGGTTATTATAACAGTAGAGATAAACTAAATCTGGAACAAGTACAATTGGGTTTGATTAGTCAAGTGTCCATATACCTTTGATTATATAGTATGTGTCGTCTAAGGTGGCTGATTCAGGTGAGAAAGTCATGAGATCATTTTGCTACAATGCCATGATGACATTTTTATCCAATAATTGTTAAAAAAAAATTATATATATATATCTGTCTGAAGCACAGAACAAGGGTGAAATGATGTCTGAGAGGCTTATGTAACTGTATGGAGGCTCGGTGAGTCATATCTAGATTAATTTCAATCATTACTGTCGTCTTGCCAGTATTTTATATAAATCAGTTATGTGTTAGAAACTACAGAGCAAATAGAAAGTTGGAACGTCACGTCATTATTCATTAGGAACAGATCAGATGTGTAGTAGTCAGATGACCCTAAAAATGATGAAAACTTGGGTTTTTCTAACAATAACATACTTTGACACATCTAATTTAAGAATCCCCCCCCCCCATTATTGTCTTGACTGCCTGGCTGCAGAGAGAATGACTCAGTTTAACAAATGCAGTGGTTTGATGAATTCAATTGTTTTATAGCTATATGCTATAGCGAAATGGACATAAGCCTCATCGATCCAGTTTGTGATGTGATCCGATCCCAGCTGTCAAATTGTCATTGTTCGCCCGCACCATCACGTCGTCATCAAAACAAAGAAGCGCTCTTAGAGAGACAGTACAAAATGGTTAAATGACCTAATAAAAAGACCATCAGGAATGGAAATTTAGCCAACTGAACAGACTGAATGATTCACGATCATGCCCTCACTGATGTTACAGTGAAGAGAGATCAGTCGAGTGAAGAGAGGACATCAAGGCTTGTGTTTAAAAAGCATGAGCGAATTGAACCTAATGTGGATGATGCTGATAATCAAAATGAGAACTCATTTCCCATTGTAAACTTATTCTTTAAAATTTGGCAGTAATGTTTCTCCCTCATGAAATCACACCTTAAAATACTTTAACTTCTTTTGTTTGGTACGTTCAAATAAGTCACCACATGAATGTGTATAGCTTTCAGAGCTATACTTAGTGGAAAATGTCAAAAAATTGACCATGTGTAGGCTTTTCCCAGGCCACCAGACATACATAGACTCCGCACCCTGTTCTTTACGTCATTTTACCACCTTTCAACACCCGACATCGACATGATCATCGCAACTGAGGAATTTCACTATTCATCAGAAGTCCATTCACCTTGAATAACTACTACTATCCATCAATCCATTATCTCTAGCCGCTTATCTTGTTCTACAGGGTCGCAGGCAAGCTGGAGCCTATCCCAGCTGACTATGGGCGAAAGGTGGGGTACACCCTGGACAAGTCGCCAGGTTATCGCAGGGCTGATACACAGAGACAAACAACCATTCACACTCACATTCACATCTACGGTCAATTTAGAGCCATCAATTAGCCTAACCTGCATGTCTTTGGACTGTGGGGGAAACCGGAGCACCCGGAGGAAACCCACGTAGACATGGGGAGAACATGCAAACTCCACACAGAAAGGCCCTCGCCAGCCGCTGGGCTTGAACCCAGGACCTTCTTGCTGTGAGGCGACAGTGCTAATTACTACACCACCGTGCCACCCTAACTACTACTACAATGTTTAAAACAAGCGAATAAAATGTTAAGGGCAGCCAATGGGCTAAGTCAACAAATTATACCTAAAAAGTAGGTTTAGCTGATGAAGTGGTAACTCATGAAGATCAGTCACCCAAGTCATGTTGGGGCAAGGTTTCAATCGTCAAAGTTTCAGCTGTTATCTGGGGCTTTATCAGATCCACTGAATGGTGGGAAATGTACCAATGTTTAAGCACTGTGACAAAAACCTGCGCGATCCATCATAAGGCTCATAAAACATCAGGATCCAGAGCCATATACTGGCATGAAGCCACTAATGGCACATCATTGGTGTTATAAATAAGCAATGGGTACTGACTGTTCAACAATGGTCTATTTTACTCTTTTGTTTCAAACCCAGTTGGGTTTTCTGTCCTGGAGGTATATGTAGCTATCTCTAAGGCCCTGTCCACACGGCAACGGATTCAGATGAATCTGATAAAATTGTTTATCGTTTCGGCCTGGCGTCCACACGGCACCGGCGTTTTGGGTGCCCCAAAACGAAATCTTTTGAGAACGGGTTCCAGAGTGGAAAAATCTGGCAACGGCGCCGTTGCGAAGTCGTCTGGATGAGTAGAACGGATTTGTTTACGATGACATCACAACCACATGACTGTCAGTGCTTCACGCCGGGTAGAAGTGTAACGAACTCGATGCGAGTTGTCAACAAATCCTATAACTTGGTTCATGAAATGCGCTTACAAAATATTTTCACTGTGAATATTTATTGTGTAATGGTGCAAAGTGAGAGAGAGAGAGAGAGAGAGAGAGAGAGAGAGAATAGCCCTTAGGGCAGAGTCTTTAGTCCAAACACTGCAGAAGTACTGAGTATAACCAAACCGCGCACCACCCGTGCGCTTTCCAAAAACAAACAATCCCGCCAGCAAAAATAGGGGAAAAAAAAAAAGGAGCGATCTCACCTCTTCAGATGTTGGTTTAAGTCCGACAATACATTCCTCAAAAAGGGTGTAGAAGAACAAAGTAATCCATCAACGTGTAGCATTCAATTTATTCCGGACCATTAAAGAATTCTGGAGGATATCAGAATGTTGGCGTACCGGCTTCCATCTACCCCCATTCATTCGTCTTTCCGCGTCTTTCGTTTTACGCTACTGATTAATAATCAAAACTTTGTGGCTGATGCTACAGAAGAAGGGGTTTATGTGCATGTGTCTACTCCTATTGTTCTGGTGTCTCCGATGGGACCGTCTTACAGCGCACGTAGAGGTGTGGCATGTGTATTGCATCGTTTTCAGCGAGCATTGCGTTGCCATATGAACCTGATATTTTACTGATCCGTTGCCCATGTGGACGCAATATTTAAAAAAAAAAAAATCTCGTTGCCGTGTGGATGTAGCCTAAAAGCCCTACTCCATTAATTAATGCAATCTGCACTCAGATAAGTGGAGAAACATTTTCATGATTGTAGCTACTACTACTACAAGCCATGCACGTGCTATAAAACAAGCTAATGATAATCAAAAACGGTTTCATAATTCAGCTTAGTGACATGACTCAATACCATAAATTATGAGCAGGAGATATTCAAAATCACTGCAGGCACGTTTGATAAAAATGTCTCAGCGTTCTGATGCAAACACTGCCCCAGACTCCGAAAGCTTCCATTACAGGAGTGTATTCGGTCACCCTCGTTTTATAACCACTGTGCTCCATTCCTGCCTTGAATCACCTAGTTATTAAATCAGGCACCTATTGCTCAACCAGGGCTGCACGATAAATCATATTGTAATCAGGATCATGAGTTGTCATTGATGCAAGAATGAAACTGGGATATTGGTGAGGAAGTTAATTAAACGGCTTCATGGCAACATTGTAAAATCTAATTACAGGCATTTTTTTTTTAATTATGTATGAGTACCTTTTACACGGTATGGCGAGCTGACCTAGTGGTTAGCGTGTCCGCCTCTTGACCAGGAGATCGTGAGTTCTACTTGCAGTCAGGTCATACCAAAGACCATCATAAAAATTGTACCTACTGCTGTCTGGCAAGGCACGCTGCAATACAGATGCGATTGTGGAGTCAAACTCTTGCGGTTACCAGAGGACTAGCCCCCTAGATGTATAGGCGAGAAATTAGTGCTGCCTGATGCGCCTTAACAGTCTGGGGTGGGTTTCCCAAAAGCCTCTTAACGCTAAGAGCATCTTAACTAGGAGAGTGTTCATTGTGCTGCTTGCGCTACCATTTAACGATCATCTTTGTGCTGCGATGCTTTTGGGAAACTCGGGCCTGGTTAGTACTGGGACGGGAGACTGTCTGGGAAGACCAGCGCATGGCGTGGGAAGGACTTTAGAGTTTAGACCTTTTACATACCGTAGTACTCTGTGATTTAAAAAAAAAAAAATACTGATGTTGAAATGAGTAACTGACTGAGTTTTCAAGCATGGGCATCAAGGGAAGTCATGGCCTAATGGTTGGGGAAGCAGCTTTGGGACCAAAAGGTCACCGGGTCAATTCCCTGGACCAGCACGAATGGCTGAAGTGTCCTTGAGCAAAGGTACCTAACCCCCAGCTGCTCCCCAGACTGCTCTGGGTATGTTGGACGTCGCTCTGGATAACACCGTCTGTTAAATGCCTGGAATGGAATGGAACTGGTTGATCAGTGTCTTTAAGAGCTTGAGGGAGGCCAACCTGAGCATGCAGAGCAATATCAGCAAGCATAGTCCGTAAAAATGAGTACAAGTTCCCGCAAGCAAAGTGTCGACCCTGATGAGTAAGGAGAAAGCAAGTGCTCGCAGAACTGAAGTGGTCTCAGTTTCTTTGCTCTCTCACCTCATTGCTCCATTTACACCTGAGAATACCTTCATGTGCAGGCAGTTCACCTTACCTTGAGTTTGTTTTTAATGACCGCACATGCCCAGAACTGCATCCGAAATGGGAAATTTGTTCTTAGTGGATCTTTATATAAAGGAAATCAAGTTTACATCCAAACACACAATACAAACACAACACACACACACACATACCTTCTATTAGAGACTCCTGGCTGTATTTTGACTCCTTTTGTGATGAGTGGAAAAGTGGAACCACTCTGCGAAGTTCCTGAAACCCTTTTTCCATCCTCTCCATGGCTGTCAGGGTGAAACCTGTGGACTCTTTCTTGTGAGCTAAATCCTGGTCTTAATTACAAAAGTCAGTTCCTGCTTTGGATCAACGTGTGATTGTTACCTTCTTTCTTAAATGAGACGCGGGACAACCGGTCACTGTTTGGCCAACCTGCTAATTGGGAACTAAGTAGTAACATATTTTACATGGATTCATTGACACTTGCTGGGCTCAGTAGCACCTTTTAGTGTCATATAGTGTCAAATACAGTTATGCAGGGTAACCCAAAACACCTGTAGAGCAAACTACTGGAGGTAATGTAATGTAATCTTTGCTGTATCTCTAGCATATGTCTGATTAGCATGGGCAAGAATTTAATGGAAGTATAAGGGTAGTTGATAAATTTTTTTTTTTAAATTCAACCCTGCCAGGATAAAGAACTTGTCATCTTCAGTAATGTTTTCCATTCTTTCCTTCGTACAGGGAAGTTTTCTTGCCTGGGATATCTCATCTCATCTCATCATCTGTAGCCGCTTTATCCTGTCCTACAGGGTCGCAGGCAAGCCGGAGCCTATCCCAGCTGACTACGGGCGAAAGGCGGGGTACACCCTGGACAAGTCGCCAGGTCATCACAGGGCCGACACATAGACACAGACAACCATTCACACTCACATTCACACCTACGCTCAATTTAGAGTCACCAGTTAACCTAACCTGCATGTCTTTGGACTGTGGGGAAAACCGGAGCACCCGGAGGAAACCCACGCGGACACGGGGAGAACATTCAAACTCCGCACAGAAAGGCCCTCGCCGGCCACGGGGCTCGAACCCGGACCTTCTTGCTGTGAGGCGACAGCGCTAACCACTACACCACCGTGCCGCCCTGCCTGGGATATTTAACAGTTATTCCACGAAATCGAGTCGTACATGAGCTGATAGCTGACGAGGCGCTGACGAGGCTATAAGCCATGTACGATGAGATTGATTGGAATAACTATTTTATTTTATCCACATTCAATGGATTTTGAGAAACAGAGCATTTTTATTTTTAGCAAATTCGATAAATAAAAACTTCATGCAAAACGAACGACAAAATCATTTCCGCTTAGAATGTAAACAAACCGGTGAAATGACAGGAGCAAATTTGTGAAAAATGCAATAATTATTGATGAGTAAAAAAAAAAAAAATTTCATATTTCATTGCTTTTTGGATTTTCGGGGGGGGGTGTTTTCGAGTAGAATTTTTATTTCGTCTTCGGTTGGTTCAGCAACATGATCCACCATTTTCTTCTTTTGCCAAACCAACTTAAAGGTGCATTACCGCCACTGACTGGGCTGGAGTATGAAACAGGAGATAATGGGGTGGGTACTATTTTCTTTTAGCCATTTCTGTTTCTTTTAAATACTTGATAAAGCGATATATCCGACTTGATGCACTCCGCCATTTTGTTTTTCTCTACTCACGGTATATGAGCCGATATCCTAGTAGTAGAGTAGCCAATCATAGTGCGTGAATGCTCATATCCAGTGAAAGTGGATAGAATAATTAAACTCGTACCACACTGCTGTTGACGTAATTATTCACATTGCTCAGACGGTGTTGATTAATTTTAATTTAGTTGATTAATTGCTGTAACCCTAGCTGTGTAATAGGCGAGAGGCGGGCTATGGAAACGGAGATGGGCCACGTGGCGTGGGAAGGACTTTTACCGCGTCCATAGAAATTATGAAGGCAATTAGCAGTCAGGTGTTGCTGATCAAATGAATTTGATGAATTGATCATCAGCACTGGGCGGCACGGTGGTGTAGTGGTTAGCGCTGTTGCCTCACAGCAAGAAGGTCCGGGTTCGAGCCCCGTGGCCGGCGAGGGCCTTTCTGTGCGGAGTTTGCATGTTCTCCCCATGTCTGCGTGGGTTTCCTCCGGGTGCTCCGGTTTCCCCCACAGTCCAAAGACATGCAGGTTAGGTTAACTGGTGCTAGAGATAATGTAATGAGATGAGATGAGATGAGCAGAGCAGTTCTGGCTGCAAGACAAATCACTGGCTTATATTAAATGCACTCGTTCTAATACACTACCATTTCTGTACTAACTTACACAATGACTTATGTACCAGACGTACCACATAAATGGATTTGAAATGCATGCAATCATTGATTATGGATGGAGTCTGCAGTGTCAGCACTTTTATAACGTTCAAGGATGAGCTGCATTTGTCTCATTAACCCTGAGAGACAGACTGGCAAAGGAACAGCTAGATTTGAATACGTTCCACAACCTTAAATGTAACTACAGCAAATTGTTCTTTAATTTTTTTTTTCCAATGGTGTCGTATAAGGGAAATGAAACCCATTTGGACATGCTGTTACTGGTAAACCAATGTCAGGATTGTTCCTTGATTATTTTCCTCGAACGGCATATCCCGAAGTGTGTTATCCTTCAATTATGCTACAGATACAGCAGATAGAGATTGTGTTGACAACACCGTGGTCTTGCTCTCCGGTAACACATGGTGGCCCTTTACTAACTTCAAGCCCTGCAAATGAAAACGTAGTCACTGGATAAACAGCATGTTTTTAAAAGTCCTGTTGTCATATTATACCACCGTACTGAACTCATGGCACATGCACCTATCTGTAACATATCAGGAATAGTTTTGTCCTCTGTAGTGACCTTTCTTCCCCAAACTACAGGCAACAAGTCAACCTGAAAAAAACAAAAAATAAAAAAATAAATAGGAAAAAAAAAAAATCAGTGTACAGTAATGCATTCATTTCTATGTAGTGTTTGTACTGACATTAAACTGCAATCTGGTGTTTGAGAGAACGTCATCGAGGTTGTCGTCATTTCTCTGTGCTGTTGCTGTGCTCACTGTCTGTGGTTTTTCAGACACGTTCTCCCCCCCCAAGATGATGAATGAATAAAATGTCCTTTGTAAACAGATTCTGTCTTTGTATGTACCGTACACACTTGCATCTTGGTTCATCTGCATAAACCCTGCTGATGTGAGTCATATTTTTCCATACAAACACACTTCACAGGGGCTATCTGTGTGTGAGAGACACAGGAGGAGAAAATAACACATCATGCAGTACAAGAGCATGTGGATGCTTACCTGTGTTTGTGAACTAGTCCCTTCACTGTTGCAGGTTACGTGTGTGCGCGCGTAACAGAGAGAAAGAAACATCCAGGAAGAAATGAAGTCAGTAGAGCTGAAAGTATTTTTATTCTGGTTATTTTTTTTTTTTTTAAATGTGTATCCAGTTGAGATTTGCTCCCTTTCTTGGTGGTCAGTGCCACAATTTTTCTTTTTTGGTCCATAAATAAAGATTTGTTTGGGGGGGGTTGTACGTACTTCTTGTATTATTATTAGCAATCGTATTTTCCTTCTATAGGGAAGAAAAAAGGAATGTTGTCCTAAATGTTTGACCTGTATTGCAGACCAAGTGGTTAACTTTTGTGGAAATATGGCGCCACCTCATGGAAGACTGCAACTAATAACTGTTTATAGGACAGGAACAGCAAGAGGGACATTTGCAAAAAAAAAAAAATCCAGTTGAAGAATTCCTGTTTAGTTTTATACGTCCAATAGAAAGAGGACACAAGAGGAGGAAAACAGGAAGCAAGACCAAGGTAGGTGCTGGAGAGGACAGATTTAGTGTACCATTAGTCTTGACCAACGGTGGAAAGAGTCCAAACCATAGACTTGAATAAAAGTACGACTAACATGGTCGTAATTCACTTAAGTAGTCAAGAAAGTTATTCAACAAGTTATTTTAGTTTCAAAAACTAAGTACTTAATATTTTCGTAATTGAAGTGACCCAGTTAATTTAAAAGAGTGACATGGTGGCGCAGTGGCTGGTCATATCGTCCGAGTCCAAACCTGCCGCTCGACGAGGGTCTTTCCATGCTCTGCTCAGTCCTGTGTGGGTTTCCTCCAGGCTCTCCAGTTTCCTCCCACATTCCAAAGACATGAATTACAGTAGGTCAATTGGTTATAGGTACGATTGAGTATGAATGGCTGTTTATCTCTGTTAGCCCAACAATAGACCAGAGACCTGTCTAGGGTGTACCCTACCTCTCACCAAATGGCAGCTGGGCTTGTTCCACCCAACCCACAGCTGGATAAATCATATAATGAACAAGCTGCACTGCAGAATATCACCTTTATTATTAACAGTATATAAAGAAAGTTGGGGCAGCACAGTAGGGTAGTAGTTTGTACTGTTGCCTTACTGGGTTCAAGCCCACTGGCCAACAGGGGCCTTTTGGCATGGAGTTCGCATGTTCTTGCTGTGTTGGTTTCCTGCAGGTGCTCTAGTTTCCCCTCACGGTCTAAAGCCATGGAGGAGTTAGACTAACCAGCTACTCTAAATTGGCCATAGGTACGGTAGGTGTGCATGCACAAAAAGGAACTAGCCATCTTACTGCTGCAATTCTAACCAAGTCAAATGGTTTCCCTCAAGCCTGGAGCAGGTTTGGTAGTGACAATGACCAAGCTGGCTAGTTTACTGGCCAACATCCTGTTGGTGTGAACGTAGCTCAGTGACAGCTGAGATGTCAAAACATGTCCATGTATGGTATTGCAGGAGTGAGATCCTCAAGTCTGCATGCTAATCAGCCAGCCCTGAGCCAAGATGAATCGCTCTTGTAATACCACTTTGTACCTCAAGAGGCGATAGTGAGTCAGTGTAGCATACAGTCTGCCTTTAGTCCAAACTCATGTATGCAACATCATACACAAATCACTACTATTAGACCAACTGAGTAGCAGTGTTCAACCATGAATACAAAAATCTAAAGGGGGGGGGCTGTTTTGCACTCGACTCTACACTGATTCAACAAGAAGCAAGAGCTCTTTTTACAGACTACAGAAAAGAGAAAATTTGCTGCAAATTTACAGTAACACCTGCAATCCAGGCACCAAAACATGGATTTGCAGGTACTATTTTATTTCAGAGGTGTTGGATTTTGAGATGGGAAGGAGAGACCCAACTAAGAAATGAATTGAAATACCAAGCAACACAATTTAGACAAACTAGAGAGAGAGCCTACAGGAAATGAGATTTTATTTACTACGAGTTCAAAACCAGATTACTCGACAATACTTTATCACACAGAGAAACAACTATCGTCTGAAAGGCAAGGTCCTGAGGTTTACTTTGTGATGTGGTACAGTGTGAGGCAATGGGCCCTTCATGACTTAACCAAGAATCAAGAGTGCGAAATGGATAAAGACATTACTTTGCAGAAGTCTGAGCAGTCTTCAGAACATGATTACTCGAGTACGTACAAATACAACCAGATCATTGCAAAACTCTGGTTACACCCTTTCTTGCAATGCATTTCATATCTATGCAATGATGAGTTCAGGAGAAATTTGAACAAGAGAAATGGGTGTGGAGATGGATGCAAGAGTTAAATTTGACACAAATTCAAAATTATTTCTCTTACCAACACTTCATTGCATAAACAAAACAAGCATCATTGGAAAGGTCAATTCGTACCTTTCCATGCGGTTAGGTGATACCTATTCCACCTCATTGCAGTGAACATTTTGTGAGCAATCCAATAAAGATGAAATCTACATCGGTCAGGTTTGGTTTCATATCTGCAGTGGTGTGAATTGTAGCAGGGGTTGCTGGGGCAGTTTTCTTGCTAAAAACCTCAAAAACAAGCTATAACATAAGCTATAGGCTGACCGCAGATGTGAAGATTACAAGATAACACCAGCTTAACCAACTCTCAGTTTCAGCAGATTGAAGATGGAGCGCATTGTTGCTCTGCTGATGTAATCAGTTGGCTTATTTTATTTTAAAAAAAAAAGTTGATTGCACGAACCTAGTAGTGGGCAGACCCCCCCCTCCACTACATTCAGTGAGGTCATATTCTACAAGAGTGGTGGTGCATTTCGGGGAAGAATACTGCATTTCCTCATTTGTTAGGATAGGGTAAGCAATAGTGATCTACTGCCCCTGAATTTTGTGTGTTTTTTTTTTTTTTTTTGGGGGGGTGGGGGGGGGGGGGGGGGGGGTGGAGAGAGAAAAAAAAAAAGTATGAATTCTTACACGTAGCACCTTGAAAAATATTTCTTCAATAAAACAATGACTCCTGTACTGTAACAAACATTACTGCTATTCGTGTCTGTACACCAAAATCCAATTAAATATCAATTTCTACTACATCAGCATTTCAGTAGGCTCAGTTCAGCATAATTATATATGCTTTTTAAATCATTTCTGATCTTATAACTAGAAAGGACAAGAATCACCAACGATTGCTTCAAATAAATATCTTTACACCAGTTGTAGATACGGACTGAAAAACGTGGACCGGACCAAATCGGTTTTACTCAGATTTGTGCATCTGGGAGTCCCTAAACCCAACACCATGAGAACCACATGACGGGGGTATTAGAGGAAACCCTGCCATAGGGCTCTACAACATGATCCTCTAAACAGCAGCACTGAAATAAAAGTGTGCGCGCAAGATCAGTTAACAGAACAGCAGAGCCTTTTTGGTTTGTGTGAATTTTATTTACAATTAAAAATCAGATATGAAAAAAAAAAAAAAAAAAAAAAAAAAAGGTAGAGGCCACACTGGGCTAAACCAGACACAGTGTCCATATTGGAGGGGGCGACTTCCAGGTTGTGTAAAGTTTAGTGTGTGAATTAAAACTAAAGACTTTCCAAAAATGTAAATGTGACGTGTTGTTAAAGTTTGTCTGACCTGAAGCTCATCCCCATTAGAAGAAGAAAAAATAAAAATTTGTGCCAGTTTGACTCAAAAACAAGTGGCCAAGTCAGGTTTGATTCCACCCGCCATTTGGTTTTGAGCTGAGTGAGGTTAAACGCTCCATGATGCATTTAAACAGAGTTGCTGTGATTATGAAAAAAAAAATTTAAACCAGCAGAGTTTTAGCTGACATTATGTAAGCAAAACTAAATTGCTACATTGGAATTTCTACATTGATCTATTCTACAGCTGTTAATAAATGGGGAGGAGATTAAAAGACCAGTGTGATCATGGGTTAATTCCAGTCTCCCAGCAGTTTTAAAATCTCTATTGTGCATAGATGTCTTGTGATGTGCAGCACCTCTGTACAACAGTGCGAGTTACTGTGGATGTGAGCAGGACACGCATGCATCGTCCTACGATCCAATCCGGCCCCTTCCAAGATGGTGGACGCATCAACACGTTGTAACAGCAAGTGCAGCATCCCCAGTTTCCCCTAGATCCTTCTGTATAAACGGCCTTTCCTGGACTTCCTGTTGGAACAGCATCACTTCCTAGCCCAAAACTAAAATGCATCACTCATACACAATAAGCCGCACCATTTCAAAGAACACAATCACCACTCACGCAAATCCTTAAACGCTCGTCACCAAAAAATAAAATAATAATAATAATAATAATAATGGGGGGGGAGAATCCTGGTGTCTAGGTGCATGATATGGAGGACTTTGCTTTTACAAAAAAAATCGCACTAAAAATAATTCATAGATCATTTATATATTTAAAAAAAAAAAAAAATCTATGGAAGACACTCATTCCAAGCCCCCTTCCCCCAAACATATTGTAAAAACATGGTCCATAGCACCAGGGTCAAAAATCAGACACCATACTCTGTTGTGCTTTTTCAAGATAGGGAAGTTTTTGCAACCAGCTAAAATGTACACAATACAACCATTTGCATGCACACAAAATCCTCACATCCTGATTCCACCGAGTGACAGACCTCCTTATACGAGCAAAGAAAGACCACTAATCTTTGAAATCTTAAAATAATCTCGATCTGCCGATCACAAACTTAATCACAGAGCATGACGACAATCACTCGCCTTTCTTCTTCCTCTTTGGCTTGATGCACTGTGTAGCAAATAATATTGGCTTTAATTACGCAATATAGTCAGTACATAAGCTAAGCTAGCTTTTTAAACTGTTCTACTTTCTCAGCAGCAGCTATTTGTAACTAGCCGAGTTCACTGAGCAAGCTAACTAACATTAGGCTCACTATTGCAATGTGCAATTCAAAATGAGCTGAGTTTGTTAGGAAGCTAACCCAATATACCGCCATGGGGATACTAGGTAGCAGGCGAGAATTAAACCGGGTGCAAATAATAATACATACTGCTCTTTTCACTCAGGTGTAAATGGAGCCTTTCATTTAAAAAAAAGCCTGGAAGATGTTTGTGCTTTGAGGTCACAGGTGGTGTAGTTCAGGGCCGTGTGCGCGCGTGCGCACATGGCCGACGCCCTCACTGATACTGCAGGTAGTTTTTGAGAGTCTGGGGCAGGGGAAGTGTCCGGATGTGGTGGATGCGATGTCGGCCCAGAGCTTGGCGAGCTGCTCTCCTACACAGTTCCATCAGTGGCAGAGGCTCAGCTGCAGAAAATGAAACATCACTGTTAGACAACTATTAATAACACTGAGCACCACATTTGCACTGTATAGCAGTCTGGCACACACACACACACACACTTCCCTGAACTGAAAGGTGCATCTTTTGCATGGAGTTCAACCGTAGCACAATTCTCTTCAGCACATAGCTATCCAACAACCTGATCAAAGTGGGAGTCATTGTGTGAGGTTTGACATCTTTTTCCTCCCCAAAACTGGCTATTTACCCTCTGATTATTGCAGGAAAATGGTTGAAGGAGGATGAGAACATCCTATGTGCTTCAAATCATGATTCAAAACAGCAAATCAATTCATGATTCAGGACAGCGATTCCATTCAATCTTGAGAACTGACACTGATGAGCGGAGCTTTTTTTTTTTTAAATAAACCTGACTCGATCCAGCTGAAGAGCAACTCAAGGAAGTGTAAATATTTCTATTTATTATTAGCAGATCGGCTGATACACTACCGTTCAAAACTTTGGGGTCACCCAGACAATTTTGTGTTTTCCATGAAAAGTCACACTTTTATTTACCACCATAAGTTGTAAAATGAATAGAAAATGTAGTCAAGACATTTTTCTGGCCATTTTGAGCATTTAATCGACCCCACAAATGTGATGCTCCAGAAACTCAATCTGCTCAAAGGAAGGTCAGTTTTATAGCTTCTCTAAAGAGCTCAACTGTTTTCAGCTGTGCTAACATGATTGTACAAGGGTTTTCTAATCATCCATTAGCCTTCTGAGGCAATGAGCAAACACATTGTACCATTAGAACACTGGAGTGATAGTTGCTGGAAATGGGCCTCTATACACCTATGGAGATATTGCACCAAAAACCAGACATTTGCAGCTAGAATAGTCATTTACCACATTAGCAATGTATAGAGTGGATTTCTGATTAGTTTAAAGTGATCTTCATTGAAAAGAACAGTGCTTTTCTTTCAAAAATAAGGACATTTCAAAGTGACCCCAAACTTTTGAACGGTAGTGCATGCGTGCACTGTTGTGCAAACACAGGAAAAATGACAGCAATTTTTCCAGAGTTAAAAGCATTTTCCTCAAAAATAGTTAGTTCATTTTGCTATAATTCAAAGTTTAGAGTGTAAAATTTGGAGTTGGAGCAAAATTAGAATAATTGCATAAAAGGAGTTGGTTGTGGCTCTAAACTGAGCAGAGTTAATTTCAAGACACACTGAATAGAGTCAAATACCAGATAAATGAAGCGGTTGTAAAAAGCAGCTTTAGAACCGTGCTGGAACACACATGGGATTAAGAGATGGCAATGGAAGTGTTTTCACTCTTCTCTTTGAATGGAATGGAAGTGTTTACTCTTCTCATTGAATACCCCTCCCACTGCAAACCCTTTACCCCAAAACAATAGGACAAATTTTGATGGCCAGTTAGTTGTCCAAATCAAAGGAACACATTTAAAAAGTTTGTGCTTGATAAATTCCTAAGACCGAACAATGACCAAAACGGTTTGTCACAATGAGCAAGATCACATCCCCCCACCCACCCACAGTCCTACAACTGCTTTTTATATCTCATCTCATTATCTCTAGCTGCTTTATCCTGTTCTACAGGGTCGCAGGCAAGCTGGAGCCTATCCCAGCTGACTACGGGCGAAAGGCGGGGTACACTCTGGACTAGTCGCCAGGTCATCACAGGGCCGACACAGACACACAACCATTCACACTCACACCTACGGTCAATTTAGAGTCACCAGTTAACCTAACCTGCATGTCTTTGGACTGTGGGGGAAACCGGAGCACCCAGAGGAAACCCACGCGGACACGGGGAGAACATGCAAACTCCATACAGAAAGGCCCTCGCCGGCCACGGGGCTCGAACCCGGACCTTCTTGCTGTGAGGTGACACCGCTAACCACTACACCACCGTGCCGCCCACAAAAGGTCATATGACTTTGAAAATGCTGAGATTTGTTGAAATTGACAAAATCTGAGCATGCCAAAATCAAGAGCGCCAGAAAATACCCTCAGACCCCAGAGGGTTAAAGTGGAGGTATGAACGTATAACCAGATTGCAACAATTTATCACTGGTTCTCAAACTGCCACATATTTACTCTATTCCACAGAGGTCTTGTGTACTAAATAAGCTATAGCTAAAATGCCATCTGTCCATTACAGCCAATTTCATCTCCAAAAAGTAAGGCAGGTGTTCATACATAGCACTTTTTCTTAACCATCTGTGCACATATCACATGCTCTAATCAAAACAGGACGACCCACACTTTCATACACCAGGTTTTCCAAAAATTAAAGCTGTGATGCCATAAAATTTTGAATAAAAAAGTGATGGTAGAGGGTTTTTGTTCTCAAAATAGTGGGGGTGTAAATATGGTTGGCCATTTGCAAGTCAAACATCCCCCTGCAAAATTAGCTTTCATTTGCGAATCAGCATGTTTCATCACTGAACTTGGCCAAAAAAAGGCTAAGCGTCAGGCTTGAAAGACTACATGAAAAATGGTTTTTAAAGAAAAAAAAGCCACATGGTTTTAAAATTGCTGCTGGCGGGTGTGTGTCAGAATGTTTTGATCTGTGGTGTTAAACATTTTACTTTAAAATCCGTACACCTAGTTTCTCTGGAGAACAGCAGTAAGTGCAGATGGGTCAAAGACCACCATTAAGCCCCTGGGCTCTGCAGACATTTTGTTCTTTTCTGTAATGCAGGTAAATAATTATATTTTGAGAAAGTGCGCTTATTTTTTTGATAATCAAGTTGCAACAGCAGCTTTGAATGATTAACGTCACTTTGCTTTAGCATCCCTTCCGGCTTCAGTGGTTTATGAAATTAATGTTACTGCTGTCCAGATTACACAATGCCCTTTTAATGAATGTCTGATCAGCAGACTGGATTTCACAGTCAACTGATTGAATTAGAAATGTATACTTGAATAGCTGTGAAGAACCGCCATCTTCATGCTCGAAATGCCATTTACTGTTTGAGGCATTTCAGGATGTATTCTGAATAAGTTGCTTCATAACTGAATACATTCAGGAAGCTGATTCAGTCTGTGCAGATGTGCAGCTTGTCAACAGGCAAATGTTTGGGGCCCCCCCGAGAGTCAGGGCCCGAGGGCTTATTTATTTATTACCATTGCATGGTTTTCCCCAAAGTGTTTTAGCGTATCGGGCCCGATACGCTTGCTCTGCCTGCTGATACACTTAGATTTATACCAATACGTTAAATTTCCTACCTACAAGTAACTACATACGTAGGAGAGCAAATAACAGATCCATTTACATATTAATTGATATTTGTGTTAAACAAGCGGTCTTTTTTTCCAATGTTTGTGTTGATTCTGTCAAAGTAACATGTTTGCGTGGTATGATGTAAACAAACTAATCTGTTGGCTATATCAAGATCATGTGTTCAAACCGGCCAATAAAGATAAATTAAAAAAAAAAAAAATCCCGGAAGTTTCCGATTCATTATAAGCGATCTCATCGGCTGCTGATGTCGTCCCCCACCAGACAGACAAAGCTGATTGAGTTTCATCACAAAAGTTTGACCTAGTCTTATCATTCATGAATGTGTTTATAAATACCAGGACTGAAATAGAAATGGAGAAAAAAAAAAAAAAAAAAAAAAGGAAACAATTTTAGCAGGGGGTCTGGGGGCTGCAGGGCCCCAGAAGCTGAACAGATTTTGTGTATATTGATAGATTTGGAGCATCTCCTGAAAGCAAATATTTTCTCAACCATGCCATTTAATTTGAACCATTATGTTGAAATAATACAATTTGAACGATTTACCTTTTAACTGATGAGGGTTCACTTGAAGAATGAAAATCTATCAATAAACATACCTCATATTGTAAATTCACTCTCATTCTTGTGTCGATTTGAATCAATTCATTGGGTACCGTAATGTCTTTTCCAGGGGGGAAATTCTAGACTGATTATTAAATAATAGATCACTAATGTTCTTGTTTTTGAACTGATTCAATACCAAAATGTCTTTGTTCATGTTAGACAGATTCTAGTCAAAAACTATATACAAAGTCAATATTTATTTCTAGCCTGGCAAGCCAGACTAAATGTGAATATTTAGTCTGGCCTCGATCCGTAGACATTTCCGAAGCGGGTAGGAGGAACAACCCACTGTCTTTCAAACTGTCTCTGTGCGTATAGGCCAACGCTCTGACCAATCAGCGCAACAGTGACTGTGACGTAGTCAGAGCGACAGAAAGCAGTGGGGGAGGCCTTGAAATAAATAATTTTTCAAAATGCGTATTAATTAATAAACAGGTTCTAGATATTAACAAGTTTGGAGATAATGACCACAAGTTTGGAGTCTGTACCACATACTTAACATACACTTATTTTTTTTTTCCAAGTGTTTTTCAAGGGTTTGCTTAAACTGTTTTTGAGAGTTTTTATTTAGTGGTGTTTGGTGAAATAATTTCCCTTAAATTTAAAATAACGGGAAAATAAGAAACAATCAAAAAGTAATGTTTCAAAGCTGTTTATTAATTCTTCGTACTGCACAAACTAGCCCATCCTTTTGGCTACGAGCGGAGCCAGCTGGTAGATCAGACTTTTGCCATAGCCGGTCGGCAAAACAGCGAAAACGTCCTTCTTGAAAAGGAATGAGCGGAGAGCCTCTTCCTGCTCATGTTTCAACGAAAACTCCAAGTCTAATTCTTCTAAAACTGATTCCAAAGCGGAGTCAAACGCGCGCTGTTCACTAGCCGTAGCCATCTTTCCTGCTGTGCTTTCTCCAGCGTCGCGCAGCTTTGTCGTCACTCCTGCAAAAGCCCGCCCAAAGAATCCAAACAAAAACCTTGCGTTGTGATTGGCGGGCACGATTTGATGCCCGGGGTGTTTTTGTTTATATGGTGCGAGGCTAGACCCACTCGCTAGGCAAAAATATTTTTGGCTGCTAGGTGGGTGGGTCTAGTTTACTAGGCTAATTTATTTCCTTTTCTTTGTTAGCAGTTTCTTCAGCTTAGAAAGCCTACTCTTTTCTTTCTGACTTTCTATACGGCTTTTCCTTGCTCTTTTGGTCTCTCTTTCATTACATATTCATGATAATGAACATTATGAACAATAACAAGTTAAAACTACATAACTGTGAACAAGATGGTCTACCTGGTAATCTATAGTTCAACAGCTTCAATTTTACCAATTCTGCATGCTTTTTTCCTTCAACATGGTCAACCAAACGTGTTCTTCCACCAGAACCGTACTTCACATCCTGATGGCACAAGATGCGGTAAGCTTTCCCCGGTTCTTTTATCTTCCGTATGTGCTCATGGAGATATTCACTACCGACTTTAAACTCCAGCCATCGCCAATTCCATGGATTTTTGATGCCGTTTTCCTTGTCAATGTTTTTGACATCGGTCTCACCGTCCTCCCTCTGAACGATGTCCCTCCGTGACGCAGACATACCGCGAAATTCTCCTTTTCAAAACCGTTGATATCGAAAGCGTGTTTAAAAGAACACAATGGTAAAACGAAAAGAACACAAGATTCGCGCCATGGTTTGTAAGCATGGCACAAATGCCGTAAACTGGTCTGTCATTGTCGCAAAAGGAAAAAAAAAAAAAGATACCAAAAAAAAAAAAAAATTACAAATGTCGTTACAGAAAGAACAATTTGCGGTAGGCTCTTTCCCAGACTTGCCGGCTCGGTGACACTCGCTGTACGAGACTACTAGCGGTCGGTAGACAACAACCCCTCCCCCCCCCAATTTGTGCAAAATTAGATGATTTACTAAAATTATATTTTTGGCAGCCAAATTCGCGGAATTTTCACAGCCCTGAAATACATAATCTTTCTGCAAACTTAAAATGTATGAATTAGTTTTCTTTTCCTTTAAATATGTTTTAATCTTAATCTAGTCCATTTAATAAAGTGCCTAAATTTAAACCTTATAACATGCAGTTGCCTTACTTTTCTGCGCATCTTAGTTATACATGTATTACGGTAATTGCATCGAAACATTCTAAATCATTACAGTTATAGTAATACAGCAATTTATTTTAAGGTGGCAGTTCTTAGGTTCAGATCCCTTTGTGATCAACAGGAGGTCATGATGATCGATTCTCTTCACTGGATTGCATAAGATGGAGCAAACCGCTGGTCATATTTTCATGCACATTTTTGTTACAACATTACTTGACCGTAGATAATTAAAGGATCCCTGTAGATTTTCAATCTATCGTAGACCTCAGTAATCTATAACAAAACAGTTTAACTTGCATGTTGAACTTTAAGGTGAAATTTCAAATATGTATACATTAATACTATTTAGGTCAGAAATCATTGAAACACTGGTAAAACCTATCCTATAATCATGTATCTAAAACCTCTCAGAGACCCTGAAAATGCACCAGAGAGCATCTATTTTCAAAATATTTCCCAGGGGAGCATGCCCCCGCACCCCCCTAGTTTCACTTCACGCCGTTGGCACTTGATTGTCTGTGTTATCATGCCAGAATTTAGGGCTTTTTTTTCCCCTGGGGAAAACACTGCATTGTATTTTCACATTTGGAATTTAAAAAAAAAAAAATTGGTTTCTTACATTTTTCATTGGTGTCAGATTATTTATAACATATTGGTGATGAACACTGGTCAGAAGAGCCCCTTGGAAATTTTTGTTTAGGGCGACAACAGACTCTAGAATCGCCTCGGAGTCCGTGGTCGCACACCGTGCCTTTCATATTCTGTGACCAACCAAGATTGTATCTCAGCGGGTACAAACGCCAAGCTCGAGGGTAGACTGCTGATGGGAAGATTAGTACTGCTAGTGAGTGAATAAAAGGTGCTTTATGGTGCATCAAGTCAGAGATATTACAACGCTAGTTTAATGATGATACACTAACAGTTAGTATGGGTACCAGTAAACGTTCTGAATAAAACCTCAATCAACAATTCAACTATAAATTAACTCTGCTATATTGGAAACTTACCTCCATACTTGACTATGATTTTAGGGTTTAAGACGCTCCAAATGTTCATGGTTACTTAAAATAAACTGGATGTTCTACTTTTTTTTTTTAAGTGTATGCAATGCCTTTAAATGTACGGAAGCCACGAGAGGCCCTTCATATAATCTTTTTTTTATTCACCTTGTTATCCCGAGATAACGACAATTAATTCAGGATCTCGAGAAAACAACAATTATTTCATGATCTCAGCTGGATCACTATCTTTTTTTTTTTAAACAACTTTATTGGGCTACTTACAAAAAATTACAATCAATAAGAAATTAACACTTACAAAAATAAAGAAAAAAAAACAAACTAAAATTAAAAAGTTAGCCCAAAAGGGTGAGCACGAACGGGAACAAGTCCCATGCTGGGTGCAACCCTTAGCCTTACAAAAGCAGTAAAATTATATAAAAATTCAATTAATGTGTCTAAAACTAGTTACAACCTGGCGCAAGCATCCATGTACATGGCCAGTCCGGGTCAAAGAAAGTATCCAGGTGCTTAAACATTAATTTCTTGACACTTAAAGTGAAAGAGGCAGAGCTAGAAAAGGCAATGGAAGTATCCACTGCGCTACAGACACGGTTCCATAATTTAACAATACGGTTAAAAAAAGATGCCTGGTAGGTACTTGTCTTATATAGTGGCGGCTTTAGATTAAAGGAATTACTGGCTCGTGTCCTCCCGTGCGATCTCTGTTGGTAGAGACGAAGCCGGGCCAGTCTTCTGCGGAGGTGCCGCGGACTAATTTTGAAATTATCCCTTATTAAAAGACTTGATGCAATCTCTCCCTGTGTCAACCCCTGATCAAAATATTGCCTTATTAGGTGATCGATTATTCCAGACATTCTAATGACCAAAGTTGCGTCTATACAGAATGAGAAATAGCCCCAAAGTCAGCATATCACAAGTCTCGGCGCACCTGAATGAACCATTTCTCAGCTGTTTACTCGAGATCTCGAATTAGTTGTGGTGTTTTCTCGAGATCCTGAATTAATTGCGTCGTCATCTCGGGATAACAAGGTGGATAAAAAAAATAAAAATAAAAAAAAAGGATTATATGAAGGGCCTCTCTCGGCTTCCGTATAAATGCTACTTTTTTCCTTGTACAATGCAACAATCGTTATGTTGATTGATCACACGTTCTCGCACCATAGCAGATCTACAAGGCCATAAATTAACAGAAAAATCAATAAGATCAGCCGATTTTCACGGACACGGCTGAGACTGAACCAAAAGACTCCGAAGGGATGCGTGACGTCACGTGTAACAATTCAGGTATCAATTTCGTTCATGCGCACAGCAGTGGTTTGACCAGTCTCAGTATGGAACCATGTTTTGGAGAGAATTCTAATCGTGATTGGGATTCTTGTACATCATATGAAGGAGCAGATGATCAAGGATATTCCCGGAGTAAATGGTTCTCTTTTCGAGCCCCCAAGACAAGAAACTGCCAGTTCATGACCGTCTTCCTCTGTAGCACGCGAGATGGAGAGATGGATAGAGATGTGCAGAACACTGGTTACCTTTCATCATGTTTTCCTGAACAAAACTTTGGTGGTGGTGGGGAGAACAACCAAGTCTTGCAATATTGCAATTTGAGAGCATTTAACATTTCAGTTAATAAGTAAATGATTGCGCGTGCATTTTTCTTCCCATTAAAGTGCATCAGATACAATAATCTGATCGTGGTCACGAGCGTGTAAACGTTGCTCATAATCGTGCCTCTGGTGTGTGAGATAATGTATTCTATATATTGGGGAAATCGACAAACTGTCCAAATGTCAGATCAAATGTCATTTATTAAGGTCAGTGGGTTTCTTTTTGCTCCAATAATTCCCATGTGGTCATTCTGATGAACACTTGATGAATCAGATTTATTATAGTAGGGGACGCGAACTCCGCCCGCTTCATTTGCGCAAACCTCACCCACAGTCGCTTTATATTTGTTTTTTTTCTTGGAAACTCGTGAACTGAACGTCCTGTTGTATAGGAATTTGAACATCCAAACACAATGCAGCACTTTCCCATCATTATTTTTGGAAGATTCCTTCAACAATATCCAATTTCAGCGAGTAAACAAGCACAAAGTTAGAGGAACTGAAATTTCCAAATAACCAGGGTTCCATGTGCGACGTCGGGTAAGATTGGCCCTGAGGCGAGGCTGCCGCCTTCTGGGATCCAGAAGCCGTGATTTATCGATAGTTTTGTGCTTGGTAATAAACAATTTATAAATCCCTCCTCCCGCTTTATTAATTCATTTTGGTCTTTACTAATATTTCATTTTAACGCATTACAAAAAGGCATTACATACACTAAGAAGGATGCAAGTATGCATAAGCTACCAAGATGTAGCCGTTTTGAAAAGAAAAGCTTCGGTTTACATTTCATTAGCAGGGAGTTTAGTTTTTTCATTGTTCTGAACTTATGTTTGTCTCCTCACTTCAAGTTTCCAACCAGAAAAATGCCAATATCACCACCCTCTTTGTCTAGATTCTTATGGAAATCAATTTTGTGCCAAAATGTTCATACAATACTCTTGAAATATCAAACAAAAACGACAAATCAAAATACAAAAAAAAAGTAGCGCTGTCAAAAATGTCACGTTATCGCATTAACTTGACTCAATTTTAACAGTGAATTTTTTTTTTTTTTTATCGCGAGATTAACGCTCTGTGACATGTAGGTTTTTCATAAGCTTTTCAAACTGCCAGGAACTTGGAACAGAGACTTTGCTTAGAAAACCGATGGCAGCTAGACTGTAATGCTACGCCCCGCACAGCCAGAGTCCTCTGCCCTCCTCCCCAAAGAACCAGCGCGGGCAGGGCACGCTAGTAGAGATGGGATTTATGGCTCTTTGATGGGATCCGCATCTTTGTGATCCGTTCTTTGAAAAGAGCCATTCAAAAGACTGGCTCATTTGGCTCTTTTTAAATATTTATTCAGTTTTAAGAAGACAGCGTCTAAAGAAGCCAGATCCCTCTGAACTGTAAACTCGATGCTATCCCAGAAATCCTTCCCGTAATATGCAAATTTGGCCGCCTCTGATTGGACAGCGCGACGCATCAACAGGCAGAAAGTGTAAAAGTACAAAATGTGTTAAGTGAGCTGAAACAGTAAAGATCAGATTCAGTGCAATATTTATCAACGAACAACTTAAAG
Organism: Neoarius graeffei; assembly: GCF_027579695.1. NCBI lineage: Eukaryota > Metazoa > Chordata > Actinopteri > Siluriformes > Ariidae > Neoarius > Neoarius graeffei. Next base: position 46,702,017 of record NC_083585.1, on the reverse strand, counting down.
TTAATATAATAGTGTACTTTATATTATAATCAAGCATGTCAAGCCTACCGTCACTGTGTAACCTGTCTCTCTGATTAGAGTTGTAGACTAACTCAAGCATTAGATCACTTCACTCATGGTTCTCTTGCTAGCCCTGTGCCTCGGAACGAAGAGCCATGGTGCTCGGCTTAGGTTTCACTTTGCAGTGGCCGTGTCAAGACGTTATGCTTTGCAATAATAAAAAAAAAAAAAAACCCATTGGTACAAAGCAAGCCCATTCACTTTATGCTGATCAGAGAATTACAATGGTTTTTCATGTGACAAAAATGTGCGATTAAATTGCGATTAATCGCGAGTTAACTATGACAGTCGCGACATTAATCGCGATTAAATATTTTTAATCGCTTGACAGCACTAAAAAAAAAAAATTTAGACTGGCAAGCAAATTATTCATGTAATCATGCAAAATCTCAGTCTATTACTCTTCAGAAACCTTTTATTTTTGTTCCGCGTCTTTCTCAGTTTTGTTTGACGTAATTTATTTTGGTTGCAATTCCAGCTCTCTCGTTTGCGCTCCCTGACTTTTTGCTTGCAGTTTTGGCACAAACTTGACGTGTGGGTGGACTGTCCAGGAACGCATTCCCATTGGCTAACTTGTGTTTGACTGACAGCTACGCTCAGCCATTCCCTACTCGGATTCTGGTGGACTGTTTGACGAGTGACCGATCCATTGAGGGTAAACAAGGATCGAGTGGACTTCAGTGGCGACTGATACTGAATTAATTCAACATCATAGTCGCCATTGAAGTCCACTCTATCCTTGTTTACCGTCAATGGATCGGTCACTCGTCAAACAGTCCGCCAAAATCCGAGTAGGGAATGGCTGAGCGTAGCTGTCAGTCAAACACAAGTTAGCCAATGGGAATGCGTTCCTGGACAGCCCACCCACACGTCAAGTTTGTGCCAAAACTGCAAGCAAAAAGTCAGGGAGCGCAAACGAGAAAGCTGGAATCGCAACCAAAATAAATTACGTCAAACAAAACTGAGAAAGACGCGGAACAAAAATAAAAGGTTTCTGAAGAGTAATAGACTGATATTTTGCACGATTACACGAATAATTTGTTTGCCAGTCTAAAAAAAATTGACTTTTTTTGTATTTTGATTTGTCGTTTTTGTTTGATATTTCAAAAGTATTGTATGAACATTTTGGCACAAAATTGATTGCATAGATTCTGGGTGTAGTGTTTCCTGTTGATGTTCAATTGAGTTACTGATCACCTGCAGATGGTGACAAGATCAACCTGAGCAACATTTTGCTAAATCTTGAGATCAACTAAAACTGTATACACATACCGCTCAGCACATTAGTTTAGGACTGACTTTACACTCTAGCACAAGTTCTTCTGCTGTGGGTGCCTAGTTAACTCTAGAGAAAGAAACCTCCAAAAGACACTTGGAGAAATTCACTCATTACTTACGCTCCAGTCCGTTGATGTACGTCATTGTGACCTCGCAGTGGCCCCACACGGCACTGACGATTGGATACAGCCTCCTCCCCTTGAGGCCCCGAAAGGCTACACCTAGAAAGTGACCATCAGCACAAAACCCTAGTGTGCCTTCGTCTATGTCCAAGACCACCAGCACCTCCTCAGGTACTGAGAAGGTGTCCTCGTCCTCCTCATTCTGGCTGCATGGGTATGAAGCTGCTGGCCCCGTTTGGTTCTTCCTGTCATGGTAAAGTTTGCCCCGCCCTAAATCCCATCCCCAAGATTCTGTATCGCTGCCAACAAGTGCCGTATACCCGACAGCATGAAGCGGTGCCCGGGAAGTTGCAACCCCGACTATAGCATGTGTGCCACGTTGTCTTATGGGCCACCGGATAGTCCAGGCATGCAGGCCACGAGTGAAACCTGCTTTACCTCGCGCACAATCCGTACTCTGCGCTACCGGATGGCGATGGAAAGTCAGCGGGTCCTCATCCTTGATGAACAGGTTGAGTGAGCGGTCATCAGGGTTCCAAGCATGCTCAAGCTGAGTGGCAAGGTCTGCTGGAGGCATGTCCAGCAGCAGTTCCAGGCGCGGTGAAAATGGCTGGCCTAGCCGGTGTCCTTGTCCATGCCGCCCAAGGGCCACCTGCAATGCCAGCGCAGCCTCCTCGCACTCCTCGGCAGATTTCACCACACCCGAGATCCTCTGCCCCATCACAGCAGTGCCACCGGCATCACCAAACACAGTCAGGGTTACCTCATTGGCCTGGCGCAAGAAAAGAGGCTCAGCCAATCAGGAAAGGCTGGTCCATTTCATGAGGAAGTGGTGATGCAGGAGAGGACAGCAGCACAAGGTCTTCTGTGGAGAAAAGAGAAACATAAGCACTTAAACCAGTAGAAAAGTCACGCATGATGATTAGATTGTGCAATCAATTCTGAGAATTAAAAAAAAGAACCTGAATTGCAGGAAAGCATCAAGTGAGCTGTGAACAGTGTTCAAATTCTGGTTCAGCACTCCTAACCCACACATACAGCCTGTCTGGCAAATCATTAAGTCACCCTAATCATCTAAAAAGAAGTTCTTCCCTTCCCACAAACCTGTCCAGATGACTGGATTTCCTATAAAAAAAAAAAAGTGATGAAATCAGACAGGCAGGCAATCTAGTCAACCCAGCTGCTGCTGTTGCACAACACACTCCAAACACACAAACCTTTCCTAAGAAACTACAAAAGGTCAATATTAAGCAACTCTGAAATAAACACTCCTGTTTGAGTCTAGTAGGCTTAAAAAGTCAAAACCTTCAGACACTGCTCTGAAAATAGTTTAAAACATGGATGCAAGAAGAAGTCACAGCAAAATCCCATCAGATCATTAGCACCACACATCTGCTCAAGAGATTTAAAAAAAAAAAAAAAAAAAAAAAACAACCTACCCGCACCTAGGTGCAAAACTCGAAGACGCAGAACAGAGGAGGAACGTGACTAATCGGAGCATTTCATTTCTCAATTTCATTAACAGCTACGCAAGAACTACAAAACACAGGGCTCCCACTGGCGCTTGGCACGCTCGTCATTGACGAACATAATCCATCAGCGATGAAGAGAAAATTACTAGCAGTTGTCACAGTGACGAATGCCCGTCATTTTCACAAGTGATCGTTTCTAGAAATCCCTCTACAAACCCCACCGTTTGCCGAAATCCAACCCCAGTGAAGAGACGGTGGGAAGCCAGAGTGTAAACAATGAGCATGTGGTTGTGACAAAAATAAATTAAAACAAATACCCACAACACAACCCCCTCCCCCAAACGCACACACACAATGACCAAATGAGTGCCAAGTTTTGGGCCAATTGATCTGCATCTTTTTGAAGGCAAATTTATCATCAAAATTCTATTTCTCATTTTATTCAATATAGGAATGCATTGTTGATCGCCATTTTGTCACTGCTATAGCAACTTATGAGTGTTTGAAATATGCTCTGTAATATATAATATCAGTCCATATGTCAAAGCAATGGTCGCAAACGAGATTCGTTGAGACCTGTGCGAGACATCGTAGGACGGAAGTAAAATGTACAGCGGAAATCAAAGTGACCGACGTCTGCCAAAAGACTCTTTCGAATGCTGACGTAATCAAGCCGAAAGTTGTGTTTGTTCTGATAGCAATCAGGAACGTTTGGGGAAAAAAAGTAAGCAGTAATCGTCATTTAAACTCGTTTGTGCAATATTTCATTTGGAAAACGGCGGCACTGACTTCACGTTTCGAAGTCTCGCACAAGTCTCGTGAAGATCGCGTGGATAAGTGATGCCTGCCGTGGACCAAATGAACCACATTAAGGGTGTTTTCACACTTGGTCCCTTTCAGCCATCTAACCGAACTCAGATCGATGACTCAGCATTTTTTGCGCATATATGTGAACACTCCAACCGTACCCAGACCCCTTTAAAGCGAACCGAACTGAGACCACCTCAGGAGGTGGTCTCAGTACGGTTCGCTAAAAATCAACGGTACGGTTCGCCTAATCTGCGCATTGTGAACAAAAAGCGCACCGGGTTCACTTCGCCTTTTTCACTGTAGTTTAACCTTCTTCGTTTGCCGCAGTTGGTCACGTGACTGTAGCAGGGAAACTCAACTTCCTTTTGGAACTTACCAGCCGTGTTTTGTGCTCATAGATAGCCGGAATAAATTTATTTTCCTTAATCTGCACTATTTTGATCAAAGAATACAGCAGGGCAAGCATGGCAGCACACATTTTGAGTCAAGAGAAAATTACCCAGAATTCCGTGCACTGGGGGTCCGAGGGCTCTAGAGGACCTGGTGTGAACAGAAAGAGGACTGAGGCCCCATCAAAGCTTAACTGGACCAGAAAGAGAACCCAGTCCTCTTTGTAATAAATTCAGTGTGAACACAAAAAGAACTGGAGTTCTTTTTCTGTTGGTTCACTTTTTGGTCCACTTAAAGAGGACCGAGTCTGGTTCCTTTAAAGGGGACCAGGTGTGAAAACACCCTAAAACATGGCTAAAAACCGAACAGGCCGATAAGTATAAGATTTAATTGCAATTAGTTGCCAATACAAGTCACGATACAAAAGGTTACCAAAACCGAAAACGTAGTTGAATAAACATGTTAAGAAATAAAGCAAGTTTAAAAGTGACTTCAGTTCTCCTTTAAAATCAACCTGGTGTGGTGGTGTAATTATCTGTGTGAACCAAACAAAACAATGGCACAGTAAACTGACAGTTTTTTGGGCGGGCTTCTTCAAGCACTGAAGATTTAAGGGCTGAAACGGGCATGGGGAGGCACACTCCAAGCCACCACTTTCCCCAAACACATCGGACAGTGTCAGTAATACAGGGGTTGGTTTAAAAAAAATAAAATAAAAAGCCACCCCAGAGTGAAAGTGCTGTCAAGCAGGCAAGCAACTGAAGGACTCCATATTTTGGGCAGCGTGACATGTTGAGTTCCTGTGGCGTTAGTAGACCCCATCACTCAGGCCCCCAGGTATTTTGACCCTCCAAAGGGTCAATCCAAGGATTAATAGAAAACAACTGACTTGGACATCATCTGGGATTTTGAACGATGTAGTAATGTAGCTTATGGCCCTTTTCCACTAACCTTTTTCAGCTCACTTCAGCCCGACACGGCTCGCGTTTCGACTACCAAAGAACAGCACGACTCGGCTCGTTTCAGCCCTGCTTAGCCCCTAAAACTCGCACTGTTTTGGAGTGGGGCTGAAGCGAGCCAAAGCGAGCCGAGTGGGGCTAGGGGCGTGAGCAGACACTCCCCTGTGCACTGATTGGTGAGGAGGAGTGTCCTCACATGCAAACACACGCCCCGCGAGCACGCTGGGATCTGTAAACCCGGAAGAAGAATTACGAGAATTTCTGAAGCCTTATGTGCCTCGCCTCATCTATATGCTCTTGCCAGTATCTGTTGGTGTTGTCGGTGACAAGCCACAGCACCAAGACCAGCAACACTAACGACTCCATGTTTATTGTTTACTATCCGGGTCGTGAGACTACCGCTTAAAAGATCACGGAGGTCACTGTTTGCGCTGCTTAACGACATCACGTGACGTCCACCCACTTTCACTAACTCCACCCAATGTGTCCACCCACTTCCAGCCAGCACGGTTCAGCGCGGTTGTAGTCGAAATGCAACTCCAACAGCCCCGCTCAGCTCGACTCAGCCCAACTCAGCACGGCACGACTCAGCCGCGTTGGTAGTGGAAAAGCGGCATTAGAATTGGTGTCTTGGGGCGGCATAATGGTGTAGTGGTTAGCGCTGTCGCCTCACAGCAAGAAGGTCCAGGTTCGAGCCCCGTGGTTAACTGGTGACTCTAAATTGACTGTAGGTGTGAATGTGAATGGTTGTCTATGTGTCAGCCCTGTGATGACCTGGCAGCTTGTCCAGGGTGTACCCCGCCTTTCGCCCGTAGTCAGCTGGGATAGGCTCCAGCTTGCCTGCGACCCTGTAGAACAGGATAAAGCGGCTACAGATAATGAGAACTGGTGTCTTTGTGGTCCTAAAAGGAGAGATACAAGTGAGAAATTCTTATTAAACTGATCAAATACCATTAGCAAAATTTAAGTCCATCAGCACATGCGTCAGTTTCCTGAGACATTACTGGTGTTGACAACTCCGTAATGAGGGAGACAGAAATTCAAGCGAATGACAAACTTAAAAAAAGAGCAGTGCAAAAATCCCTAATACAAAAGATGTGATAAACTTTGCATGTGTATAGGTGATATCTTGTAAAAGTTAGATATAACCTTCCCAACCCAGCCATGCCAATCTCCTGGGAAATAAATACAAGCCCCAGGAAAACTGGACTTGGCCTCTGGTCTTTTAGCTGCTAAACACATGAACAAAAAAATAAATAAATAAAAATAATAATAATAATGCTTGGTTTGTAAATCGATGGGAAATTCAGATTCTTCCACTGTTGGTTGTTCCAAGACTCTTCTTGGCTCTGTTCAATCTTAAACCAAGTTCTCTTTTGAAGTAAAGGGAGCCGCAATACCCTTTCTGAATAATTCCATGCTAAAATGACCTTCAGAAAGCTCAAACTAAAGAAGTTTATTTTGACTACGTTCAGACTGCACCCTGAAACGACCCATATCTGATTTTTTTTGCCCATATGCGACCTGTATCCGATTTGGTGACGACAATCTGAACGACACAGATCCGATTTTTTTTTTTTTTTTTTTCCCACATGCAACCCAGGCCACTTGGATATGTGGTCCTAATTCTGATGCATATCCGTTATTTTCACATGCGACTGCAGTCTGACCGGACAGGTCGCATTCATGCGACCTACACGTCATCAACAAGAGACAAACGTCACTATTCTGCGTTAGCCAATCCCACCTCTTTGGTGGAAAACAATACCAGGTTATTGTGCGAGTTCCGCCGCCGCCACAAAAACCACATCGCCAGGTCTCGCCTCATCTCCATGCTTTACTTGCAAACTTGAAGAGTGCGCTTTTTTTTGTTTACGTATTACGTAGATGTGCTTATTACGTGTCAATTTGCGCATGCGGGACACTTTTGGGTCATTTTCCGTTCATATTGGAGATCGCATAACTAAGGTCGATAACTAAGGAGAGAGAGAGACCCCACACAGACTAAAAAAAAAAAAAAAAAATGAACACTACTTATGACTATTTTTCAAGGGAGGAAAAAAAAAAAAAAAGAATATTTCAGAACCCAGGGGAACCCTGCAAATGGATTCGTTATCAAATCTAAGGCTACATCCACACGACAACGAGATGTTATTTAAAAATATATCGCGTCCAAATGGGCAACGATCAGCAAAATATCAGGTCCATATGGCAACGCAACGCTTGCTGAAAACGATGCAATACACATGCCACACCTCTAGGGGCGCTGTAAGACGGTCCCTTCGGAGACACCAGAACAATAGAAGTAGTAAGTACGCATGCGCATAAATTATGCGCGAGACTTCATATTAGCCACAGAGTCAGGAAAGTCTGTTCGTAAAATTACATTATAATGACCAAATACAATGAAAAGTATTTTTCCAGTCTCACCTGTGAAAGGTAATCCCATGTGATCTCGTTTGGACGGTAAACCTGTTGGTACAGTTAAACGCAGCTAATCTTTATTCTCCGCTTTGACCTATCCAATATGGCGGTGAGGATGACGTATGATTCTACGCGGAAGGCAGCGTCTTTAATGGTCCGGAATAAATTGAATGCTACACGTTGATGGATTAATTTGCTCTTCTACGCCCTTTTTGAGGAATGTATTGTAGGACTTAAACCAATATCTGAAAAGGTGAGATCGCTCCTTTTTTTCCCTATTTTTGCTGGCGGGATTGACTCTGCCTTAAGGGCAGAGTCTCTCTCTCTCTCTCTGCACCATTACACAATAAATATTCACAGTGAAAATATTTTGTAAGCGCGTTTCATGAACCAAGTTATAGGATTTGTTGACAACTCGCATCGAGTTCGTTACACTTCTACCCGGCGTGAAGCACTCAGTCATGTGATTGTGACGTCATCATAAACAAATCCATTCTACTCATCCAGACGACTTCACAATGGCAACGTTGCCAGATCTTTCCACTCTGGAACCCGTTCTCAAAAAGATTGCGTTTTGGGCACCCAAAACGCCGGTGCCGTGTGGACGCCAGGCCTAAACGATAAGCAATTGTATCCGAGTCACCTGAATCCGTTGCCGTGTGGACAGGGCCTAAGACAGCTTTCCAGTACCACTCCTGAGGTTACTCTTCAGAATCCTCCCAACTGGACATCTACAAAGTGGATCATCAAGAAAAGAGGGCCTAAAGTGGTCAGCAAGTGCACCATTATATAAACACTAGCAATGTTACTGTACCAGATACCATACATGTCAACCTATACGGAATGTCCGTATTTTATACAGATTTGATTCAATAAACGTAGTATACGGGCGTATAAATAAAGTTATACGGATTCTTTAAAAAAACTTCAATATTTATTTAGAGCTATAATCAATTCCCACGATGATTTAAAAAAAAAAAGCGCATAAAATTTACAAACGTACTGTACACCACAGACGGCCAGTAAAGAGTCTTATGAAATCGCGCGTTATCTTGTGGTAGCGAGACTTCGTTCCACTTTTGATCATGCGCACACTGCATTGCGAGAATCCCGCCAACCGTGAAGTCATAGACATATAAACATAGACGCCGCCTTCTGCGTAGAATCATACGTCATCCTCGCCGCCATATTGGATGTGGCAAAGTGGAGATTCTTCAACCGTCTCTGGTATAGCGTCTAGACAGTAGCCGAGAATAAAGATGCCTCATTCATGTGCTGCGTTTAACTGTACCAACAGGTTTACCGTCCAAACGAGATCACATGGGATTACCTTTCACAGGTGAGACTGGAAAAATACTTTTCATTGTATTTGGTCATTATAACGTAATTTTACGAACAGATTTTCCTGACTCTGTGGCTAATATGAAGTCTCGCGCATAATAGCCGCTCGGTGAAACCTGTCTCCAAACAACGAAGTATTTCCTTCGTAACTATGCTGATAACACTGTTTTTGTCGAACATTGGAGCTTTGTATTCATTCTGAAGGTTTATTGTTATTAATATTGAATAAAAAGTAACTGGGATATATCATTGTTAATTATCATTCAAATTTTAGGTAAATTATTTTAATTTGCATCTTGTACGGATTTTATAAGGGAAATACGGATTTTGGAGGTTGGTTATACAGGTTTGATTGACCAAAGGTTGACATGTATGAGATACCTTCGTGCTACTACATCCATGTCAGGGCTGTCCTGTGAATGGTCCATCACCCAACAAATATCTACTTCTTTGATGGTCTTTCTCCATTAATCAATCATTTGGTGGATTTGATGCCATTGTTGCTCACTTGTTATACACAGTAACTATACACCTACAAAAATAACCCATGCGGTAGAGTTTCCTAATAAAGCCTCGGTCACAACCAGCCATACGTGCTCCTACGGCCGGTCTACGTGCAAAAAACACACGGAGGGCGCGCGTGTGACGTGCTGATTTTCGAGCCGTAGACTGGCCGCAGAGGTTCTTTGTCATGTCAAACACTCTACAGGCGCTTACGTTTTTTTCAGGTTGCAAGACAAACGTGCGTCTTTCTCCATGAAAGAAGCAAAAGAAAAAAGCAGCGATTTGGGAAACGCCCCAAAAAAACAACAAAAAAAAACCCACCATCGTACGTCCGGTTGTGGCCTATGCTTAAACTGGCAACTCTGTAGGTGTCTATGGGTAGGGCAATTTAATAATTAAAAAAAAAAAAAAAAAGGGCAACTTCAGTACAAATACCCTCACAAACCAGGTCAGCAGTCCAGTTCTCAAAAAAGGTCCATCTGAGGGAAGGAGCTACAAACACTTTCGCTTGTTAAGCCATGACGCAACAGTATTTCCAGGGCCAAGCCTCATCTTGACATGCCGCAGTGTTGTGTCCCCTTGATGAGGCTTGGCCCTGGAAATACCAGCGTACAACATACCCGGAGCAATCTGGGGCACAGTTGGGGGTTAGGTGCCTTGCTCAAGGGCACCTAACCCCCAACTGCTCCCCAGATTGCTTTGGGTATGTTGTACGCTGCTCTGAATAAGAGTGTCTGCTAAATGCCTGTAAAAAAAAAAAAAAAAAGTGGAAAATGAAGAATTGAAAAGGTAAGTGGGTAGGACAAACAGTAGTGATCAGTCACAAGCATAAAAGTCTGGCATTACACAGTTGAAAGAACCTTCTTCGTAAACTCCTCACAAGAATGGCTATGATGTGAGCCGAATCGAGTTCAAGGTCCCTAATGGGTGCTGAAAAGGTCACTAGATTTGTCACAAGGTTTCTCCCCCCCCCCCCCCCTTTAATTAAAAAAAAGTCACTAAAGGGGGTCTTTAAAAAGCGAGAGGTCACCAACTCTGACAAAATCTCTACATTAGGAACACCGAAAGGGCCTTGGGCCCAAGAATTGGCTCGACAGCAAACTTGACATGGATTACCAAATAAGATTTAGCAAAAAGTCATTACACAATTTATACACATTACATCATGACACTAAGCAGATGTTGCCTGGAGGTTTTTCCCAGAACTGAATGTCATGCTGCCTTGAATGCCAAGACAGATAACCCCAAGAATGAGCCAAAGGAGTGGGCTGTGCGAGTTTGTACCACCGATCTGTAAATTATTCACATCAAGAAGCCTAAAACCACAGAGGACCTGATGTTGGGCCAACTAAAAAAAAAACCACCCCCAATCCCTGGGTGTTTGTACACTAGGGAAAACACCAACCAACCAACCTCGATGCATCAGGACAGTAGATGGTGTTTGGTCAGTAAATGTACGGTATGGGCACACGAAATGATTCTTCACAAGAGTTGTAGCCACCTACAATTTGATGCAAGGCTTGATTTACTCACTAGTTTAAGGGTATAAAAATACATCATGATGCAATGCATGGTAATTTGAGGGGTGGGGGGGTCCACACATGGTAAAATCACAATTTCCACAATCAGTATTCCATGTCTGCAGTGCAGTTGTACTTTTTAAAAAAAAAAAAAAAAAAAAAAAAAAACGACAACCCTTAGAGTTTAAAGCTATATAGTGAAAACACTGGTCATGCAATTGCGTTCTTTTGTGGAGAGCCTGCGTGATCATCTGCGCTTGTGAAGTCCAACAGCTCCAGATTCCAACACGTTAGGCCATTATTAAAAAACGTTCCGTTTCCGGTCCACCGGCCGGGTGAGTGCCGTTTGTGCGGTTGAAATTATTTTTAACTCCGGTTTTTCTACATTTTTTTCGGGTTCGTAAATCTAAAATCGAACTTAACATTTACGCATTCTGTGCAGAATAAGGGGTGTTCACACGGCACATATTTGCATCGATGTATTTTGTTGCGATATATATCTTACACCGGTATAAATTGTGTGGAGCGTTCACACGTCACAAACCTGCTTACTAGAGAGAAGCGTGTTAGCACCGGTGCAGCCCCACTTGCGTTCACACGGCAGTTTTTGCGACTATGCTATATGATAGTAACGCGGAAATGAAATATGCGCATGCGTGAAAATGCACTTCCTTTTCCCAGCTGTCATGGCATCACCAAGCGCCGGGAAAACAACGTGGATGAAGACACCAGTGTTGCCAGATACTGCTGACGTTTTCCAGCCCAAAATATGTTCAAATCCGCCAAAATGCACTTAAAACCGCCCAATCTGGCAACACTGGAAGACACGCAGTTCTGTTGTTGATATTCACCATTTTGGAAGCGCAACATACCAGGATGCAAGTTATGCAACGCCCGTATGTAATCAGCTCTCCTCACGCGTAGCGAGTCTACCCCTGTAGCGTTCAGACGTCTCATTTTATATCTGTGCTGCCCTGCAAACTAGCATTTACTCCGGAGTAAATTTCTTAAACCACCTCCCAAGCAGGGTTAGATTTGCACCGGTTTAAGCAGCTTTCAGGGGCTACACCGGTATAACTTTGTACAGTGTGAACGCTCTACCGGGGCAGCCCCGGTGCTACACCGGAGTAAAAGTTGCCGTGTGAACACCCCATATAGAATCGAATCAGCTCTGCGCATGCGCCGTGCGGCACAAAAAAATGGCAGCCACCATGAAGGAAGGAGATCTGGAGTTTTCAAACATTTGCTTAAGTGTGAAATCGCAAAATGGTATTCTAGCGAACAACAAAATAGTAAAGATTCAGAAAAACAAATCATTCGGTGATCATTTTAATAGTGTAATTTCAGCCGAACTAGGCCTAATGGTCGATTTAGAACTACAAAAAGTCCGTGTGTCGGACCATCACAAACCGTTACGGGAAAATTCGTTTGATCTTGATTCATCTGAGATTACCAACAGCTTTCGAGTTTTGTTATGCGAAATTCATTACCTACTTTGTTAATGACCTTGACAGATCTGTAGGAGAACTTAAGAGATCTATTCAAAATGAGAACAGAACCAAAAAAAAAAAAAAACCCTCCCTCCCTACTGAAAATGGTTTTGCTCACCTGGTGGACAGGAAACTTTTTTTTTTTTAAGGATGGCCTTATACAGTACATTGTTACAGGATCATGTTCTATCAGTTAAAAAGAGCTCTTCAAGTAGCTTTCAAACCTCACAAAAGGCCACAGAAACCGGACAGTTTAGGTCCAGTCTGCGAGAGAGATTGAGCTTTCAATTTCAGACATGGTGAACCTGCAGTACATTTTGTTTACAAATATTAAACCTCTGCTCCTAGCAATTTTATACATTTAAAGTTTTATAGAGACAAAACTGCACACTTTAATAGCGTTCTCTACAGCAGCAGCTTTTAAAGTCTGCAAAGGACATGAATGGGGGGGAAGAATGCAGCAGCATGAGCGGTGATAAGGTTGCCATGATGCTATAGGTCATCTTAAACGAGGGTGGACATGGTGAGATGACTGGTTTTTATAATTTCCATTTCACAAATTTTGTTAGGAGTGTGTGAAAAGCCAATCTACTCCTCTAGTCTTGGAAACCAGTTCCCCCCGTTTAAGAAAGTTTTGTTTAACAGTGCACTAATCTTTTTGGTATGTTTCCCCTTAACTTGTCCTAAGACTAGAACAGCTGAAAATTACATGTCCGGGGGGGCCTTGATAAAATGACTTATTTAAAAAAAAAAAAAAAAAAAAAAAAGACGCTTTCCAAACCAGAGTCATCTTAAATACTAAACCCACAGCATTCTGCAACCCTAGTGGGTGTGCAACTTTCAGACAGTGAGAAAATCTACCAACACCGCTTCCTGCAGATGGAGAGAGAAAATTTAAAATCATTAAAAACACATACAGGACAGATTCGACCCAGAAAAGAGCAGAACTCATAGCTTGGGTGTAAAAGAAGGGATCAACAAAGTGAGAGAAGAGGTGACTGAAATCAGAGCATCCAAGCTCTAATACCCACTGTAAGGGTTTGAAAAGTGCACATCACGGGTAAATTCAGGAGCAAGATCAACACAATTCTCCTATTTTAGATTAAAACTTTAGTCAAATGTGTCACATTTTGTGCAATTTTTTTTTTACCTTGCGCAATACCAGAAAAATTCAGTTGAAATAAAGTCATTTGAGGTGAATTGGTCCGCCTCTGAAAAAACTTGGCATTTGGATTTCCCGGGAAACACTGATTTTCGTGACGTCGCGTGCGGGACGCCTCCCTCTGAATCCTACGTCAGCGCAGGTTTATGAGAAAACGACCTGGTGGTTTTCTGCAAATTTCTTCAACGCTATTGCGTAATTATTAAAATGGTTAACAGATGTATCGTAGGAGGGTGTAGAAACACCAATCATGATGGGATTAGTACTCATCGTTTTCCAAAAGACCGGACAATGAGAGAAATGGGAGCGCTTCGTGCGAGGCACCCGGAAACCAAGCAGAGCCGAGAAAAAGACCATGAAAATCGGCGATTCACAAGTTGACTGTTGCCAGGGTAAGAAATAAGAAAGACTATACTCCAAATTAGGTGTTCCTGTGTTTGTGTGGTACACGGATTGACGAGTAAACACGAAAGCGCTGGGTGATAACACACTTCGATTAGATAGAACTTTATCGATCCCTTTGAGAGGGTTCCCTCAGGGAAATTAAAAAGATACAGTCCACAGCCTGGTAAAAAGCAACCAAAGTAGCATGCTTAAAGTCCCCAGAAAATGATAAATGCCTCAGGGTGCTGTGTCTGCAGCCTTGCTGTGACAGAGTGACTCCCCGCACATGCAGCAGCTGCCCTCGGAGGGATGTAAACACAGAAGGTGATGCTAGCAGCTCCAAGTCCAGGCAACATAGGACTGTCTTTACGGAGAAATGTCCTGGGTTACACCAGTGGTTGTTCACGTAAATGAAGAGTCCCCCACCTTTGCCTTTCCCGCATGCTTTAGTGTCTCTGTCGGTTCTCACAGCAGTGAATCCCCGCAGGTCCATGTGAGCATCCAGTACAAGGTGTGTTAGCCAAGTCTCCGTAAAAATAAGCAAGCTGCTCTCCCGGTAAATCCGCTGGTTGTTCAGTGCCGATAACTCGTCGACCTTATTCGGCAACAAGTTCACATTCCCTATGATAATGGAGGGAATGGATGGTTTGTAGCACCGCCAGTTATCCGCTAGCCTAGCCTTTAGCTTAGCCCCGGCTTTGCAGCCCCTGGGTTTCCTCCTCGTCCCATTGTTTTCAGGGCCAGCAGCTCCTCTCTCGCATAAGCAAGAGAGCTGGCTCCTGGTTGCACATCATCTCATTCTCTCTAGCTGCTTTATCCTGATCTACAGGGTTGCAGGCAAGCTGGAGCCTATCCCAGCTGACTACGGGCGAAAGGCGGGGTACACCCTGGACAAGTCGCCAGGTCATCACAGGGCTGACACAGACACAACCATTCACACCTACGGTCAATTTAGAGAGTCACCAGTTACCCTAACCTGCATGTCTTTGGACTGTGGGGGAAACCGGAGCACCCGGAGGAAACCCATGCGGACACGGGGAGAACATGCAAACTCCACACAGAAAGGCCCTCGCCGGCCACGGGGCTCGAACCCGGACCTTCTTGCTGTGAGGCAACAGTGCTAACCACTAGTGGTGTGTCGTTCACGAACGAACCGTTCTTTTTGAACGAGTCTTCGAAGTGAACGACTAGAACTAGTTCGCGCTGCCTCTTGTTCTCGGTCGTTCGCGAATCAGCAGTCTCTGCTCGCTGGCAGCAGGGCGGTCGCTGAATCTCGGTTGTTGGCGAATCAGCAGGATCTGTTCAGTAGCAGAAGGGCATCCAACTTGCATTTTGATCTGTGCAGAGCAGCGCCACTTTACTTCTTTAAGGGCTATCTGAGCCCTATTATCAGAGCGTTGACACATGCCAGGTCTTTAGTTTACAATTTAGAGTTCTCACTCAGCAATACATTTCAGTTCACAGCGAACGAGCTCAGCAGTTCGCGAACGAACGAACAGCCAGCCTGCCTGCTGCCATACTGGGCTGGGCGCATAGCAACGGTTTCCATGACCGTGATAAACAATGAAGAACGTGGCTCTGGAGATCGCGGCATACTGTGTTCGTTTTTTTCATGTTAATGCAATTTGTAATAAAGTGGTTTGTTCTTTGTAATGAGCGTTGCTGTTGAATATGAGCAAAATGGGTGTTACTTAATGGGTTTGAACAACTGCATGAAACAGTCTGCATCTATCATAGTTGGCTTTACTTTATTTTCCTTGCCTACTGGGAGATACCATTATCAGAAAGTTCGCACCACTATGGGGGCGGGGGGCATGCATGTCTATTACAATTTCATAATAATACTTTTAAAAAAAAAAAAAAAAAAGAGAATAAAATACAGCGGGCTGCCACTACTCATTTATTCAGAACTAGCATTTGTATTCATTTTTTCAGCAACACCACCACCTCTCTCGTTGCTGACAGAGTAGTACTGGACGGAGCTAGCGCCAGATACAGTACACAATTGACTGGTCATTGTAAATTGTGAGTTTTAAAATTGAGACCAGTTCAAGAAGAAACAATGCAAACAATGTAGGCAGTACGAATACATATAAAAATTACAAGAACTTTATTTACCTTTTCAGATTAACTTTACAGTGACTTGATTTATCACAACTTTTACCATCACGATAAGTCTCCCCCCCGTTGGTCTTTAACGTGAACTTGGGTGCGGATGGGGGGGGGGGGGGGGGTGTGCGCATGTTATTCTCTGAAATGAGTGTTGCTGTTAAATAAGCAATTTTTTTTTTTGCTTAATGGGTTTGAGAGAACAACTGCATAGCCGGCAGACCATGGCTCTACTAAAATAAATATAAAAACAGCTTTATTCTCATCTACATTTAATTAACTTTCAGAGCTTTGTTTATGTAGTCTTTCAGATAATGCTAGGATAATGTTTTTCTTCCATCTTTTTCTCAAGCACATTGTAATGTATGAAAATCTATTGTGGATGGCACCTCCGCCGCCTCTCGTTCACTCAAGATGAACTAAACTTCGGACGACAGCCATTGTTGTGCCGCTTTGGTGTGACGTCATCAAAATGAACGAGTGAACGAACGAATTTCTTTGCTGAACTGACCGACATGAACGAACTGGCGGAAATGAATCGCCATGTCCCACCAATACTAACCACTACACCGCTGTGCCGCCACTGGTTGCGTGTTAAAGTTAAAAATATCCATGGGATATGAAGAAAAAAAAAGAAAACCACCACACTGTCTTCGTAAGAAGAGCAGAAAAGTAACAAGGAGGAGGAGGAAGAAAAAAAAAAAAAAAGAAGGTTTCGAGAGCTAAAAACTAGAGAGCTACTGAAGAGGCTGCCGTCTCCCACAGCACCCAAAGTCACATTTTCTTTACATTTTACTTCACATGCATCAAGGGATATGCGTGTCAGGACCTGTCAAACACAAATATACAACCCTGCTTAGCCGATTCCATGTATGTAGCTTATGAACTCTTTCTCCTACAGTAGCCAGTACTCTTCTAAGGCCCAATCCCAATTCTAATTTCTACCCCTACCCCTCCGCCTTCCCCTTGGCCCTTCCCCTTGAAACTGAGCTACAAGGGATAGGGCTTGAAATTCAACCCTTACGTATTGGGATAGCCCTTCAACGATCGCATACGTCATCGCGTACCTCCGTCAGCGTTTACGTTAGCAAAACGCGACCAAATGCGTCATTGGCTGCGACCAGCCGCTACAGTCAGAGCCAGAGATCTCTGCTGGCAGGGTGTGATTTGTTAACTAACACCACTGAATGGGATATCTTTGGCGCTTCGTGCACCACATCCGACAGAATGAGGTGTCAGAACACTCATGTAAACAATAAAAGCGAGAATAACAGAACAAAACGTACGCAGTCAAGCAACCGAAAACAATACTCACTCCCAAAGCTTTTTAGCAGCAGCTTGGATTTCAGAAATCGCTGCTCATTCTCAGCTCGAAAGCGAATCAAGCGGCGTGTTTCCTCTGGATAACAACTTAAAACACGTAAATAATGGAGAAAATACATTTATGACAATCTTTCGCCGCGGGAACCGCCATCTTTCTGAAATCCGCATGAAATCTCGCTGAAATCCGCATGGCATTGTGGGAAATCACTCAAACCCCTTCGTTCGGAGTCAGCTCCAGGAAAATCTCCGTTTGGAGGGGTACAGAAGCCCTACGCCTTCCCCTACCCCTCCGCGTTAACTGGGATTGGGATACCCCTACCCCTTCACGTGAACGTGCAAAATGGAGGGGAAGGGCCAAGGGGTTGGTCCAAGGGGTGAAATGGGATTCGGCCAAAATGAAGATATAAAAACAATAGTAATTAGAAAAATATGATTTATGTAACAATAGATAGATGGGCATCGATACAGGAATCCATGGGTTTAGAAGCTCAGGTGACCATTCCATACATTTCAATACAAAATGGCTAGCTACTAAACTTGGTGTACACAGGCTGTGCACTGAAACCGTGCACGCTCTCAGCCTGCTGGCGGATCCCCACGTGATGTCACGAATCTGGCTCCAGACTCCCTTGGGATTTTTCCCAGACGCATTTTATTTTATTTTCTGCTGTAGACAGATGGCCTTGTGCAAAATTACCCTTCTGGATGAGTGTGTAAAGGGACATACTTTCATATTTAAAAAAAAAAAAAAAAAAAACCACTAAACTGGTCCAGGATATGCACTTTAAAATAACTAGGTCACTCTCACTTTCAAGTTCCCAAAACAACTCCGTGACAGGAAAATTCAACACGCAAGCACGTGAGAAATGGGCCATTTTTATACAGATATTCCCCAATATTGCCATAAAGAAGCTCCCTAATATTCCAGCTTTGGTTGTTCATAGTGAACCAAATAAAGTTGGCATAACGCCGTGCCAGTGTGTTTCTACACAACGTGCCAGTGTTCCGCAAGCAGAGGCATGACGTGCGACAATGGAGCGTCAGCATCTACAGTGACGTACAACTCAAGAAATACGAATACCCCGAGCATACCGCCTTTTCTCTCAAAACAATAACAGCAGGTGAACAGAGCGTTGGTGCTTTTGTTAGCCGTACACATTTATACCACTCTTCAAAGGCAAGCAGAATTGCTGTGTGATCTGATACGTTATAGGAGCTGAAGTGACCTGGGAAGAGATGTGAAACAGAAAAGCATGCAGACACTCGAGGTCTGAATTCGCACTGCTCTCAGAAAGGATGTTAATTTAAAAAAAAAAAAAAAGTAGTCACACCTCCGTTACCATCAATCATTCTGGCTCAGAGGCAAAACACCACAAATTCAAGGAGAGGCTTTTGGAGCACTAAAAAAAAGGGTGTCAGAGGGGACCAGAGTCTATACTCCACACTACAAAGCTAAAAGTTCTGACTCCGCCATCTCCCTCTCACTCTCTCTCCCCCCCAAAAAAAATTAAATAAATTATAAATAAAAAAATTCTCCTTTGTGCAGTTTTGTTAAAATAAAGAAAGAGGGGGCGTCGTGGCTCAGGTGGATAAGGCGCCATACCATAAATCCGGGGACCCGGGTTTGATTCCGGCCCGAGGTCATTTCCCGATCCCTCCCCGTCTCTCTCTCCTGCTCATTTCCTGTCTCTACACTATCCAATAATAAAAGGTGAAAAAAGCCCCCCCCCAAAAAAAAAAATCTTTAAAATAAAGAAAGAAATAAACGACCCTGGGCGGCACGGTGGTGTAGTGGTTAGCGCTGTCGCCTCACAGCAAGAAGGTCCGGGTTCGAACCCCGTGGCCGGCGAGGGCCTTTCTGTGCAGAGTTTGCATGTTCTCCTCGTGTCCGTGTGGGTTTCCTCCGGGTGCTCCGGTTTCCCCCACAGTCCAAAGACATGCAGGTTAGGTTAACTGGTGACTCTAATACCCTGTCCACACTAGGGATTTTGTACCGAAACTACTTTCGTACCGCAACACCTGTCCACACTAGCAACTATACCGGTACTGTAGCGGTATAACTGTATCGGTACGAAACCCACAAATGTATAGGTTTCGTACCGGTACAGTATCGGTACTGTAGCGCTTCGCTGTAGTGTGGACAGATGAATACAAATATAATGCGCATGCGCAAAGTCACACACCTCAATCGAGGTCTTCGCTGAATAAAATAATGAACGGAGATTCGTTTTCTGTTTCTTTCTCAACTGCCTTGTGCGTTTTATACGATTCAACTGAATAAATGACCACCAGAAATACAGACTGTACATTGACAAAAAGCGCACACATGTCGTT
Source organism: Neoarius graeffei (assembly GCF_027579695.1). Taxonomy (NCBI): domain Eukaryota; kingdom Metazoa; phylum Chordata; class Actinopteri; order Siluriformes; family Ariidae; genus Neoarius; species Neoarius graeffei. Next base: position 46,682,335 of record NC_083585.1, on the reverse strand, counting down.
TCATCTGCCATATTCTCGGAAGGAAGTTACTCGGTAACCACGGAAACGTTTCACGCACACGCATTTCAACTACTGTGAAAGAAAACCACAAACATTTCTCGCTCGTGTGGACAGATGCACTAAACTGTACCGGTATACTTTGTATCGATACAGTTACACCACTATCGTACCGGTATAAGTGTGAACACAGCATAAATTGAGCGTAGGTGTGAATGAGAGTGTGAATGGTTGTCTATGTGTCGGTCCTGTGATGACCTGGCAACTTGTCCAGGGTGTACCCCGCCTTTCGCCCATAGTCAGCTGGGATAGGCTCCAGCTTGCCTGCGACCCTGTAGAACAGGATGAAGCAGCTACAGATAATGAGAGGAGATAAATGACCCCCATGTATCCATGCTTGTTTTGCTTTCTCTCCCTCCCCCGCACCCTTATGGCAAAGCTGTATCCAGAAAGTTGACATACCCAGACACCATTACCAGAGACTCCGGCATAGATATTGAAGACCTGGGTTCAGCGATGCAGGATTGCTGTGTCTGGAGAGAGAGGGTTAGTCATGGGAATCTCACCCACCTCCGTGGTCAAAGGATGATGAGAGGGTATGAGACTTGGTGGGCTTTCAAAATGAAATTGATCAAAGTAGAGCTATACCAGAAAAGTATTTGTGCACATGGCTATAAATCTGAAACGTTACATGGCTTGCATTTCACAAGGCAGCTCACTTATTTAAAAAAAAAAAAAACACCCCACAACCACCAAGTCCTTTACAACCCGAGATATTCCTCACCATCCATCAGTGACTACGTTTACATGCACATCCAAATCGAGCTGCTGTCGGTAATCGAGCTGAAGGTCCCAGCAGGGTGCCAGCGAAATCCAATCCTACATGCACACAACTGAATTCGGGCTATTGTGTGAGGTGCATTGTGCACCCGAGCCACAGGTGGCGCAACACGCCCCATCGTGTTGGTACACTTCCGGTTGTCGTCATGAAGAGCTATTCAAGAGTGTAAACAAAGTTGTCAGTTCCGTGTTCTCCATTGCGCGTTTTTCTCCCGTCCATGAATTTTAATATATTCAACTCCTTAAGCTGAATGAGCATGAACTCTGTCTCCTCATTGCTCCAGAAGTGCACGTTTCTGCTTGCCTGTGGCAGTGGGGGCGTGGTCAAGCGCCGGTCTGTGACAGGAGGGCAGAGCCAGGGAAGGTGAGTGGCAGAATCACTACACCTGACGGTAATTAACCCGTGTTTGTGTGTCTTCCCAGTAACCGCGCCCTATTTAAGGAGGCAGAGGGAGAGCAGAGGGGAGAGCTCATCCCGGGACTAGAACACAGCGCGCGCGTTTTTTTCTCTCAAGAATAAAAGTAGGCTGTTAAACTGAAAAGTCTGACAATAAAAAGCCTATTAGTACCAGAAGCTTTGTCCTGCCGTCCTCTGTGCTCCACCCACACTTCAGAGAGCTCTACATCGCCATTTTCTCTTCTTCGTTTGTTCCTCCTGACCTCTTCTGCTGCTTGCTACTACTGTTGTCATGCCGACCGAGGCTGTTGTGTTTCCCGCTTGTGGTCTCGTCACTCGTCACTTCCGGAAGTAGCTCGACAACTAGCTCGATAGGGTATACATGCGCAAAATAGCTCGGCAGAAATCGCATAAACTAGGTCGTGTAGCTCGATTCCGAGAAATCAAGTTCGGTTCAATTTCAGCCGAATTAAGGTGTATACATGGCATTTTGAACTTCGATTTCAGTCGAGCAACGGCAGAAATTCGATTCTCTCTATGTGCATGTAAACGTAGTGAGTGTTGTAGTCGAGTCACTAAACTGAGTCCGAGTCCAGTGTCAAGTCCCTGGTGTTCAAGTCATTAAAGAAAATTGAGTCGAGTCCGAGAACAAGACTCCAACTGCACCATTTGACGGAGGCTGTTGCTGCCTTTATGTGAAAGTGTCTCTGCTACCGTGTTGGACTAACGTTCCTGCTTGACTGTGCCATTACTCAAGTGTGCCACACTGAAGCCCCACCCACTATCAACAGGGCAATGAACATAACACGTCACTCACTTCTTCCGGGTGGAGTCTTGCCAAACGACTACTGAAGTTCGAGGTTGTCCCCGTCGTCTCGGATAGCTCTTCTACACCTGGAACACCGAGCAATGCATTTTTCCCCCACTGCACAAGAAGTCTGTAGAAGCAAAGCGGACAACCCGAGGGGCTTCTCTCCAGGCATTTTAGTGCCACTAACCTTAGTTTGTTCCTGAGGCCATTATTAAAAAGTGTTCAGTTTCCGGTCCACCGGCCGGGTGAGTGCCGTTTGTGCGGTTGAATTTTTTTTTTTTTTTAAAACGCCGGTTTTTCGACATTTTTTTTTTTTCGGGTTCATAAATCTAAAATCGAACTTGACATTTCTGCATTCCCAGGGCTTTCCACTAAGGCTCATACTAGCCAGCCATGACAAATAAGTAGCCGGGGGGGGGTAAACACAAAATAAACTCCTGTGCACGCAGTTCCCAGGATTAAATGTATTTTCCACAGACCATTTATTTATTCACTTTACTCAAATACAAAGTAAAATGGCAGTAAAGCTTTTCTTTTCTTGCATATTGCATCATGAGGCGTTCCTGGCTTGTAAATCTCATTTTTTTCGGTGCATGACACATTCACGCAGCTGAGCATGCTATGGATTAAGAACAACAACGGTCTGCAGTGGGGCGACACAATTACACACTCAGCGAACATTTCTCCATTCGTGTATGAAAATACACTCCAACCACTCAGTTTGGGTTCATTTACAACCAGCGGTGTCTTTTGATGCCAGCACGTAATTGAACGAGAGAAGACTGGTTTACCGGAGACAAAATAAGCGTCATCTCTGCTTCGGTTCCCTCCGACACACTACTGCCTCCGCCGAGTGCGCACGCACTCTGAACTGAATCAGATCTGCACATGCGCCACAGGAGATCCGGAGTTTTAAATTTTGCTTAAGTGTGAAATCGCAAAATGGTATTCTAGCGAACAACAAAATAGTAAAGATTCAGAAAAACAAATCATTCGGTGATCATTTTAATAGTGTAATTTCATCCGAACTAGGCCTAACGGTCGATTTAGAACTACAGAAAGTCAGTGTGTCGGACATTTTAAGTACCTTTGTAAAAGTTTTGCAAACGTTGCAGTCAGCATTTAAAATGCCAACTTCAAGTTTTTGTACAAGTTTCAGTTGATTAAACCGTCATTTTATTAAATGTGTCTGCTTTTGTAATGAAAAAAAAAAGTACTGAAAGAAAAAGCAAACACAGCATTGCGATTTCTTATCCATCCATATATAAAAAAAAAAAAATCCCTCCTGAAAATTTTTTTGCCCACCCGGTGGACAGGAAACAGATTTTTTTTTTTTAAGGATGGCCTGAACATGACGTATGAACAGGAATGTGCATTCTCTTGTACGAAATATATATATATATATATATATATTACACACACAAAAATAACACATCTTATGCCAAATTATGGCATATTGCCCAAAAACAAACCTCCAATTTCTGAGTCCAAGTCATCAGTGCTCAAGTCTGAGTCCTGGACTCTGGTACTACAAGCTTGTCATGTACACATGCGAAAGCCTGGGATCTGCTGTAGGATGGCTGACTGCATTAAAATCACAAGCTCTCCAATCATTTCAACCATCTCACACTGCTCACCACTCAATTCTGCATTTTTCCATTCATCTAATTGTGTGCAATTTATCCCAGTTATACTCCGTATACTATAAACGTACAAGCTAAATAAACAGTAATCAAATTAAATTGTGATCATCCCTCAGCTGTGGTCCTTTATTATTGCAACCGAAAAAAAACACAACTCTGGATTATGCATAGTGTATGTTTGACAAAATGATAGAAAAACGTGCAAAACAGCTGGCAGGTGCAGCTGTCGAGTGCCACCATGTGCACTGATGCACACGTCCTGTATGAACTGCACACACCAAAAAAAAATATTTTATTTAAGTCTCTCCCCACTGACGATCCTCCAATGCCTGGGCCATTTTTCTTTATCCATTTCCTGTTTTTAATGGAACACACTCACTTGGTTTACCGACTACTCACAATAACATGCAGATTTGACCTTTAAAAACCAAACAAGTCCAGAGTCCAACTGAAAAAGTCACTCCAGACCTGAAACTCCTTAATGGTGAATGGCGCATTCCGGTTTGTCTGTACTCTGCTATAGATTCATACAGTAGTGCTTTATAATCCGATTATCCTGCATCGCACACAAGAGGATGCTTCCCATGCGAGTCTGGCTCGAGGTTCCCCCCCCCCCACCTCCGTTTTTGCTCATTATAGTTTTAAATCTATATCAGGATTTCTGTAAAGCTGCTTCTAATGCTAAAACGTGCTAGAGAAACGAAAGCAAATTGAATTCAAACTGCCATATTCTCTAGGTAAGGGGGCTTTAGATGCTCCACATTGTGCTGGAGATATGAATATGTTGAGCAAAATCTGATAAAACATGACCGTGGCTGAGAAAAAGTAGTAATAGTGTGGGAACCATATGTTGCAAATAATAAACAGAACATTACACATGTTTTATGCTCGTTGGCGCCTGACTCCCCCCCGCACACACTAATAGAGGTTAGGGAAACACACACACACACGCCAAGCAGACGTTGGACTCTGACAAGGATCTCCAGCTGAAATCAACACTAAAGCAAATAACCCAAGGAAGAGCCAAATGTGTGGGCTGAGAGTTTTGCATCCTCCAACTGTAAATTATTCATTTCATATCTAGGAGCCATTACTAACAATAGCAGGCAAAAACCACAGCAGAACTGATACGGCGGTCCAAACGAAGGACAGTTGCTGGGTATTTTAATAATGAGAGTTTGTACATTGTGTCAGGTGAGGACACAGAAGGGAATAGATCTGCAGTCAAAAATACAAAACCAACTAACGCGTGGTGAGACACCGATTCCAACAGCACCACGTCGACCTGAAGCGCGTCCTGAGCTCAAAGTAAGCAGCTTAATCCAACGGTGTTCACACCAGACTCATCAGGGCTGGGCGATATGGCTGAAATCTGTATCACGATACAAGTGTTTCATATTGGTCGATATCGATAATTATTGAAACATTTTATGACCTATTTAAAATAAGGCCCAGGAGGGAACAATACTAAATTCAAACATTTATTTTTAAACTTAAACTTCCTCTGACAGCCAATAAGCAAGGAATGTCAACACGCATGTTCAAATGTTACGATCACAACAAAAACTGAGCAATTATCAATAATAAAGTGCTTAAAAAACTCAAGTGTTATAAAAGCATGAGCAAAGTGTTAAATGTAAACATAGCAAAACCTGCTATGTGAGAAGGACTGTCATATTTTTAATTTTTTACTGCAAGTTTAGTGCAAAAAAAGTTCACCCTCTGGTGAATAACATTTAAAAACATAAATAAAAATATGCAGTGCTTTATAAACATAAAAGAAATTGAGTGAAACTGAGGTAGACTTAGACTATTCTTAAACTATTCAAGTATATTTTCATTGAAGGTTTAATAAAAGTGTTTTGTAAACATAGAAGAAATTAAAAGTAAAACTGAGGTAGACTTAAGACTTTACATCTGTAACATCTGACCTTACTGACTTTATCCACAATTTCCTCACTCGTTCTGGCACTCATCTTTCTTTTCTTGGCCACGCTGTTTCTGGAAAAAAATAAATAAATACGACCACGAGACAACGAGATGGCGCAACCAAACGCGATACTGTTACATGATTGGCTATCAGCATGTCACTCCCTATGCGTTGCTAGGCACCAGAGGATGAGTGCCTTTGCTCATGCAACCAAGCTTGCTTCGCAACAACAGTTGATTGAAAGCGGACCTAAACCAGAGGGGGCTCTGGCTAATGCTTGTTTCTTGAAAGAAAAAAAAAAAAAATTCTATCGAAATGTTCTATTGAACGCATTTTCTATTGATATCAAGTATGTGTATCGCGATACGTATCGTTATCATTTTATCGCCCAGCCCTAAGACTCGTACCCCTTTTCCACCAAATCAGTTCCAGGGCTGGTGCTGGTTCACAACTCGTTCAACTTGCGAGCCAGCTGAGAACCAGTTTGCTTTTCCATAGCTTGCGGTGCTAAGGGAAGCCACGTCATTACATCGCTACGTTTGCTTAAACCTTGGCGCAAATATCGAAGCAAAAAACACAGAAGCAGCAGCAACAATAAAGGACTTCGCGTTTGTACAGCTGCTGCTTCTCGTTGCTTAAAAATGGCGACCTTTCGCGGTCTTCTTGTTGTTTGTCTTAACAACCCCACCCCCCTGCTGACGTAAGCGGTTCTTTCCTCTGGCCCAGCAGAGGGTTGGTGCTAGCCTGGAACTGGTTTTTCTGGCCCCAGAGCCAGTTCTTTGTCAGTGGAAACAGAAAACCCGGTTCCAAACTAAGCACTGGCCCCGAACCAGCCCTGGAACTGCTTTGGTGGAAAAGGGGCATCAGAGGAACCAACGGGGCTTCTGCACTAAAGCTGTATGGGGAAATGGAGTCAATAAGCACCGGAAACTACCAGTGTAGAGGGATGAGTAGGGCTGTCCAATTCCTTTGTTTTTTTAAAACCATCTGGAGCTTTGGTAGTAAACAGCAAAATATTTGAAGCTTGGATCTGGGGATTGGGAGGGAGGGAGGGGTTTTGTGACTCAGCCAGACATTAATCTGTTCCGGGCTGAGATGGATGGCATAGTGATGCAGCACGCATCTTTCAGTTTAATTAAAGGCAGCAATTTTAAAGTATTCCATTGTTCGAGATCATGGCCAGTTGTTCTTGAATTTAATTTTTTTTTTTTTAAATTCCCACCCTAAAAGCTGTGTTTTTTTACGCACGTTTGTGATCCCAAAGGGTTTGGTTCAAAAAGGTCCCATCCATGTACTTTGTGACAGAACACCTTGTAACAAGTTTCTCGTCATGAATAAATTACAGCCCTACATAAATGCTCATAACAACCTCCGAATTGGAGACAATGCCTGGCAAAAAAGTGCTGCAAAACCGAAGTGTAGAAACAGTATGCCAGCTCCACACTACCATACCAAGCTGGGCTACTCTTCATTTTGTGCCAATAATTGCCTTAGCCACAAGCGCACATAAAGACAAATGTGGAAACGTATCATTTTAATTATTCAGGTCAGCAGTAATCATTGTAAAAACATGCATTTACTTTATTTGTATCACATGCAAGAGTACTGTTTAAACAGCGGATAAAAGCAGCTTCCAGAACAGACAAAGGTAAGCAGAGTTTGCCAGGTAGTATAGCCTTTTTTTTTTTTTTTGAATATTAAAAACACCACCCACACAACATAGTCAAACAGCGTACAGCCAACGGACTGCTCACACATGACCATATCTTATCTTTTATTGAGGTTTGCCACAATAAAATACATAAATAGCAAAAGTGGCAGGAGAAGAATACAGGGCAAAGCCCCAATTAACATTCAACCCCTTAACAAAACATATTTAGATGATTAAAAACAAGAAAAACAAATATTTAAAAAAAAAAAAAAAAAAAATCAATTGACTAAGTAACAAAAATATCCAAGTTAAATAAATATAGGTCATGGTGCCCGGTATGAGTACAATCTTGAATTATAATGGCTACGAAGTAGTTTTTAGAACTCAGGAACTGACGTAGACGGCTTTATATAACTAGGGAGACTGTTCCATAATTTTATACGGATATCTCCAATATCCAAAAGTGAAAACTGAATACCTACCCAACAAACAAACAAATACCTGCAGTCAAATTCAGGTCCAGCCCTAGCTACTAGTTCAGCATTGTAATCCGCGTTCTCCAGGGACGTTTTTAAAGTGGCGCACCGCCACATTGTAATTCTGGCCTACCACCCTTCCCTTGGCCAAAAAATAAAATAATTTTTTTTTTAATACGCATCAGCATACACCAAATAAATCGTAAAGTATTCGCTTTATTATAATTTTGTAACCAACATGCAGAAGACCATTAAACACATGCATACGGCTGCATACAGACCGTGACACGGAACTGTGCAGATTGAGGTCGATCCCTGTGTTAAGGCCAATTTATGCTGACAACCCAGTCCTCGCAGATGGCGTCTGCGTAGCCCCCCCCACCTTCGCAGACGCTCTGCGCGCACCTCCCAAAAATTGTGACCACCGCAGACAGCCTCGCAGACAAGAGGGCTCCGATTGGTCCACTCTACATCCGCTGTACACGCACTTCCGCTTCCCTACTTTCCCGGTTTGGTTTGTTTTCACGACCGCCATTTTTAAAAACACGAGCGAAGATGGAGCAGCACGAAGAGCGGTTGATCGAGGAAGTACGGACATCTATACGACTCCAGTTCTAGTCATTATAAGTAACCGGAGGATAAACACTCCACTAACCACACCCACCAACTACTCCTAGCGATTTCGCGACTTCGCGCCCCCTTGCGTTGTGGCGGTGAACAACATCGCGCACGCCTATTACTCCCCGCTCAACGATAAATTACAACTGTCTGCGAAAAGCTATCTGCGAAAGCCTTGTCGCAAGAGCATGGCAGAGGCCCACACTTCACCACATTACGCTATACGGACATGGTAATGCTGGAAGCTACAAGCTGCAGCTAGCCAGCAGCTAAATAACTTTGCGGGTGTTTGTAGTGCAACACTTACGCTTCTCTATTGTCTTTTCTGACCATACGCAGTTACAATAATCATAACCGCACACACAAAGTTTAGGTCTTTTATTTTACGTATCTATGATTGTGAAGGCGAGAGCTGCATTTTCCCGTTGCTTCACCGTGGTTGCTTACTGCAGGACTTCCGGGCTCCTGGGTCAAAGGACCTGAACTACGGAGGCCGGCGTGGCTTTGTAGTGCCAGTCTCGGGTATGCGCACCAGCTTGTGCATGGATTGGAGTGGTTTCAACCAATTAACATTGTGTATAAAAAAAAAAAATTCAGGGATGCATAACAGGCGCATCAGTCTCAACTGAAATGTCAAATGAGTCTCACATTGACAACGATGATCCAGCAAGAACGTGTTAATTTTTTGTAAAATCACCAATGATTTAGTATTTCCCCCCCATCCATTTATTGGCCAGTTTCACAGTAAAAAAAAAAAAAGCAGCCCAAAGTCCATCAGCTTCAAGGAGACTTTGTTCCCCTGGCCCCTTACCAGGGCTCCGCCCCAGGACCCCATTGGGGGCCCGAGGCAGCCCCCAAACCCCTACCACCACTTTTTATTTTTGAAAAGTGGAGAACACTGGTAATACCAAAATATTTACACAAAATCACCTTAAAAGACCTTGTTTGACTCAATAATACCACTTTATATCAGTTTCATCATTAATATAAAATTGGAAATCTATTTGAAAAAAAAAAAAAAAAAAAAAAAAAAAGTGCTGCTACAGCAGAGAGCATCCAAAAGGGGAGAACTTTAACTTCGGAAAAGCAATGAGAGGAACCAGTCAGGTATAGTCTGGTTAACACCAGACCATATCACAAGTGAAATACAGTCTGGAATCCGCCTACTGAATTTCTCGTAGGGGAGGTGTGGTTTACGATTGTCAACGGCCGTTTATTGGACGTTGCGAATGTCTATCATTTGGCGTATACGTAGCCCATGGCCAATCATGGCAGTTGTACCCGGTGACGTAGTTAGAGCGACGAAGAGGAGAAGGAGTTTTTAAAACAAACTTGCGCTCTAAACTATTCAGAACAGTGTCTAAAGCTTGATCGAAAGTTTGGTTCGTATCGCTCGCCGCCATGTTAAATGTGATCCGTAAACAGTCCCAAATAAACTACAAGCTTCCGTTTGTCGAGTAGTACGCGTCACCGTCTTTCCACCCCTCCCCACTCTCTGATTGGCTCCCTAACTCAGGCGAGCCTTTAGACCATAGTTTCCATGCTGTCTTTTCAGATCGGAACAACTGTGCAAAGCAGCATGGGATTTCCCAGGCTAAGTCAGGTAATGACTTGGGAACCAAAGGGGGTGGGGGTGACGCACCCTTGTTATTGAAGGACACCAAACTGAATTTCACTGGCCAACATTCCAATTACCTCATGCACACACTCACTGAAAACTATATTTAAATCGCTATAAAACGCAGTTATGTGGAAGTGACAAACACTAGTCAATCCCCCGGTGACCTAACTTCTACTGTAGTCTACCACAACTCCAGTAGGAACCGAAACCACTGGATTAACATGTGATCAGTCGTGACATTGCTTGTGGTGACACAAATGAAGTGATACTGCGACAATCATTTTATGATAGACCCCGACATAACCCAAATACTTGTACTGCCTTTCTGTAATGCGACTAGCAGCAAATTCAAAACAAGAAAGTCAGCAGATTATGGCTGGAAATTGGGACCATATCATATCCAGTTGCTCACATTTTACACGTCTCGTGGAGGTTCGGTTGGGTGGAATACAACACACCTCTTACTTCACTCTTACAGAAGACTGAGTGGGAATAAAAGGCGTGTTAATCCTGTGGTGCTTTTTACCCCATACATTCCCAGCTTTTGTATGTGAAATAGATTAATGTGATTTTGGGGAGGGATGGATAAACAAAACTTTCTTTCGTGGTGCGGTTTCCATCAAATCCCGCGCTCCAATTGGCTGGCAAGCAGGTCCGTATCCTACGACACGGACCCCAGTTACGGACCTCTGGCGACTTGCTCGTTCACAAACTTAGAATGTCAAAATCTTATTAAAAAAAAAAAATAATTTATCAAAAATCTTATAAATTTTTGCCAACATTTCTCAGGAGAATAGCATTAATTTTACAGCATGGATAGCGATAACGACAGTGTTCACAACGAAAGCGAGTTTTACTACCCTGAGAAAGAAATAAAACATTTCAGGAGAAAGCTAAAAACCTCTGTTGCGAACGCCGAGCAAAAGCATGGCTGAATCCTGAATGACTCAATTTTGTATAAATAGGGGACTACATAGGTGGCAAAATGTTTTTTTTTCCCCCTGCCATGGAAGTGCACTTGTATACCGAGGAGGAAGCCATTTGCATTACAGCTGTGAATGAGGATTCAAAATGGCGGCTCGGCTCAGTTTTCCCCTTTCGGGCGCACTCGTTTTCTGTTAGAATTTGGTAAAGAAAAAAATAAAACATATTATTTACCAGCTTAAGGTCGGCGGCACGGTGGTGTAGTGGTTAGCGCTGTCGCCTCACAGCAAGAAGGTCCTGGGTTCGAGCCCCGTGGCCGGCGAGGGCCTTTCTGTGTGGAGTTTGCATGTTCTCCCCGTGTCCGCGTGGGTTTCCTCCGGGTGCTCCGGTTTCGCCCACAGTCCAAAGACATGCAGGTTAGGTTAACTGGTGACTCTAAATTGACCGTAGGTGTGAATGTGAGTGTGAATGGTTGTCTGTGTCTATGTGTCAGCCCTGTGATGACCTGGCGACTTGTCCAGGGTGTACCCCGTCTCTCGCCCGTAGTCAGCTGGGATAGGCTCCAGCTTGCCTGCGCCCCTGTAGAACAGGATAAAGCGGCTAGAGATAATGAGATGAGATGAGCTTAAGGTCGGTCCGTATGGTGAAATACCGTGACCTCGGCCTTGAATACAGACCTCGGTCAGTACTTTCAAGACCTCGGTCACGGTATTTCACGATACAGACCTCCCAGCTGGTAAATAACATTTTGGGGATATTAATCAGTATACAATCCCACAGCCCATTTTAACTCTGGCTGCATACAGTCAAGTCACACAAGCAGCTCAGATATTCTTGATTTTACATAACTGGCATATAGCAGAAGCTCTTAAGCCTCGGTCACAACTGGCCGTACGTGCTCCTATGGCTGGTCTACGTGCAAAAAACGCACAGAGGGCACGCGTGTGACGTGCTGATTTTCGAGCCGTAGACTGGCCGCAGAGGTTCTTTGTCATGTCAAACAAACTATGGGCGTTTACGTTTTTTTCAGGTTGCAAGACAAACTTACGGCCAACGTGTGTCTTTCTCCACGAAAAAAAAAAAAAAAAAAAAACACACCACACACACACACACACAACCCCTCATACGTCCAGTTGTGACCTAGGCTTTATCCAGAGCAACATGACATACCCAGAGCAGCCTGGGGAGCAGTTAGGGGTTAGGTGCCTTGCTCAAGGGCACTTCAGCCATTGCTACTGGTACAGGGAGCCGAACCGGCAACCTTTCAGCCCCAAAGCTGCTTCTCGAACCACAAGGCCATGGCTTCCCATGCTTCCAAGAGCTACAGTGAAGGCAAACAACCACCTCACAGTCAGAGAAAAGGCAAACTTTACGATGTGTAATAAGCTGTACATAACGTGATTCCTGAACCCAAGTGAGATAGCAGGCCAGGATGGTTGGCGAGAGAACACTAGCCAAAACTGGCAGGAATATGGTCATGGGTGCACAGTGTATGATGCTCTGGCCAGCTTGTACAGCTCTTCTGTTCATTTATTAAAAGGGGGGAAAAAAAAAAAAAAAAAAGCCTTAATCGAAGTCTGATTCAAAAAACTCAATAAACAAACCTCTGATTAAATAGATTATGCAAGAGGGAAATTTTTGAACTTTTTTTGGCCACTTTAATTTAGAATTATCAAAAGAGAGCAAGTTACTTATTTTCCTGAATATTTCCTCCATGTCAAATACCAAGAGAGGTTTAATTAAAAAACAGCAAGTAAAATATTTGGATTTATCTGGAGTGCGTGGCGTTATGATATTGTCCAGTAAAGCTGTGCACGCTTGTTCATGTTCCTCTCCCTGACCCCAGTATCAGGTACATCTCTTTGCATGCCACACAGACATTACAAAACACGGGAGAGAAGAAAGAAGAAGGGAAAGTGAAGAGGAAGAGGAAGTAGAGTCTAGGGTTTAAAAGGGGCCACTTCCTGCTTCCCTCTGGTTCACTGGACACACTTGTATAACAGATGGGATTTCACTTGGCGACCCAAAAAAAAAAAAAAAACTGATCAAAACCCTGCAGCTTGGGTATAAACAGTTACACACACTTTTGTTATAAAACATACAGGAAGCAGTTGTGAGCTGCACTATAATATACACTACACAAACAAAGCTTCAGGTTATTATACAGTGGCATGCAAAAGTTTAGGCACCCTTACTGAAAATGTCTGTTACTGTGAATAGTTAAGTGAGCAGAAGATGAACTGATCACCAAAAGGCATAAAGGTAAAGACGAAACATTTCTTTTCAGCGTTTTCTGCAAGATTTGTGTATTTTTGTTTTGTACAATCGGAGAGTGGGGGAAAAAAAAAAAAAAGGAACACCATGCGAAAGTTTGGGCACCCCAATACATTTGAGCTCTCCGGTAACTTGTACCAAGGTTCCAGACCAGGGGTGGGCAATTATTTTTTCCATGGGGCCACATGAGAAACAGAAAATTTTGTGGAGGGCCGGACCAAAAGGCTGAACTAAATTCTGCATAATATTAATTGTATTTCTTTATATAAAGCAGTAAATAACATTGTTTTTACAAGCTGCTAAGACTGGCAAGAGTATGGAAAAAAACAAGGTTGCCTTACAAAAAAAAAACAAAAAAAACAACATTCAATCAAATTTCCCAAAACAATGGCTAACAAAATGTGAACGTTTGTACCTTTTTTTTCCCCCCAGTCACCCCAAAACACAATAAAGACATCACAATATTGTCTTTCTACTCCAAATATCAAACAAGGTACATCATATTATAATGATGCCGTGTCGATTCGGTGTAGGGATCAGATCTACAGATCGGCTCGGGCTCCGGCGCCTGCTGGTGACGTCACACTGTGATTGGCTGGACCGTTTGAAGGATGACGTACAAGTTTGTGGTTGGTCTGGACAAATTACGGAAGTAGTTATCGCGGGATTAGGTTTCGTGGGATTTCATGTTGCGCGCATTGCGTTTTTGTTGAACACAACTTCAAAATAAAAGCACTGCACATTCAGTCCATGCATGAGGTAAAATTAGAAAATACGTTTATTTTGTAATTTCTAATTAACCTTACGCGGGCCGGTCAGAATGAACCAAAGGGCCGGATGCGGCCCGCGGGCCGTAAAATGCCCAGGTCTGTTCCAGACCTTAATTAGCTTATTGAGCTGTGGCTTGTTCAAATTCTTCGTTAGGAAAGGTCAGATGATGCAGATTTCAAAGCTGTACAAATTCTCTGACTCCTCAAACTTGTCCCTAAAATCAGCAGCCATGGGCTCCTCTAAGCAACTCCCTCGCATTCTGAATAATAAAATAATTGATGCTCACAAAGCAGGAGAAGGCTACAAGAACGTAGCAAAGTGTTTTCAGGTAGCTGTTTCCTCAGATCGTAATGTTATTAAGAAATGGCAGTTAACAGAAACAGTGGAGATCAAGGTGAGGTCTGGAAGATGAAGAAAACTTTCTGAAAGAGCTGCTCGTTGGATTGCGAGAAAGGCAAATAAAAACCCGTTTGACTGCAAAAGACCTTCAGAAAAAAGACTTAGCAGACCCTGGAGTGGTGGTGCACTGTTCTACTATGCAGCGACACCTGAACAAATATGGAAGAGTCATCAGAAGAAAACCTTTCCTGCGTCCTAGCCACAAAATTCAGTGTCTGAAGTTTGCAAATGAGCATCTAAATAAGCCTGATGCATTTTGGAAACAAGTCCTGTGGACTGATGAAATCAAAATAGAACTCTTTGGCCACAATGTGCAAAGGTATGTTTGGAGAAAAAAGGGTGCCAAATTCCAGGAAAAGAACACCTCTCCGACTCTGAAGTAGAGCCCTGCACTCCCGCGGGACCCGACGCAAAGCAGTGCGGCGCAGGACAAATTTTGAAAGCTCATTGCGGGTGCAGGCGGGAGCGCACAATGCGGGAGCTGGCAGGAGAGGTGATAAGCTGCAGTCCCGCTAACTAAAAACGTGTTTAAAATAAGTTTATAAATTATTAACTGATGTCTATCATATATAATTTGTGCTGGATATTTTATTTGGCATTAATAAAAACATTTTAAGATGCCTAAATTTGCAGATGTGGTTGTGGCAGCGGGGGCGTGGCCAAGCAGCAGTCTGTGAATGGAGGGCGGGGTCGGGGAAGGTAAGTGGCTAGGTCATTACACCTGATGTCAGTGTGTGTGTGTTTGTTGCAGGGATGGAGTATAAAGGGAGGGGGAGAGGAGAGAAGAGGGATTCGCTCCCCAACCACAACACGTGTGTGTGTGTGTGTGTGTGTGTGTGTGTGTGTGTGTGTGTGTGTGTGTGTGTGAGAGAGAGAGAGAGAGAGAGAGAGAGAGAGAGAGAGAGAGAGAGAGAGTGAATATGAGTGAAAGAAAGCTGAAAAGCTCAATAAAGTGAGTGGTGTGCGTCCCGGGTTTCAGCACCACTGCAGTAATCCCCGATGTGGGTGGAGCACAGAAGCACAGCAGGCGAGAGTTCGTGTTCACACCCACTCACTTTATTGAGCTTTTCAGCTTTCTTTCACACGTTCACTCACACGTGTTGTGGTCAGGGAGCGAATCCCTCTTCTCTCTTCTCCCCCTCCTTTTATACTCCATCCCTGCAACAAAAACACACACACCAGGTGTAATGACCTAGCCACTTACCTTCCCCGACCCCACCCTCCATTCACAGACTGCTGCTTGGCCACGCCCCCGCTGCAACAGTGGTCTAATCTCGCGTACGTTTCTGATTCCTTTCCGCTCTTCCGTGTTTGAGATCGCCGATCATGGCAGAAGAGCAGACCATCTCTGTAAAGCCTCAGCTGCGCATGCCGCCTGGCATCGCGCACCCTCGCTACATGCGCTAGGTGAAGGATCAGTCAGTGGAGAGCTCAGCTCAGCATGTTTAATTCCCCAAGCCAATGACAAGAACTTCCGCGAGAAATAACACGAACGTCTGCATCATGCGGGATTTGCAGGCGGGAGCGGGACAAAATATGGCAGGCGCGGGTGGGACTGAAAATCATAATTCTTTGCGGGAGCAGGACTGCACAATGCAGGAGCGGGACTGAAAATTCTGTCCCGCGCAGACCTCTACTCTGAAGCATGGGTGTGGATCGATCATGCTTTGGGGTTGTGTTGCAGCCAGTGGCACAGGGCACATTTCATTGGTCGAGGGAAGCATGGATTCAAATAAATACCAGCAAACATCACACCATCTGTAAAAAAGTTGAAGTTAAAAAGAGGATGGGTCCTACAATAAGACGATGATCCAAAACACACTTCAAAATCTACAGTGGAATACCTCAAGAGGCCCAAGCTGAAGGTTTTGCCCTGGCCCTCACAGTCCCCTGACCTAAACATCATTGAACATCTGTGGATAGATCTCAGAAGAGCAGTGCATGCAAGACAGCCCAAGAAACTTGTAGAACTGGAAGCCTTTTGCAAGGACGAATGTGTGAAAATCCCCCAGGTAAGAACTGAAAGATTTCCTGACTACAAAAAATGTTTACAAGCTGTGATACTTGCCAAAGGGGGTGTTACTAGGTACTAACCATGCAGGGTGCCCAAACTTTTGCTTTGGGCCCGTTTCATTTTTTGTAATTTTGAAAACGTAAGAGACAAAAATAAATTGTTTTTGCTTAAAATATAAAGGGAATGAGTCGTCTTTAACTTTATGCCTTTTGGAGGTCATTTCATCTTCAACTTGCTTAACTGTTCACAGTAACAGCAATTTTGACCAGGGGTGCCCAAACTTTTGAATACCACTGTACTGCTGTGTAAGAGGTCAGTACAGTTCACAGACCAGGATAAAAAGTTAGGCCAAAAACGTCATGAGCTTTCAATTTTAAAGAAACTTCAGCACTCAAACTGCACTAAAGTTCAAGTCCAGTTCACTTGAAACAGAACTGAGTTTATTATAACGTTCCTGACAGACTCGCACCAGCTCAGCCATTCAGGGCTACGTCTAGTGTCTGAACAGGTATTTCCCTTACTGCTGAAGGATCATAGTTAAAACGCACAGAGACGATTGACAATACTCAGACTAAATTTAAAAAAAAAAAAAAAAAAAAAAAAAAAAAAAGGGGTGTGGGCAGATGATGTATCATCCAAATCCAAAATAAACACACACACTCCCATAAGAGACAAGTCAAGACAATATAAATCTGAAATGCATGAATCCTGTATGAAAATACTGATGAACGTTTATATCCGTGATATGGGCAAATTCCTTTTTAAAAAAAAAAAAAAAAGTTCTACACCAAGAGAGAAGCAACGCTGCTCTTCGGGCACATTACTTGACGTTGCACTTGACGGAGTATTGTAACAAGAGCATCTAACAATATAGTGTGATGATAAATTGTGAAATTTATGACCATTCAAACTGATGGAAAAAGATTAACATCAGGCTGCATAACCTTAGCTTTTCCTAGCTGTAACTGCACTGTCTAGATAGCAGCATGTGCAATAATGTACAACAGCCGGAATGCACACGACTTCACCGCAGGCGGAAGGAACACAGCTCTAAAACCACCAAAACCGCTCTAAAATGGGAAAGAGCTGTTGTGTGATTGGCTGCACAAACAGATTTAACAAGAATCAGAGCTCTCTTTACAGACTGCCGGGGGGGGGTATAAAATGTTCACTTAAAAAAAAAAAAGCCCATTCTTTTCTTTAATAAAAAGGAATATTTTAGTTAACCATATTTTACTCCAGCCTTTACAAATGTGGGTAAATAATTGTTGGTTAAGTTAAACAGTTTCTTTTTAAATTTAACAAAATGAATATTTAAGCTAAGGTGGCAGGGTGGTGTAGTGGTTAGCACTGTCGCCTCACAACAAGAAGGTTCTGGGTTCAATCCCAGTGGCTGACGGGAGCCTGTGTGTGTGGAATTTGCATGTTCTCCCTGTGTCTGCATGGGTTTCCCCCACAGTCCAAAGACATGCAGGTTAAGCTAACTGGTGGCTCTAAATTGACCAAAAAGGTGCGAATGATCGAGACAATGCATCAACCCTCCAATGACCTTGTGACTTGCCCAGGGTGTACCCGCCTCTCACCCATAGTCAGCTGGGATAGACTCCAGCTTGCCCACGAACCTGCACAGGATAAGCGGCTACCAATAACGGATGGATATTTAAGCTGATCAAGAAGAAAAAAAAAAAAAGTCTTCATTTAATTTCCTCCCCCGTGATATAGATCACAAATTGTTACACTCCTGCTAATTATTCTTTCCAGACTGAAGACAGATGTGTAGCACACTTTAACCACGTGTTTTAAAAACGCGTACATTCAAAAGAGCCATCAAAAAAAAAACCTGGAAAAACAAAAAACACTGAAGGATACTGTACACCAGATTACACATGCTTATATATTTTGTTCAGTCCTGCATGACAAGGTGACAACTCATTACTCAAAAAGACCACCAAGTTAAACAGTAATGCAATTAAAGCTAGTGATCAAAACTAATGGGAGTCTGAAATAAATGGGCACAAACTCTATTCAACATTTTTGAAATTCAAAATCAGTCCTTACTTTACCTCCAGCGTGGACAACAATCCTTGCCGTGGGCCTCAACGACACTTTCTCTCTCTCTCTCTCGTCCTTCATTTGCATTACAGACGGTAAAACAAGGTACCGCTGCCACAAACGCTGATCATATGCAAAACGGCAGGCAGTGGGAGTTCATAGAGTACCGGCAAGAGCACCACATTAAAAGCAGAGGGGTCAGGGAAGGACGTTTTACACACCACAAATACTAGACTGAGTGAAATGGAATTCACTGATGTCTCATTCTGAGGCACTACAAACTTTAATGACTAATATTAGCACAAAAAAAAAAGTTATATGGTCAGAAATCAAGCATTAGTAGATTTATGAATAAAACTTCTCAAATATATTAAAAAAAAAAAAAAATAAATTAAAAAAAAAAAAAAAAAAAACACACAAGTGCTCTGAGAGCACAATACCCCCCGCCGGTAACTAGGCCATAACTCTGGTAAAACGTGGCCGAGTTGAACAAACTTGCAATAAGTGGATTACCGACATAGAACAAAGAACCCTGTAAAGCTTCGTGAAATTCCTCCAAAAATTGCGAGGAGTTGATTTCAGGAAGTGAGTACCCTTCCTGGGACAGACATTGCCACAACATAACTCCCCTTCAGGCCTTTCGGCCAGCGGGGGATAAAAAGTATAACCCCCATATCCAGTTTCTGCCTTAAAGGAACAGTCCACCGTACTTCCATAATGAAATATGCTCTTATCTGAATTGAGACGAGCTGCTCCGTACCTGTCCGAGCTTTGCGTGACCTCCCAGTCAGTCAGACGCGCTGTCACTCCTGTTAGCAATGTAGCTAGGCTCAGCATGGCCAATGGTATTTTTTGGGGCTGTAGTTAGATGCGACCAAACTCTTCCGCGTTTTTCCTGTTTACATAGGTTTATATGACCAGTGATATGAAACAAGTTCAGTTACACAAATTGAAACGTAGCGATTTTCTATGCTATGGAAAGTCCGCACTATAATGATAGGCGTACTAACACCGTCTGCGCGCTTTGGCAGCGCATTGATATCTGAGCTCCGCATCAATGCGTTGCCGAAGCGCGCAGACGGTGTTAGTACGCCTGTCGTTATAGTGCGCACTTTCCATAGCATAGAAAAATTGCCACGTTTCAATTTGTGTAACTGAACTTGTTTCATGTCACTGGTCATATAAACTAGCCTGGGAAATCCCATGCTGCTTTGCACAATTGTTCCGATCTGAAAAGACAGCATGGAAACTATGGTCTAAAGGCTCGCCTGAGTTAGGGAGCCAATCAGAGAGTGGGGAGGGGTGGAAAGACGGTGACGCGTACTACTCGACAAACGGAAGCTTGTAGTTTATTTGGGACTGTTTACGAATCACATTTAACATGGCGGCGAGCGATACAAACCAAACTTTCGATCAAGCTTTAGACACTGTTCTGAATAGTTTAGAGCGAAAGTTTGTTTTAAAACGGCAGTAATTGTTCGGTGCCATTGTTTTCCTATTTTTGTTTTGCCTTCTCTTTCCTTCTCTTCTTCGTCGCTCTAACTACGTCACCGGGTACAACTGCCATGATTGGCCATGGGCCATGATTGGCCATACGCCAAATGATAGACATTCGCAACATCCAATAAACGGTCGTTGACAATCATAAACCACACCTCCCCTACGAGAAATTCAATAGGCGGATTCCAGACCATATTTCACTTGTGATATGGTCTGGTGTTAACCAGACTACATATAAACCTATGTAAACAGGAAAAACGCGGAAGAGTTTGGTCGCATCTAACTACAGCCCCAAAAAATACCATTGGCCATGCTGAGCCTAGCTACATTGCTAACAGGAGTGACAGCGCGTCTGACTGACTGGGAGGTCGCGCAAAGCTCGGACAGGTACGGAGCAGCTCGTCTCAATTCAGATAAGAGCATATTTCATTATGGAAGTACGGTGGACTGTTCCTTTAATCTGACAGATCTGATTCTCTCAGGACTGTTTGGACATGGACAATATGATCGTTTGAAAATCAGACCCGCATTACTTTTGCATGTCCCAGATCAGATAACATATTCCACTTGTAGGATCAAACACGACATGAATTATAACATCAGAGTGGAATTCATGTGGCAGAACAAGCACCATTACCACCAACTTTTCTATAGATTCATCCAATAGAAAAACCAAAAGAAGTTAGATATTTGGAGAATGGGTTCAAGTAAAACGACAAAGAACCTCCTGAAACCAAGAGTGTCATGAAATAATTCGCAAAGAAACAGTACAGCTGAAATCAAGTTAGACAGATACGAGTCAAATAAGGTCATAACATGAACACAAATTTGGAAGGTAACTAATGGAAAAACACTAAATGTAGTAACCTTATTTCACCAAAAAAATAAATAAATAATAAAAACGTCACACTGGACCAAAGCTCTTTGGACACGTCAATCTTCAGTGGCGTGCAACAGAAAATCCTGGAAGAGCTTATTCAGCTGCATCCACTTAAAGAAAAACAAATAAGAGCCCAAAAGGCCTCCATTTTAGCTACTGTTACAGTTTCATATCACAAGTATAACAATGGAGCCAACATTGGTGTATGGAAAAAGTTTGAGTTGGATTAGTACAGCATTTCTGCACCAAAATGACCGTTTGCACACAGATGCACAATGCCACTTTGTACTGGTCTTTGTCTCGTCGTTCATGTGGTTTATTGTATTTAGATAGCCAGTCACACACCCACAGCTTTGTAATCTTCATTCCATCTCTTTATAAAATGCACCACAGGGAGCCTGAAGGTAAAAACAGTAGGTCAACACACTGTATATGGACATACAGTGGGGCAAAAAAGTATTTAGTCAGTCACCAATTGTGCAAGTTCAACCACTTAAAAAGATGAGGCCTGTAATATATCATAATAGGTATACCTCAACTATGAGAGACAGAATGAGAAAAAAAAAAAAAAATCCAGAAAATCACATTGTCTGATTTTTAAAGAGGGCGGCACGGTGGTGTAGTGGGTAGCGCTGTCGCCTCACAGCAAGAAGGTCCTGGGTTCGAGCCCCGGGGCCGGCGAGGGCCTTTCTGTGCGGAGTTTGCATGTTCTCCCCGTGTCCGCGTGGGTTTCCTCCGGGTGCTCCGGTTTCCCCCACAGTCCAAAGACATGCAGGTTAGGTTAACTGGTGACTCTAAATTGACCGTAGGTGTGAGTGTGAATGGTTGTCTGTGTCTATGTGTCAGCCCTGTGATGACCTGGCGACTTGTCCAGGGTGTACCCCGCCTTTCGCCCGTAGTCAGCTGGGATAGGCTCCAGCTTGCCTGCTACCCTGTAGAAGGATAAAGCGGCTAGAGATAATGAGATATGATTTTTAAAGAATTTACTTGCAAATTATGGTGGAAAATAAGTATTTGGTCAATAACAAAAGTTCCTCAATACTTTGTTATATACCCTTTGTTGGCAATGACAGAGGTCAAACATTTTCTGTAAGTCTTCACAAGGTTTTCACACACTGTTGCTGGTATTTTGGCCCATTCCTCCATGCAGATCTCCTCTAGAGCAGTGATGTTTTGGGGCTGTCGCTGGGCAACACAGATTTTCAACTCCCTCCAAAGATTTATGGGGTTGAGATCTGGAGACTGGCTAGGCCACTCCAGGACCTTGAAATGCTTCTTATGAAGCCACTCCTTCGTTGCCTGGGCGGTGTGTTTGGGATCATTGTCATGCTGAAAGACCCAGCCACGTTTCATCTTCAAATGCCCTTGCTGATGGAAGGAGGTTTTCACTCAAAATCTCATGATACATGGCCCCATTCATTCTTTCCTTTACATGGATCAGTCATCCTGGTCCCTTTGCAGAAAAACAGCCCCAAAGCATGATGTTTCCACCCCCATGCTTCACAGTAGGTATGGTGTTCTTTGGATGCAACTCAGCATTCTTTCTCCTCCAAACACAACAAGTTGAGTTTTTAACCAAAAAGTTCTATTTTGGTTTCATCGGACATTCTCCCAATCCTCTTTTGGATCATCCAAATGCTCTCTAGCAAACTTCAGACGGGCCTGGACATGTACTGGCTTAAGCAGGGGGACACGTCTGGCACTGCAGGATTTGAGTCCCTGGCGGCGTAGTGCGTTACTGATGGTAGCCTTTGTTACTTTGGTCCCAGCTCTCTGCAGGTCATTCACTAGGTCCCCCTGTGTGGTTCTAGGATTTTTGCTCACCGTTCTTGTGATCATTTTGACCCCACAGGGTGAGATCTTGCGTGGAGCCCCAGATCAAGGGAGCTTTTCAGTGGTCTTGTATGCCTTCCATTTTCTAATAATTGCTCCCACAGTTGATTTCTTCACACCAAGCTGCTTACCTATTGCAGATTCAGTCTTCCCAGCCTGGTGCAGGTCTACAATTTTGTTTCTGGTGTCCTTTGACAGCTCTTTGGTCTTGGCCATAGTGGAGTTTGGAGTGTGACTGTTTGAGGTTGTGGACAGGTGTCTTTTATACTGATAATGAGTTCAAACGGGTGCCATTAATACAAGTAACGAGTGGAGGACAGAGGAGCCTCTTAAAGAAGTTGTTACAGGTCTGTGAGAGCCAGAAATCTTGCTTGTTTGTAGGTGACCAAATACTTATTTTGCCGAGAAATTTACCAATTAATTCATTAAAAATCCTACAATGTGATTTCCTGGATTCTTTCCCCCCATTCTGTCCCTCATAGTTGAAGTGTACCTATGATGAAAATTACAGGCCTCTCATCTTTTTAAGTGGGAGAACTTGCACAATTGGTGGCTGACTAAATACTTTTTTGCCCCACTGTATTGAGAAAGCGCTCTTAAATCTACCGGTAACTCTGCAGTTGAGCAAGTGATGAGCACCCCAAGCATGCCACACATTTCCTATTAAAGTCTACAGAAGCAGATCATCAGTGACCTGGATCTACTGAACAGACTCTGCTGCACATCCTTTAAGACACCTTGCCTTAAATTCTGCCCACTCAGAAATACACGTCACTTTGGTGTACAAACTGAGTTGTCGACAACTTGCCGATTTCTGCTCGTCAAGAGCAGCATTTCAGATTGTACGTTGATGATTGGTTTTATTTAATGCCTTGTTGTGGGACCCAGAAGTGATTTTTTTATTGGAGGGGAATCATTGTGAGCCCTGAAAATTGGCTCGGGGGGGGGGGGGGGGGGGGGGGGGGTTAGTTAAAAGGTTTTCCTTTACTCAGAACTGATGCAGAGGGAGTCCATGCACTTTGGACACTGGTCGAAACACTCAGACAAAAAGAACACGCCTCAATTTCCCCTAAATATGTTTGCATCCCTTTTTAAAAGTTTGTCCTTTGTTTCCCTTCCCCGATTCAGTTTTACAGTGTGTAATGGCCCTTATAAAGCCCTAACTTGTCTGTGAAAAGCATTATTACTTACAGAGGTAGCTTTGCTGTGAAAGACACATCAGCAAGTAATCCAGGTACAAGTTAGACATGTTCAGCACTCTCACCAAAACATCGACTTTCCCTAGAAAGGATTTGTACCAGAACAGTTTGTCACTTCCTACTTCTCACACACAAAAATAATGACTTACTGATATTGCCAGAAATCCCCTTCATGTCCGTAAAATAAATTTAATTATTGATAAATTTTTAGTACGACATGTTGAAATGTTGGTATTAAACCTCACGTGACAGGCTTTAGAATCATGTTTAAGAACTGCCCATAAATTGACAGAGTGGAAGCTACAATTAGACACCTTTTCAGATTTACCAATAAAAATTTTACAAAAAGGTGAGTTTCAGTTACAACGGTTATTATTGGTTAATCAAAATCAACCGGAAGGCCCTCCTTGGCCTTTGATCTTGTCGTCTGATGACACAGCTCGTTACCCGAGATGGAATTTAAAAAAAAACACGATCAGCAATTTGAGGAGAACCCAGACATCATCATTGCAGGTAAACATGGTGGAAAGATCATGGACAATGTTTTTACTGATCAAACTGACCGATATTTCGTGATCTTGTTGAAACCTTACTCCTTCATTTGACAGTCATCATTTTGTATCTAAACACATGTTTGATTAGATTAGCTAGAACTTTATTGACCCCTTTGGGAGGGTTCCCTCAGGAAAATTAAAATTCCAGCATCATCATTACAGGATAAACAGAATAGAAACAAGGGAAACCATCTAGATAAATTAAAATACATACATAAAAATAAAAAAAGGGGGGGGAAGAAGAGTCCAGCAGGAGAGATATTGCACATTGTCCAGTATTGCTTATTGTTAGGCTAGGCTACTGCTCCTTCCCATCCTCCGTCCTCCTGTTCCCTCTCCCCCAGAGAGGAGTTGTACAGTCTGATGGCATGAGGGGCAAAGGAGTTTGAGTCTGTTCGTCCTGCACTTGGGAAGGAGCATTCTATCACTGAACAGGCTCCTCTGGTTGCTGATGACGGTGTGAAGAGGGTGATTGGCATCGTCCATGATGTTCAACAGTTTGTCCATAGACCTCTTCTCTGCCACCGTCACCAGAGAGTCCAGCTTCATGCCGACCACAGAGCCGGCTCGCCTGATCAGTTTGTCCAGCCTGGATGTGTCGTCTGTTCAGTGACAGGATGCTCCTTCCCAAGTGCAGGACTAACAGACTTAAACTCCTTTGTCCCTCACGCCATCAGACTGTACAACTTGTAGGGATTGATCTTTGTGCAACATTAAGTACTTCATCTACTTTGACAAAAATAAAAGTGCTGTGATTAATACATCTTCTGATTCATAGCAGAATAGAAT
Organism: Neoarius graeffei; assembly: GCF_027579695.1. Lineage (NCBI taxonomy): Eukaryota > Metazoa > Chordata > Actinopteri > Siluriformes > Ariidae > Neoarius > Neoarius graeffei. The sequence goes on along the minus strand of NC_083585.1, from coordinate 46,657,162 downwards.
GCTGATAGAGTATTTGGAAATCTATTGCAATAAATAGAAATTAGACCAGAATTAAATTCCTAGCACATATTTTTTTAAATAAAATGCTTGAATCATTCAGATTTTTCTACTTTTTTTTTTTGCAGTTTGTTGTAAACATCTACCACATTACAATATCAGTAGACATTTTATAGTTTGGTTCGAGGAATGACATGCGACCTTTGACCTGGTTAATATCAATTGCCTGTTGACATTTATTGGTAAACAACAAAACTAGAAATTAATACAACAAATGATTAACAATGTGATCTACGAAAATACTTAGAAAGTGGAACAAAAAGATTTGACAGGTTAATAAACATCACTTAATTTGTTTACAAACATAACTTACTTCCTCATTTATGCAAACATTGTTAACTTGCCACATACCGATTAGTTTTTTCAAATAAATCAAACGTCGGCGTCGTCAAGCGCGGGACGGCGTCGTTAGCCGTCGGCGAAGGCGTCGTCAAGTGCAGGACGGCGTCACGTGATCCGATACACCAAGTAATTGGGAATCAACTCCTTTTTCCCCCCCAGTAGAAGTTTGATTAATTGTTCATGCACAATTTACATACTGAAAAGTCTTTTCTACTTTTGCAATGGCCAAAAGATCATTAAGGTGTCGATAATTGTGGCCGCCTCTCTAACTTTATTAAAAATTACGGTTACAAGGTACTGGAAAAAAAAAAGTCATACTGGGCTTTTTCCTTAAATTCCTTCAGGATGAAGGGAAGTATTTATCTAGCCATCATCTTGTTTGTTTCCCCTTGTATGGTTAGAGTAGAGTGGGGTAATACGCCCCCATGGGGTAATATGCCCCCGGCCTGTTTTACCCAAAATAACCACCAGATGGTGCAAAGTTACATTTCTATTGTTGCTATGGACTGGCTTGACAACAGGGATATACAAACATCCACTGTGGATTGCATATCGGCAACGCAGCGGAGAGAAATCAAATTTCATGGTAAGTGATATTCAGATATCAGTAAAACTGTATTTACATTAGGGATGGCGAAAAAAAAAATCTTGACCGACCACCGAGCCGATTTTTTTTTTTTTTTTGGGGGGGGGGGGGGGGGCGCGTTGGAGTGTCTGAATAATTTCATCAAAGTAAATTCTGTATTAAAATTACTACATAAGCAAATGCCGTTACAGTCCATGAAAAAGTCGGCATCTGCGCCTTTAGTTTGTGTGGAGAGATCTGATCTGCAATAACATGCATTGTTGGCTACAGACCGAAACATACTTTCAGAATGCACTGGCCAAGGCAGGACTAAACTCCATGTGCCTTCTAATAATAATAAAAAAACAGAATAGTAATTTGTAAGCTAAAAAGCTTGTGTCTACACTTCTTTTCGTTCGCCGAGTGGCAACTGTCTTCAACTGGGGGCGGGACATGACTGAATGGGTGTTTCTGATTTGTCAGCTGTCATCCTTACACCGCATGGCATGGCCCAAGCGTTTACAACACAGAATTCCAGGTTCTCCCCTCCAAAATCAGCAGCTTCAAAATGATTGATTTTTTTTTCACCGACAACCAAAAAAAAAAATTTAACCGGTTGACATTGATTCGGTCAACCACCGGTCAAACGGTCATCGTTTAACATCCCTAATTTAGATAGCTGCTATTTCTTCAGATATCACTGCTGTGTATGTGGTACGAGTAGACAAGTCAGTACGTTTATATAAAAAAAAAAAAAAAAGGTATAAAAAGTTGAATCACATTTTGAAAGTAAGACCCTTTTTTGTAAAAGTGTAGTCTGTGGGGTAAAACGCCCCCTTAATGGCGGGGTAAATGGCCCCCAGGGGGCATCGTTTCCTTTTATCATAATTACTATATTTCATACATTTCTGAATAGCAGATACATAGTTTTTAATAACATCTCGCTTACCTGGTTGAGTAAAGCAAGTAATTTGAACTTAATATTAAAAATAATTGAAATTTAAAAAAAAATTGAAATTAAAATGCAAAATATAATAAAATAATGCATCTATTCATTAATTCAGGGATATTTTCTTGTTTCTTTCACATTATAGGCTTAAGTAAAACACTTTTGCTATCCAAACAGCTTTTTTTGACTGAGGGGGCCTATTGCCCCACCTCAGGGGGCCTTTTACCCCACTGGGGGGGTAAAAGGCCCCCTTGGCACAATGTTTGTTTTTGTTAAAAAAAAAAAAAAAATATTAACTTTCGGCAAACTTTAGGTGGCATTATTGTTCATGTCACTGTTGTCAAAAACCATGATTAAAACTAAACACATGGTTCATTTCAACTTGGAGAAAAACTGAATTTTCCTTAAGGGGGGCTTTTTTCCCCACTCTACTCTACTGGAAAAAAGTCATACTGGGCTTTTTCCTTAAAATTCCTTCAGGATGAAGGGAAGTATTTATCTAGCCATCATCTTGTTTGTTTCCCCTTGTATGGTTACATTCTGAAGTTAAAGGTAATGAGAGAGGAAAAAACAAACACTCAGAAACTGGTTGAACTTGAAGTGAACGCAGCTGATTAATGAAAGTAATGATTTATAAAATAAACCCTGCTATGAAGCTGTTAATAAAACACAGGAACAGTTCCTGAACCTGTATGAGATGAGATTATTTGAAGCCTATTACTTGAAAACACCAGAGTGAGATGTAATTAATTACTAAATATCAGAGATTATATTAGACTACATGCCCCAAATCCCACCTTCCTGTTCTTACTGTAAGCGTTTCAGAGTTAAACACAAAGTAAACAAGCTGACCGGCAGCTAGGAAGTTAGTAAACAGTGAGATTTGTAACAGACACTCAGTGTAAAGCCAAACTCAACACAAACACACTCAGTAACCCGGCCAGGCTGGAGCTGCTCCCCCTCAGGGATTACAACTTTCCTCTCACAACACACAAAGCAAGGACACAAAACGACTTTTAATCACTCAGAGCAGCAGAATACCCACCGGCCGGAGCGCAGACACTGTGCGGAGCCGCTGTTTGAAACCCGCTCAACGCGTTTAAGGGAAAAACACAACACCGCTTTGTTATACAGCACCGACGCGGTGACGTCACAGCGGACCCGGAAGTGATTCGACTTTATTTTTATTGGTTATTTTTATTTTTTATTTTTTTCATTTTTTATCACACACTATATCCATAATATAACGTATGCACTTTTTTCTGATTGATTCCAAACAATATTTTACGTTTTCCATTTTGGATTGTAGTCCAATCACGGTGTGAAAACTACACTTCCCAGACGCACGCGCTCTCAGAGGCAGACAGGGTTCTGCCGTGGTCACGTGCTCCTCGAGTTTATCTCATCTCATCTCATTATCTGTAGCCGCTTTATCCTGTTCTACAGGGTCGCAGGCAAGCTGGAGCCTATCCCAGCTGACTACGGGCGAAAGGCGGGGTACACCCTGGACAAGTCGCCAGGTCATCACAGGGCTGACACATAGACACAGACAACCATTCACACTCACATTCACACCTACGGTCAATTTAGAGTCACCAGTTAACCTAACCTGCATGTCTTTGGACTGTGGGGGAAACCGGAGCACCCGGAGGAAACCCACGCGGACAACATGCAAACTCCACACAGAAAGGCCCTCGCCGGCCACGGGGCTCGAACCCGGACCTTCTTGCTGTGAGGCGACAGCGCTAACCACTACACCACCGTGCCGCCTCCTCGAGTTTATACTTGGAGGAAAATATAATAATAATGAAGTCTTTGTATTCAAAAGAACTAGCTTGTTAGATACACTATACACCCAAAAGTATGTGGACATTCGACTGTTGCTACAATGCTTTAAGCACATACACTACCATTCAAAAGTTTGGGGTCACCCAGACAATTTTGTGTTTTCCATGAAAAGTCACACTTTTATTGACCACCATAAGTTGTAAAATGAATAGAAAATGTAGTCAAGACATTTTTCTGGCCATTTTGAGCAAAATAAAATAAAATAATGTGATGCTCCAGAAACTCAATCTGCTCAAAGGAAGGTCAGTTTTATAGCTTCTCTAAAGAGCTCAACTGTTTTCAGCTGTGCTAACATGATTGTACAAGGGTTTTCTAATCATCCATTAGCCTTCTGAGGCAATGAGCAAACACATTGTACCCAAGGGAGTAACTTTGATTTTGACATTGGTGGGGACACAAAAGTGATCCAAGGCAGTTACCAATATTCGTCTGTAGGTGGCAATAAAGGACCATGGATTTGTTGTATCTAGCCTAGCCTAGTAGTAGTAGAAAGAGGTCTCTGTAAAATGGTGAACGCAGTAGACTCAGCAGCTGTCACGCTGTTGATTCTGAAATGCAAGTCGCACATCTGCATGGCCATGCAGTAGCCTACATCTGACTACTTACATTCTGTAAAACCATTAGGTCTATAAATTTAACATTCATTCATCGAGGATATTATCTAACACCAAGTTACATTGCGGTGGCAGGGTGGTGTAGTGGTTAGCGCTGTCGCCTCACAGCAAGAAGGTCCGGGTTCGAGCCCCGTGGCTGGCGAGGGCCTTTCTGTGCGGAGTTTGCATGTTCTCCCCGTGTCCGCGTGGGTTTCCTCCGGGTGCTCCGGTTTCCCCCACAGTCCAAAGACATGCAGGTTAGGTTAACTGGTGACTCTAAATTGACCGTAGGTGTGAATGTGAGTGTGAATGGTTGTCTGTGTCTATGTGTCAGCCCTGTGATGACCTGGCGACTTGTCCAGGGTGTACCCCGCCTTTCGCCCGTAGTCAGCTGGGATAGACTCCAGCTTGCCTGCGACCCTGTAGAACAGGATAAAGCGGCTAGAGATAATGAGATGAGAAGTTACATTGCTCCAGCATTCCTTTTCTCTGCAGCTATGCAGTAGCCTAGCTCTGATGCGTCCTGTCACATTGCTAAACCTGCCTAAGGAGCCGCAGCAATACTTTTATGAAGGGTTTCCATACATCAAAAGGATTTTGTTGAGTTTTTAAAACTCGACGGAAACCCTGCACTTACATTCTTGACTTTGAAGAAGAATGAACAAATGTCTCGTTTCTTGGGAGGGGGGCCGTCATCCATGATACTCAAGTCAGCATGCGAGTCGTAGGGCAAGCATGCATGGACATCGAAGTCCAGCTCAATTTGTAGGCTGACGGAGAGTGGGGGGTGCGTGGGGTAGGTCAGGTGTGTACATGTGAGATATGGGGGGTTGATGGGCGGTATTTTTTCTACTTGGAGCAGGCTTCACTCTTAAATAATTCCTAATGTAAGGGTGCTGACCCAAATGTGCAACTCAATTTCCAAAGAAAAAGGCCGCACCTTGCATATAATGTCCTTTTATTGCACAAATGCGTTTCGGTGTGTGCCTTCCACACTGAGGAAGGCACACGCCGAAACGCGTTTGTGCAATAAAAGGACATTATATGCAAGGTGCGGCCTTTTTCTTTGGAAATTGAGTTGATGGGCGGGTAGTCACGGCTGCTGTGGGAAGTGTGCTGCTTTTACAGCAGATGGAGTGACAGCTGGGATAGCCAACCATGTAAGTTAGCGAGAAACAGGTAGCTAATCAGAGAATGATATCTACGTTAGAGGGGGGATTATTAGCAGTGTCATACATTTAACCCTTTGTGTGCCATATAATCATTGCTCAGGTTAGGACATCGGTTTTATTGATCGTGATTACACAGTAGCGGCTGAATATTTGTAGGGACACGTCCCTAGCTTCCCTACCCAAAATTACGCCCTAGATTGTACCATTAGAACACTGGAGTGATAGTTGCTGGAAATGGGCCTCTATACACCTATGGAGATATTGCACCAAAAACCAGACATTTGCAGCTAGAATAGTCATTTACCACATTAGCAATGTATAGAGTGGATTTCTGATTAGTTTAAAGTGATCTTCATTGAAAAGGAAAGTGATTTTCTTTCAAAAATAAGGAAATTTCAAAGTGACCCCAAGCTTTTGAACGGTAGTGTAATTGTCTAAGATGTCTTCGGATGTTGTAATACAGCACAGTGGTGTAGTGGTTAGCACTGTCGCCTCATAGCAAGAAGGTTCTGGGTTCGAACCCAGCAGCCGGTGAGGGCCTTTCTGTGTGGAGTTTGCATGTTCTGTCTGTGTCTGCTCTGGTTTCCCCCAAAGACATGCAGTTAGGTTAATATGGGACGGCCTTGGGCTGAGGTGCCCTTGAGCGAGGCACCTAACTCCCAACTGCTCCCTGGGTGCTGTTAGCATGGCTGCCCACTGCTCTGGGTGTGTGTGTTCACTGCTTCAGATGGGTTAAATGCAGAGAGGAAATTTCACAAGTGTGTGATGAATAAAGTTGTTCTTTCTTTCTTTTTTCTTTCAACATGACAATTTCCCTTCATTGGATCGAAAGGGGGTGCATACATGTCAAGTTATACAGTTTCCCCATATTTTGTACGGGAAAATGCAATTTTTTGGCTAATACAGTGTGCACTGATTTTCACACAGGAAAATTACGTTTTGGATAAGAGATTTTTTTCCATTACTGCAAGAAAATTTTTTTAGCATCTACCATTTTTTTTCGAACACGCATGCCCAATGAAACGGAACTATTTTCGATTGATGTGGTTTTATAGTTGCACGTGGTTTTCTCGGTCATTTAAGTCCATCAGCTCGGACTGCCCAGACTTCTGTAACAGCTGCAGAAGTTATGTTCTGCCAATTTCTCGTGGAACACAACATCCCCCCGGCTGTGGCAGACCGTTTTTCTCAGCTAGCGAAAAAAACCTTTCTTGATTCAAAGACTGCACAGGTAATTTAATTTAATAATCTCATCTCATATCCTCTAGCCACTTTATCCTGTTCTACAGGGTCGCAGGCAAGCTGGAGTCTATCCCAGCTGACTACAGGCGAAAGGCGGGGTACACCCTGGACAAGTCGCCAGGTCATCACAGGGCTGACACATAGACACAGACAACCATTCACACTCACATTCACACCTACGCTCAATTTAGAGTCACCAGTTAACCTAACCTGCATGTCTTTGGACTGTGGGGGAAACCGGAGCACCCGGAGGAAACCCACGCGGACACGGGGAGAACATGCAAACTCCGCACAGAAAGGCCCTCGCCGGCCACGGGGCTCGAACCCAGGACCTTCTTGCTGTGAGGCGACAGCGCTAACCACTACACCACCGTGCCGCCCTAATTTAATAATAAAAAAATGTAATTTTTTAAAAAAGTTTTTACTATTTGCATGTACAGTAGGAAAGTGTCCTCCATTGTCATGATAATTTAGGGAGGCGATACTGGGAGTCGCCGTTTATACAACGGCAACTGTAGTTACCCTGCGATTTCTGATTTCGCTTCCCTAAACATTTTAATTGCTGATAGAGATTATATGTAGACACAGATGACCAACACTTGTTACTACCATCAGTCCTCAGTAAACTGAAAAAGTACTGAATGAAGAGTAATGGTGGTAACGACCATCGGTAACCTGTCTCTAAAATGTGTAGTAGGGGATGGAAGCAATTTAACACCATCGACATGTTTGTCGTGCTCTGATTTTCTTTTATTGAACAGGAAAATAATAGATGTATATTGGGGAAAGGTCTTCGATGTAAAAACTGCTCTGGGTGTTGCCAGGTTTCCAATCCTGAAACAACTTTTTACTGCTTTGCTGTGCCTCCCACAGAGCAATGCAGATAGTGAGAGGGCTTTTTCATTGGTTAGGAAAATTCATACTGAGGACAGAAAAATCTGGCTGCAGACACATTAACTGCATTTTTAAACTGCAAGTTTAAAAATGACTTCAGTTCTCATTTAATGTCCTTGACATACAATTGTGCAATGGGCTTTTTTTTACATCATTTTATATTTCAATATTTATTTACTGATTTAGGGTAGTGCTCCAAAGTACACAAAGTAAACCATCCTTAAGCCCGGCGCACACGGGTGACTTCTCGTCGCAAGCGTATTGTGATTTTTGGACGCAAGTTTCTCCTCTCAGGTAGCTGCGTGTGTGCGTTATCTGCGACCAGTGGGTGATTTGGGGAGGGGGATGCAAGTCACGTGGAAATCACGTGACTACTTTGCAGGCAGGGACTGGCTTAGCCTTTGGAGGTGATTGCTTCGTTTCGCAAAGACACGCACACGCAGTGATATCTGTGCAACAAGTCAACGACTGGCGATTTTTTGTCGCAGAATATCAAGCATGTTTGATACCTGTGATCTGTCACAAGCAACAAAAAAATCACCGTCGCAAATATTCGCACACAAAGCAATTTTTTGCTTGCGTCAAAAAGTCCCACAACCAAGCGACGGAAGATCACCCATGTGCACCAGGCTTTACGGCCGATGTTTACTGTCCATCTTGCTCAGAAGGGCTCTGTAGCCAGTCACATCATTAGCCCAATTAAGAAAGCAAAATAAGTAGCCCATCTACGCCATGCTAGAGGCTCACACAGGTTAACACACACACGTTCCGTATGGGGTCTACATGGACATATTGACTAGGTACAGCTGTCAGACTTGACAGTTTATGTCTGCTGTGTTATAATTACATTAAAAATATAAAGCTACTTACATTCCTTATAGACATTACATCAGGGGTTTTCAAAGTGTGGGAGAGTCAGCCCCCCCCCCAGAGAGCAAATAAACTACAGCACCCCCCCCCACACACACAATTTTTATTGTTGCTATACTTAATGTTCCATTTGTATTTTTAAAAAAATGGTTGTTGTACACATTTTAATTTTTTTTCTTTTACACATTTTAAACATCTGTGCTTTTTTTAAAACCTTTTTTTTTTTACACATTTTAAACATCTGTGCTTTTTAAAACCTCTTTTTTTACACATTTTAAAACATCTATGCTTTTTTTAAAACATCTTTTTTTACACATTTTAAACATCTGTGCTTTTTAAAACCTCTTTTTTACACATTTTAAAACATCTGTGCTTTTTTAAAAACATCTTTTTTACACATTTTAAACATCTGTGCTTTTTAAAACCTCTTTTTTACACATTTTAAAACATCTGTGCTTTTTTAAACATCTTTTTTTTACACATTTTAAACATCTGTGCTTTTTTAAACATCTTTTTTTTACACATTTTAAACATCTGTGCTTTTTTAAAACATATTTTTTACACATTTTAAACATCTGTGCTTTTTTAAAAGATCTTTTTTACACATTTTAAACATCTGTGCTTTTTTTAAACATCTTTTTTTACACATTTTAAACATCTGTGCTTTTTAAAACCTCTTTTTTTTTACACATTTTAAAACATCTGTGCTTTTTTTAAAACATCTTTTTTACACACTTTAAACATCTGTGCTTTTTAAAACCTCTTTTTTTACACATTTTAAACATCTGTGCTTTTTAAAACGTCTTTTTTTACACATTTTAAACATCTGTGCTTTTTTAAAACATCTTTTTTACACATTTTAAACATCTGTGCTTTTTTAAAACATCTTTTTTTACACATTTTAAACATCTATGATTTTTTAAAACATCTTTTTTTACACATTTTAAACATCTGTGCTTTTTTAAAACATCTTTTTTTTTACACATTTTAAACATCTGTGCTTTTTTTTAAATATCTTTTTTTACACATTTTAAACGTCTCATAGCATCGTTAGCTAGCACCTCTTGGCAGACAACACACTGTGGCAGTGGAGCATCTTCAGATCCAGTCCATGAAAATCCAAACTTTAAATAATCGTGGTCATACTTCCTTCTTTTTTTGCTTGGCCCAGACTCTGTCTCCTCACTCACTGGAGCTTTAGGTACTAAAAATCGATCCATTTTGTCTCTGGCAAAGGCTAGCTGAAGTTCGCTAAATGTCCACAATAGTAACTTCTCATCTCATCTCATTATCTCTAGCCGCTTTATCCTGTTCTACAGGGTCGCAGGCAAGCTGGAGCCTATCCCAGCTGACTACGGGCGAAAGGCGGGGTACACCCTGGACAAGTCGCCAGGTCATCACAGGGCTGACACATAGACACAGACAACCATTCACACTCCCATTCACACCTACGGTCAATTTAGAGTCACCAGTTAACCTAACCTGCATGTCTTTGGACTGTGGGGGAAACCGGAGCACCTGGAGGAAACCCATGCGGACACGGGGAGAACATGCAAACTCCACACAGAAAGGCCCTTGCTGGCCCCGGGGCTCGAACCCAGGACCTTCTTGCTGTGAGGCGACAGCGCTAACCACTACACCACCGTGCTGCCCCCAATAGTAACTTATTCTGGTTTATTTTTCCTCACGTTGCGCCCCCCCGAAGAACTCTGGCGCCCCCTAGGGGAGGCGCACCCCACACTTTGAAAAGCCCTGCATTACATTAAAGACAGAGTAGGTAATTTTCTGCACATGCAGAGTTCACACAGGTAGGCAGGTAGACAGGCAGGTAGACCATCCAGTCATTTCATTCAGACCGAATGAAATGATTGGACGGGCTTTTTACAGTCCTGCGACTGCCACAGGGGACGGATTTTCTTTTTTCTTTTTATGAAGGAGCAGAAGTCTTTATTTTGTCACATATACCCTGGAGCGCAGCGAAATTCCTTCTCTGTATTTAACCTATCTGAAGCAGTGAACACACACACACACACACACACACACACACACACACACACACACACAGAGCAATGGGCAGCGATGCTACAGCGCCCAGGGAGCAGTTGGGGGTTAGGTGCCTTGCTCAAGGGCACTTCAGCCAGAACACAGAGTGAGGGGAAAGTGCCGTTCATTCACTCTTCCCACATTTTTCCTGCCAGTTCCGGGAATCGAACCAGCAACCCTTTGGGCCCAAGATTGCTTTACTGACAGTGCATTTGATTTATTAATTGCTGTCAATATGTAAAGAGAATTTCAAGAAATAAAACAAAAATGCTTCTAAAATAAATTACCTTAAACTACCCTGCTTTTAATGTCTGAATTGTGATTTTTTTTTTTTTTTTAGGTAAAAATAGCAAAAGAACCTCACTTGAAAACATATTGGTTTTGCTTTAATGTGTTGTTTTATTGGAGTTCAGAGTAATGAGTGTACAATACATTTCTGACTGACTTCATTTGACAACTGGAATGAAGTTTAAGTTTAAGTAAAGAGTGGGAATCACAGTCATATCTAAATATTAACTAAATATAAATCATTCACTGACTTAGGATATAGCTTCAGATATGTTGAAAGCCTTCCAGTAAAATCAAATACAATTCTCGATGTAGTTTTACAATCAGCAAGACTTATGCACAGTAACCCACATATCATATTCATGAAAACAACAAGTGAATACAGAGCCAACTGGGTAACCAACTCCATATATTATTTAAGTCAACAAAAGCAATGATACTTGATTGAACAGCTTTCTCAGTGACATGGTTCTCCCATTAACTAATCACATTTATGCCCATCTGGAATCGAGTAATATACTGTGTATATATAAAGAAAGACTAGCGTAAAGAAAGAAAGCCCAAAAAAACATCAGTGAAGCGTCAGATAGTCACATTCTCTCACACTGCTTTCCTCAATAATTGATGGATCATAATATATCTGGATAACACATTCATAAAAGCCATCATCATCATCATCATCATCATCACAGCTTCTTCTCCGTGCTCTCAAGGAAAGCGGTCGCATTTCTCTCCCTTTCCTCTCCCTTATCTTCCCTGCTTTGCTCCTCTCATCTCGTCTGTCTACTGTCTTTTTGAGAGACTCTCTCCGCACTGCTCTCCAAACTAAAAATCATGGAATTAAATTGGTCTCTCAACGCAATTGACACAATTTTCTCGACAAGGAGCCTGGGTTCGGGGGAACCAGCCTGTCCTGCCAGAACGTTCGCAGCTGGCTACACGATGGACGCGTGGGAGAAGTGGCGGGTCGTGTGCCTGGTGGTTCTTTCTGTGGAGGACATTGAAGACATCTACCTATTCGGAACCATGATTGCAGGTCTTTTGCTGATTGGATTAGGCATTGCCCTGGTTTATCGAGGAAATCAGAAAATGGTGACAACTGTCCAAAGCCCCATAAAGATGCCCGACATGATTGAAGCGGTGGGCAGAGCTGTCGGCACTCAGACTGTGGCTATTCAGAACTTGAACCGCAACATGGATAACATCATGGAGAAGCTTTTGGCTTTGCAAAGGAAAATGGATCGACTCGGAGACCAGAATGGACAAACAGAGTAGTCATGTAAAAGAATGCGTCTACTCGCCCCAAGACCAAACAATCCCAATCTTATCTGCTTTCCGTTCCCTCAGACAGCACTGGCCTTGGCCAAGGCCGTTGCTGGAACAACAACTCCCCCTGAAGATCACTGCAGTGAGATGCTCTTGCATTCTTTCCCCCACTTCCCACAGTCGCTGCTTTTTACCCCCAGTGTGACAAGCGGGTGCACGACCAGCGCCGTCATGGCTGCAGGAATAGATGGCTGCTTGCTTGCGCTGGGTTACCTCCCCCCCTTCCCCCCTCCCCTGATCGCCCCCCCTCCCCCCCAAGTCCCGAGTTTTCATGTTGTAAAGTGTACTTATTTTGTGCTTATGTGCTGAGGTGTTTTTTAATGTTCCCACACTGTACTCCCCACAGGAGCATAGTGTGGGGGTTGCTTTTTCTCCTCCCCTCTCCTCATGTGACTCTGTATTTTTCTTTCCATCCTTGTCTTCCTGTCCTGTCTACTCCACCTCTGTCGACTGTATGTATGTGTATATGTACGGATGGGCTGATGGCCAATTTCGCTGGTACTTGTGACTAGTGACAATAAAGGGTTCATTCATTCATTCATTCATTATCATCATAATTTTTTTATAGAAAGCAGTTCCTATGATCACAAATAATTATTGAATATTTACAGTTCATAACATAATGACTGACTACACAGGACAAATTAGTTGTTGATGCAGTATCAGGCAAGTATTTACTCAATTCCTGAGTGATTTTAACTCATCTGTTGGTAATCAGCAGTCACTGTGGTCAGTGTAATGCTCTACTGCGTCTTATTTATCAAAACCAAAAGTCATGTTAAATTAGTGTTTTGTGGTTTTACCCTTTTCTCATTTTGAAGTTTATGTCTAATCTTTTTTATCGAAAATAATGAACATGCTACACATTGTGTTGCAACCTTGGAATGTGTAAAATGTAGATGGTTTCATTATTAAATAATTATTAACTAAATACAAATGATAAGAATTATAATTAAAAGTATTTTATCTTGTCACTAGATATTGCATAGAAAACCAAACATGGAAAATAATCTGCTTTTAATTTTATGACAGATGTTTTTGGTTTTAGTACCAATAAAGTTTTTCATTTGGATGTAATTTAAATTAAAAAAAAAATTAAATTATATATGGGGGGTTATATTAATCAAATACAGTGACGTGAATGTCATATTGGATATGAATGTTATGGCAATATTTGGGCTTTCAGTAATTTCTTTGAACTGTTCTTTTTCTGCAGCAGAATGTACAGCATATATCTTTAATTAAAAAAACAACAACTAGAATTTGGTGCACAAGTTTTAATTTTCTTTGAGTTTTCTGAAATCAACACAGGGTCAAAATTATACATACAAAGTCAAAAATTTACATACGCTCACTTAGATTATTAATTCAGAGGTGCTTAAACTTCCAAAATGTCTCTTATCTTGCCAAGGCCAAGGTCTCTTAACTTCCTGTTAGTGATCATGACTGACTACAGCTGGTAGCTTCTCTGTGCCTTCATAAAAAGAGTTTGTTTACAGCACTCATTGGATTGACCAACACACAATACAACAGGAAAGTCCAAGGAGCTCAGTGCAGATCTGAGAAAGAGGATAACAGATGTATGCAATTCTGGAATGTCTCTTGGAGCTGTTTCTAAACAACTGCAAATTCCAAGATCAGTTCAAACAACTGTATCCAAGTTATTGTAAGGTGAGTCACTTTGCTTCAAGAAAACCCAAACTGTCACCCTCAGCTGAAAGGAAATTGGTTTGGATGGTCAGGAACAACCTGGGAACCACCATGGCACAGCCCTGCCATGAACTGGAAGCTGATGATTCACTGTCTACAGTTCAGTGAGTTTTACGTCACTATGGACTAAGAAGCTGCTATCCAAGAAATAACCCCCTGTCCTTCAAGCTTAACTAAAGTTTGAAGCTGACCACATGGACAAAGAAAAAGTCTTCTGGAGGAAAGCTGTATGGTCAGATGAGACAAAGATTGAGATTTTTTGGCCACAATGACCACTATGTACAGAAGGACACTGTACCAGCTGGTGGTGGTGGTAGGATCATCATGTTCTGGATCTGTTTTGATGCCAGTGGAATTGGTTCACTGCACAAAGTGGATGGAATAATGAAGAAGGAGGACTACCTCAGAATTCTTCAGCATAACCTGAAACCATTGGAAACTTGAACATGACTGGGAGTCACAACAGGACAATGAACCCAAACATGCATCAGAGCTGGTTATGGAGGATAAAGCAAGCTAATATTAAGCTTAAAACAAGCCCTGACTTCAACCCTATTAAAAATATATGGACAGTGGTTATAAGTCGAGTCCATGCCAAGAAAATAAAATTAATTGAACTCTACCAATTCTACTATGAAGAGTCGTGAAATATCCAACCAGAATTCTGCCAGAAGCTCGTTCATGGTAAACAAAAATGTTTGGTCAAGGTGAATCTTGCAAAGAGACATGTTACCCAAATATTAGGTGTGCTGGATGTAAATTTTTGACCAGGTAAGTATAATTTTGACCCTGTGTTGATTTTAGAAAACCCAAATAAAATTAAAACACGTGCACCAAATTCTAGTTTTTTTTTAAATTAAAGCTGTATGCTGTACATTCTGCCACAGAAAAAGAGCAGTTCAAAGAAATGACTGAAAGCCCAAATATTACCATGACATTCATATCCAAAATATCATTCATGCCACTGTATGTAAACTTCTGACCCAAACTATACACACTACCGTTCAAAAGTTTGGGGTCACCCAGACAATTTTGTGTTTTCCATGAAAAGTCACACTTTTATTTACCACCAAAAGTTGTAAAATGAATAGAAAATATAGTCAAGACATTTTTCTGGCCATTTTGAGCATTTAATCGACCCCACAAATGTGATGCTCCAGAAACTCAATCTGCTCAAAGGAAGGTCAGTTTTATAGCTTCTCTAAAGAGCTCAACTGTTTTCAGCTGTGCTAACATGATTGTACAAGGGTTTTCTAATCATCCATTAGCCTTCTGAGGCAATGAGCAAACACATTGTACCATTAGAACACTGGAGTGAGAGTTGCTGGAAATGGGCCTCTATACACCTATGGAGATATTGCACCAAAAACCAGACATTTGCAGCTAGAATAGTCATTTACCACATTAGCAATGGATAGAGTGGATTTCTGATTAGTTTAAAGTGATCTTCATTGAAAAGAACAGTGCTTTTCTTTCAAAAATAAGGACATTTCAAAGTGACCCCAAACTTTTGAACGGTAGTGTATATATAAAATTCAATAACAACTGACAATAACAATGTTATAATAAAATCCTTGAAATTGCTGCCTTTAATTAAACTGAAAGACGCGTGCTGCATCGCTATGCCATCCATCTCAGCCCAGAACAGATTAATGTCTGGTTGAGTCACAAACCCCCCCTCCCTCCCTCCCCCCCATCCCCAGATCCAAGCTTCAAATATTCGCTGTTGATTACTACCAAAGCTCCAGATGGTTTAAAAAAAAACAAAAAAGGAATTGAAGACAGCCCTACTCGTCACCATATACTGGTAGTTTCCAGTGCTTGTTGACTCCATTCTGTATCTGAAGTTCAATAGTATAGTTACAGTGTCTTGCAGAAGTATTGATCCCCCTTGGTGTTTGTCCTGTTTTGTTGCATTACAAGCTGGAATTAAAATGGATTTTTGAGGGGTTAGCACCATCTGATTTACACAACATGCCGACCAGTTTAAAGGTGCACATTGTTTTTTTTTTAATTTTTTATTGTGACACAAACAATAATTAAGATGAAAAAAAACCCCAGAAATCTGGAGCGTGCATAGGTATTCACCCCCTTTTTTTATGAAAACAATATTTGTATGAAGTCAATATTTGACTTATGAAGCGAATTGGTTGGACCAGCTCTTATTTAGGGGTTTCATACAAAAGGGGGTGAATACCTATGCACACTCCTGTTTTTTCATCTTAATTATTGTTTGTGTAACAATCAGGCTTGAGTCCAGGACTTGGACTCAAGTCTGACTCGTGCCCTAATTTTAAGGACTCATGATTTGACTTGGACTTGGGCACTGATGACTCAGACTTGGACTTGCTCAAGGGCGCTTCAGCCCAAGGCTGCCTCATGTTAACCTAACCACATGTCTTTGAACTGTGGGGGAAACCAGAGCACCCAGAGAAAACCCACGCAGATACAGGGAGAACATGCAGACTTCACACAGAAAGGCCCCCGTCAGCCACTGGGCTCGAACCCAGAACCTTCTTGCTGTGAAGCAACAGTGCTAACCACTACACCACCTCCTATTGAGGAGACGATGGGGACAACCTTGAACTTCAGTAGTCATTTGGCAAGACTCCACCCAGAGAAGTAAGTGACATGCTATGTTCATTGCTCTGTTGATAGCAGGGCTTGCTGACTGATGAACTAGCTAGTGTTAACCCTCTCTCATGTTATTTGCCTGTTGATAGCGGGGCTTGCTGAACGATGACCAAGCTTTTTATCTGTAGCCTATTAACTAAAATGGGGCAGTCAAGCAGTAACGTTAGTCCAACACAGTAGCAGAGACAATTTCACATAAAGGCAGCAACAGCCACCATCAAATGATGCAGTTGGAGTCTTGTTCTTGGACTCGACTCAGACTTGACTCGGATCAATGGTGGACTCGACTCAGACTTAACTCAAAATTTTCTTTAATGACTTGGACTTGAACAGTGGGGATTTGAGACTAGACTCGGATTCGAAGTTTAGTGACTCGACTACAACACTGGTCAGGGTAAAAAAAAAAACATCAATTTGTACCTTTAAAGAGGTTGGCATGTTTTGTAACTCAAATTGTGCTAACCCTTTCTTCAAGAAAGTTCTAAATTTTAATTTCAGGATTTTTCCAGAATTCGGATAACTGAGCCAGTTCCAATCCCAAACCCTGCATAGAGTGGCTCAGTGAATGTTGTCTGGACTTTATGGAGGAGAGTCATCTGGTCAGAGACACCGTAGAAGGACAGAATTCCTGCACTGTGGTTCAGGTACACACCGATAATTGTCGAATTGTGCCGAGGAAGCCTGTGTACAGTTTGGTTATGTCGGAAACTGTATATTTGGTCAGCATGGGAGAATCTCCAAGACTTAGCATTATAACCAAATCTACACTTTTCACTGTTTCCTTTACGCATGATGCCTTTGTATGAAACTGCTACAGCCCAATCATTTCCATTGCAATCAGCTTCCCAGTAACAACGACCATAAAGACCCTCTCTACATAAGACATATAGATAATGGTCAAATCTCTCAGGATGATCAGGATATGGATGGGCTGGACGAGAGCTGGTCACTTTTCTGTCTCCCTCAGACAGACAAATGTTATTGCTGATAGTGTTTGTATCCACATGAAGATCACAGAAATCTGATTAAAGATTAAAAAAAAACAGAAACACACATCCGTGAGTTATCCATGATATTTGTTCTTACCATCACAAGAAAGCCATGGGGGTAGTATGAAAAATAAAGTATGTTCTTGAGTAATAAATGTATTTTCCAGCTTCACTTTCTTAATAACACATGAAATATGGCAGAATATAGAAGCCTTTTATGCTTTTGGATGCTGCACAAATAAATGTTGTATTCCTGCTGTGGGATTATTGGGCACAATTAATAATGCATTATGATCCTTCCTATACATGCAGACATTATGGTCAGTGCACAGATAAATGTTGTATTCCTGCTGTGGGATTATTGGGAACAATTAATAATGCATTATGATCCTTCCTATACATACAGACATTATGGTCAGTGCACAGATAAATGTTGTATTCCTGCTGTGGGATTATTGGGAACAATTAATAATGCATTATGATCCTTCCTATACATACAGATGTTATGGTCAGTGATATCATTCACTGGTACGTGTATGTTCTGGACAATTAAAAGTCTCTCAACTACTATTAATGATTTGTTTATGATGATAAATAAACTTTGAAATGGTTATGTTTTATTTTGTAGTGATCCTTCACATTACCACTTTAGACTAGAGCCATAAGCATCTGATTTGTATTTGACAAAAATTGCATACGTTTCTGTTAATTTGTCTTTAAAAATTATTTTTCCATCACTGGCCATGTTGTCAGTTTGCTAATCAGACTAGAAATGGTAAATATCATGTCTAAAGCAATGCCTCTAGCACTCTAGCTAGTCTCGGATCTGATGAACTGCCTTCAGCGTTACTGTCCCATATCTAAAGTTTACATTTGACTCACATTGTAAAAAGTCCTCTCTGGTCTCTGGCTCTGAAGGCTCCACAACATGGATGTTCATAACTGAAATGAAACAACACAACAAACACATATGCAGCAAGAGTGGCCCCAATGGTATTTGGTCACTTCAGCACACTTACAAATGTATAACACTGAAATCAATTGACTACATGTATGCTCTATAAATTACCATGGTATTAGCTGTTTAAAAATAATAACAAAAATTATTAGGAAGAGGGAAGTAAATTTTGAGAAAATTCTAGCATTTTCTTTTTCCCCAATGACTATAAAAAACGTGGATGGCATGGTTCCATGCCCTTCCATTCTATAAAATTGATTTTTAATCTTATTTGGCTTTGCCATAGTGATATATATAACATGTAATGACTGGGAAACCACTACAGCTTGCACCAATTACAGTGGCCCCATTGTACCTAATCTGCATGTCTTTGAACTGTGGGGGAAACCAGAGCACCCAGAAGAAACCCACGCAGATATGGGGCAAACATGCAAACTGGGTTCTGGGTTCGAGCCCAGTGGCTGACAGGGGCCTTTCTGTGCAGAGTTTGCATGTTCTCCCCGTGTCTGAGTGGGCTTCCTGTGGGTGTTCCAATTTCCTCCACAGTCCAAAGACGTGGTTAGGTTAATTGGCTACTCCAACTTGTCCATAGGTGTGAATGGTTGAGAGGGGAAAACCTCGATAATAATCTAATAGAAGGCAATATGAAACCACTACTGTAATTCTTCCCTAGAAACTTTGATGGCTGAAGCCGTCAGAGCGGACCTGCCATTAGGCAGAATGCTAAAGAAGAAGAAGATATCAAGTGACACAGGGCACTCAAACTAAGGAGGAAATGACCCAGTTGTTGGTCCCAAAGAGCTGTAAGAAAGTTTTGTTCCATGTGGCTCATCATAATCCCATGGTGGGGCATTTAGCACAGGATAAAACACTGAACCATCTCATTGCGCATTTCTACTGGCCAGGCATTTGCAGCAATATTCGCAGGTGGTGCATGGCATATTGCTAATGTCATCTGGTGAATCCACTGGCCATGCCAAAATTGCTCCCTTTATCATTTATTGAGATCTTCTTTGAAAGAATTGGCAATGATCTTGTCAGGCCATTAGACCGGACTGCACAAGGGCATCATTTTGTATTAGTCCTATTAGATTATGCAACATGATATCTGGAAGCAGTGCCTCTATGCAACAGTCCTGCA
The DNA here is from genome assembly GCF_027579695.1 of Neoarius graeffei. Lineage (NCBI taxonomy): Eukaryota > Metazoa > Chordata > Actinopteri > Siluriformes > Ariidae > Neoarius > Neoarius graeffei. The sequence goes on along the minus strand of NC_083585.1, from coordinate 46,637,541 downwards.
TGCAGCATTGCAGAGGCACTCTTCCGCATTATCTTCTGAGTCAGGATCCTGAAAGAGATCCTGACTGATAAAGGGGTATTGACGGATTCCCTTGACTCCAGTGTCCCAAGAAAAAAATGGCCTTTTCCACTCCATTTGGTATACACCAGTTTGTCACCCTTCCATTTGGGTTGTCTGGAGTCCTAGTGATGTTTCAATGACTCATGGACAGAATCCTCCACCCACACAATGCATATGCCTATCTGGGTGACATTATCATTTGTAGTAGTGATTGGCAGCAGCATTTACAACATTTGAGGCCTGTCCTGAGGTCCTTGAGATAAGCAGGACTCACAGCAAACCCAAAGAAGTGTGCAACTGGGCAGGTGGAAGTACAGTATCTGGGCTTCCACTTGGGTCATTGGCAGGCGCGTCCCCAAATGGATAAGATCGCAGCGATTGTGCCTGCTCGAGACCCAAGACCAAAAAGTGGGTGAGGCAGTCCCTGGTGCTGGCTGGCTATTACAGAAGTTTGTACCTAATTTATTGGCCATCAATAGCACGCTGACTAACCTCACAAAAAAGGGGACTCCAGATCCAGTCCACTGGACAGAGCTATGCTAACAGGTTTTTGCCCAGGTAAAAGCTGTTTTTATGAGGGCCTGCTGTTGCATTCACCTGACTTTTCTTTCTCCTTTGTTCTGCAGACTGATTCATTGGACAAAGGGCTGGGGGCCATTCTGTCCCAGGTGGTGGAGGGGCAGGAGTACCCCATGCTGTTCTTCAGCCATAAGCTCTCTGTACCACAGATAAAGCACAGCATGATAGAGAAGGAGTGTCTGGCCATCAACTGTGTGATCCTCACTCTCTGAGGCTACATCCACACGACAACGGCAACGAGATGTTATTTAAAAATATATCGCGTCCAAATGGGCAACGATCAGTAAAATATCAGGTCCATATGGCAACGCAACGCTTGCTGAAAACGATGCAATACACATGCCACACCTCTAGGGGCGCTGTAAGACGGTCCCTTCGGAGACACCAGAACAATAGAAGAAGTAAGGACACATGCGCATAAACTATTATGCGCGAGACTTCATATTAGCCACAAAGTCAGGAAAATCTGTTCGTAAAATTACATTATAATGATCAAATACAGTGAAAAGTATTTTTCCAGTCTCACCTGTGAAAGGTAATCCCATGTGATCTCGTTTGGACGGCAAACTTGTTGGTACAGTTAAACGCAGCTAATCTTTATTCTCCGCTTTGACCTATCCAATATGGTGGCGAGGATGACGTATGATTCTACGCGGAAGGCGGCGTCTTTAATGGTCCGGAATAAATTGAATGCTACACGTTGATGGATTAATTTGCTCTTCTACACCCTTTTTGAGGAATGTATTGTAGGACTTAAACCAATATCTGAAGAGGTGAGCTCGCTCCTTTTTTTCCCTATTTTTGCTGGCGGGATTGACTCTGCCCTAAGGGCAGAGTCTCTCTCTCTCTCTCTCTCTCTCTCTCACTTTGCACCATTACACAATAAATATTCACAGTGAAAATATTTTGTAAGCGCGTTTCATGAACCAAGTTATAGGATTTGTTGACAACTCGCATCGAGTTCGTTACACTTCTACCTGGCGTGAAGCACTGACAGTCATGTGGTTGTGACGTCATCATAAACAAATCCGTTCTACTCATCCAGACGACTTCACAACGGCAACGTTGCCAGATCTTTCCACTCTGGAACCCGTTCTCAAAAAGATTGCGTTTTGGGCACCCAAAACGCCGGTGCCGTGTGGACGCCAGGCCTAAACGATAAGCAATTGTATCGGAGTCACCTGAATCCGTTGCCGTGTGGACAGGGCCTGATACTACCTGATGAGATGCCCTTTCCGTGTTCCGATCATGCCCCACTCCAATGACTCTAGCGCATGAAGGATGCCAATGTGTCGATCACTCATTGGTATCTGGCATTTCAGCCATTTAAGTTTGAGGTCATCCACAGGCTGGGTGCGCAGACCGTGGTGGCGGATTACATCACCCACCAGGGGGTAGAGTCAGCTGCAGGCCAGATGGCTCCCTGGCCTGAGTCAGACAGTGGGGTATGTGGCAGCGGGATCATGGTTTGAGCATCAGCTGTGGATGGAGAGGAGCCATGCTGAAATGGCAGGTAACATGTGAGGAGTCTCATCTGTGTCAGACTACCAGCAGTTTATTTATGTTTGTTCTTTGTGTGTGTTTGCAGAGAGAAGATGGTCAGCAGAGTGAGACCCAGCACAGTGCTGCGTTGCCCCTTTTCCACCAAAGCAGTTCCAGGGCTGGTTCGGGGCCAGTGCTTAGTTTGGAACCGGGTTTTCTGTTTCTACTGACAAAGAACTGGCTCTGGGGCCAGAAAAACCGGTTCCAGGCTAGCACCAACTCTCTGCTGGGCCAGAGGAAAGAACCGCTTATGTCAGTGGGGGGGCGGAGTTGTTAAGACCGACAACAATAACAAGACCACGAAAGATCGCCATTTTTAAGCGACAAGAAGCAGCAGCTGTACAAACGCGAAGTCATCCATTATTATTATTATTGTTGTTGTTGTTGCTGCTGCTTCTTCCGCGTTGTTTTTGCTTCGATATTCGCGCCAAGGTTTATGCAAACGTAGCGACGTAACTGATGTATACAGTGACGTAATGACGTATACAACGATGTAACTGACGTATACAGCGACGTAATGACATGTCTTCTCTTAGCACCGCGAGCGATGGAAAAGCAAACTGGTTCTCAGCTGGCTCGCAAGTTGAACGAGTTGTGAACCAGCACCAGCACTGGCCCCGAACCAGCCCTGGAACTGATTTGGTGGAAAAGGGGTATGTGTGTGAAGCATTAAAGATAGGTGAAAAGCTCAAAGTAAAATAACTAGAAGGGCACTTGGTAGAATGCATACCTCCACCAAGCCACATATTCAGATTTGCATCAAAATCTATTCAACTGTTCTTTGGTCCATGACTCACCTTTCCTTAAATTTCATCAAATCTGTTTTTGAGTTACGCTGGGAACAATCAAACAAACGGAGGTGAAAACATAACCCTCCTCCAACAAAGATGGAGGTGGTAATAAACTCACCCCAAGTTGTCTTAAGCCTGTCTCTCGGTTCCTCGTTTTCCCATGAACCACGAAAGTGTTACACATTTTAACTGTGATCTTTAATGGCACCCCTATTAAGTGTCCAAATACTATTTTGTCTAATCATGTCCAGTATGCCTATTATTTTTAGATATTTATACATTGCAAACTATTTTTCAGTAAATGTCTTGTTTGAAAGGTGTGCTTGGGGTACCTTTCTTTCAAATAAATACCACTCAGTCACCATATTGTTTTCCAGTACAGTGAAATTCATACATTTGTAAGTGCAGCTTAAAGGGATAGTTCAGGATTTTTGACATGAATCTGTATGGCATCCCCATCAATAGTGTCGTGCAAACACACTGACTTACCCCTGACAGCATCCTGTGAGTCCAGTTCTTGTCCAGTTTTGGTCCAGACGAAAGTAGTCCGGCAAGTTTGTTGGGGTCACGAAAGTAAAACGTTTTTTGTCTCAAAACAGTATGTGTTCAAAAAAGTGATATATTTGCATCACAAAACCGTTGCCAAATAAAAAGTCAGACCTCGAAATCGCTTGGCACTATTTTCTCTCCCTTCTCATCACTGCGCGCTGCCGCCAGGTGACAGCGAAATGCAGACCCACTAAGCTGGTGGGAGACCAAGGCTGCACTCTATCCACGGCTTACACACGTGATGGCACGGAGGGTGTGTATAGTGGCAGCATCTGTCCCCCCAGAGAGGATCTTTTCAAAAGCAGGACAGATTATAACTGAGAGGAGAAATAGAATCAGAATTAACTAGTTAATTGCAGCAATTAAAGGAATAGGTAGGAAAAGGAAGGCGCAAAGACACCGCGCAGCGCCTGAAAACGGGTTTTCAGGCGCTGCGCACCCGTTTTCAGGCGCTGCGCAGTGTCTTTGCGCCTGCAGCGGTGCTTTGCCTGTGCTGTGGCTGAAAATAGTTCCAGATATAAATTGGTCTAGTAAATCCCTTCGTGTTAATTTCCATTGATATGTGTACTCGATGTGAATGTACAAGTCATGAGAAATAATTATAAAAAATCTTCCGAAAGAGCCGGCTCCTTATAGTAAGAAGAGCCAAAAGAGCTGAAATTCCCATCACTAGTAAACAATGAATGAAACAGCCATGGCTGTCACCTGGCGGCAGCGCGCAGTGATAAGAAGGGAGAGAAAATAGTGCCAAGCGATTTCGAGGTCTGACTTTTTATTTGGCAATGGTTTTGTGATGCAAATATATCACTCTTTTGAACACATACTGTTTTGAGACGAAAAACATTTTACTTTCGTGACCCCAACAAACTTGCCGGACTACTTTCGTCTGGACCAAAACTGGACAAGAACTGGACTCACAGGATGCTGTCAGGGGTAAGTCAGTGTGTTTGCACGACACTATTGATGGGGATGCCATACAGATTCATGTCAAAAATCCCCAACTATCCTTTTAAGTGTCCAAATACAGTAGGTCTTGGGGCAACTGTAGGCATGTATTATCTATCGGGTATCTGATGTACCACAAATCTTTTTGTGAAATATATTGTGATCGTAGACACTTTAAATGCTTTTCACTTTTAAAATAAAAGATGACTGGCAATGTAACAATGCCAATGTTTATCACTTGAAATACTTCTTTATTTCAAACCTTCTTTTGATATCCTTGCTATTTCCTGTTGACACACATCCTCAATGTGTTCTTTGACTGCTGAAATTGAGATTTTTCCAGAAGTATCAAGAGTCACACAGGTTATGGAAGGCAAGTCTTTAAACATGGGCAGGGCATAGACTGAAGTGTATTTCTACAGAAAAAGCAAAAAAGAATAAGATTATAGAAGTTTCATGGAGAAATTGGACAAGAGGCTACATGTTTAGACGAACGGTTCGGTATGTTACCCTCATGAAATCGATGTGATCGTTTGTAGATAAAAGCTGTTGTATTTCTACAAATCTTGCCCTCAGCTCTGTGAGGTCACAGTTCAGCTGCTGGCGAAGTTCTTCAACTCGAATCAGTTCGGCCTTCTCTTGAGCTTTGATCAGTGTTTTCACCTCTGAGCATCTTCTCTTCATGGAGTCCATCAGCTCAGTAAACATCCTCTCACTGTCCGCCTCGGCTGCCTGCGCAAAACACTGACAGGACAGGGACAAAGTGGTAAAGCCTCCGTATGCCCCTTCTGCCACAGTGTTAATATTACTAGGGGTGTGCATCTGAAATTCTGATGTGTGAGAGTTTTGTTTAAAGGTCTGCATAATATAACCCCAATTCCAAACAAGTTGGGACAATGTGTAAAACATATTGGAAATAAAAACACAATGTGAAGATTTGCAAATCATGGAAACCCTATATTTAATTGAAAATAGTACAAAGACAACATATCAGATGTTGAAACTGAGAAATTTCATTGTTTTTTTAAAAAATATATGCTCATTTTGAATTTGAATTTTCTGAACGCATTTCACAAAAGTTGGGAAATGAGCAGCAAAAGACTGAAAAAAGTTGTGTAATGCTAAAAAAATGAACTTGGTTAATTGGCAACAGGTCAGTGACATGATTGGGGACAAAAAGAGCATCCCAGAGAGGCGGAGTCTCTCAGAAGTAAAGATGGGGAGGGGTTCACCGCTCTGTGAAAGACTGCATGGGCAAACAGTGCAACCGTTTAAGAATAACATTACTCAATGTAAAAGTGCAAAGAATTTGGGGATCACATCATCTATGGTACATAATATCATTAAAAGATTCAGAGACTCTGGAGAAATCTCTGTATGCAAGAGACAAGGCTGAAAACTGACATTGGATGCCTGTGATCTTCAGGCCCTCAGGTGACACTGCATTAAAAGCAGACACATGTCTGTAGTGGAAATCACTGCATGGGCTCAGGAACACTTCAGAAAACCATCATTTGTGAAAACAGTTTATTACTGCATCCGCAAATCCAAGTTAAAACCAGATATAAACAATATCCAGAAACACCGCCACCTTCTCTGGGCCTCAGCTCTTTTATGATGGACTGAGGTGAAGTAGAAAATTATCCCAAGGTCTGACGACTCAAAAGTAGAAATTCTTTTTAGAAATCAAGGACACCACGTCCTCCAGGCTAAAGGGGAGAGGGACCATCCGGCTTGTTATCAGTGCACAGTTCAAAAGCCAGCATCTGTGATGGTATGAGGGTGCATTAGTGCACATGACATCGGTAGATTGTACAGTGGTGCTTGAATGTTTGTGAACTCTTTAGAATTTTCTATATTTCTGCATAAATATGACCTAAAACATCAACAGATTTTCACACAAGTCCTAAAAGTAGATAAAGAGAACCCAGTTAAACAAATGAGACAAAAAATATTATACTTTGTCATTTATGTATTGAGGAAAATGAGCCAATATTACATATCTGTGAGTGGCAAAAGTATGTGTACCTTTGCTTTCAGTATCTGGTGTGACCCCCTTGTGCAACAATAACTGCAACTAAACGTTTCCGGTAACTGTTGATCAGTCCTGCACACCAGCTTGGAGGAATTTTAGCCCGTTCCTCCGTACAGAACAGCTTCAACTCTGGGATGTTGGTGGGTTTCCTCACATGAACTGCTCACTTCAGGTCCTTCCACAACATTTCGATTGGATTAAGGTCAGGACTTTGACTTGGACATTCCAAAACATTAACTTTATTCTTCTTTAACCATTCTTTGGTAGAACGACTTGTGTGCTTAGGGTCGTTGTCTTGCTGCATGACCCACCTTCTCTTGAGATTCAGTTCATGGACAGATGTCCTGACATTTTCCTTTAGAATTCGCTGGCATAATTTAGAATTCATTGTTTCATCAATGATGGCAAGCCGTCCTGGCCCAATTGCAGCAAAACAGGCCCAAACCATGATACTACCACCACCATGTTTCACAGATGGGATAAGGTTCTTATGCTGGAATGCAGTGTTTTTCTTTCTCCAAACATAATGCTTCTCATTTCACCAAAAAAGTTCTATTTAGGTCTCGTCCGTCCACAAAACATTTTTCCAATAGCCTTCTGGCTTGTCCACATGATCTTTAGCAAACTGCAGTCAAGCAACAATGTTCTTTTTGGAGAGCAGTGGCTTTCTCCTTGCAACCCTGCCATGCACACCATTGCACAACATCCCCTTTTAGTTATGCTGTCATAGTTAGTTGCCGGAGTCCCTGCTTGTACTCAGTGCAATATGTATACTGTTCCTACTTATTCAGGTGACATTGGGCATACCTAACAACCTGTGTTTTCTCTCCCTCTCTCCCCCCCAAATCTGTCCCTCTGAGTTACATGGAGTCAACAGGAAATCTTTTGGTGAAGAGGGTGGAGACCTCGACTGGCTCTCGTAGCCTGCAGGGAATTGGCCATCAGACATTCTGTCGCATGTCCCAGACCCAGTGAAATGTAACTGAATTGTCTTGGCCAGCCCTAAGGGTCCCATCTGCATCCCATCATTGCTGAGGAGTGTGCTCCCATCACCCAATCAAGCATCCAGCCAGAGCAGGTCATGATATTTTTTAACCATATTAACATGCCATTGTTGTGTATTATGCCTGATGTCAGGACTCTCGTCTCTGTGAGCCTACCACACAGACTTAATACTTGTCATTTTTGGGGCATACCTAACAACCTGTGTTTTCTCTCCTTCTCTCTCCCCCCAAAAAAATCTGTCCCTCTGGGTTACATGTCGGTCCTGGGATCGAGATGCTGACCTCTTCTGCTCCTCGGACCTGCCTGATCCATCCTGGTGCCCTGTGTCTGGTTGGAGTCTCGTCATGTCGCTCCTGTGGAGGATGGCCCCATGAGGACAGTTGACAGTCACACCTGGAGGACGCTCTGGACTCTTACAGTAATGCTTTTATGGCTGAGGACTACAGTTGACTTGCTAACTTAGGACTGCAGTTGTCATGAACAGTTTTGCACTCAAGTTTCCATCAATGAAGAGTTACAACATGAACGAAACTGACCTCATGTTAAAACTGTTAATATTATAGTCATGCTGTCTGTCGTTGCCCAAATGAGGATGGGTTCCCTTTTGAGTCTGGCTCCTCTCGAGGTTTCTTCCTCATGTCACCTGAGGGAGTTGTTCCTTGCCACTGTCGCCACAGGCTTGCTCATTGGGGATAGATTAGGGATAAATTAGCTCATGTTTTAAGTCGTTCAAATTCTGTAAAGCTGCTTTGCGACAATGTTTATTGTTAAAAGCGCTATACAAATAAACTTGACTTGACTTGACTTGACATTGTTGTTCAGTCTTCTCCTGATGGTGGACTCATGAACATTAACATTAGCCAATGTGAGAGAGGCCTTCAGTTGCTTAGAAGTTACCCTGGGGTCCTTTGTGACCTTGCCGACTATTACACGCCTTGCTCTTGGAATAATCTTTGTTGGTCAACCACTCCTGGGGAGGGTAACAATGGTCTTGAATTACCTCCATTTGTACACAGTCTGTCTGACTGTGGATTGATGGAGTCCAAACTCTTTAGAGATGGTTTTGTAACCTTTTCCAGCCTGATGAGCATCAACAATGCTTTTTCTGAGCTCCTTAGAAATCTCCTTTGTTTGTGCCTTGATACACTTCCACAAACATGTATTGTGAAAATCGGACTTTGATAGATCCCTGTTCTTTAAATAAAACAGGGTGCCCACTCGCACCTGATTGTCATCCCATTGATTGAAAACACCTGACTTTAATTTCACCTTCAAATTAGCTGCTAGTCCTAGAGGTTCACATACTTTTGCCAGTCACAGATATGTAATATTTGATCATTTTCCTCAATAAATAAATGACTTAGTATAATATTTTTGTCTCATTTGTTTAATTGGGTTCTCTTTATCTACTTTTAGGACTTGTGTGAAAATCTGATGTTGTTTTAGGTCATATTTATGCAGAAATATAGAAAATTGTAAAGGGTTCACAAACTTTCAAGCACCACTGTACATCTGGGAAGGCATCATTAATGCTGAATGATATATACACGTTTCAGAGCAATATGCTGCCATCCAGACAAAATCTTTTCCAGGGAAGGTCCTTCTTTCACCAAGACGATGCCAAACCGCTTTCTGCACATATTAAAACTGCATGCTTCTGTAGTAAAAGAGTCCAGGTGCTAAACTGGCCTGCTTGCAGTCCAGACCTGTCTCCCATTTAAAACATTTGGTGCATTATGAAGTGCAAAATATGACAAAGGAGACCCCGAACTGTTGAGCAACTGAAATTGTATATCAGGCAAGAATGGGACAACATTTCTCTTTCAAAACTACAGCAATTGGTCTCCTCAGTTCCCAAACATTTAGAGTGTTGTTAAAAGTAAAAGTGATGCAACACAGTGGTAAACATGCCCCTGTTCTAACTTTTTTGAAACGTGTTGCTGACATCAAATTCAAAATGAGTATATATTTCTCAAAAAGCAATAAAATATCTGTTTCAACATTTGATATGTTGTCTTTGTACTGTTTTCAATGAATTATAGGGTTTCCATGATTTGCAAATCATTGCATTCTGTTTTTATTTATGTTTTACAGAGTGTCCCACCTTTTTTTGGAATTGGGGTTATATTTTCAAGACAATACAGTCATGAGTGCCATCCAACTTTTTTCTGAAACCAGCTGTCTATCTTTACACTCCTATAGAATACTGCTGACAAAACATTAAAAAGCAGTTGTAGCAATGTGACAACAACCAGTACGCACCTTAATTGATGTCATAGCCTTAGTGAGCTCCATTAGGCTTTCTTCTCTTTGAGTAATCATCTGCTGGCACTCCACATTTATCTTTTTCAAGGCATCCTGGAAAAGTAAGTCCACAAGAATATATAAACGACATCCACTTTTTGACATTATCCCTGCTCTAATGCACCTGTCTCAATCCGTAAGAGATTTAATATTGTAATCGTAGTGCAGTCTACAGAAGTGCTTGTTGTCAACTTGAAAAGCTGATTCTTATGTGAGTGCAAATTGTCTGAGTCTAAAGATACCAACAAGCTAAGAAGCAATGTCATTCAGTGCTAATGCAGCTTTAAGACCAAATAGGCTATTTGGACTGCCTGCAGAAGTTCATTCCACCACTTGGCAGCAGTACCAAGCTGTTTACGCTACCAAGTGGGACAAAGCTCATCCAGTTTTAGCTGGATTTTAGATGTCAGGATATTCTAATATGGCCACTGCTCATGAAGCCAGTACATGGAATGCAGCAGTGGAGTGAGATAGGGGGACTTGAAAAGATTGAAGGCATGTGCATGCTTGATTAGTTGCAAAGATTTGTACAGGAAGACCATCCATCCATCCATTATATATATCTGTCAAGGTTGTGGGGAAAGCTGGAGCCAATCCCAGCTGACTTTGGGTAAGAGGCAGGGTACACCCTGGGCAGGGCGCCGATCTATCCTGGGTAATTTAGAGCAGCCAGTTGACCTAATCCACATGCCTTTGGACTATGGATTAGGACACACAGAAAAGCCCCAGTTGGCCACCAAGTTCAAGCTCAGAATCTTCTTGCTGTGAGGCGACAGTGCAGACCACTGCACCACAGTGCCACCCACGGGAAGAACAACAATGAGCAAATAAGGAAAAAGACTTCAGTAAGCCAGCCTCTAATGGCTCTTTTCCACTACCCTTTTTCAGCTCACTTCAGCTCGCTTCAGCTCACTTCAGCCCGACACGGCTCGCGTTTCGACTACCAAAAACCGGCACGACTCAGCTCGTTTCAGCCCTGCTTAGCCCCTAAAACTCGCACCGTTTTGGAGTGGGGCTGAAGCGAGCCAAGCCGTGCCGAGTGAGGTTGGGGGCGTGAGCAGACACTCCCCTGTGCACTGATTGGTGAGGAGGAGTGTCCTCACATGCCCACACACGCCCCGCGAGCGCGCTGGGATCTGTAAACACCGCAAACCCGGAAGGAGAAGAATTACGAATTACGAGAATTTCTGAAGCCTTATGCGCCTCGCCTCATCTATACGCTCTTGCCAGTATCTGTCCGCGTTGTCGGTGACAACAAGCCACAGCACCAAGACCAGCAACACTAACGACTCCATGTCCTCCATGTTTATTGTTTACTATTCGGGTCGTGAGACTACCGCTTAAAAGCTCACTGAATCAGTGACATACAGAGCATCGTGGACGAGTTCGCGGAGCGCAAGGCTCGTCGTATGCCCTTCAAATAATGCGCGCAGTAGGCTATTGATGTTTTATTATGAGCCATGTACAGTATCCTAATGTTTTTTGTTTCTGAGTTACATGTTCGTTTGAAGGACTTCGTTTTTGTAGCCTAGTACAGTGACATACAGAGCATCGTGGACGAGTTCGCGGAGCGCAAGGCTCGTCGTATGCCCTTCAAATAATGCGCGCAGTAGGCTATTGATGTTTTATTATGAGCCATGTACAGTATGTCGCCTAATGTTTTTTTGTTTCTGAGTTACATGTTCGTTTGAAGGACTTAATGTACAAACTAATGTAGTGTTGAAATTGGTAAACACAGTGCATTCAGTGAGGTTTGCACCGCCCTCCTTTTATTTCTGACTCTTCCTGTCACCGTTGCAACCTCTGAGCGCTCATTCGTATGCCCTTCAAATAATGTGCGCAGTATAGGCTATTGATGTTTTATTATGAGCCATGTACAGTATCCTAATGTTTTTTGTTTCTGAGTTACATGTTCGTTTGAAGGACTTGATGTACTAAATAACATAGTTGCACCCGGTAGTGTTGAAATTGGTAAACACCGCAGTTGCGGACATTTTGTAGCCTAAAATGATGTTATGATAAGCTTTAATAAAGTGCCCGGTCATTTGCCCCGCCCCCGGCCCGGCTCTGACTTGTTCCGCCACTGTCACTGATGTCACTGTTTGCGCTGCTTAACGACATCACGTGACGTCCACCCACTTTCGCTAACTCCACCCAATGTGTCCACCCACTTCCAGCCAGCACGGTTCAGCGCGGTTGTAGTCGAAATGCAACTCCAACAGCCCCGCTCAGCTCGACTCAGCTCGATTCGGCACGGCACGGCTCAGCCGCGTTTGTAGTGGAAAAGCGGCATAAAGGCAATGTACAACCCCGATTCCAAAAAAGTTGGGACAAAGTACAAATTGTAAATAAAAACGGAATGCAGTGATGTGGAAGTTTCAAAATTCCGTATTTTATTCAGAGTAGAACATAGATGACATATCAAATGTTTAAACTGAGAAAATGTATCATTTAAAGAGAAAAATTAGGTGATTTTAAATTTCATGACAACAACACATCTCAAAAAAGTTGGGACAAGGCCATGTTTACCACTGTGAGACATCCCCTTTTCTCTTTACAACAGTCTGTAAACGTCTGGGGACTGAGGAGACAAGTTGCTCAAGTTTAGGGATAGGAATGTTAACCCATTCTTGTCTAATGTAGGATTCTAGTTGCTCAACTGTCTTAGGTCTTTTTTGTCGTATCTTCCATTTTATGATGCGTCAAATGTTTTCTATGGGTGAAAGATCTGGACTGCAGGCTGGCCAGTTCAGTACCCGGACCCTTCTTCTACGCAGCCATGATGCTGTAATTGATGCAGGATGTGGTTTGGCATTGTCATGTTGGAAAATGCAAGGTCTTCCCTGAAAGAGACGTCGTCTGGATGGGAGCATATGTTGCTCTAGAACCTGGATATACCTTTCAGCATTGATGGTGTCTTTCCAGATGTGTAAGCTGCCCATGCCACACGCACTAATGCAACCCCATACCATCAGAGATGCAGGCTTCTGAACTGAGTGCTGATAACAACTTGGATCGTCCTTCTCCTCTTTAGTCCAAATGATACGGCGTCCCTGATTTTCATAAAGAACTTCAAATTTTGATTCGTCTGACCACAGAACAGTTTTCCACTTTGCCACAGTCCATTTTAAATGAGCCTTGGCCCAGAGAAGATGTCTGCGCTTCTGGATCATGTTTAGATACGGCTTCTTCTTTGAACTATAGAGTTTTAGCTGGCAACGGCGGATGGCACAGTGAATTGTGTTCACAGATAATGTTCTCTGGAAATATTCCTGAGCCCATTTTGTGATTTCCAATACAGAAGCATGCCTGTATGTGATGCAGTGCTGTCTAAGGGCCCGAAGATCACGGGCACCCAGTATGGTTTTCCGGCCTTGACCCTTACGCACAGAGATTCTTCCAGATTCTCTGAATCTTTTGATGATATTATGCACTGTAGATGATGATATGTTCAAACTCATTGCAATTTTACACTGTCGAACTCCTTTCTGATATTGCTCCACTATTTGTCGGTGCAGAATTAGGCGGATTGGTGATCCTCTTCCCATCTTTACTTCTGAGAGCCGCTGCCACTCCAAGATGCTCTTTTTATACCCAGTCATGTTAATGACCTATTGCCAATTGACCTAATGAGTTGCAATTTGGTCCTCCAGCTGTTCCTTTTTTGTACCTTTAACTTTTCCAGCCTCTTATTGCCCCTGTCCCAACTTTTTTGAGATGTGTTGCTGTCATGAAATTTCAAATGAGCCAATATTTGGCATGAAATTTCAAAATGTCTCACTTTCGACATTTGATATGTTGTCTATGTTCTATTGTGAATACAATATCAGGTTTTTGAGATTTGTAAATTATTGCATTCCATTTTTATTTACAATTTGTACTTTGTCCCAACTTTTTTGGAATCAGGGTTGTACATTTATAAAACCATGCAGTATTCTATTTAAACAATCTTAATAATAATAATAATAATAATAATAATAATAATAATAATAATAATAATAATTTTACTTAAAAGACTACAACTGAAACTAAACTATCTGTTAAAATGAAAACTGGTTAGATTTCTGAAAATTTAAATGTGTAGTCCTTGGGATCCCTATTAGAGATTGGTAACATAATATCCAACATTTTTGTCAGACCTTGTCCAGGGTGTACCCGGCCTTTCGCCCGTAGTTAGCTGGGATAGGCTCCAGCTTGCCTGCGACCCTGTAGAAGGATAAAGCGGCTAGAGATAATGAGATGAGATGAGATTTTTGTCAGACATCATGTTAAGCAGAATTTACCTGATTTTTGATTCTCTCAGTTTCCACAGATGATGATTTGTGGTCTTTATGACCATCAACCATGCACAGGTAACAGATAACCTGTTGGTCGTCGCAACAGTAAATATCCAGCAGCTTGCCATGATGTGGGCAGATGTTCTTCTGCATCTGCGCAGATGCTGGGACTAGTTTGTGTTTCATGAACACAGGAGATTCGTAGTGAGGCTGGAGGTGAAGCTCACAGTAAGAGGCTAAACACTGCAGGCAGAATTTGTCAGCTGTATTTTTGGCTCCTATGCAGAAGTCACACTCCAATCTTATGCACGTTGAGGTATTCTGATTAGAAGTAGCAGCCGGAGCTGAAGCATTCTTCATTTTCTCCATCACTTCAGCCAAAAGGGTGCTCTTCTTCAGGGCAGGTCTTGGAGAAAATGCCTCCCTGCACTGAGGGCAGCTGTAGGCAGTATTCGGATCCAACCCAGACCAGAAGTCATTAATACAGCTCATGCAGAAACTGTGTCCACAGGGAATAGTCACTGGGTCCTTTAGGAGATCCAGACACATTGAGCAGCTGAACTGATCTTCATAGTAAGATTTCTCACTTTCAGCCATTTTTTTTTTAATTTAAACCAGAACCGGTGGATTTGATCAGATCTCCAGCTAAAAGTCAAAAGGATAGGGGGAAAAAACATAGATTCTGTTATATGGGAGGTAGAAAAGTGATTTTTTTTTTTTTTGGGGGGGGGGGGGGGGCATGCTGTCAAAAGAAACATTTGTGCTAGTTTACTTGCCAAATTAATGTTAAAACATAACTTGAACGCCTAATAACCTTCACAGAGGCTTGCTACTTGTAATCTCATTTAACGAATGACAGAGATATTTGTTTAGTATCCTTGCAAGTTGTTTTTCTGACCTGACTTAATCTTAGCTCCTCAGGCTAGATTCAGCTAAATCCTTTACACTCTAAAAAATAATGGGGCCAGTACCGGTTCTTCAGGGCGATGCCATAGAAGAACCTTTTTCAGGGCTTCAAAGAACCGTTCATGTAACAGTTCTTTAAAGAACCATTTAAACCATTTGTTTGAGCAGTGAAGACAGATTTGTGTAAACATAGCCTATGTGCATTGACCAGCAAATGGTAAGAGAATGCCAGGTTCTGAAGAACCATTTCCAATGTGTAGAACCTTTCGCATAATGTAATGGTTCATCACAGAGTTTTGACTCTCCATGGAACCATCCAGAGATTTGAAGAACCACTGAAGCACCTTTATTTTTTAGAGTGTAAAGTGCATATCACAGGTAAATTCAGGAGCAAGATCAATGTAATTCTCCTATTTTATATTAAACTTTGGTCAAATATCTGTAACATTCTGCATTTTGTGCAATTTTTTTACCTTGCACAATACCAGAAAAATTCAGTTGAAATCAAGCCATTTGAGGCGAATTGGTCCGCCTCTGAAAAAACTTGGCATTTGGATTTCCCGGCAAACATTGATTTTCGTGACGTCGCGTGCGGGACGCCTCCCTCTGAATCCTACGTCAGCGCTGGTTTGTTTATGAGAAAACGACCTGGTGGTTTTCTGCAAATTTCTTCAACGCTATCATGTAATTATTAAAATGGTTAACAGATGTATCGTAGGAGGGTGTAGCAACACCAATCATGATGGGATTAGTACTCATCGTTTTCCAAAAGACCGGACAATGAGAGAGAAATGGGAGCGCTTGGTCTACACAGGCTGTGCACTGAAACCGTACAAAGCTCGCGCAGCCTGCTGGCGCTTCCGCAGGTGACGTCACGAATCTGGCTCCAGACTCCCTTGGGATTTTACCAGACACGTTTTGTTATTTTATTTTTTTCTGCTGTAGACAGATGGCCTTGTGCAAAATTACCCTTCTGGATGAGCGTGTAAAGGGACATACTTTCATATAAAAAAATTGGTCCAGAATATGCACTTTAAAGTTATCTTTGCTCACACCGCATATGTCACATGTGCTATCTGTTTTTCATAACACTACCCGCTCAGTAAGTTTCCATGACCGTTCAAGTTACCCTATCACACTCCGTCAATTCTGCTACCTGATATTACATTTTCCAATCATATCACTCCACCACACTCTTCAATGTGGATATATACTCTTGTTTGTCCTTCAGTAAACTGAGAAACATGTCTGAACAGCTGTGCGTCACTCTTGTCACTCCCGGATTCGTGAGGCAGAATGTCCGAGGAAGCAGAGGACTTATATTTCTAGATCAGTCATACTTTATCAATTCAACCTTCTTCACGACAGACAAATCAAAACCTATTAACTACAGATATCCATTAGATAATTACAAAAGACACTAAAAAGTTAGTTATGAAATAAACAAGCATGAAACAAAGGGCAACAAAGGGAAATTCATGTAAAGATAGTATCTTTAACTCGAGTCATTATCAGTAATATAATTTGCATTGAAAATTGTTGGATTAAATTAGAAAGGAATATAAAATAGAAGCATTTTCACTAGTGCTCTCAGACCTTTGGAACCTGCTCTGTATATATACCGTACAACCCCAATTCCAAAAAAGTTGGGACAAAGTACAAATTGTAAATAAAAACGGAATGCAATAATTTACAAAACTCAAAAACTGATATTGTATTCACAATAGAACATAGACAACATATCAAATGTCGAAAGTGAGACATTTTGAAATTTCATGCCAAATATTGGCTCATTTGAAATTTCATGATAGCAACACATCTCAAAAAAGTTGGGACAGGGGCAATAAGAGGCTGGAAAAGTTAAAGGTACAAAAAAGGAACAGCTGGAGGACCAAATTGCAACTCATTAGGTCAACTGGCAATAGGTCATTAACATGACTGGGTATAAAAAGAGCATCTTGGAGTGGCAGCGGCTCTCAGAAGTAAAGATGGGAAGAGGATCACCAATCCCCCTAATTCTGCACCGACAAATAGTGGAGCAATATCAGAAAGGAGTTCGACAGTGTAAAATTGCAATGAGTTTGAACATATCATCATCTACAGTGCATAATATCATCAAAAGATTCAGAGAATCTGGAAGAATCTCTGTGCGTAAGGGTCAAGGCCAGAAAACCATACTGTGTGCCCGTGATCTTCGGGCCCTTAGATGGCACTACATCACATACAGGCATGCTTCTGTATTGGAAATCACAAAATGGGCTCAGGAATATTTCCAGAGAAAATTATCTGTGAACACAATTCACCGTGCCATCCGCCATTGCCAGCTAAAACTCTATAGTTCAAAGAAGAAGCCGTATCTAAACATGATCCAGAAGCGCAGACGTCTTCTCTGGGCCAAGGCTCATTTAAAATGGACTGTGGCAAAGTGGAAAACTGTTCTGTGGTCAGACAAACCAAAATTTGAAGTTCTTTATGGAAATCAGGGACACCGTGTCATTTGGACTAAAGAGGAGAAGGACGACCCAAGTTGTTATCAGCGCTCAGTTCAGAAGCCTGCATCTCTGATGGTATGGGGTTGCATTAGTGCGTGTGGCATGGGCAGCTTACACATCTGGAAAGACACCATCAATGCTGAAAGGTATATCCAGGTTCTAGAGCAACATATGCTCCCATCCAGACGACGTCTCTTTCAGGGAAGATCTTGCATTTTCCAACATGACAATGCCAAACCACATACTGCATCAATTACAGCATCATGGCTGCGTAGAAGAAGGGTCCGGGTACTGAACTGGCCAGCCTGCAGTCCAGATCTTTCACCCATAGAAAACATTTGGCGCATCATAAAACGGAAGATACGACAAAAAAGACCTAAGACAGTTGAGCAACTAGAATCCTACATTAGACAAGAATGGGTTAACATTCCTATCCCTAAACTTGAGCAACTTGTCTCCTCAGTCCCCAGACGTTTACAGACTGTTGTAAAGAGAAAAGGGGATGTCTCACAGTGGTAAACATGGCCTTGTCCCAACTTTTTTGAGATGTGTTGTTGTCATGAAATTTAAAATCACCTAATTTTTCTCTTTAAATGATACATTTTCTCAGTTTAAACATTTGATATGTCATCTATGTTCTATTCTGAATAAAATATGGAATTTTGAAACTTCCACATCATTGCATTCCGTTTTTATTTACAATTTGTACTTTGTCCCAACTTTTTTGGAATCGGGGTTGTATATTATTCCATCCACATTCACTGGATATGAGCAATCGCACACTCTGATTGGCTACTCTACTACTAGGTTATCAGCTCATATACCGTGAGTAGAGAAAAATAAAATGGCGGAGCATGTTGCTGAACCAACCGAGGACGAAATAAAAACTCTACTCGAAAACAAAACCCCAAAAAATACAAAAAAAGCAACAAAATATGGAATGAAAGCATCTGATGGTAAGAATAGATCTTTTTTTTATTTTTCAAGAATTATTATTATTATTACAGCATTTTTCACATATTGCTACTATCATTTCACCAGTTTTTTTACATTCTCATTGGAAATGATTTTGTCGGATGTTGTGTATAAAGTTTTTATTTATCGAATTTGTAAAAAATAAAAATGCTGTTTCTCCTATCCAGTGACTGTGGACAGAATTAAACCATTATTCCACTCAATCTCGTTGTACATGGCTTACAGCTGGCGAGGCGCGTATCAGCTCATGTACGACTCGATGTCGTGGAATAACTGTTAAATATACAGGACTGTACCAACATCTTAGGTACATGCAAAGAAATGCTGCAGAGCAAAGATGCCTTCAAAGATAATGAAATTAAATGTTTTTACATTACAAATACTATAAAGAGCAGTAAACAGTAAGAAATTAAACAAAATCAATATTTGGTGTGAGACGACCCTTTGCTTGAAGAAAAAATGAGTAGTCTCCAGTACAATTAGTGCAGTTTTATCAGGAAATGAGCTGTAAATTTAAGCAGACATCTTGCAGAACCAGCCACAGTTCTTCTGGAGGCTTTTACTGTCACACTTGCTTCTTATTTTTGCAGAAAACCCAGCATCCATCATTATGCTTTTAGTCTGAAAAGTGGTCACTGATGCAATATGCTGCTTTCTTGACTGACTTAGAAACATTTTTCTGTAACATTTCATTTTGTACTGGAAAACTAATGTTTGGAATTCTAAAGTGTTTTGTACTGATTTGATAATGTAGAAGTAAGTCATAAACAAAAAAATCTATAAGAAGATGCCTAAGACATTATTTATTTACTTATATTTATAAAACCACGTGCCATTCCATATACACTGTGTGTATATATTGATTCACATGGTGCACGAAGGCTTGCCCATATGGTCCAATCCCATAGAAGAGCTACTGTAACACAAACTGCTGAAAAAGTTAATGCTGGTTAAAACAGAAAGGTGTCAGTATTAACTTTTTCAGTAGTTTGTGCTACAGTAGCTCTTCTGTAGGACTGGACCATATGGGCAAGCCTTCGTGCCCCATGTGAATCAATGAGCCTTTGACACCCATGGCCCTGTCGCTGGTTCACCAGTTGTCCTTCCTTGGACCACTTTTGGTAGGTACTAACCACTGCATACCGGGAACACCCCACAAGATGTGCCATTTTGGAGATGTTCAGACCCAGTCATCTCACCATCACAATTTGGCCCTTGTCAGAGTCACAGATGCCCCTTTTCCACCAAAGCAGTTCCAGGGCTGGTTCGGGGCCAGTGCTTAGTTTGGAACCGGGTTTTCTGTTTCCACTGACAAAGAACTGGCTCTGGGGCCAGAAAAACCGGTTCCAGGCTAGCACCAACTCTCTGCTGGGCCAGAGGAAAGAACCGCTTACGTCAGCAGGGGGGGTGGAGTTGTTAAGACCAACAACAATAACAAGACCGCGAAAGATCGCCATTTTTAAGCGGCGAGAAGCAGCAGCTGTACAAATGCGAAGTCATCCATTATTATTATTGTTGTTGTTGCCGCTGCTGCTTCTTCCGTGTTGTTTTTGCTTTGATATTCCGCCAAGGTTTATGCAAACGTAGCGCCGTAACTGACGTATACAGCGACGTAACTGACGTATACAGCGACGTAACTGACGTATACAGCGACGTAACTGACGTATACAGCGACGTAATGACGTGGCTCCGCTTAGCACCGCGAGCTATGGAAAAGCAAACTGGTTCTCAGCTGGCTCGCAAGTTGAACGAGTTGTGAACCAGCACGAGCACTGGCTCCGAACCAGCCCTGGAACTGATTTGGTGGAAAAGGGGTATTAGATCCTTACGCTTGCCCATTTTTCCTGCTTCCAGCACATCAACTTCAAGAACTGACTGTTCTCTTGCTGCATAATATATCCCATCCCTTGATGGATGGCACTTCACCTGCCAGTGGTTTTATGTCATGGTTGATTATTGTATATATATATATATATATATATATATATATATATATATATATATATATATATATATATATATATATATATGTATTTTTAAAAGGGCAAAATACTGCTGTTAGGTTTATGGTTTATATAAGTATTATTCTTGACCAAGAAGGCAGTAATTTATTAAAATGGTGACAAAATTAAGGATTAACTTCGGTTCAGTTAAAATGACCTTCTGTCTCAGCTGGACATTGTTTGGGAACATTTTGTTTATTTTGATATGAGATGTTTTTCGGGGCGGCACGGTGGTGTAGTGGTTAGCGCTGTCGCCTCACAGCAAGAAGGTCCTGGGTTCGAGCCCCGGGGCCGGCGAGGGCCTTTCTGTGCGGAGTTTGCATGTTCTCCCCGTGTCCGTGTGGGTTTCCTCCGGGTGCTCCGGTTTCCCCCACAGTCCAAAGACATGCAGGTTAGGTTAACTGGTGACTCTAAATTGACCGTAGGTGTGAATGTGAGTGTGAATGGTTGTCTGTGTCTATGTGTCAGCCCTGTGATGACCTGGTGACTTGTCCAGGGTGTACCCCGCCTTTCACCCGTAGTCAGCTGGGATAGGCTCCAGCTTGCCTGTGACCCTGTAGAAGGATAAAGCGGCTAGAGATAATGAGATGAGATGAGATGTTTTTCGTATGACTGTCTCTGTTTAGGTTTGTTCTTATTTACTTAGAACATATCTTTGTTGAAAAATTCCGTATGTACGTAAGCAATGACCTTTAAGATGTCTGAACAATGAAGTAATTAAGACCTGCTCATATACACACACACACAATAGACACAGATATCAAAATGATGTCACTCACTCACACACCCCCATAAGAACATACACACATAGATATCAAACAGTGATGTCATTTCATCAGATAATATCCACATATAATAACCCTCTGTATTCCTGTCCAATTGGGGAACTTGCGAATAAAGATGTGAACTACATTGGGGTTCCTGTCTTTCTTTGCGACTGACCTCCAGAGCTCTGGGTGGCACGAGGGCGGTGGTCTCGAGACGTTGACCTTCTAACTGGGTTGAACCTAACAACTGCAAACAGAAGTTCAAAACAAAAATGCATCCAGCATTTTTTCCCATATGACTTCAATTTATTTATTCAATGTAGGCATTCCATACACTTGACATAATGAATGCTTAATTAAATTAACCATATCCAGTTTGAGAAATATATAAATACAATACCAGTCAAAAGTTTGGACACATTCTAATTCAGTGTTTATTTTTCCTTTATTTTTATTAATTAAAAGACACTTCATGTCTTAAAGTAATGATGGACTGTCTTTTCCATTTATTTACTTGAGCGGTTCTTGACTTAATATGGATTACTACAGTTTATGGATTACAATGTAATAGAAAGCTGAGATGCACACGGCACCATTAGCAAAACCCTAAAGTGAACGTGTGAGTAATGGTATACCAATTACAGTTCCATTACTGTTCCGTTCCATTACTGTGAGCAGGAACATTACTGTCATCATATGCCTCAGGCGTATAAGGGTTTCTGCTCCGGTTCTTAAATGTCTGGTCATGACCACTTGGGGTAAGTAGAACATTGTGAAATTTGTTAAGAAGCAATGAAGAAAGGAATACATATCCTCATCATTACCTAATTTCAATCCTAATAGTTGTATCAATTAGCTGTTCTTTCAAGGATAATAATTAATTGTCCATATATTCAAATATTCTCACACGATATACAGTATCACTCAAAAGATTGGACACACCTTTTAATTTGGTGGGTTTTCTAATTCACTGTATTTTATTAATTAAAGGAGAACTGAAGGCAAATTTTTTATGATCAAAATTCTATTTATCTAATTTTATTAAATATAGGAATGCATTTTTGATAGCTATTTTGTCACTGCTACAGCAAGTTCTGAGTGTTTGAAATATGCTATGTAAGGTAACTTCTGGTCGTTAGTCTTTCAGACGATTTCAGAGACCCTTCATCACCGAATCGAGCCAAATCCTCTGACTGCTCTTTTTGGCATTGCTCCAGATTTAGATCTGCCTAAAGCTCTGCTCAACTTTGTGGCTTTTGCCTCCTTACTAGCTCGACGAGCCATCTCACTTAAGTGGAAAGATCCAGCTCCTCCTTCTCATTCACACTGGCTCAGAGACATGGTGTCCTGCACAGACAGGATATCAGAGGTAATACAATACTCACAGTCCAAAAACACAAATGGGGTCAAATCCAGAAAAGCGAGACAATATACAAGGCTTGGTAACGTCAGACGCAGAGTACAAAGTATATACTTCGCAAAGTCTGTGTGTTACTGAGAGTCCTTATATGTATGCGCTGTGATTGCACTCTAATCAGGAACAGGTGCATGATGATTAGGCTGAATGGCACTGTGTGTGTTGTAGTCTGTGGCTGCGCACTCCTATTATTCTATTCACGTTGATTTTGTGCCCTTCGCAAATATTTTGCTCATGCACTCATCAGGAGCACCACTTTTAGGCACTGCCTAAATAATTAACAGTTATTCCACGAAATCGAGTCGTACACGAGCTGATAGCCGATGAGGCATGTAGCATCGAGTTGGTTATAAGCCATGCACGATGAGATTGAGTGGAATAATTGTTTTATTATATCCACATTTACTGGAGTTTAAGAAACAGAGTATTTTACTTTTTTTTTGCAAATTTGATAAATATAAGCTTTGTACAAAATGTCCAACAAAATAATTTCTGCTGAGGTGGACTTCTTAAAAACCTATCAACGGTTGCACGCATTGACTTTAGTGTTTTTTTTTTTGCTGAAAGTGCCATCTTGCTGTCGTGCCTAGGTATAGAACATCTTTAGATATTTATTTAATTCTTCTTTGGACATTTCAATGATGTAATTTTCAAAGTTCTTTGACCGTTTGAACCAGTCTAAAACAAATTCAACAAATTTTAATGCTTAAAGATGAACAATGTAAACAAACCAGCAAAATGACAGGAGCAATTTGTGAAAAATGTCAGAAGAATAATTCTTGAAAAAAAAAAAAAAGATATGTTCTTTGCATCAAATACTTTCATTCCATATTTTGTTGCCTTTTTTGTAATTTTGGGGGTTTTGTTTTTAAGTAAAGATTTTATTTCGTCCTTGGTTGGTTCAGCAACACGTGCTGCCATTTTGTTTTTCTCTACTCACGGTATATGAGCTGATAGCCTAGTAGAGCAGTGGCTACAATTATCGACAGCCCATAATTTTCGACACTTTTTCAGGTTTACCAAAAAAAAACTATTTTACAAAGGTGAGTTTCAGTTACAACAGGTATTATTGGTTAATTAATCAACCGGAAGACCCGCCTCGCCCTTTGATCTTGTCGTTTGATGACACAGCTCGCTACCTGAGATGGAATTTTTTTTGCACGATCAGCAATTTGAGGAAAACCCGGACGTTATCATCGCAGGTAAGCATGGTGGAAAGATCATGGACATGTTTTTACTGATCAAATTCACCGATATTTCATGATCTCCTTGTCGAAACCTACTTTGTTTCTTCCTCTCTCATTTGACAGTCACCATTTTGTATCTAAACGCGCGTTTGAGAAGTCACGTGAGGTGTCGATAATAGTGATCACTTTCACCGGTGTCCACCATTATCGACACCCTGTGGAATTAAGTGACATTTACAACTGTTATGGATCAATCTTTGTGTAACATTGTTGAAGTAGATGAAGTACTTTAATTAAATTACAGAATTAAATTCCTCGCATATAAAAAATTGCATGCTTGAAATATTCAGATTTTTCTCTTCTGTTCAGTTTTTTTTTTTTGCAGTTTATTGTAAATATCTACCACATATTACAATATCAGTAGACATTTTATATTTTGGTTCGAGGAATGACATGCGACCTTTGACCTGGATTTTCATGTGGTTACAATATCAATTGCCTGTTGACATTTATTGGTAAACTACAAAAGTAGAAATTAATACAAACAACAATGACTGATTAACAAAACGTGATCTACGAAAATACTTAGAAAGTGGGTAAAAAATGGTACAAAAATATTTTCTGGCACTGGTTAAACATTATCACTTCATTTGTTTACAAATATTACAATTACTTCCTCATTTATGTAAACACCAACATCAATATATTTATATAAAAGATATTTTGTACAAAATATAAGTCTTAAATATGTTTGAAATAAAAATTATGGTTTTTTAACTTAATACCACATACTGGTGATGTTTTTAAAATAAATAATCATCTGGATGTCGATAATTACGGAACGGTGTCAATAACTGTGGACAAAGGTGTTGATAATTGTGGAACAGTGTCACATGATCTGATACGCTAAGTAATCGAGAATGAACTAATTTTTTTCCAGTGGAAGTTTGAGTAATTATTCATGCACAATTTATGTATTGAAAGTACTTTCTACTTTTGCAATGGCCAAAAGATCGTAAAGGTGTTGATAATTGTAGCCGCCGCTCTAGCAGAGTAGCCAATCAAAGCCCATGACTGCTCATATCCAGTGAATGTGGATGAAATAAATATACATAATATGGATTACTAGGGGCGGCACGGTGGTGTAGTGATTAGTGCTGTCGCCTCACAGCAAGAAGGTCCTGGGTTCGAGCCCCGTGGCCGGCGAGGGCCTTTCTGTGTGGAGTTTGCATGTTCTCCCCGTGTCCGTGTGGGTTTCCTCCGGGTGCTCCGGTTTCCCCCACAGTCCAAAGACATGCAGGTTAGGTTAACTGGTGACTCTAAATTGACCGTAGGTGTGAATGTGAGTGTGAATGGTTGTCTGTGTCTATGTGTCAGCCCTGTGATGACCTGGCGACTTGTCCAGGGTGTACCCCGCCTTTCGCCCGTAGTCAGCTGGGATAGGCTCCAGCTTGCCTGCGACCCTGTAGAACAGGATAAAGCGGCTAGAGATAATGAGATGAGATGGATGACTATAGTTGTGGAATAGGGCTATTTACTGTTTGATCTCAAAAGCATTAAGAAGGCAAGAAATTGCATTAATTAACTTTTGATGAGGCACACTTGTTAATTGAAAAGCATTCCAGGTGACTCCCTCATGAAGCTGGTTAAGATAATGCCAATAGTGTGCAAAGCGTCATCAAGGTAAACACTGGATACTTTGAAGAATCTAAAATATGAAACGTATTTTGTTTTTTAACACTTTTTTTGTATCATCTCATCTCATTATCTCTAGCCGCTTTATCCTGTTCTACAGGGTCGCAGGCAAGCTGGAGCCTATCCCAGCTGACTACGGGCGAAAGGCGGGGTACACCCTGGACAAGTCGCCAGGTCATCACAGGGCTGACACATAGACACAGACAACCATTCACACTCACATTCACACCTACGGTCAATTTAGAGTCACCAGTTAACCTAACCTGCATGTCTTTGGACTGTGGGGGAAACCGGAGCACCCGGAGGAAACCCACGCGGACACGGGGAGAACATGCAAACTCCACACAGAAAGGCCCTCGCCGGCCACGGGGCTCGAACCCGGACCTTCTTGCTGTGAGGCAACAGTGCTAACCACTACACCACCGTGCCGCCACACTTTTTTGTTTACCACATAAATCCATATATGTTCCAGATGATAGTTCATAGTTTTGATATTCTTCAGTATCGTTCTACAATGTAGAAAACACAAAATACAGAAAAACCTCTGAATGAGTAGGTGTGTCCAAACTTTGTCTGGTAGTGTAGATAAATAAAATTCTATCTCCTGGAATAAATTGCTCAAACCTGTCCGAGCACCTCAATGAACAATGTGAGTTTCTTAAAAACATGGTGTACCAAGTTTGGAGTGGAAGAACTCCAGTGTCCTCCACAGAGTCCTCAACTTCACGGAACACCTTCTGGATGAACTGGAACCCCAGGCCGCCTCACATGACATCAAGGTCTAACCTCTAATGGCCCTAATGGAAAGTCTTCCCAGAAGAGTAGAGATTATTTACTATAGCAAAGAGAGGACAAACAAACTCCATGTTAAAGCCCATGCTTTTAGAAAGAGCACACATCCATGTGATGGTCTAATTAACGACTGTAATTACTCAGTAATAAGCAAAATTAGTCTTACCTGGTCTGAGAAACACACATGGTGTTAATGAGGAAAGGAAACTACTTTCTAGTTTCGTTTTTCCAGAAAGCAGCAGTCTCATTGTGTTTGTTTTTGTGTTAAGGTGACAGACTGTGGTGAAGTTAGTTTCATTTTCATATATTCAGGAATTTCTGGTTAATATTCCAGGAATGACACAGCAAATTATTGTAAGACCACATGATATAAAGTTGTCATCAAAAGGTGATGGGCCTAAAGTTAAGCTAAGCTCCTGATTGACATGTTTCAGTTCTACCTTAAATACTGCAATGACACTATTTCGCCTGTAAGGGGCGTCATTTACCGAGACTTCCCTTCATCACTTCATTTAGCTTTCGATTCACAGTAACAGTTTCATAAATATAATAAATAGTATGTGTACACTTTATTAGAAAATGACACAAAAACAAAAACGTTTTTTCTAAATTTGGTGAGATTTAGTATTTTATCCATTTTGAACACTATAGCTCGATAACTCTACAGCTTATTATTCTGTATGAACAAAAATAGACACTGTACAGTATTGTGTAGAAGTGTTTTCATTATTATGTACATTTTATTATACTCATTTAAGTATTAGATATGGGGGTGGCACGGTGGTGTAGTGGTTAGCGCTGTCGCCTCACAGCAAGAAGGTCCGGGTTCGAGCCCCGTGGTCGGCGAGGGGCTTTCTGTGCAGAGTTTGCATGTTCTCCCCGTGTCCGCGTGGGTTTCCTCCGGGTGCTCCGGTTTCCCCCACAGTCCAAAGACATGCAGGTTAGGTTAACTGGTGACTCTAAATTGACCGTAGGTGTGAATGTGAGTGTGAATGGTTGTCTGTGTCTATGTGTCAGCCCTGTGATGACCTGGCGACTTGTCCAGGGTGTACCCCGCCTTTCGCCCGTAGTCAGCTGGGATAGGCTCCAGCTTGCCTGCGACCCTGTAGAACAGGATAAAGCGGCTAGAGATAATGAGATGAGATGAGTATTAGATATGAATTATATATGGCTAGTTTTCATGTGTAGCCCAAAATCCATGGAACAATGGACTTAAATGCTCCCAATACTCCCTTTTCGACCAACAGGGAACGGGTTCTTGAGCCAGGTCTGTTCAGGATTCTTTGAACCACAGTGCCAGCTCACGAACCAGCCCACGTTTTCACCAATTTTGAGCAGAACCACTGTAATCAAGGAAGCATCATGAACGGAGGGCCTTGCACAATACACAGCAGACATAAACAGTAGGAGCAAGATGGCAAATCGCATTGATTACGTGCAAGCTTTTAGTCTGTTATTGCAGATATTTATTTTTCGTCCATTTTTTGTGAACATGCATCCTTTTCCATTGTGTTCTCCATTGTTGTGCGAGGCTTCCTCTCCAAACTAATGATACACCTGCTGATATTATCACGGTTTGTGCTGGGAAAACCAGCTGTATTTTGGTTCCAGCTGGGAACCAACTTTTCAGGTTCTGAACCAGTTTTGGTCGAAATGCTCCGAAGGGTTCAAAATTTGGTGCGTGAATCAGAATGGAGCCCATTTCCTGTTGGTCAAAAAGGGGTATATGTGAACGCTTCCAACCCAGGTAGAAACCAACAGGGATAAAATACTGTGGGCAACTGGAAACACACTTGAGCAGGCTAGAAAATGGTTGATGTAAAGGTGAAGAATACTGCATGTTGGCTGAGTGGTTAGCATCTCGACCAGGAGATTGTGAGTTCTGCTCACGGTTGGGTCATACCAAAGACCATCATAAAAATGGTACTTACTGCCATCTGGTGAGGCACACCACAATATAGATGTGAGTAGGGAGTCAAACTTTTACAGGCACCAGAGGACTAGACCCCCATTGTAACCCTAGCTATGTGAGAGGCTAAAGGCTACAGAAACAGAGATCGGCGACACCCAACGTGGCATGGGAAGGACTTTGATTTCACAGGTGAAGAATACATTTGGTCAGACAGGTAACAAGTGATATTACTTTCAGATGTCATACTGGAATACATTTTTATTGGCCCAAAGCACCTATTCCCTTGAGCCCGTACCTGGGAATAGACACATCAGTTTGTATTGATGCAACACTAATGCTGCCTCCTGGTGGTCATATTGTGGTTACTTTTATATGACATGCTCAATAAATGGTAATCTTTTTCTTTTTTGAATACTTCACATCATAGTGACAAAAAAAAACTCTTTATATCCCTGTTCTTCACTGATGTCATGGATGGTTTAGTGTGGCTAACTGTAATCAGTAAACATAACCAAAACTTAAAGGAGATACACAGAACCCATCCATCCATCCATCCATTATCTGTAGCCACTTATCCTGTACAGGGTCGCAGGCAAGCTGGAGCCCACCACAGCTGACTATGGGTGAGAGGCAGGATACACCCTGGACAAGTTGCCACGTCATCACAGGGTTGACACAGAGACAAACAACCATTCACAGCTACGGTCAATTTAGAGCCACCAATTAGCCTAACCTGCATGTCTTTGGACTGTGGGGGAAACCGGAGCACCCGGAGGAAACCCACGCAGACATGGGGAGAACATGCAAACTCCACACAGAAAGGCCCTCGTTGGCCACGGGGCTCGAACCCGGGACCTTCTTGCTGTGAGGCGACAGTGCTAACCACTACACCACCGTGCCGCCAATAAGGAGAACCTTTATTTTAAAATAAATTTCTGAGTGGATAGTATCTCCATCCTTGACTCTTGTATGCTACATAAATGGGAATAAAAATATATATTTTTGAGAATTAAAATCGACCACAAAGTTGGCATTTGAGCTGCCCCACTGAGCCAGCCAGCCGAGTGCGTGACATCACAGCGGGAACCTGTTTTAAGGCTGAGGCCTTTTACAGCTATAGACCAAAGTCATACAAATAAAAAACTTATGGTGAAAGTAAGAAATAGCGTTACCGACTTGCTCAACTAAGACTGATTTGACTTCATTGATTGTGGCTTGACTCTCATTAAAACAGGATGGGTGTTATAACTTATGCAACATACATGTACAGTGGTGCTTGAAAGTTTGTGAACCCTTTAGAATTTTCTATATTTCTGCATAAATATGACCTAAAACATCATCAGATTTTCACACAAGTCCTAAAAGTAGATAAAGAGAACCCAGTTAAATAAATGAGACAAAAATATTATACTTGGTCATTTATTTATTGAGGAAAATGATCCAATATTACATATCTGTGAGTGGCAAAAGTATGTGAACCTCTAGGATTAGCAATTAATTTGAAGGTGATATTAAAGTCAGGTGTTTTCAATCAATGGGATGACAATCAGGTGTGAGTGGGCACCCTGTTTTATTTAAAGAACAGGGATCTATCAAAGTCTGATCTTCGCAACACACGTTTGTGGAAGTGTATCATGGCACGAACAAAGGAGATTTCTGAGGACCTCAGAAAAAGCGTTGTTGTTGATGCTCAAGTTCTCCAGCTTGATTCAGTTCCGCCTTTTCTTGAGGTTTTCACCTCTGAGCATCTTCTCTTCTTGGAGCCGATGAGCTCGGTGAAAATCCTCTCACTGTCCTCCTCTGCTGCCTGCGCAAAACACGAACAGGACAGAGTCACAGTGGTAAAGGTTAATAGCATTTTTCCCAATCTCCAGGCCATGTGCCCCTTCTGGTACATGATGAATGAACATTTGGCAGCAGGATTTGATGTAGTACAATTTCCTCTTAGAATCAATATAACTGTAATGAAATTTGCTAACATATATAAATAACATTAGTCTAGCCTGGAGTATTGGATTTTTATGGCCAGATCTGTGTCTGGTTCAATCTATTCCAAACTTTTTCCAAAATAATAGCTGTGTATCTTTATGGAATATAGCTCCCAGAACATTGAAACCATTAGAAGTAGTGCAACGTCAGCCAGATCTCACTGTAATAGATGTTGCAGCTCTGTTTAGCTCTTTTAGGCCTTCTTGTCTTTGATCAATCATCTGTTGGCACTCTGTCTTTGTCCTTTCTGAGGCTGTTAGGGTTTTGCTGGGATTCGAACCTGGTTCACTGGTGTGATAATCCAGCAAACCCCCACTAGGCCACCAGGGGGATGACTCAAATGCAGAGGTGTGAGGCGGAAGTAGAAAAAGTATCAAAAGGTTTATTTACAATATTTACAAAAATCCAAAAAGCTCAGGAGATGAAGGGAAAAAATAAGAAATATCCAAAGTACAAAATAAAAGCCGAAAAACCAGAAAAGAAAAGGCAAAAATGCCAACGCTCAGAAGATCCAAAAACACAGTAAATACTAGGTCCAAAAAGCAAAGCAAAGTGCAAAACCAAAAAGACAAGGAACACGGTACAGAAGAAACTGGAGCTAAACATAACAGCACAAAGACTCCGTGACAAGAGGACTGAACTCGGGTATAAATACACAAACTAAAATAGGCCACAGGTGACACTAATGAGGACTAGGCGGGGCACAAGACACATGGAAAACAACAAACATAAAACACAGAAACAGTGGCGGCCTCTAGAGGCCAAAACAA
The DNA here is from genome assembly GCF_027579695.1 of Neoarius graeffei. Classification (NCBI taxonomy): domain Eukaryota; kingdom Metazoa; phylum Chordata; class Actinopteri; order Siluriformes; family Ariidae; genus Neoarius; species Neoarius graeffei. The sequence continues at coordinate 46,606,549 of NC_083585.1, read as the reverse complement.
ACATGACAAGAAAATGAAATAACAGCGGCCTCTAGAGGCCAAAACAGTCCCAGTCCTAACAGAGGCATCCTGAAAAAATCAGCCTATATTCACTTACATAAAGCATCACGTGCATCAATAACGACATATATTTGATAAGATCCTGACAATGTCAAAGGAGCAAAAATGGGTGTGAGAGACAGCATTACTCTCTCTCCACTGTCAGTGTAGTCAATCATGGGTGTCTATGGCCTTATGTATGCAGACGAGGGCAGATGGCGCTTTCCTCCGAGTGTGTTATGCTGCCCTGTAACACTGTAAAGAAAAGATGCAGTTGCGTGGTTTTACGTGTCTCGGAGTCGGTGTGAGACTTCACCGTCCCTGGCTGGTAGCGCTGGATGATGGGTAGGAATTAATGGGTGGGGTGCGCCTCTCGCCCATAGTCAGCTGGGATAGGCTCCAGCTTGCCTGTGACCCTGCACAGGATAAGCGGTTATAGATAATGGATAGATGGATGGATGGATGAAGGAGGGTGTTTGATGTTCATGATATATGTTAAAGATATAAAAGATGGATGCTTGATGCTGCTTCTGAAGAAAAAAGAAATAGTACAGTTTAGTAGTGCATCTGTTTTCTGGGGCGGCACGGTGGTGTAGTGGTTAGCGCTGTCGCCTCACAGCAAGAAGGTCCGGGTTCGAGCCCCATGGCCGGCGAGGGCCTTTCTGTGTGGAGTTTGCATGTTCTCCCCGTGTCCGCGTGGGTTTCCTCCGGGTGCTCCGGTTTCCCCCACAGTCCAAAGACATGCAGGTTAGGTTAACTGGTGACTCTAAATTGACCGTAGGTGTGAATGTGAGTGTGAATGGTTGTCTGTGTCTATGTGTCAGCCCTGTGATGACCTGGCGACTTGTCCAGGGTGTACCCCACCTTTCACCCATAGTCAGCTGGGATAGGCTCCAGCTTGCCTGCGACCCTGTAGAACAGGATAAAGCGGCTAGAGATAATGAGATGAGATCAGATCCGTGTTCTAGGAGTGCATTAAAGAGGACTTGTCCTGAGGCTTGGGTTCCTAATTAAAACCAAGTCAATCCTGAAAAGAAGCAGGATGGTTCCCAAATGGGCTGATGGGTCATATCAGGTGTGTTAAGAGTCCTGAAACCTTCAATGTGGAGTGCTTGCAAGCCCTGTGACAGACTGAAAACCAAATATACACCATGTTGAACAGTTTCTGCAGGAAGTCAAGCAGTAGTTACCTGACTTTTGATCCTCTCTGATTCCACAGACACAGCTTTATGCTTATTACGATTCTCAGCCATGCACAGGTAACAGTTAAAGCTAGACGGCCTTTCGATTTTATAAAATCAGTGAAATTTAGTTCCCTCTGAAATTTGGTCACTTATGCAAAAATGTGTTTATTTTTACAATAACTCAAAAAAACCAGGCCATTCTGTGGCTGGGAACTTATTTAATTTGAAGGGATTCCCGAGCAAATAATGTGCATGAAATCGCTCGCTTTGCGCAGTCAAGCAGACGGAGGAAGTCCGGTGTGCGCATGCGCAGGTTTACCTTCTTTTCTTTAGGGTTTTACGGCAGCTGGCATCCACAGTGTTGCATTACTGCCATCTACAGGTTTACCTTTGACCGTGTAACATACCAGTACATACATACAGTGGATATAAAAAGTGTACACACCCTGTTAAAATGATAGGTTTGTCCCACGATAAATAATTTCACAACTTTTCCCTTCTTTAATGTGACCTAGAACCTGTACAACTCAATTGAAAAACAAATCTGTTCAGGGTAAAAACATTAAAAAAAACCGTACAATATGCTGGTTGCGTAAGTGTGCACACCAAACGAATACTTTATTGAAGCACCTTTTGATTTAATGACAGCATTCGGTCTTTTTGGGTTCACACCTGCCATCAATGAAAATGACTCTGATTAACCCCAAATAAAGTTCAGACATTTACTCAGTCGCCTCCTCCAGCAAAAGCCAGGGTTCACAGAGAGCTTAAAAAGCATTAAAGGGATCTCATTGTTGAAAGGTATCAGTCAGGAGAAGGGGACAAAAACATTTCCACGGCATTAGATATGTATACCATGGAGCACAGTGAAGACAGTCATCAAGAAGTGGAGAAAATATGGGACGACAGTGACATTACCGAGAACTGGACGTCTCTCCAAAATTGATGAAAAGACAAGACGAAAACTGGTCAGGGAGGCTGCCAAGAGGCCTACAGCAACACTGAAGGAGCTGCAGGAATTTCTGGCAAGTACTGGTTGTGTACGACCTGTGACAACAATCTCCTGTATTCTCCATATGTCTGGATTATGAGGCAGGGTCAAAGAAAAACATCCAGGCCCGGCTAAATTTTGCAAAAAAACCAAAAACAAAACAACTCTCCCAAAAGCGTGTGGGAAAATGTGTTATGGTCTGAAGAAACCAAGGTTGAACTTTTTGGCTACAATTCTAAAAGGTATGTTTGGTGCAAAAACAACACTGCGCATCACCAAAAGAACCCCATACCCACGGTGAAGCATGGTGGTGGCAGCATCATGTTGTGGGGTTGTTTTTCTTCAGCTGGAACAGGGGCTTTAGTCAAGCTGGAGGGAATTATGACCAGTTCTAAATACCAGTCAATTTTGGCCCAAAACCTTCAGGTGTCTGCTAGAAAGCTGAAGATGAAGAGGAATTTCATCTTTCAGCATGACAATGACCCCAAAAAAGTTTTGGAACGGCCCAGCCAGAGCCCAGACCTAAATCCAATTGAAAATCTGTGGGGTGACCTGAAGAGGGCTGTGCACAAGAGACGCACTCGCAATCTGACAGATCTGGAGCGCTTTTGCAAGGAAGAGTGGGCAAATATTGCCAAGTCTAGATGTGGCAGGCTGATGGACTCCGACCCAAAAAGACTGAATGCTGTAATTCAATCAAAAGGTGCTTCAACAAACTATTAGTTTAAGCAACCAGCTTATTGTACTTTTTTTTTTGACGCTTTCCCCCAAACAGATTTGTTTGTTTTTCAGTTGAATTGTACAGATTATAAGTCACATTAAAAGGTGGGAAAAGTTTTGAAATTATTTATCATGGGCTCATTTTTATGCATCAGGAAAAACCTACCATTTTAACGGGGTGTGTACACTTTTTATATCCACTGTATATACATAAACTATAGTAATTTATTGACTTTGTTTTATTTTCATGTAAGACACTATTTTTGACAATAGTATCTTAAAGTTATTAGTGTGCTTGCCAAAGGCAAGCACACTATTGTTCTTCCTAAGTTTACTTATTCTGCCTTATTCCGACATGTTTTTTGGATCCACTACTCCTCCTAGGGCGTTCGAGATAGAGACACCGTTCCAACTCTAAGACGTCTGGCCCGAAGTGATGTAGTGTGCTTGTATACAGCTTTTGGATCAACGTGCCCGTTCTCTTGTTCTTGTCGTTTTTCTTTTGTTTTTTTCCCATAGAGAATGAATATGGCTCATGAATCGAATCGTCCTACTCGGACACGCTCCATCGCAGATGCACCAAACCTCATGTGATACTTCAGGCCAACTCCCCCGACACATACATGCAATCGGTTCTGACCCGCACTCATATTTTTCCTTTCTTTTTGCTCATCCCTTTTTCCTCCATAGGCTTGCATTGATGTTTGGCCCCATTGAAAATGAATGGTGTTTCAGGAGAAAAACTTTCACTCTCCATCAATTTTTTTAACCAAGTGACCAAACTTCAAGAAACTTCACTTGATGCCTCAGGCCAAGTCCCCGCACAGATCCATCCCCTCATCTGAGACCTGCACTCGTCTTTTCCTTGGTTTTCACGCATCTCTTTTTACCTCCATAGGCTTCCATTGATTTTTGGCCCCATTCAAATGAATGGAGTTTTGCTCAGTAACACTTCACCACACATCCACCAAACTTCATACGGCACCTCAGGCCAAATCACCATCACACACATGATATCGGTTCTGACCCGCACTCGTCTTTGTCTTGCCTTTCATCCGTCCATTTTTTCTCCATTTTGCCGCTAATCAATGGAAGCTTGACTGAGTCATTCCTCCCTTCCCCCATAGGTGATGATGCATTTGGCAAGGATCTGCTCATTTGAGGCTTTGACAGCAAATCAACTTCAACTCAATGGCCACTTTATTAGGAATACTTACACGCGCGCACACACACGATAGCAATTAGCATATAAGCATTCACGTGTTACCATGCTAGCTGTTAGCATGTTACCCATTACGATATCATGCCTGCTGTTAGCTCACGAGTTGTTAGCATGTTATCATGAGAGCTAACATATTAGGATTAGCATGGTAGCATGCAGAGTTCGCATGTTTGCTGTTAGCAAGTTCGCCTGACCATGTTAACTGTTAGCATGTCACCCTCAGCGTGTTAGCATGCTAAAAGTTAACATACTAGCCATTTGCATGTTAGCCTGTTAACTGTTAACATATTAGCCTTAAAGTGTTAGAATTTTAACAAATAGCATGTTAATCATTAACATGTTAGTATGCTAACTGTTAGCATGCTCGTTGTTAGCATGTTGGCATGATAGCTGTTCTGCTACAGCTCAGCAAGCACACTTTGCATTTTCTCTGCGGAAATGCAGTCTAGTTATTATTAAAACACACCAAGGCCACCCACCCGCATAAAGGAATTGAAACACAATAACCAATGCATATATCTTTATTATGAATGTTTGTGAATATTTCTCTGTTATCAAGCTAAGTTGAAGCTGAAGATGTAAACACAATAGAGTGAGATGAACACTGGACTCAGGCGGTTGGGTTTACAAGAAAAGACAAAAAAATGCATAAATTAAAATACAGCAACAACATTAAAGGATGAAACAAAGCAGAATAGACTGCATTGTGATTTAAAAAAAAAAAAGACCCTGATGCGTCTTAATATCTCCCAAATATCCAGTATCTCACCATCTTCCATGACACTTGAAAGCTCTTACACCAAGCTTAGTCGGTCAGCCAGGAATTGTTTTGCTTTAATTAATATGCACTGTAGCTATGATGGAAATGAAGGCAATATAAGAAGTTATAACATGCAAAGGAATCTTAACCAGCCCACTTTAAAAAAAAAAAAGTAATGTCTTTTTCACTTTCTTTATTGGTACAAAATTTGGTTTTGCTTGAGAATTATATCGATGTGGTGTGGTTCGGTTCATGGATAGAACGTTAGTTGTAAGGTAGAAATGATTTGGTTTATAATATACTCATCTTACTGAACCGTTTTATTAAACTATGTCCAAAGTGCATTACTTGGTCATTAGACATGCCACGGATCCTGGCTGCCTGAAATAATTTGGGACACAGGTGCAGACTTTTTAAAAAAAAAAAAAAAAAAAAAAGACCCTGATGCGTCTTAATATCTCCCAAATATCCAGTATCTCACCATCTACCATGACACTTGAAAGCTCTTACACCAAGCTTAGTCGGTCAGCCAGGAATTGTTTTGCTTTAATTAATATGCACTGTAGCTATGATGGAAATGAAGGCAATATAAGAAGTTACACCATACTTAGGAATCTTAACCAGCCCACTTTATATAAAAAAAAAAAAAGTCATGCGTCTTTCACTTCTTTATTGGTACAAAATTTGGTTTTGGGCAGCATGGTGGTGTAGTGGTTAGCGCTGTCGCCTCACAGCAAGAAGGTCCTGGGTTCGAGCCCCGTGGCCGGCGAGGGCCTTTCTGTGTGGAGTTTGCATGTTCTCCCCGTGTCCGTGTGGGTTTCCTCCGGGTGCTCCGGTTTCCCCCACAGTCCAAAGACATGCAGGTTAGGTTAACTGGTGACTCTAAATTGACCGTAGGTGTGAATGTGAGTGTGAATGGTTGTCTGTGTCTATGTGTCAGCCCTGTGATGACCTGGCGACTTGTCCAGGGTGTACCCCGCCTTTCGCCCGTAGTCAGCTGGGATAGGCTCCAGCTTGCCTGCGACCCTGTAGAAGGATAAAGCGGCTAGAGATAATGAGATGAGATGAATTTGGTTTTGGTTGAGAATTACGTCGATGTGGTGTGGTTCGGTTCATGGATAGAACGTTAGTTGTAAGGTAGAAATGATTTGGTTTATAATATACTCATCTTACTGAACCGTTTTATTAAACTATGTCCAAAGTGGGGCGGCACGGTGGTGTAGTGGTTAGCGCTGTCGCCTCACAGCAAGAAGGTCCGGGTTCAAGCCCCGGGGCCGGCGAGGGCCTTTCTGTGTGGAGTTTGCATGTTCTCCCCGTGTCCGCGTGGGTTTCCTCCGGGTGCTCCGGTTTCCCCCACAGTCCAAAGACATGCAGGTTAGGTTAACTGGTGACTCTAAATTGACCGTAGGTGTGAATGTGAGTGTGAATGGTTGTCTGTGTCTATGTGTCAGCCCTGTGATGACCTGGCGACTTGTCCAGGGTGTACCCCGCCTTTCGCCCGTAGTCAGCTGGGATAGGCTCCAGCTTGCCTGTGACCCTGTAGAAGGATAAAGCGGCTACAGATAATGAGATGTCCAAAGTGCATTACTTGGCCATTAGACACGCCACGGATCCTGGCTGACTGAATTAATTTGGGACACAGGTATTTGGCACCAAAATCTGCCCAGACATGAACGTTTGTTACTGATGCACTGAAAACCTTGAAACGGTCAAACATGCGAACAGCTAATCGACTTGGTGAACGGTGCATCTTCAGTAACATCTCTAAGACCAAATTAAACGTTCTTAGTCACATTTGGTCACATTAACACATTTCATGTGTTAGTAATATATTAACGTAAAACCAACCATTTATTCCAAAAAAAAAAAAAAAAACCCCACCAGCATTCAGACAGAAATATGTACATAGAATATTCACACACACAATCCTGTTAAATCTCCCCACACGGCTGCAGGGTTCGAACAGGAGCATCCTGCTTCTGTATCCATCGAAGGGCATCTTTCTTAATCTCGGTTTGACCAAATAGTCCCGAGTCTGAGCAGCGACAAAACAAGAAACATGGCACTATATGGCACAATGCTGCATATTTTTGACCATCCCCTACTTTTAAGTCTCTTATTTTGCATCCTGCTTTCTTGTCAGTGCAAACAAAAACACACTGTAGTCACCACAACGTGCTGATTTTGGCGAAAGGTAAACAAGCACTGTTAAAACAGAGTCAATGGCCTTCTTCAGGAATCTTTTGAGTGTGTTAATTATTACACAAGACTCCTTTGGAAGCAGCTTTACATAAAAAGAGAAGACACCTTTGACACCGTCTTTTTTTTTTTTTAAAAACTCCCACCAAATTGGTGCATTCACCTTTTTTTTTTTTAAATGTCTTTTTCCAACACACACACACACACACACAGAGGAGGAGCGTTTCCAAATCCAAGCCTTTTCCCCCTTGCAAGTGTATAAGTTCAGGTTGTAGGGTTAAAGGTCAGTGGGCTGAGTTTAGTGGTTGAGAAGGTAAACGACAAACTCATAGGTGGCCATCATGATGGCCGTGTTGGGGATCTGGCGCACTATGTGGGTGGCGAGGCCGCGGTATAGCGCTTTGAACCCTTCCTCTCTGAACACCACGCTCACCGTCTGCAGGAACGAACGGTATTTGGAGCCTTCCTCCCTCAGCCGGGTCCGTACTACCTCTGCACAAGAGAAACGAAAATAAAGCTGAGCAATTCAGAAATAAAGTTGCATCGTTAGAATTCAGACTTATCTGCCTAAACGCACACACTGAATATCAGAAATTATTCTAGCCACAGTCACTGGATATGAGCAATCGCACGCTCTGATTGGCTACTCTACTACTAGGTTATCAGCTCATATACTGTGAGGAGAGAAAAATAAAATGGCGGTGCGTGTTGCTGAACCAACCGAGGATGAAATAAAACCTCTATTTGAAAATAAAACCCCAAAAATGATCAAGTATTTAAAAGAAACAGCTAAAAGAAGAGTTTTTTTCCACCCAAATATCACCCGTTTCACACTCCAGCCCTGTTGGTGATAGTAATGCACCTTTAAAGTTGGTCCATCAACCACAAAAAATAAATTAATTTAAAAATAAATAAATAAATAAATAAAGGTGACCCCAAAAAATAAATAAAAATTTTTTAAAAAGGCAACAAAATACAAAATGAAAGCATTGAATGGTAAGAACATTTTTTTTTCCAAGAATTATCATCGCATTTTCCACAAGTTGCTCCTGTCGTTTCGCCGGTTTGTTTACATTCTAAGTGGAAATTGCTTTGTCAGACGTTTTGTATCAACTTATCAAATTTGCAAAAAATAAAAAATGCTCTGTTTCTTAAAATCCAGTGAATGTGGACATGATAAAACAATTATTCCAGTCAGTCAATCTCGTCAGGGCTTTCCACTAAGGGCCTCTGCATGCTCTTGCGACAAGGCTTTCGCAGATAGCTTTTCGCAGACAGTTGTAATTTATGGTTGAGCGGGGAGTAATAGGCGTGCACGATGTTATTCACCGCCACAACGCAAGGGGGCGCGAAGTCGCGAAATCGCTAGGAGTAGTTGGTGGGTGTGGTTAGTGGAGTGTTTATCCTCCGGTTACTTATAATGACTAGAACTGGAGTCGTATAGATGTCCGTACTCCCTCACTTCCTCGATCAACCGCTCTTCGTGCTGCTCCATCTTCGCTCGTGTTTTTAAAAATGCCAGTCGTGAAAACAAACCAAACCGGGAAAGTAGGGAAGCGGAAGTGCGTGTACAGCGGATGTAGAGTGGACCAATCAGAGCCCTCTTGTCTGCGACGCTGTCTGCGGTGGTCACAATTTTTGGGAGGTGCGCACAGAGCGTCTGTGAAGGTGGGGGGGCTACGCAGACGCTATCTGCGATGCCATCTGCGAGGACTGGGTTGTCAGCATAAATTGGCCTTAAGGCTCATACTAGCCAGCCATGACAAATAAGTAGCCGGGGGGGGACGACACACGACACAAAATAAACTCCTGTGCACGCAGTTCCCAGGATTAAATGTATTTTCCACAGACCATTTATTTATTCACTTTACTCAAATACAAAGTAAAATGGCAGTAAATCTTCTTTCTTTTCTTGCGTATTGCATCATGAGGCGTTCCTGGCTTGTAAATCTCTTATTTTCGGTGCATGACACATTCACGCAGCTGAGCATGCTATGGATTAACAACGACAACGGTCTGCAGTGGGGCGACACAATTACACACTCAGCGAACATTTCTCCATTTGTGTATGAAAATACACTCCAACCACTCAGTTTGGGTTCATTTACAACCAGCGGTGTCTTTTGATGCCAGCACGTAATTGAACGAGAGAAGACAAAATAAGCGTTATCTCTGCTTCTGTTCCCTCCGACGGCCCTGACACACTACTGCCTCCGCCGAGTGCGCGCGCACTCACACCGCATGTTGGGGCCGCGGATGAGTTACTCTCCCTTGATCAACGAAGTCGGCGGGGAATTTGTGGTTATTATCGGTACAAACAGCGCGAATCACAACTTAAATGACTCTGGTTCAGTTTGACATCATTGTCAGTCCGTTAGATAAACATTTAATTTTATTAAAATCGAAAATTAATATTTAGAGCCTGTGGGCTACAAAAATAAGTCATTAAAGTAGCCGGCTGGACTTAATTGTGTAGTCGGCTGTACGGCCGGCAGCCGGCGCTTGTGGAAAGCCCTGAATCTCGTCATACATGATTTCTAGCCAGCTCGGTGCTATGCGCCTCATCAGCTCATGTACGACTCGATTTCGCGGAATAACTTAATTATCTAGACCAGTAATAACGTTCGGACTTTCCCAGAAAACCTCAGCATGGTACACCGTCACCTGCTTTCAGTACACTCGAAGCAGACATGTCTCCTCACCGTGAGGGTAGGCTATACAGGTGGCGCATGTTTTGGAGGTGGCGGCTGCCATCATCATGCACATGAAGTCGGACGCGCCTCGTTTAGTCTCGTTCTCTTGGTCCATGCGAGTAGCTGCTCTGGTCTCCAGAACGCGCCGTTTGATGTTCTCGTAGATCACAAAGTGGATGACCGTCTCTGAGATCCCGGCGTACGATGCGGACATGCCGCGGTAAAACCCACGTAGACCATCTGTCTGATACACTCGCCGCACACACTGCCGCGCGCTCATCCGCCGCTCACCACGGTTCCTGAGAGAGTATAATGTACAACCTCTTAATGTAATAGTGACGGTGAGGATTTGAATCATGAGCGCTGTGGAGCACAGGAAGGATCATACTCGATATAATAAAATATACTACCTACCTGGCGTCCAGTTGCAGTCGGGTCTTGATCAGCCAGATCGGATTGGTTGCAGTGATGGCTGTGAATCCTGAAGGAACATCAGATCAGATTTCAGATTCAGAGAACGAGCTAAATTTTTATGAAAGTGCAAAAGCAAAGGTAGTTTAATTGTGATCAGGCACTAAAGTGTAAAAGGGTGAAATCAGTTCCAGATATTCAGACACAGAATGCATGGGAATGTAAACCAGACCATAAAATACAGAGTCCATATTTTTAAATATTCAATATCCGTTTCTGATCATCATTTAACATTAAATCACATGAGTGTTTTGAGGCAATCTGACACCAGCTCTTTTCCCTACTCAACGTCCATCACTTTTTTACTGAGTGGAATTAACTTTCATTTTTGTGCTCAAAACAGCCAAGGCAAGGCATCAAGTGCTCTAAAGTAATTAGGTGATATCGTACTTGTTTATTCAAAATAAAAACATACATTATTAAAAAAAAAAAAAGATTTTAACTGAGGCAAAAAAGTGAACACTGCTCCAAAAACGCCTGGATTAAGGGCCCGTTTACACGAGGACGCTGTCGGGTAAAAACGACTAAATATTTTATCGGAAATGCCTTTCGTCTACACGGGGACGGCGTTTCCAAGGCTGAAAAACGGAAAAAATTGAAAACGCCTTCCAGAGTGGATAAGTTAAAAACAGCCCCCGTTGCATATCCGTCTAAACTACCCAATACGCGAAACTCTGCTCGGATCTGCTCACGTCGGGTACGCGTTTACGTCATACATATGTCATATACTGTACATGCCAGCCCGGGAAGTAAGAAAGTAAGTAAAAACGTAAGAGCATGTCTGATTACATCGATCCAACGGACCTTCAAGCTGCTCTGGCAACTTTAATAAACGTCCAGGAGTCCTTCGAACATCTATACCGAATCTGCACATATGAGTGATTCCACGCTTATGGGTACTGAAATGGGGACATGAACTTATTTTTAAAAATTCACCTAAAACCATTTCTTTTTTTTACCATCAGGTCACAAAACATGTAATCTTTAATGAATGATATGTTAAAAGATAACTTTAATTTTCTGAGATGTAATAAAAACATATTTATATGCCAAAGTCAGAACGTAACAGAAGTGTTGTGGACATATATATTCTCAATTTTAATAATGTAGAATTACTTTTTGAAACATAGGAAGGTGATGTTTTAGCAAATATAATTAATAAACGTGTAGTAGAATAAACATACACATTCTTTCAATAAGATTAACATGGTATATAGCTAGATTGTAATTAATTTGTAACAGACGCGAGATGGACAATCGTAACAGAAGTAATGGAACAGACATCATTTTGGAACTCATAGGCTTGACTTTGGCATATAAATATGTTTTTATTACATCTCAGAAAATTAAAGTTATCTTTTAACATATCATTCATTAAAGATTACATGTTTTGTGACCTGATGGTAAAAAAAGAAATGGTTTTAGGTGAATAAGTTCATGTCCCCATTTCAGTACCCATAAGCGTGGAATCACTCATATACCGTTAATGAACAGAGGCGGGTATAGTATGCTCTTACTTTTTTACTTACTTTCTTACTTACCATAGCCAGAGTAGTCAAAGTTTTCGTGGCGCAGATGTGCAGATCGGACAAGACGGAAGACGTTGCGCATGTGTGCAGACATAGCGGAGGTCTTTCACAGCACCACCTAGCCGCCTGGCATGCACATCCAATTGAATTCCACACATTTATGCGTCACCGTATAGACGCAGATTTCCTCCTTGAAAACGGTCGTGTAGACGCGGAAAAAAGTGAGAACGAAAACGGACTTTTGCGTTTTTGTTTCAGACCGTCCCCGTGTAAAGTGGGCCTAAATGAAATAGGATTTTATTCCATCCACATTGACTGGATATGAGCAATCGCACACTCTGGTTGGCTACTCTACTACTACTAAGCTATCAGCTCATATACCGTGAGTAGAGAAGAACAAAATGGTGGAGTGTGTTACTGAACCATCCAAGGACGAAATACAAACTCGACTTGAAAAAGATGGCTTATCGCCAACTCGGTGCTACGTGCCTCATCAGCTCATGTGCAACTCGAGTTCGTGAAATAACTTAATTAGTTATACCAGTAATAATGTTAGGACTTTCCCAGAAAACCTCAGCATGGTACATTTCGTCGAATAACTTAAATAGCCTCCTGAAATATCAGGGTTTCACTCCCAAAGAAATAAAAAAATACATTAAATTAAAAAACAAAAAAACAAAGCTTTCTGTAAGCCATTGTAACCTTACTTTAAATAAATTTAAAAAAAAAATACTACTGTATGAAAACTAAATGTATTTTAAAACGTGCTGGAAAGCTGCAAATAAATTAATAAATTGTAGTTAAATGCCAATTTAAAAAAAAAAAAATTGACTATCTCCAGAAAGTGAATAACTGTGTCCTGACTGACTCGTAATAAAACTAAATACCATACAAGGGTTAGGGAACAGAAAACTGCTGTATTCCTCCAGCCTCAGATACAATAAAGTCAGGGGAAAAAAGTAAAAAGTTGCGCACTCAAAAAATAATAATTTTATAAACACACATTTTTTATATTATATACAACCCCGATTCCAAAAAAGTTGGGATAAAGTACAAATTGTAAATAAAAACGGAATGCAATGATGTGAAAGTTTCAAAATTCCATATTTTATTCAGAGTAGAACATAGATGACATATCAAATGTTTAAACTGAGAAAATGTATCATTTAAAGAGAAAAATTAGGTGATTTTAAATTTCATGACAACACATCTCAAAAAAGTTGGGACAAGGCCATGTTTACCACTGTGAGACATCCCCTTTTCTCTTTACAACAGTCTGTAAACGTCTGGGGACTGAGGAGACAAGTTGCTCAAGTTTAGGGATAGGAATGTTAACCCATTCTTGTCTAATGTAGGATTCTAGTTGCTCAACTGTCTTAGGTCTTTTTTGTCGTATCTTCCGTTTTATGATGCGCCAAATGTTTTCTATGGGTGAAAGATCTGGACTGCAGGCTGGCCAGTTCAGTACCCGGACCCTTCTTCTACGCAGCCATGATGCTGTAATTGATGCAGTCATGTTGGAAAATGCAAGGTCTTTCCTGAAAGAGACGTCGTCTGGATGGGAGCATATGTTGCTCTAGAACCTGGATACACCTTTCAGCATTGATGGTGTCTTTCCAGATGTGTAAGCTGCCCATGCCACACGCACTAATGCAACCCCATACCATCAGAGATGCAGGCTTCTGAACTGAGCGCTGATAACTTGGGTCGTCCTTCTCCTCTTTAGTCCGTCTTTAGTCTGACCACAGAACAGTTTTCCACTTTGACACAGTCCATTTTAAATGAGCCTTGGCCCAGAGAAGACGTCTGCACTTCTGGATCGTGTTTAGATACGGCTTCTTCTTTGAACTATAGAGTTTTAGCTGGCAATGGCGGATGGAACGGTGAATCGTGTTCACAGATAATGTTCTCTGGAAATATTCCTGAGCCCATTTTGTGATTTCCAATACAGAAGCATGCCTGTATGTGATGCAGTGCCGTCTAAGGGCCCGAAGATCACGGGGGACTCGAGGTTTAATGACTCGACAACACTACTGGTCCCAGAATGCAATGTAGTTAAACAAGACAGTTACACTGAATTACAGCAGAGGCTCATCGTCGGTAGTTAGCGGTCTTTTACCCCTTTTCCACCAAATCAGTTCCAGGGCTGGTTCGGTGCTGGTGCTGGTTCACAACTCGTTCAACTTGCGAGCCAGCTGAGAACCAGTTTGCTTTTCCATAGCTCGCGGTGCTAAGGGAAGACACGTCAGTTACGTCGCTGTATACGTCAGTTACGTCGCTACATTTGCATAAACCTTGGCGTGAATATCGAAGCAAAAACATGGAAGAAGCAGCAGCAGCAACAACAATAATAATGGATGACTTCGCGTTTGTACAGCTGCTGCTTCTCATCGCTTAAAAATGGCGATCTTTCGCGGTCTTATTGTTGTCGGTCTTAACAACTCCGCCCCCCCGCTGACGTAAGCGGTTCTTTCCTCTGGCCCAGCAGAGAGTTGGTGCTAGCCTGGAACCGGTTTTTCTGGCCCCAGAGCCAGTTCTTTGTCAGTGGAAACAGAAAACCCGGTTCCAAACTAAGCACTGGCCCCGAACCAGCCCTGGAACTGCTTTGGTGGAAAAGGGGCATCAGAGATGACCAGGACAATGACGTGTGAGGTATTAGCATGAAAGTTGAATCTTTGAGATGATGCGTTTGTGCTGAGTATAAGGCGAGCTAAAGCACTGCTGCATCGGTCTCTTTCGGTAGAATTTAAATGAGGCTTTAATCCCACTGTCGACATGCAAACGAAAAAAAAAACAAAAATCAAGTCAACCCAGAACTGAATTACAAAATAATTATTCGGTGCCACTAAAGGCCAATTTATGCTGACAACCCAGTCCTCGCAGATAGCGTCGCAGACAGTGTCTGCGTAGCCCCCCCACCTTTGCAGACGCTCTGCGCGCACCTCCCAAAAATTGTGACCACCTCAGAAGCCTTGCAGACAGCGCCGCAGACAAGAGGGCTCTGATTGGTCCACTCTACATCCGCTGTACACGCACTTCCGCTTCCCTACTTTCCCGGTTTGGTTTGTTTTCACGACCGGCATTTTTAAAAACACGAGCGAAGATGGAGCAGCACGAAGAGCGGTTGATCGAGGAAGTGAGGGAGTACGGACATCTATACGACTCCAGTTCTAGTCATTATAAGTAACCGGAGGATAAACACTCCACTAACCACACCCACCAACTACTCCTAGCGATTTCGCGACTTCGCGCCCCCTTGCGTTGTGGCGGTGAATAACATCGCGCACGCCTATTACTCCCCGCTCAACGATAAATTACAACTGTCTGCGAAAAGCTATCTGCGAAAGCCTTGTCGCAAGAGCATGCAGAGGCCTTAAGGATCACGTTAATTATAAAAGAATATGAAAGTTGTTCAAAATGGATTTTTCCTTTTAATCTTGCTCCTGAGGCAAATGATGACCTTTAATGAGGCGAGTGTATAATAAACGATGCAGTGCTGCTACAGCGATAAACTGGAGGTTTCGGTTACTGATGAGGGCTGTGGTGTGTACATGTGCGAGATGACGGGTGAAAAGTTAAAGCTGAGAGAGAGAGAGATTTACCAGCCGTGCCAGCAGACACCACGTGCACCTGGATGGAGTCGGGCTTCAGTATGCTGTTCATTCGCTCCTTAGTAGTGGAGTATGCGGCAAAGTAAATCGCCCTGGAAATACAAAAGGAGAAGGATGTTAGCGGACACAAAAAAAATCAATTACAATCAAGCACACACTCGTAGCTCGGTTTATCGGAGCGCCCTGAGATATCCAAGCACTGCAAATAATCAGATTTTAAAATTAACGTTGTGTTGAGCAGTAAAGCTCATTACAAATACTCTAGCGATTATTCAAAGCTATTGAATCGAATACATTTTACAGAAGTTAAATTAGTTTGCAGGGTATTATTGATTGTTTCCTTAAATGGACACGATATAAACATTTAATCTGCTGGTTGTGGATTTTGATTAATGTAACTCATGATGTTTGTCTTTACAGTCATGATTAATCACGGTGCATGATCAGACAGTTACCTCACTGCAGACTTCAAAATTCCTGATTGTCGAGCCGAAATGATAAAACTATGTTTTTATTCCTAAACTGCCCGATTTCAATTATTTGCTAAATAAATGCCACTATTAGGGCTGTAACGATACACCCAACTCACGATTCGATTCGTATCGCGATTTTTGACCCACGATTCGATACGCCCACGATATTTTTTATTTTTTTAAAAGTAGTAAATTTGACTTATTAACATTTACTTACTTACATTAACTATTTAATAACAAATAATTCAGACCACTGCAGAGAATGAGTAATATGTATGCAAAAATGAACAAATGTATATCCAAAGACTGTTTTATTTCTCAAAATAATACTGTTGAGCCGGAAGCTCTGTTTTTTTCGGTTCTGAAAAAGTCATTTTTCCAAATCGTGTAAATCCGTTAAGATTTTTTTTTTTTGGGGGGGGGGGGGGGGGGGGGGGCTCTCTCACTGTCTCACTCTCATAGGGCCAATGATTTTCTGTGATCGCGGAAAACAGATGGAAATTACGGAATTTTTATGGTGAAACATTGCTCGCGTGTCAAAATGTAACTGCCGCAGAAGGCTTCCGCCCAAGCAGACATGCCTTCAGTGTTGCCAGATATTGCTAACGTTTTCCACCCCAAAATATGTTCAAAACCACCCAAAAAGCACCTAAACCTGCCCAATCTGGCAACACTGCATGCCTTTCCGGTCAAGTGATTGTGATTGGCTTGTGGCACACCTGGGCAGCCAATGAGCTGCTTGTTTACAGATTCGCTCCCCGCGTCGCAACCAGAATGGCGACCGCTTAAAAGAAATGAATGCTCTGCCAGTGGCGAGTGTAGATGTTGCGTGACTCGCAGAAGATTGTCAAAGGTCGGCGAAAAAACGACTTACTAATAGATATAAAAAATAAAAGTAATTTAAGTAAGTTTAAAATGTAATTTAAATAAAAAAGTATTCATAAATTGAAGTTTGGAAGCGCCTCTGTTTTTGGGCTGAGGAGAAGTTTGAAAGGGTGTACCGCGATTCTGCCTTCTTGTATCGCGATACGGATCGTGGCTCTGCGTATCGCGATTTCGATTTCGATACGCATACCGTTACAGCCCTAGCCACTATCATCAATTACTCTGAGATCAATAATAAGTTGGCACAGCACTGTCAGCCATGCACAATGTCAGAGTCATCACCCTACTCAGCACTCAGTCCAAACATCACTTCACTAAACAAACAGGCTAATGTCTCCGTTAACACCGACTCGTCTGCCACGTGCGTTAAACGCCTACCTGCTTCTCTTACTAGGCCATAAGTCAGCTGGAAGGAAAGTGAGCGTGTGTCCAGGATGAACAAACACCTATCTATCATTTAACAGGACACTGATGAGAACACACTACAGAACTCATTAAAGCACAGGCAAACACAATTTGTTCTCCTCCAGTGCGCTTGTGTCTGGTTCAGGCTCAATCTTGGTTTATGTCCCTTCTGTACTCCTCTTCCTGACAGCTCTTAATGCGCCCGTGTCGACATACTGTCACGTCAGCTTCAGGAAAACATGAGTCAGCAAATAAACATTTCGCCTTCTGAACTGCTTAAATCAGCATCTCTCAGTCTCAGTCCTGGAGACACCATGCACGATGAATCGCTGTTCTTTCAGGTAAATGAGCAGGAAGCGAACAGGAAGTTAGCAGGTAATAATTAGGTAATGATTAGGAATTGATCAGGTAAATGATCAAGAAATTAAAGGAAACTGATCAAGAAATAATCAAGTAATTATCAGGAAGTGATCGGGTAATGATCAGGAAATTAAAGGGAAATTATCAAGTAATTACCAGGAAGTG